>NW_026606845.1:1746250-2387500 GCF_029890125.1 Rhinichthys klamathensis goyatoka | reverse complement strand
CAAAATTACAATTATGTCATTATTTTTGATATTCAAGAAATAATGTTATTTCTTTCCACCAATGCCCTTTTAATATCGCTTCTGTAACATTAACAGACGCCGCTTCACTACAGCCACCCGTGACATGAATAACGTGGATCTGTTTCTTCTTACACTGAGCTATCGTACGACTTTAGCATGCATATGATTTATGGACCATGAAATAATGACATTCATAGATCAGTAAACAAGCTCCTTCTTCTTAATACTAGGGCTGGGCAAGTGATTTTATATCTACTTTGATCTACTTTTCAAGCGAATCGTAGATGTTGTGATCTTTTATATCCTCGTAACAGTGTTAAAATACAGCAATGACTGCCTACTAGATGGCTGTGCTGACTATTAGGTGACTCTATCATGTGTCTTCATGTGTGGTGACGCATTTGAAAAATAGTTCAACAGCAGAAGGGCTGTGCGAATTAATCAAAGTTTAGTTTCGGTTTCGATTTAGGCTTCCAGCCATTATAAAAACATGATAATCAAGATAAAATGATCATCGTTTCTTTCCTTTAAAGCCGTGTACTTTCGCCCTTTAACTCTTTCCCCGCCAAACACAGAATTGTCCATGTTTCCATTTTTCCACTGTTATACGGTAGGGGGCGCTATTACACATCTTCTGAAAAAGTACAGGATCTCCTGATCAAAACACAGGAGAAGAAGAAGCAGAAACATGCGATCTCATATGTAAGCAACTGAAAATGTAAAATGACGCGATCATCAACATTAAACAGCATATTAATCAAAACTGCGTAAGCAGGACGAGCTACAGGACTGTGAAGCTTTAGGGTGTCGATGGACTCGATCGACTCATCTGTGTTTAGATCATCGTTCTGAATCAGATCCGGATGTAGAGTTGAACGAAAACTTGATTTGCTCAGCTTTTTGCACAAAATGTTGCTTTTTTTAAACGTACCCATATTTAAGTGTGGATAAAAAACATGCATAAAGCTAGAATAAAACGTTTTAGGTTTTTTTTTAACCCTCTGGGGACCAAAAACGCACCCGTGCGTTTTGGCAGATTTTTTTCACAGAGCAGAAAAATAGACTTAAACTACTCCATCATTTCTGGTCATACAGAGTTATGAAACATATAAAAAAAAAACTGTTAAATGTCTACTTTTTTATGTGCCCACCTGCAATCGAATTAAAATATTGTGCTTTTGTAAAATAAAGAAAATAAACAGGGTGTGCGTTCTGCTTCTCCGTGTCCGTGAACTTTTTTTCTGGAGCACGTCTCTAAACTTAAACAAAACTCAGCTAATACTATTCACCCAGACATGAGCAATATATGTTTATGATCATTTACGTTTGTACTTTTAAATTATATAATTTAAAACTAAAATAAATATTCCCTGTTTATGTAATCTATATAAAAAGAGAGAGGTATCAGCCTTCTCATCTCATTATTCCGCTAATGTGACACGCCCACGGAGAGCGTGCGCTTTTCAAACGCTAATGATCTGAAGCAACACATTGAGACATGTAAAACGCCCACATATCAACTCGGTAAACACACTATATTTAGTCAGATTAATGTACTGTCGTCTTGCGCGGCTTGAGGTAGGGCTGGGCGATATATCGCACGATATTGTTATGCGCGTCTCTTCAGTAAAGCCGGTTCTTTGATTAGTAGTAAATCGCCTTCACCTGCTTTCAGATGGAAGATATGATGCAGATATGAGTGTTAAAGTTAATGAGATAATTAAGTGATTAATTTAGTGATCATTGAGCATTATTGAAGACACCTGATGTTAACAAGCAGAATCACTGAAGGAGAAAATCTAAAATTGTAAGCCACCGTTATGGCGATCAGTGTTTGCTTTAGTTGGGCTCTTGAATCCTTAAACTTTGAGTTAAAAAAATTTTTGTCTGCTGTTATTGATTTATAACAGTCAAATGAACAAAAACAAGTGTGATCTGATAGTGTTGGTTATGTTTTGACATAATCATACTGTGATCTGAAAAATGAAGATGATTTTGTTTAATTTGATAGCAACAGTTTAGTGGTCCTACAACATATGATAATCGTATGTTTCTTAAAATCCAAACCATTTAATAAAAATTGTTCTGATCAAATCACTTTCAAATGCATTTATTTAGAAACACAGACATCAATAATCAGCCTGTGAATCTCAACCGTGGTGACAATAATAATCCTTGTTGCCACCAATCACAACTCATTAATGGCTCCCATCATGCATTGCGGTATGAATAAATTATGATCTGGATTGTCTATGTAATTTACTTTTCCTAATTGAATATTCTGTTCATCACCATTGTTGAGATGCATTAACTGAATCTTGATATCTGTGTCTGCCTAAAACAAAATTTTTTTTTTTTTTTTTTTTTTTTTACAACTTTTAAGAAATCTTTTATATTATATCACAAATTCTGGATATTTATGCAGAATCTCAATTATGCTGTAACCAACAGCATTAATCACAAACAATTAGCTCAAATGATGAATGTCATAATATAATCAATACCATTAGATCATTGTTTTTCCTTGTTCATCTGGCAGGTATGACTCGAATACAACAGCTGAACATAAACTAAAGTTAATAATAAAAGGGTCAAGAGCCCAACTAAAGCAAACACTGATCACCATAACCATAGCTCAGCTTGCCAGTTAACTACGGCTCTTTGTAGTAAATGCCGCTCCATCTGAAAGCAGGTGAAGGCGATTTACTACTAATCAAGGAACCGGCTTTACTGACGAGATGCGCATAACAATATCGTGCGATATATCGCCCAGCCCTAGCTTGAGGAATAATCCTGGGACATTTACCTACCTTGTTCTAATCGCGATGAATAACGTTAGTGTCTGTAAACGCAAAAATAGCCTACTGTTTAAATTTGAATCATGTTTCTGTGTGTGTGTGTGTGTGTGTTTGTGTGTGTGTGTGTGTGACTAGTTTAGGATAGATTATAAAGTTTTAACTCTAAAATAGACATCAAATAAGCTTTTGTTAGCAGTTTCTGCTCATATGTTAAATATATAGTATGTTTTGTCAAAAAAAAAAAACGTATCAACTGTTATAGTGTTTGTACCAGCTAGGCTATATCAAAATAATGAATCCTTAACTTTGAAATATGTATAATAAAATGTATTTGCATACTTTAAAAAATAATACTTTATAAGAGATTTATGGAAAAAGACTATTTTCTTTTAACAATTTTCTTTTCAAGATGTTTCCAACTCTATCTTTGAAACAATTCTATTGAATGGCCCATATAACCTATTTGCACAGGATTTGTTTCCAGGTATGACTAAAAATGTGCTTTTGACTTTCATTTATATTTATATATATATATATATATATATATATATATATATATATATATGTGTGTGTGTCTGTGTGTGTGTATATATGTAAATATATTTTCCATGCATTCTTTCTTGTGACACACCTGAATGAAATGAATGCATCTTTGTCTTCTCAGGTGAGAATCACCTAATTATTCATGAGGGGGTTGGGCCGTTCACGCCCATTCGCATATTGCCTTTCAAACAAAAAAATTTGTTTTGTGAAAATTATTTTAAAAAACGCTGGCTGGCAATAAAAAAAAAGAAAGTTGTCAGGGAAAGAGTTAAAAGCCTTAACTTAATGTCCAAATCAGTCAAATCATGTAACGTGACTGTCGTGAAATACAGTCTTCTGCGGGACATGCTTTATTTCTAAAAGTGTTACTAAAAGCGCATTAAACTGCTAAAGAGACTGATCCTCACATGCTTTCTGTGTCCCGAAACGGTCAACTATACACAAACATATTAAAAATATTTAAAAGCTGATACATAGATAAACTTCTCATCTTGCAAAACATCATATTTTTCACTGCTTGTTTTACTGTAAGATTTCCCCAATAATAAATCATAATAAATAATATCTAAACACTGTAAGAGTGGTGTGGTTTCAGACTGTTGTTTGGTTTATTCTGACACACACACACACACACACACCTTACATGACCAGTCCAACAAAGAACACCCAAACCCAGAGCAAATAATCCGCTAATGCAGAAACGCTCCTGTAACAATTCCCAGGAGATTAGTAAGCACATTTGAGCTCCAGTGCAGATATTAAAATATTGCTGATCATGTTTTCACTTTATCACATTCAAACACTCCAGGAATATAACGTCAATATTATCCTCCTGTAACGCTCCACTGTTTGCTTTAAGCTCTGGATGCCTGCTTCTAATTATGGATCAATTTGCAGAACTAAACTGTTCCTCTCACACACACACACACACACACACACACGTGCTTTGTTCATGGAGAAGCGACGTAGCCTCTCAAAGCAGAGCACACACACACACACACACACTGAGGGGAATAAATGACTTCTGCATAAGATAAACACTCAGGCCAACATCTCCTTTAATGACCAGACAAGTGAAGATCACCGGCCAGCGAGGAGAAACTATCTCGTGCTGTGCAGACTGTTTACTGGAACTCACTATTTATAGCCGTCAATATACTGTTCATCACTTACTGAACATCATGAACATCACAGCGACCGAGGGCAGATCTGGAGTCAGATGCACCAAATAAGCCAGGTGAACAGTTAAAGCTCTGCTAACTAAACTATAACATGCTATTTTGAACAATGCCATTCCTCTTTGAATAATACAGGACACTTTTTTTCCAAGTCATCTCAATGGAAAAAAAGAGTCAAAATCACACTGAATTCACCACACACACACACACACACACACACACACACACACACACACACACACACACACACACACACACACACACACACACACACACACACACACACTCTCTCTAACTCACACACACACACACACACTCACACAAACTCACACACACAATCTCTCTCTCCCTCTCTCTCTCTCTCTCTCTCTCTCTGACACACACACACAGAGAGAGAGACACACACACACACACACACACACACACACATAGAGAGAGAGAGAGAGAGAGAGAGAGAGAGAGAGAGAGAGAGAGAGAGAGAGAGAGAGAGAGATACACAGAGACTTAAAGTGCATTAAACACAAAAATGTGCAGTTGTTTCCTTCAAAAGACTACTTCTAACTTAACATGATTCATAAAATCACTTTTATTTGCATAGTAATTGATGATTTTTCAACATTTTAACCCCCCTCCACCTACCTTTTAATACATTTTTGTTTTTAAAATTTACAAATATTACCTTCTAATATGACTAGTAAATCTTTGCTCAAATCACAATGACAATCAAAAATGGTCAAGTATAGCCTAAATAAGGACTTTCCTGAATGCTTATCTGCCCATCATGCTGGATCTTCAAGAACAGGCAGAGATCTGACTATGGATTCATATGTTTCTGTTTTGAGCGCTTTTTTGAAACTAAACAGGAATATGTGGTTGTAAACACCGTCGATGAGTTTGACCGCCTCAATATATTAGTCAAATCGTCATAAAGCGCAGGCCGGCTTTAACAAAAGCTCTAGTGAAGTAATTCAAACTAATATCTCAATGTGCGAACATCTTTTATAAGTTTTTAAACGTGTTTCTAAGAGAAATTGCATCGCCTCAGGTGGAGCAGGTGTTCGAGCGCGCGCGCAACCACACAACGGTCGCGCGCATCTTCAGCGGACCACTTAAATAAACACAAATAATTGTCAAAAACGCTTTAAATCAGTCGTACTCACCCGAGGAGCGTCCAGTGCGCGGGCTTCATCCCTCAAACTGCTCATCTTCCTCAGTACATCCAAGAGTTTGTTTTGTTGAGCGCGCGCGTAATCCACCACAAACACAAACAGATTGAAACTAGCGGATCGGTGATCAGTGGCGAGTAGAGAAGCGCACAGGCTCAACAGTTTCGCTGTGTTTTGTCCCTCGTGTGCCGCTGTTTCCCGCAGTGGACAGCAGAGCGCGTGAGGGGTCAGCTCCGTTACCGGGAGCCCGGTGTGACGTCACCCACCGCGGACGGCACGGTTACTACAGTTGGACGAGCGCGAGAGATCGATGCCGGTTAAAGTGTAGTTAAGACTTCACTCAACGAGCGAGCACGAGCTTCACGGACACGGACGGTAACACACATACAGTCAAACCAAAAAGTATTCAGACACCCGATATCTTTTTTTTTTTTACTAGTGGGTGTAAGACACTATAGTTCATTTATGTAAGTGAGGATAGCCAAATAAAGTAAAATGCGACATATTATACCCAAATATTCTTCATGCAGTGACTACCAGTAAAATGTATAAAATTTGGGACCAAAAAGTGTTTTTTCTTGCTAATGCGACATTTCTACACCACAGACTGAACAACATGAAGCATTGCTTGGTCACTGGTTGAGCTAAACTGGTATTATCTAATTGTGTAGTTAAATTTAACAGCGGACAGATATTCAACATAATTCATGTGTGAGAGTCTAACAGAAGGACGGACAAAACCAGTGAAATATCCACTGATTTAATAACTAAAATAAGTTCTGCTCATATTTCATACCATGTTCTAAAATAGCGAATAAACTGTGATAATGTGAGAAATGTTGAAGGTGTCTGAATAAATTGTGGTTTGACTGTAAGTAAAAACATAGTAATGTATCTATAAACACAACGGCAAACAAAACTCAAAATACTTCCATCAGTGACAGTTTTGTATCATTAATGCATAATTAGCCTATGCAAAAAACAAACGAAAAAAAAAACCAGCCTATAAGATATGGGTCATATTTAATCCCAAAATGAATAAGACATACTATTTTAATTGAAATTAAAGAAAGCCTATTTTAAGGACCATTAAGATTTTTGTGACTATATTTAAGACAATTATGATTAAAAAATATACAAATATTTGCTATGTAAAGAGTTTATGAATTATAGTATTTGATGTAGTGAATTTGAGTTCATTTTAACTCTATATTACAGTAAATGGCTATATTACAGTAAATTACTATTACAGTGACTATATTACAGTAAATGAGTATTTTACAGTAAATGACTATATTACAGTGACTATATTACAGTAAATGACTATATTATAGTAAATGTGAGTCTAATTAAAGTCGCCTTTGAGAATTATTAGAATAACAAACTGCAAAGTAAAACATAATTTTCTTTATTGTGACAAAGATTTATGACTGTTTCATATTTCCAAAGGATTTCATTTCATTTTAACATCTCATTAATTTAATAAAAGGAGCATTATGCTTCTATTTTTGGGTGAATCGCACAAAGATGTCAGGTTGATATACCACAAAATCAAAAGAGAAAAACAAGATTAAATGTATAAGCCTATTATATCTCATAGCGTAATTACAGCATTTCTCATTATGACTTATTCATGCTGACCTAAAGACGTTCTAGCCAATTTTGAAAATAATATTGCATGAATGTATTATTCATATCTATGCGTCTATATTTGGTGATGGCATGAAAATGGTTAGATTTAACGAGTGAGTCCAGCATCAGCTCTCGGGTTCAGGCGAGGCTTTGTGTCACTCGGGTATTGAGTATCTCTCCACACACAGAACCAGGACACATGATACTAAAGACACACACACACACACACACACACACACACACACGCGCGCGCAAACACACACACACACACACACACACACACACACACACACACACACACACACACACGCGCACTCACACTCTCTCTCACACACACACACACACACACACACACACACGCACTCACACTCTCTCTCTCACACACACACACACACACACACACACTCTCTCTCTCTCTCTCTCTCTCTCTCTCTCTCTCTCTCTCTCTCTCTCTCTCTCTCTCTCTCTCACACACACACACACTCACACAAACACTCTCCCTCTCTCTCTCACACACACACACACTCGCTCTCTCTCTCACACATAAACACACACACACACACACACACACAAACACACACACACTCGCTCTGTCTCGCACACACACACACACACACACACACACACACACACACACACACACACACACACACACACACACACACACACACACACACACACACACACACACACACACACACACACACACACACACACACACACACACACTCTCTCTCTCTCTCTCTCTCTCTCTCTCTCTCTCTCACACACACACACACACACACACACACACACACACACACACACACACACACATTGTGCTTCACCTCCCAAATCTCTTTGAACAGACTGTAAGCCGTCATGTAAATATATTCTTTAAAGCCATTTAACTGTCCCAGTTTCTACAGATTTAGTCACAATTCTGCATAAAACCGTATGAAATACAGTATGCATTATGCAATACATATTTGTCAATATAATGCCACGCTGTTGTCACATGACCTCATAAGTCCGATCAAAAAAGAGACGTTACACACCGCGACTGATATTACTTCCAGTTCATTCAACTTCTGAGAATGCAGATTTTCTGGAGGCATGCAGTCTCCTGCACTCACAAATATAGTGTAGTAGTAGGCGACTCTGAATAGTGATGCATTGTGGGTGGATCTGATCTGGATTCACAGCACACGTGTTTCTCTGAACCCTCAGAGATCTTTAGATCAGAGCAGATCCGGCCTGCACACACACACACACACACACACACACACACACACGGATAGAGGGTTCGTCTCGCCACCTGGGAGATTCGGCTGATTCAGCAAACGTTCAGCATCGCCTCCGAGAGAAACACACGTTTGCATGCCGAGTCAGGACTAAACTGCAGGAAAAGGCGGATTTGCTGAACATATGGAAAGAGGAGTGCAAGAGGACAAGAGCTGCCGGAGAGATGATGAAACGGCTCAATGAATGTGTAGTTCCACTGACCTTCCCCTTTTTCAGACAGATATGATCTCATTACACACACTCTATGACACATGCAACACAGCATCCATAAATCTGCCCGCAGAGGCTTTTAGTCACGCATGTTCAAATGTGTTTTAATTTTATATCATGTGCTTTAAATGTGTTCGTTTTAGTTCCATTTCATAATTAAGAATAATTTGAAGAATACACATTAACAGTTATTCACATAACTCTAAAATAAGCAATGGAGAAAACTGTAAACTGGTTTCACACTCAGTGTTGCTGGAAGTCAGTTGTATATCTTCTCTTTTTCTGTTCTTGTTTCTCTGTCGTTCAGTGATTCTGCTTATCAGGTGTTCATCAGTGTCTCAATTCACTCACTTCTTTTCATTCACTCTCACAAGTGGACTATATTAGTGAACTAATGTAGGGAATAGTGAATGAGGGTATAGGGTGTGATTGGGAACACGTCTCTTGAGTGTCAACTTTGAGCTCTGTTAATTCACAGTATATTCCTGTAGGCTACTTTCTCGAAAACGACAAGTATTAGCCAGAATGCATTGTTTTCTATGGTATATTACTGTTTTAATGGAAAATGGTTTGATACTGTCAGAATTCGGCCTTTTTTCACAGCAAGGGTTAACAGTGCAGAAACAACGCGACCTCACCCTTCATGAGTGGACATAATGTTACAAAAGATTTCTATTTTTTAAAAAACATTTTAACAATCTTACTGACCTCAATCTTTCTGAATATCAGTGTACATCACAACATGGTGCATTTACAGACTTTTTATATATTTAAATATCATAGGAATCTACTGAAACCTGTTTATCATCAATATTTCAGTGTTTTAGCGCCATTGCATCTTCACCAGAGCTGTGAATCTGCACTGTAAATCAGTGTCGGTGAGCTTCAGCATCAGGGTATCTGTTGGACACCGAGCTCAAGGGTTTAGCCGAGGGTTCGGCGTCTTCCTCGCGCGTCAGGACCTCCATTACTCCCTGAGTCCAGCGGAAACCTCTGTGTCAGCAGCTCAGACCTCGACTGCTTCAAACGCTGACAGCATTTACCGCCCTCATGACAGTGTGATATTATCATTTCGTGCTTCATTGAAGACAGATGAGAGCATGAACATCTGACATACTGCGCTCTATACAAGGAAAGTATACAGATACATACATAAAAGGCTGAACATTTACTCATTTAAGCCATCATACTCTAAAGCGAAGGAGAATATTATCAGTAAGAATGACTTATATTTCCTCATGCACAGCTATTACAGGATTTCAGAAGACTGCCGATATGCACAGAGGAAAAAGGTAAAAATTGTACCTTTAGAGGTACAACAGCTCGTCCTGGAGCAGTACCTTTAAAAAAGGACATCTTTGTACATGTTTTACTCCTAAAAGTTGCACATTAGAGTACCAATACGTACCTTAAGGTATTACTATGAACCTTTTTGTGGTAAAAAGGTACAAAAATGTCCTTTTTTTTTCTCCAGGACAAGCTGTTGAACCTCTACAATTTTTGCATCATGCTTTTTTGGAGCTCAGCATTTAAAAATCTTCTTTAGTGAAGAGAGAAATGAATCCTTTAGATTGTCATGACGACAACACTTTGGAGCGAGTCTCTGTCGGTGAAGTGTGTTGTTAGCCTCTCCACAGAATAAATCAGACACGCTGCATTGCCTCAAGCAGCGCTTAAACACACTCAATGTAGAGTTCATAACATTCAAAATCAAATTATCCTTGATCTTTGAAATAAAAGTGTCTGATGTACAACGGAAACAGGAACTTTCACAGCTTCCTTCGTGAGAAACAACTCGATGACGATGTCAGAAACCGAATTAAATCACATTTACATAATCAACACCTATTATGAATTCAGCAACTTCATGGTGAGGTAATAAAAAGAAACTATACACCAGAAGAGTAAAAAAAAGAAGTCATAACCTAAATTACTCTGTATACTAAATCAATTAAATTATAATAATAACGATATAAAAGAGACTTATATTGTGAACGCAGACACCCTATAGGACTGTGAATATATAAATAAATAAATCAGCTAGAAGATCTAGTCCTTGATTCATGTTGTTATTCACATCATGGCCGATTTTATATTTCAGCACAAAATAAACGCTCTATTGACGCATCAGCGTTCATGGCTGCATCTAAACGCACATTAAAAGCCTATTAATGCATAAAAAAAATATAAATGATGTGAGCGCTTGAAGAGCTGGCGCTTGTGTAACAGAGCATTATGAGATAATCAGTGGGAATAACACTTACTCAGGACTAAAAGCTCTTATAGCCGTTATTGCAGGGCTATAATTACTCATAGCAGCGCACAGACCCTGTAATTAAAGCTCTTGATACGAGGCTTTTCGGAAACACAAACACATCCTCCAGATTGCGCCGTCGTCGTAGTTTAATAACACACACTTTAAACATCTCTCTATGTGGATGTGTGGGCTCGTCTGTGGGCCATAAACCTCATCCGCACGCTTCATATTTACATACAGCACATTTTTAGCACATAGCATATGTGTGTGTACAGAGATTGAATATGAAGAGAGACTGCAGCCCTCTTCAAACGACTGAGTCTGACAAACTCGAGATGGATTGGAGAATAAATGCGTCAAGTACGTCTTATTAATCATCAGCCACTCTGAAGAGAAAAACGACATCAACGCCTCAAAAGCCTTGATTCCCTCTCTCTGGCGCTCGGATGTCGCCGGGCGCTGGTGAAGGTGACTTATCAGCCTCCCACGCGTAACAAGACTGCAATCTAATCCTGCGGTGTGTCCTGCAGGAGCTTCTGTGGAGAAGTACGCAGCGGGGGAGCGTTTCTAACAGAGTGACCGATCACAGATTCAGCTCATACATCCATTACACATATCGCTCTCTCATTACAGCTCATTTTCTTTAATGTCTCTCTCTAATCAGGTTAACATCTATCATCCTCATGGTGGCACGCTGGAGAATATACAGCATACATCTCCATAAGCGTCCTTGAGTTGCTTTAACATATCCAGAAGGTCATTTGTGGTCCCAGTTGGAGCTGGTAATTTTGTTTGAGCTGGGAAACTAAAACAACTTGACCTTAAACTGGTTTGATCTGATATTTCCTGAAGGCATTTAAAAGTCTAAGCTGGACATTTATTGTCCGAGTTGGACCATCTCAGACCAGCAATAAACCAGCTTTACCACCTTAAACTGGTATGTTTATGCATGCAGGCCCAGATCCGGCCCACATTTGGTACGTGTGGAATCGACACTATGGTGTTGTCATGGGTTTTCAAAAGATCATCTTTAATGTTCCACAGAAGAAAGAAAGTTAGTACGACATAAGGTTGAGGTCATTTTTGAAAAATTGCCATTTGTGCCTTTTCTTATTGTTTTAAAATGGTTTACATGGCAACATCTTACCTTAACTGTGGTGTTTTGTAGACGGATGAGAGATTCAGCGTGCCCGTCGTGTGTGTCAGATGTTCTCTCAGCACAGACGCCTACAGATGATTCTCGCATTAAGATCAGTGTCGATTACAATCTGCAGCAGAACGTCTGGTCGAGTGCTCATTAGGGTCATTGGAGAGGTTTTAAATGCATCTGATCAATAACACAGTGAATGGAGAAGTGTAGTGTCAGTTCTGTCAGCGGCCCGGTCTCAGAGTCATGCGTGAGAGGACAGAAAGTCATTACGAAGATGTTTATGTGCCCACATCGACATCTGGCACAGAAGACCCAGTCGAACAGAGAGAACGGTCACATCTATCAAAGCCACACGCTTCTCACTGAGGTAATGAAACAGAGGCCGACTTCAAGGGCTGATAATGAAACTTCATTAGTGAAAAATTGAACGTTTATCCCGAATCTATTTTCTGCGGCCGGCAACAGAAGAGCAGGACGTCCTTCCTTCTTTCACTGAACTTTATTAGCTCAGACGGGCTTCTAATGTTGATGACGTGTGCATCTGTGCAAAACACACAGACATATGCATTAGGAATACACAGATTTGGGAAGGGCATACATACAGTGCTCTTGTGTTTCTATAGAGCTCGTTTCATTTGTCTCTCAGCGGGACGTGTTGGTCTCCAGCCGATGCATGTGAGTGGAAAGGTCAGTGTAAACTCTCTGATACGCTTTTAATGAAAAGTCCAACAATCCTCCACTGATTCTGTGCACACCAACACAAAAAACATTATTAAAACCGACCACGCTTGCCTAATTCATCACTTACAACGTGAACCATAACTCTTCAGCTAACCTCTACACAAACATCGACTAATACTTAATTAATTTGTACTTCTAAACATATCCCATATATATATATATATATCTTAAAGGACTGTTCTGCTGGCCAGGGTTATCATTAAAAAAAATAATAATAATATATATATATACCCAGCCAGCACAGCCATGTGGGGCCCACATGGGTTTGACGTGGGCTATCTAACTGGGACCCAGCCAGTTTTGCTCCCGGTTTCCATGTAGGCCCCACATGGGTTTGCCCAGATGAAATGAACACTGCTCAGTGTGCACACTACAGGCTGTTAAATGTAACACTGATCAGTGTTGGAGTTAATGAGATAATTAAGTGATTGAATATGATTGAGCATTATTGAACACACCTAAAGCAGAATCACTGAAGGAGACAATTGTAAGCCACCGTTATGGCGATCATTGTTTGCTTTAGTTGGGCTCTTGACCCTTATATTATTAACTTTAGATTTTGTTTGGCTGTTGTTTCTGATTTATAACTGCCAGATGAACAAAAAAAAAAAGTGATGTAATGGTGTTGGTTATATTATGACAGTCATGGTTTGAACATATTCATGCTGTGATCTGAAAAATGAAACTTATTGAGATTATCTGGTTTAACTTGTTAGCAACAGCTTTGTGATTCTACAGCAAATGATTATCAGTATTTTTTTTCCCAAAATATTTCATAAACATTGTTCGGATCAAAACACTTTCAAATAAAATTATTTGGAAACACATCAATAATCAGTCTGTGAATCTCAACAATGGTGACAATAATAATGCATGTTGCAGTGGCTGCCACCAATCACAACTCATTAATGGCTCCCATCCTGCATTGCGGTATGAATAAATTATGATCTGAATTGTCTATGTAATTTACTTTTCCTAGTTGAATATTCTGCTCGTCACCATTGTTGAGATGCATTGACTGAATCTTGACGTCTGTGTGTGCCTAAAAGAAAGATTTTGTTTAAATAACTTTTAAGAAATCCTTTATATTATATCTAAAATTCTGGATATTTATGCAGAATCACAGTTACGCTATAACCAACAGCATAAATCACTAAACATAAGGTTCAAACGATGACTGTCATAATATAACCAACACCATTACATCACTTTTTTTTTTTTTTTTCATCTGGCAGTTATAAGTCAGAAACAACAGCCAAACAAAATCTAAAGTTAATAATATAAGGGTCAAGAGCCCAACTAAAGCAAACAATGATCGCCATAACGGTGGCTTACAATTTTCTCCTTCATTTATTCAGCTTTAGGTGTGTTCAATAATGCTCAATCATATTCAATCACTTAATTATCTCATTAACTCCAACACTGATCAGTGTTACATTTAGCAGCCTGTAGTGTGCACACTGAGCAGTGTTCATTTCATCTGGGCAAACCCATGTGGGGCCTACATGGAAACCGGGAGCAAAACTGGCTGGGTCCCAGTTAGATCGCCCAGGTCAAACCCATGTGGGCCCCACATGGCTGTGCTGGCTGGGTATATATATATATATATATATACATTTTTTTTTTTACTTAATAAACCTTAACTGAAATACAATATAAACAATAAACTTATTTTATTTCAGCTAGTAGTGAAACGTTTCTCATTTTCATTTAGTTTTACTTGATGTACTAAAATAACAAAAAACTTAAATAAAAATATACTATAATAGTATTCTAAATGGCACTAAAATAATAACCCTGAGCTAAAACCATAAAACGCATTTTCATTCATTTAAATAAATAAACAGTCAAATAAAATAAAAAACGTATTATAACTTATACTCATTTCATCTGCCGTCAACATTTTAGTTTACTTTAAGATCAGAACTAAACCTTAATAGAACATAGACTTTTTAGACATTCATAGACATTCTTTTTTAAGAATGACATAAACATAACAAAATTACTAACAATAAAATGAAAACAGAAAAAATAATAATTGAATAAATAAAAAATATATAAATAATAAATATAATATCATAAAATCTAATTAAACATTTTGTCAAAACTTATAACAATGATGCTACAATAATACCTGGCCAAAATTTTTCCCCAATGATGAACATGGATATAAGTGTGAATATTGAAGAGGAATTCCAGTTAACTAGACGTGTTTCCTGGATTGGTGCTCCAGCAATTAATTGGTGGTAAAGTAGTAAAACATCTTGAAGAAACATGCAGTTGACTAAAATCTGACAAAGCCATGGAGTTTTCCTGTCGTGCACTGTAAATATCCTCCACACCCGCCTCATTCCCCTCGTCTCTAAAGAAACTTCCCGGTTCCTTCATGCAAAGGTCACAGAGGACGAGGAATGAACTGCCTGACGTCTCTAAAGCTCTTAAAACACCAGTCTGGGTTATTAACGTAAGACCCGACCTGAAGTCTGACAGATTAACTCAATGAACATTGTTATTAAAAACTAGAACTCCATGAACAATCAGAGATTTTCAGTCAGAAATGAACTATGAACGCCACTTAACAGAAAGCCATAAGCCATTTTAGAAGGAAAATGTGTTACCTGAAGAAATATTGATGACATTGATATTTTCCTTTTCCGACAAAAAAACATGACTTTACAAGTCTGCTGTCAGCAAGATTCATTTAATTATTATTTTTCTTTTCATACTTGAATTTCATTTCAATCTATTTGTGTAGCATTATTATCGTGCATATTGTTCCAAAGCAGGTTTATAGTGAATTACAGTCTCACAAACCCGTCAGCAATCAAACCGAAGATGAATGAGGCATAGAGAAATCAACCTTGAGATGTTGACGAGGGAGAAAACCTTGAGAAGAAGCAACATTCAGCTTTTGTTCAGATCCTCCTCGGGTTGAACAAAAGATGCAGGAAAAAGATAAATGTGTATAATACGCATTTCTTCATTCACAAATCTAGAGTTTGCCATTGACCGGAAGCAAGACCCACACAGTATCTCAGAGCACCAACATCAAAACCTCTTCTCTAAAGCTGAAGAGGATTATTCAGAAGATAATGATGTTCATCAGGAAGTCAAACTGCCTATAAATAGAGAGAGTTCAGTGTTGTTGCTCTCGGTGGGCGTCCTGAACAAAACCAGCCTCAATAATCAATGATGTTCAGAAGAATCCTGAAGAGTCAAACACGATGGGTAAAAACACTTCATGAGAACAGTGTTCATGCCAGAAACAAACATCTGATGTTCACAAAACAGCACCTGGAGGCTTCACAGCTGGACAGCAAAATTCCCAGTGTTAAATTAACACTGAGAGGGTGAATTATATAAACTCTGAGCTGAGTGTTAAAAGAACACAGAAGCAGTGTTAAAGTTAATGAGATAATTAAGTGAATAATTGAGTGATGATTGAGCATTATTAAAGACACCTGATGTCAACAAGCAGAATCACTGAAGGAGAAAACCGGAATTGGTGTGTTACCATTATGGTGATCAGTGTTTGCTTTAGTTGGGCTCTTGACCCTTTAATCATTACCTTTAGATTTTGTTTGGCTGCTGTACGTGATTTATAACAGCCAGATGAACACATGGACAAGGTGATCTGATGGTGTTGGTTGTGTTTAAACACATCATCATTATTTCACATTAATTTAACCTGAGTCTCTGAACTCATATAGAGCCCAATTTCTGAATTAGGTTTGTGTTATTAAATATTGCAGCACTGTCCTTGTGGATCATAATATTTTTTAACTTTTACAATGTAATCCAAATAATTTCTTAAAAGTTTCTCTTATACTTGACAAATGTTGTGTTTATTTTTAGACACACTGACATCAATAATCAGCCTGTGAATCTCAACAATGGTGACAATTGTAAAGCATGTTGCAGTGCATTATGGGTGCCATCAATCAAATCTCATTCATGGCTCCCATCATGCATTGCTGCATGAATAAATAATGAGATTATGTTCAGAGGTGATCTGTTTGTCACCATTGCTGAGATTCATACGCTAATTATCTTAAATTTTTTAGATGTTTATTTATGTAAAACATTTACATTTCATTGAAATGGCTAAAAATCGTATGCTATACTAGGACAGTGATTTAATGGTCAAGAGCCCAACTAAACCAAACACTGATCACCATATTGGTGACTTAGAAATTCCAGTTTTTCTCCTTCAGTGATTCTGCTTGTTGACATCAGGTGTATTCAATAATGCTAAATTATCACTCAATTATTAACTTAATTATCTAATTAACTTTAATACTGCTTCAGTGTTCATTTAACACTCTGCTCAGAGTTTATATAATTCACACTCTCAGTGTTAATTTAACACTGGGGATTTTGCTGTGTGGACAGATCCACACTAAAATAAAACAAAATAAAACTGTATTCGGAGTAGACAGTTTGAGCTGCTCGGCTTCATCAGGGAATCATTCATGGGAAAATGAAAGTTCACTGCAAAAAAAAAGGATGTTCTTCCTCTGTGTTTTTGTCTTGTTTTCCAGTACAAATATCTAAACATTCTTACATCAAGACACATTAACCTGAGAAGCAAAATTATATGAGATATTTTCTGTAAAAATATTTTCTGAGTTTTCGCTTAAAACAAGATAAAATATCTGCCAATGGGGTCAGAAAAAAAATCTTGTTTTCCCTTTATTTTTCTGACCCCATTTGTAGATTTTTTTTTAAGCATAAGCTAATTTTATTTTGCTAGATTTTTCAGAAAATAGACTAAATATCATTTCGCTTCTCAGGTAAATTTATTTTGATTTAAGAATGTTTAGATATTTGTGCTGGATATATGACACAGATACTGGGAAAGAAAATAATTTTTTAAGTGTTCATCAATATATATATATTTAAGCATATATATGTATTTTTAGAAAACCCAGAAACACTTAAGTCTATATAATTATGTTTGTTTGATAAATGTGTCGTGAAAGTCATTAAAAATATGTAAAAAAAGAAAAAAAGAAAAAAAGAAAAAAAAGCTCAATTCAGTTCAAAATTGATTCAATTCAGTTCAATCACGGAGTCAAAGTTCATTAATTATAAAACCAGATCACTTCAGCAATAAAGCAGCTCGACAGAAAACGTGTCAGGATTCAGCTCAATTCAATTCAAATTTAGTTTTCATCCGACAGTGTCCGTGCAGTTCAATCAATCATGTTACTGAATACTGATTTTCTTTTAAATAAGCATAATAGCAACATTTACAAGAGCTGAGGATTTATCAAGATAAATTTGTGACAAAATCATAAAAGTTTTAAAGGGAATGAAAGAAAAGAGACAACTTTTACCATAGCGAAAGCCTGGACGAACTCAACAATGTGCATTTTTATAATTAAAGCAATATTTGTGATACATTCAGTATATTTGGGAGAAGTTGAGTGCCAATGTTTGCTTATTTTCTATGATTTATTAAGCAGCATGCAATAATAAACAATGTAGAAATCAGAGACAGAAATCTGATCAGAGATATGACTGTATGTTTAATACACGTCTGTTTCTGCGAGGCGTTCTCACATCCTCTCTGCTCCTCAAGAGAGTCCAGATTATGGGAACCAAACTGATGAGTGAAAACCCAGATATAACTGCTTCTCTGGAGCTTTAACACACAATAACCCTCAAATCTCAACAGTGGTTGTTGACGTTCTCATGGTGCACGTAAAAATGCCACTGTGCTACATGATGAACTGTTTATTAATCGATCTGCAATCTCTCTTTAAGATGGGATAAGATATGAACTGAACATGCATGAGTTACTTTGCATATTAATGCAATGATGGAATCTGCATACATTTACATTTCACTGTAAATCTTTCCATTGTACAGTGCATATCAAACACATGGCTGTTTGGCAGAGAAGATGGTTATTCATATCATGCTGATGTTTTAAAGAGATAGAGAGACTAGTTAAGTGTCTCCATGGTGACAGGAAGTGAGGTGACACTTAGAAAGTTTTTCCAAGATTTTTTTTTTAAACAAGAAATGAGCAGAAAAGATTTGTCAGATGATGTGGCTCCCTCACCTGGCCAGAGAGAGAAAACACATCTGAATGCAAAACAGTGTTTCAGTATTTCATTTTGATTATCAAAGATGAGTTTTAAGGAATAAAATGATCGACTACAGGGGGACTTAAAAAATTAAGGGAATTAGGAATAATCACTTGAAAAATGAAAACGCTTGGCTAGAAAACCATGGGCGTAGTATGGGTCTCATATATATATATAAAGACGATTTGATTTGTTTAGTTGTCCTAATAACAATACACAACCGTTATAAAATATGTGCTCTTCCTGTATTTCTGTTGACTTTAGAGACATATAGATATGTCCATCTGAGCGATGGTTCATCTGATTTGCACACACCATGATGACACTCCAACAAATCACAAACAACGCCGTTGACAAATTGTGATTGATATGTTGCCAAATTCCACTTTCTCATTGTGATCCAACTTGCAAAAGTTCTTCTAACAAATGTAAAAATAAGTTTGTTACTGTAAAAGTAACATTTTTAGTAGTATTGTAAGTGTAGCATACTGAACAAAAATACTCTAAACCTGTTGCTAACAAGTTGTTTTGTTGACCTTACTTAAAAATTAGAAAGTATTTGTTCAAAACATTGTCCAAATGTTGTTCTAAGTTTCTAAATTAAATCATCTGAGCAACTAGATTTATGTTGAACAATGTTGTGAATTAAACTCCTTTTAAACCCTTTTTTTGTACACTATAGAATTCAGTTTTTAATTTGTTATAAGTTTTAATATATTTTTGAATATAACATTAATCTTTATAATATTAATCTAAATTTCCATTGTATACATGCAGGATAAATATGATATCTGCAATCTTGTTGCAATCTCTTGGTGAGCTTTGAAGAAAGATAAAGGCTGAACCCATATTTTATGTCCTAAGGAAAATAAGTTTGGAACATGTGATATCCCGTTATTTTGTGTAATTGTCATTATCTATGCTATTCTTTTGCAACTTTGGGTTCTTAAATTACAGGCCATGTGACTTCCAGCTTGCATCCTCACAATGCCCTATTGTCTATTCTGACAAATCAGTTCCCTTTCAATCACTTTGACGTACCGATTGGGATCGCGAGAGCAGTATAACAGAGCGAGCCAATGCACATTGGTGTGGGGGATTTGCATCTCGTGCTCTGCCACACAGCGAAGGAAGAAGCAATGCTAGCACCAGCTGTCTTCCGCTTTGGAGCCGAACAGATCTGTCTGTATGCAGTCTCTGAGAGTTTCCACAGAAACGAGTCGAGTGTGTCGAACTGTTCTTCAGGAAGAAGCCTCTCCAGTGTTGATGTGACAGCACGTGCAGCTGTGTTGAGTGTTCACGAGCTCACAGCTCTAAAACGGCTGTTTTCACAGCACTGTTGGCTGTCGAGGGCGTCTACAAGGAGATTGCTGTTTTTTAACAACAGAGTTAGTGCTTCACTGTGCCGGCTGGTGGCTGCACCATCCCCTGCCAGTGTCGCAGTGGCTTTTCCCATGTGTGCTGAGGCAGCGTTTGTGGATGACTCATGATCCCACTGCGGGAACATGACCCTTGCGGTGTTACGGTCGAGACACCTATACCTCAAACGAGGTGGGGTCCCCTTACCTATGCATCAATCTAGTGCCTCTTTTGACCAACCCCAAAAGAGGGTTACGTCGATGAATAGCTAGGGTGACCTGGTGACTTGACTTTATTGCTCCCGCCGCATGTCACAACTCGCCCGCCATCTACTCCTATGGAGTCAGAAGCATCTGAGGTTGCTTCGTGCCACTTACATTCCGGGCCTGCTCAATCGTGCAGTCGAGAAGCTCTCATGACAGCCTGTGTTCCTGGGAGAGTGGAGACACAATCCCCAAGCGGTCCAATATTAGGACTGATATCTGATATTGGACCACTTCGGAGACGCACAGGCAGACCTTTTTGCCTCTCTGGACCTTTGCCTCTCGCCGCTCTCACAAGTATATATTCCCCCAGTAAGCCTTCTTGCATAGACACTGTGCAAAGTCAGGGAGGACGAGGAGCAGGTCTTGCTAGTTGCCCCTTATTGGCCCAACCGGACCTGGTTCCCAGAACTCACGCTCCTCACGACAGCCCGGCACTGCCGCATTCCTCTGAGGAAGGACGAGGCACTGTATGGGACCTCTGGAATCCTGCAAGATGGGTTGGAGCGAAGGCTGTTGCTTCTTCCTGGGCCTGGCAAAAGTTGCCTCACTGACAGATATCTGTAGAGCTGCGGGCTTGGCGACACCCAACACATTCGCTAGGTTTCATAGCCTTCTTGTCGAGCCGGTATCCTACCGTGTTCTCGCTTCCTATGGCCAGTAAACACCGCAGACACCACCCAAAGTGTTGGATTGCCGCGCTTTTCCCCTCCTATGGAGCGGATACGTGCGCCATTTCTGCTCCAGTGAGTTCCCCGTCCAGGCGAACCCTGTTGAGTTCCTCCACACCCTCCGGCAGTCAGACGTAGCGAAGCGTCCGACGCCAGGCCTAACCCTTGTGTATTGGTGGAACCTGTGCTAGGCTGGGTCTCATATGGGTCCCAAACATAGGCCCTAGCCACCTCAGTGACATTCCATATGTTATGCTGCCCTGATTGCCCAGTCCATATGTTCCTACAGGCAGGAAGTGGCTTTCGCAGCGTTCCTCTCCCCTGTAAAGGGCACGCTTTCCCAGTGTTATCAAATAGTCTGACTGAATGGGACACGCGGAACAGCAGTAAGACTCTCTCGGTGCAAGCCGGTTCCAATTTCCTTCCCAAGGTGCGCTCCCCGCGCACCAATGTATTTACCAATGTAGTATTTCTCCTAAACACAACTGGCTGATTGATGTGACACTGTGATAATAATGTTTGTTCCAAAAGACTTGATTAAATGCATGAAACTAGTTTATTAGACATTAAACATATAAATTGTGACTAGGGCTGGGCGATATATCGCATGCGATTGTTATGCGCGTCTCGTCAGTAAAGCCGGTTCCTTGATTAGTAGTAAATCGCCTTCACCTGCTTTCAGATGGAGCGGCATTTACTACAAAGAGCCGTAGTTAACTGACAAGCTGAGCCATATCGCATTAATATCGCGGACGTATCGCCAGCGATATTTAATGCGATATGGCTCAGCTTGTCAGTTAACTACGGCTCTTTGTACACAGCAAAAACTCCAAGAGTGTTAAAGTTAATGAGATAATTAAGTGATTAATTAATTGATTGATGATTGAGCATTATTGAAGACACCTAAAGCAGAATCACTGAAGTAGAAAATCTAAAATTGTAAGCCACCGTTATGGCGATCATTGTTTGCTTTAGTTGGAGTCTTGACCCTTATATTATTAACATTAAATTTAGTTTGTCTGTTGTATCAGTAGTTCAACTGCCAGTTGAACAAAGAAAAAATAAAGCATCTAATGGTGTTGGTTATATTATGACAATCATCATTTGATCTTCATGTTTGTGATTCATGCTGTTGGTTACAGCATAACTGTGGTTCTGCATAAATATCCAGAATTTTAGATATAATATGAAGGATTTCTTAAATGTTGTTTTAAAAAAAAAAAATCATTCTTTTAGGCACACACAGACGTCAAGATTCAGTCAATGCATCTCAACAATGATGACGAGCAGAATATTCAATTAGGGAAAAGTAAATTACATAGACAATTCAGATCATAATTTATTCATACCGCAATGCATGATGGGAGCCATTAATGAGTTGTTATTGGTGGCAGCTACAGCAACAAGAATTAATATTGTCACCATTGTTGAGATTCACAGGCTGATTATTGATGTCCGTGTTTCTAAATAAATTCTTTTGAAAGTGTTTTTATAAGAATAATGTTTATTAAAAATGTTGGATTATAAGAAAAATACTGATAATCATATGCTGTAGAATCACAAAACTTTTACTAACAAGATAAACCAAACTATCTCAATAAGCTTCATTTTTTAGATCACAGCATGATTATGCCAAAACATAATTAACACAATTAGACCACACTTTTCTTTGTTCATTTAACTGTTATAAATCAATAACAGCAGACAAACAAAATTTAAGTTGTAAGTATAAGGGTCAAGAGCCCAACTAAAGCAAACACTGATCGCCATAACGGTGGCTTACAATTTGTGATTTTCTCCTTCAGTGATTCTGCTTGTTAACATCAGGTGTCTTCAATAACGCTCAATCATCACTAAATTAATCACTTAATTATCTCATTAACTTTAACACTCTTGAGTGTTAATTTATCACTCATATCTGCATCATATCTTCCATCTGAAAGCAGGTGAAGGCGATTTACTACTAATCAAGGAACCGGCTTTACTGAAGAGATGCGCATAACAATCGCATGCGATATATCGCCC
The DNA here is from genome assembly GCF_029890125.1 of Rhinichthys klamathensis goyatoka. Taxonomy (NCBI): domain Eukaryota; kingdom Metazoa; phylum Chordata; class Actinopteri; order Cypriniformes; family Leuciscidae; genus Rhinichthys; species Rhinichthys klamathensis. The sequence continues at coordinate 2,364,107 of NW_026606845.1, read as the reverse complement.
AGCCCTAATTGTGACAAAAGAGGCTGCCAGTCTGTGTGTTGGTGGGGATTTTTCAGCGATTTCAGTACATACGATTTTTACATAGTTACGTCCAGTAGGTGGCGGCAAATGACTGTTATGAGTGAGTAAGTCAGTCAGTCAGCAGACTATTCAACCATTTCAGTGAAAAAGTCTGCTTTATTTAGGAACAAACAATGGCTATCAATGTCAATCATTGCTATTTCAAAAGAGAATCCTGCATAAATGCGGATGTAATTCCCAAAACGTTGCAGCGTGTACGTGGCCATTGGTCCTAACAGCATGAAAAACAAGTTTTATACAAATTCTGAATGGATATTAGAGAGCATAGAAAGCGCACAACGAGCGCTCCCTTTATAATGACTAAAATGCTGTTACTCATCTTCATCGAGATCTCTAGCACTCCCGTAGAACCAGGACTAGTAATAATGAAATATTGGTAACTTAATTGTTTCTAATGTATGCAAGGAATACAAAACCCCCGACATTGAGTGAATAGATAAAGTAGAAAGGTATATATAGAGAGAACATTACCCCTCAAAAAAGTCAGTAAGAAGCTTTATCTTCCTGACTGCGAGTTGAGGTTTATTTTTCTCCATTTTTTAAAGCTAAATTAGCTTCACCGGAGCGGCAGCAGTCCTGTCAACGATGTCATGCGCACAGCGCTCTTTAGATGTGGGGCGGGGCGTTTACATTTTAAAGAGACATGGCAACTAGCCTATTAACAAACTTAATGTAAATTATTGTAAATAATTAATTCACGAAATTTACCGTATCCATTGCATGCATTTAATCATATTTGTCATTATTATTTGTACTAAAATAAAAAAATCTGAGGGACCCCCCTTAGTCTATCTTTTACTTCTTATGGGGGGTCCCGGATATACAGACACAGCAGAATTAAAAACTAAGGACTCACAGATAAAGCAATAAACAAAGAAACTAATGAAAACTGGAGATAAAGTAAACACATTACTAAGGTACAGGGAACCATAAACAGAACAGACAACAGCAACTAATCTTCATAAAGAAACCATGAGGACATGATTTGATTACACAAATTGATTTATACTCAGTTTTCATAAATGTTACATAATTGTGTCTATACATCATTGAAAAAGACTGTATATGCATGTATTGTACAATCTTAGAAAAAAATGGTTCAATGGTTCATTCTCTATAGAACCTTTTTCCTAAAGAACTGTAAAGAACTCTTTTGATTGAACCCCTAAAAAGGGTTTTATGGAAACTTTTAGAGTTTCCAAATATGAAGCGCCTCATACAACTATGAGGCGCTATGCCTAACCCTAACCCTAACCCTCATAGAATCCTAACCCTTACCTAACCCTAATGTTCTATAAGCTTTAGAAATCATGTGTAATCAGTTGTCAAGAATGGTAAGAGAATCTCTTGCAGTTATTGTAAGGGTTTATAATGTGTCATTTATCTTTTTTCTTATTCTTGACAACAGCAACAGCATCTTTTGCCATTGCAGCAGCAGGAACTGAGAGTCCGCCAGTCATCGCCGCAGCTCCTGCAACCAACACCTTCTTCATGATCCAGTTACGGCTCTTTCTCTTCTCCACTTTCTCCTCTTCTGGAGTCTTCTGCTGGTCTTCCTCTTCCGCTCTCAGCTTCGTCTCTACTTTACTTTTCTCTTTATCCGTGCTTTCTGAGGGTGGTGGAAGTGTCAATCAGCAGACAAACAGCACACAGCAAGGTCACCAGTGTTAAATTAACAATGCTCAGTGTTTATATGAGTCCACACTCAGAGAGTGTTAAATGAACACTGAACCAGTGCTAAAGTTAATGAGATAATTAAGTGATTCATTGAGTGATAATTGAGCATTATCGAAGACACCTGATGTTAACAAGCAGAATCACTGAAGGAGAAAATCGTAATTGGTATGTTACCATTATGGAGATCAGTGTTTGCTTTAGTTGGGCGCTTGACCCTTAAGTCTTTAACTTTAGTTCTTTGTTTGGCTGCTGTACCTGAGTTATAACAGCCAGATGAACAAAGAGAAAATGTGATTTGATGGTGTTTGTTGTGTTTTAACTTTATCATTATCTCACAATCATTTGACCTGAATAGAGCCCAATTTCTGAGTTACATTTACTTTATTGATTATAGCAGCACTGCCCTTGAAAATCATAATATTTGAAACTTTTACAATGGAATCCAAATAATTTCTTAAAACTTAATAACATACAAAACTTTTTTTTTCTTTTTTAAACAGACATCAAGAACCAGTCTGTGACTCTCAACAATGGTGACAATTATAAAGCATTTTGCAGTGTATTCTGGATGCCATCAATCAAATCTCATTCATAGCTCCCATCATGCATTGCTGCATGAATATATAATGAGCTTATTCAGAGGTCATCGGTTTGTCACCATTGTTGAGATTCATACGCTAATTCTTGATGTCTGTATGTGCCTACCTGAAATACTTTTTAAGGTTTTTTTTTTTTTGTTGTAATGTTTTGATCATTTGGATTTAATTGAAAAGGCTAAAAATGCATACTCTACAACAGGGGTTCTCAAAGTTTTGATAGGTGAGGGCCAATTTAGGAACCCAACATTGAACTGAGGGCCGCTAAAGTGGCGGGGGGAAAAACGAAGAAAAAAAAACTGAAAAGAAAATCCCATTTGAAATTATTTTAATGACCATATTGCATCTCTACAGTTTACATTAGTTGCAATAAACACATTTTAATTCATAACTGAGGCTAAACCTGGCAAAACTTGTGAAAATTTTGGGGGGGAGAGAAAGAAACTTTTAAAATAGAAGCTTACCAAACAAGTCATCATCATCATTCATTTCTATCATTGCTTGTCAGTCGCGTTTCCATTATTGCAGATTTGCATATTATTATCTATCTTTTTTAACCCGTAACTGAAAAACGAAAAATGAACGGTTGTTGTCTTTTTAAAACGCAAAGTTGAACAAAATTTTTATTTGAACTGGCTTCACCAACTGCTGCGCAAAAAAAGTAAATATCGACAGACTTTTTCAGATTTTTGTTTAAATGACTTTCTGCCCCCTTATTAAACATTTTAAATATTCACAAATTAATATGGAAAACATGTCGATTTTACTGGTTTTCTAAGGCCAAATTAGAACCTGGAATTTATATTTTTCCCGCAGTGATGAATGAGAAGAGCCATAGCCTGTACGTGTCTGATCTAGCCTGATTTATAGGTAAGTTATAGGCTAATGATAATAAATGCGTCTGAAAAAACAGCGAGGCATTTTAATTGTTTGTTAATAAACTATTGTTTTCTAAGTGTCGGCTAAAAACATATCTCCATCTCCGCTGTTAAGCAGATGCGCTTTTAGAGAGAAATCCACCTTTCATACGGATTACATAACCAGGTATTTGCTTTCGGTTCGAGTTTGTTTGTTTAAAAGTGCACATTTTAAGCTTTAGCCTACATAGGCTAGCTATATTTTGTTTCAGTTCTCGCGCTCCAGTTCACGGAGATCATGAAAGCGCGTAGTAGCTGAGGCTAGCCTATAGGGGCTACTGATTGTTTTATTTTATTTTACAAAAGCACGTTTTCTTGTTATGAGTTTACACAAATAAAAGTAGTTGCGAATAATGCATTATTATTTTCTGTATGACCAGAAATGATAGACTAGTTTAAGTTGTTTCCACTGTTGATAGGAAAATGCAAGTGTTCGCGCCCGCGAACATTTTGAAAGGTAATGGAAACGCGGCTATTAATAAGCTTGACATTGTTAAGATTATTATTAAGTCACATTGAATATTGATTACTTGGTCAACATACCCTTTTAAATTGCAATGGGATTTGTGGTGCTGGTTTCGGTTGGCCACGATTCCTATTCCTGTGTAGACATAGACAACCACTGTTCCTGGTGGCCTTGGGAGTGAGGTCAAGTGCGATCGGTCGGTCGGACCATGTAATTACCGCTTATGTAGGGCTGGGCGATATATCGCACGATATTGTTATCCGCGTCTCTTCAGTAAAGCCGGTTCTTTGATTAGTAGTAAATCGCCTTCACCTGCTTTCAGATGGAAGATATGATGCAGATATGAGTGTTAAAGTTAATGAGATAATTAAGTGATTAATTTAGTGATCATTGAGCATTATTGAAGACACCTGATGATAACAAGCAGAATCACTGAAGGAGAAAATCTAAAATTGTAAGCCACCGTTATGGCGATCAGTGTTTGCTTTAGTTGGGCTCTTGATCCTTATTTCTTGAGTTTAAATTTTGTTTGTCTGCTGTTATTGATTTATAACAGTCAAATGAACAAAGACAAGTGTGATCTGATAGTGTTGGTTATGTTTTGACATAATCATGCTGTGATCTGAGAAATGAAACTCATTCAGATGATCTTGTTTAATTTGATGGTAACAGTTTAGTGGTCCTACAGCATATGATAATTGTATGTTTCTTAAAATCCAAACCATTTAATAAAAATTGTTCTGATCAAATCACTTTTAAATGCATTTATTTAGAAACGCAGACATCAATAATCAGCCTGTGAATCTCAACCGTGGTGACAATAATAATCCTTGTGGCCACCAATCACAACTCATTAATGGCTCCCATCATGCATTGCGGTATGAATAAATTATGATCTGAATTGTCTATGTAATTTACTTTTCCTAATTGAATATTCTGTTCATCACCATTGTTGAGATGCATTAACTGAATCTTGATATCTGTGTCTGCCTAAAACAAAGATTTTTTTTTTTTTTTTTTACAACTTTTAAGAAATTTTTTTATATTATATCACAAATTCTGGATATTTATGCAGAATCTCAGTTATGCTATAACCAACAGCATTAATCACAAACAATTAGCTCAAATGATGAATGTCATAATATAATCAATACCATTAGATCATTGTTTTTCTTTGTTCATCTAGCAGGTATGACTCGGATACAACAGCTGAACAAAAACTAAAGTTAATAATATAAGGGTCAAGAGCCCAACTAAAGCAAACACTCATCTCCATAATGGTGACCTGAAATTCCGGTTTTCTTCTTCAGTGATTCTGCTTTAGGTGTCTTCAATAATGCTCAATCATCACTCAATTAATCACTTAAATATCTCATTAACTTTAACACTCTTGAGTGTGGACTCATATACACTCCCAGGTGTGTTCATTTAACACTGGAGTTTTTGCTGTGTAAAGAGCCGTAGTTAACTGACAAGCTGAGCCATATCGCATTAAATATCGCTGGCGATACGTCCGCGATATTAGTGCGATATGGCTCAGCTTGTCAGTTAACTACGGCTCTTTGTAGTAAATGCCGCTCCATCTGAAAGCAGGTGAAGGCGATTTACTACTAATCAAGGAACCGGCTTTACTGACGAGATGCGCATAACAATATCGTGCGATATATCGCCCAGCCCTACGCTTATGCCTATGGATGCCGCTAAACACCACTAAACGGAGATATTCATTTTTTCAAAGCAATAGTTTTAACAGTTTTACAGATGTTATCGCGGGCCGCCAGAAATGTTTCGGCGGGCCGCCATTGGCCCGCGGGCCGCACTTTGAGAACCTATGCTCTACAATGACAGTGCTGCTATAATCCATAAGGTAAACTTAACTCTGAAATTATGCTCTCGATGAGTTCAGTGATTCAGGCCAACTATTGATTATTTTAAAACACAACCAACACCATCATATCACCTTTTCTCTTTGTTCATCAGGCAGGTATAACTCAGGTATAGCAGCCAAACAAAGAACTAAAGTTAATGATGTAAGGGTCAAGAGCCCAACTAAAGCAAACACTGATCTCCATAATGGTAACATACCAATTACGATTTTCTCCTTCAGTGATTCTGCTTGTTAACATCAGGTGTCGTCGATAATGCTCAATTATCACTCAATTAATTACTTAATTATCTCATTAACTTTAACACTGCTTCAGTGTTTATTGAACACTCTCTGAGGCCTTGTCCACACGGACATGGCTCCCATCATGCATTGCTGCATTAATAAATAATGAGCTTATGTTCAGCCGTTGTTAAGATTCATACGCTGATTGTTGATGTCTGTGTGTATCATCATAAAATTTTTTTTTTTTGTTCTCATGTTTGTTAAAGTCTACTAACTTATTGTTATAATATCGCTGGATCTCATGATGCAGTTACAGGTTGTTTTTTTTGATAATAATTTGTTAAAATAATTATTAAATTCAAATACCACAGTGAATCAGGCTTTTTCATGATGATTACAAAACCATCACCAGGTAACCTTCATCACCTGATCCCGTTCAATTTTGTTACTGTATATGTGTTTGACAAACACACTGTCACAGCAGTCAAAAGAGATCAAATATCTAATATGAGTAAAGAGCCTGGCTAATGGAAACACTAATCACTGTTATGGTGACTTCAAATGAAACTGAGTTAAACCTCTGTTAAATAAAAATAAAAACTTCTGTAGAAGTCTGACAGAAATAAAGTCAGTCTGGTTAGTAATAAGTGAAGCTGGTAATGCTGTTTGTGGAGTTGTTTAATCCTCCTCTGCTGAGATCTTCAGATTTAATGTCTTCTCTTCAGTTGATTTCATCTAAGGCCATGTCCACACGGACACGGGTATTTTTATAACCGGAGTTTTTCCTACAGCGTTTTAAAAAAAAATACCGTCCACACATGCTCGGTCTCCGTCTACATGAAAACGCAAAATACGCGGTCAAGAGCATGCCACGCCAGCAGGCGGCGATATAAACCTTAACAGTAAAGCCACGTTGGCCAATCAGAAGCGCAAATCTGACATCAAACACAGCGGATAACGGTGCACACTCTGACGTCGCAAGGCAAAACCCCCGGGTTCACTGTCTACACGACAACACTGTAAGCGACGTTTCTGAAAATCCTCACCCTGGCAGGGGTTTTCAAAAATGTTCGGTTTCAGTGCGTTTTCGTGTGGACGAACGGCCGAACCGCGTAAAAAAAGTCACGGTTATAAAAATACCCGTGTCCGTGTGGACAGGGCCTGAGTGTGGACTCATATACACACTGAGCAGTGTTAATTTAACACTGGTGATTTTGCTGTGGAAAGATTTGTGAATTAGGAAAAATCTTTGTAGAAAAGCAGATTGTGTTTATGCTGAAAATACTGATGTCATATATACCTATTTGGATACATATTTGAGTGCTCAAACTATTTGAGAACATTCAAATAAAAAAACAAACATATTGGATATTTGAGCACATTTACAGCAAAATCCCCAGTGTTAAATTAACACTGAGAGTGTGGATTATATAAACTCTGAGCAGAGTGTTAAATGAACACTGAAGCAGTGTTAAAGTTAATGAGATAATTAAGTGAATAATTGAGTGATGATTGAGCATTATTGAAGACACCTGATGTTAACAAGCAGAATCTCGGAAGGAGAAAACCATAATTTTTTGTTATTGTTTGGCTGCTGTATGTGAGTTATAACAGCCAGATGAACAAATAGAAAAGGTGATCTGATGGTGTTAGTTGTGTTTTAACATAATCATTAATTGACCTGAATCGCTAAACTCATCAAGAGCATAAATTCTGAGTTAAATTTACCATAAGGATTTTAGCAGCACGGTCACTTCAGAACATACCATTTTTAGCCTTTTCAATGAAATCCAAACAATCAAACAAATATATATTTATTTTATGTAGGCACACACAGACATCAAGAATTAGTGTATAAATCTCAGCAATGGTGACAAACAGATCACCTCTGAACATAAGCTCATTATTTATTCATGCAGCAATGCATAATGGGAGCCATGAATGAGTTTTGATTGGTGGCACCCAGAATGCACTGCCACATGCTTTATAATTGTCACCATTGTTGAGATGCACAGGCTAATTATTCATGCATGTGTGTCTTAAAAAAAACATTGTAAAAAATTGTATAAGAGAAACTTTTGAGAAATTATTTTTATTACATTGTAAACATTAAAAATATTATGCTGTACAAGGTCACTGCTGCTATAATTAATAAAGTAAACCTAACTCAGAAATCAGGCTCTATATGAGTTCAGTGATTCAGGTCAAATGATTGTTACATAATGATTATGTTAAAACACAACCATCCCCATCACCATCAGATCACCTTTTCTATTTGTTCATCTGGCTGTTATAACTCATGTACTGCAGCCAATCAAAATATAAAGTTAATGAATTAAGGGTCAAGAGCTAAACTAAAGCAAACACTAATCACCATAATGGTGACTTAGAAATTCCAGTTTTCTCCTTCAGTGATTCTGCTTTTTAACATCAGGCGTCTTCAATGATGCTCAATCATCACTCATTAATTCACTTAATTATCTCATTACCTTTAACAATGCTTCAGTTTTCATTTAACACTCTGCTCAGAGTTGATATAATTCACACTTTTCAGTGTTAATTTAACATTGGGGATTTTGCTGTGTTCAGGTAAAACAAATAGAGACAGTATAAATAAGATAATAATAACACATTTAATCATTTTTTATACATTTTTCAACATACCCAAGGTGGATAATTCTTCATGATCTGATTCTGAACAATTTATAAAGCAAGAATGATTCGAATTAGAATGACATCACAATACATTAGGGCTGGGCGATATATTGCACGATATTGTTATGCACATCTCTTCAGTAAAGCCGGTTCTTTGATTAGTAGTAAATCACTTTCACCTGCTTTCAGGTGGTTCATTTAACACTCAGCTCAGAGTTTAATTGGATCGCTAAAAATGACTTCCATGATGTTGAAGTTACATGAACAAATTATGTTTGTTTAACGAAAACCAGTTATGTGGAACCTGTTTACATAAAAAAGTTAAGTAAAGCCAACACATCAGATTTTTGAGTGAACCTTAAACACACCGCTGGGTCACTATTGGACAGAACACGCGCTGGGTTGGTTTGACCCAAGTGCTGGGTTTTTACCATTTAACCCATATATCTGGGTCATTCATTTGACCCAACCAGTGGGTGAAATTAACCATCCTGCTGGGTTAAGTCTTACTCATGTGGTGGGTTATTTCCTGTCTCATTGCCTTATTAAAATTAGTAACAAATATTTGTTATATTACGAATGTAAAATAATTATTGTCTCTGTAATACAATAAACCAGAGAGGTCACTGTATTTGTGATTTCAATCTCATTTAATTGTTTTTTTATTATATATTTTTAATAAATTTCTTTAATACTTTTTTTTTTGTATACAATTATTTCAATGGAATTTAATTGAATAAAAGCTATTAAACTAGCTGTAGTGTGTGAGGTTGTTTAAATTAGACTGACCTTCACATTCTGATGCCATTGTGTCCGGCAGTTCAGCGGTTTGTTTCGTCAGAGTCTCTCCGTCTGTCACTTGTGACTGTATGAAATACCGGATTTGTAAAGACACAGCAGAATTAAAACTAAGGACTCACGGATAAAGCAATAAACAAAGAAACTAATGAAAACTGGAGATAAAGTAAAAACATGACTGAGGTACAGGGAACCATAAACAGAACAGACAACAGCAACTAATCTTCATAAAGAAACCATGAGGACATGATTTGATTACACAAATTGATTTATACTCAGTTTTCGTAAACGTTACATAAACGTGTCTATACATCATTGAAAAATACTGTATATGCATGTATTGTACAATCTTAGAAAAAAATGATTCATTGGGATTCTCTATAGAACCATAAAGAACTCTTTTGATTGAACCCCTAAAAAGGGTTTTGTGGAAACTTTAAGAGGTTCCAAATATGAAGCGCCTCATAGAATCCTTTAATGTTCTATAAGCTTCAGAAATCATGTGTAATCAGTTGTCAAGAATGGTTAGAGACTCTCTAGCAGTTATTGTAAGGGTTTATAATGTGTCATTTAACTTTTTTCTTATTCTTGGCAACAGCATCTTTTGCCATTGCAAGAGCAGGACCTGAGAGTCCGCCAGTTAACGCCGCAGCTCCTGCAACAGCGGCTCCCACCAACACCTTCTTCATGATCCGGTTACGACTCTTTCTTTTCTCCACTTTCTCCTCTTCTGAAGTCTTCTGCTGGTCTTCCTTTTCCATGCTCAGCTCCGTCTCTACTTTACTTTTCTCTTCATCTTTGATTTCTGAGGGTGGTGGAAGTGTCAATCAGCAGACAAACAGCAGTGAGATTTCTGAATTAGGAAAAATCTTTGTAGAAAAGCAGATTGTGTTTATGCTGAAAATACTGATGTCCTATAGACCTACACAGCAAAATCACCAGTGTTAAATTAACACTGTTCAGTGTTTATGTGAGTCCACACTGAGGCCATGTCCACACGGACACGGGTATTTTTATAGTTTTTCCTACAGCGTTTTAAAAAAAAATCCCGTCCACACATGCTCGGTCTCCGTCTACATGAAAACGTAAAAACACGCAATCAAGCGCGGTCAAGAGCATGCCACGCCAGCAGGCGGCGATATAAACCTTAACCCTAAAGCCACGTTGGCCAATCAGAAGCGCAAATCTGATGTCAAACACAGCTGATAACGGCGCACACTCTGACGTCGCAAGGCAAAAACCCCGGTTTCACTGTCTACACGACAACACTGTAACCGGCGTTTCTGAAAATCCTCACCCTGACAGGGGTTTTCAAAAATGTTCGGTTTCAGTGCGTTTTCGTGTGGACGAACGGCCGAACCGCGTAAAAAAAGTCACGGTTATAAAAATACCCGTGTCCGTGTGGACAGGGCCTGAGAGAGTGTTAAATGAACACTGAAGCAGTGCTAAAGTTAATGAGATAATTAAGTGATTAATTGAGTGATAATTGAGCATTATCGAAGACACCTGATGTTAACAAGCAGAATCACTGAAGGAGAAAATCGTAATTGGTATCTTACCATTATGGAGATCAGTGTTTTCTTTAGTTGGGCTCTTGACCCTTAAGTCTTCAACTTTAGTTCTTTGTTTGGCTGCTGTATCTGAGTTATAACAGCCAGATGAATAAAGAGAAAAGGTGATTTGATGGTGTTGGTTGTGTTTTAACATTATCATTATCTCACAATCATTTGACCTGAATAGAGCCCAATTTCTGAGTTACATTTACTTTATTGATTATAGCAGCACGGTCTTTGAAAATCATAATATTTGGAACTTTTACAATGTAATCCAAATAACTTCTTAAAATTTAATCAAATACAAAACTTTTTTCTTATTTTTTAAACAGACATCAAGAACCAGCCTGTGACTCTCAACAATGGTGACAGTTATAAAGCATTTTGCAGTGTATTCTGGATGCCACCAATCAAATCTCATTCATGGCTCCCATCATGCATTGCTGCATGAATAAATATAATATAATATAATATAATATAATATAATATAATATAATATAAAAATATAAATAATAATAATAAATAACTTATTCAAAGGTCATCTGTTTGTCACCATTGTTGAGATTCATACGCTAATTCTTGATGTCTGTATGTGCCTACCTGAAATACTTTTTAAGGTGTTTTTTTTATTTTTTATGTTTTGATCATTTGGATTTAATAGAAAAGGCTAAAAAATGCATACTCTACAATGACAGTGCTGCTATAATCCATAAGGTAAACTTAACTCTGAAATTTTGCTCTCAATGAGTTCAGTGATTCAGGCCAACTATTGATTATTTTAAAACACAACCAACACCATCATATCACCTTTTCTCTTTGTTCATCAGGCAGGTATAACTCAGGTATAGCAGCTAAACAAAGAACTACAATGAATGTTGTAAGGGTCAAGAGCCCAACTAAAGCAAACACTGATCTCCATAATGGTAACATACCAATTACGATTTTCTCCTTCAGTGATTCTGCTTGTTAACATCAGGTGTCGTCGATAATGCTCAATTATCACTCAATTAATTACTTAATTATCTCATTAACTTTAGCACTGCTTCAGTGTTCATTGAACACTCTCTGAGTGTGGACTCATATAAACACTGAGCAGTGTTAATTTAACACTGGTGATTTTGCTGTGTATTTGGATACATATTTCAGTGCTCAAACTATTTGAGAACATTCAAATAAACAAACATATTGGATATATGAGCACATTCAGGTAAAACAAATGGAGACAGTAAGATAATAATAACACATTTAATCATTTTGTATACATTTTTCAACATACCCAAGGTGGATAATTCTTCATGATCTGATTCTAAACAATGTATGCAGCAAGAATGATTCAAATTACAATGACATCACAATACATAGTGTGTTCATTAACATTAAATGCAATCAGTGAACTTTCAGATTTCTCTCACCTTTAGAGTTCGAGGTATGAATACTCGATTCTTCATCAGATGAAAAAGAGAGTTCGGCCGGTTTCTCTGCAACGTCTGAAAGGAAAGAAATTTGCTATTAAATACACGGCTGCTCTTCTCTAAGCCTATACATCATTTGGCTACCTGTGATGTTCAAAATACTCAAAATGAGTAATGAAAGACAATAAAAAAAGTCTCCATGTAAGTCAATAATATTATCCCTTAAAACTCCTCATCACCAAATTTACATACAGTATGTAATCGTTTTTCCTGTGAGAAAATATATTCTATATCGATATTGTTATGCGCATCTCGTCAGTAAAGCCGGTTCCTTGATTAGTAGTAAATCGCCTTCACCTGCTTTCAGATGGAAGATATGATGCGGATATGAGTGTTAAATTAACACTAGAGAGTGTTAAAGTTAATGAGATAATTAAGTGAATAATTTAGTGATGATTGAGCATTATTGAAGACACCTGATGTTAACAAGCAGAATCACTGAAGGAGAAAATCACAAATTGTAAGCCACCGTTATGGCGATCAGTGTTTGCTGAGCCATATCGCATTAAATATCGCTGGCGATACGTCCGCGATATTAATGCGATATGGCTCAGCTTGTCAGTTAACTACGGCTCTTTGTAGTAAATACCGCTCAATCTGAAAGCAGGTGAAGGCGATTTACTACTGATCAAAGAACCGGCTTTACTGACGAGATGCGCATAACAATATCGTGCGATTTATCGCCCAGCCCTAGTGTTAAGACAGTGGTCATGGGCCAAGACGGAAGCGAATCATTTCTGAGGCCAAATATATATTTTTTTTGCTATATTCACAACAGCGCCATCTTAAACACCAGGGCAGAAATGCTACTTTAGAAAAATTTATTGTTATATATAGAGCATACTATTTAAATGTTAATGCAACTTTATGTATTATGGTCAAATAGCTGCTAAAGGGGAGACAGCTTTGAAGGTCCTGCTAACTCTGCTTCCCCCATCCATCTACAGGAGAGGAGGAAAGGTCTTCAGACCCACAGAGGCCCAGAGGTCCTTTATTCACATGCAACCTGTAAGTTTTGCTTTAGTGCTTCTACTTTAATAAGGGTAGACACTGTTTGATATGCTTGATAACTGTGAAAGTAATTTAGGTTTAGAAAATTTAAAGCTGCAATCCTCTCTGTTTGAAACATAAAATTGCAGATTTTTTTTACATTTTTAAAGCTGCAGTCCATAACTAGTTTGTGTTCAAAATGTACAAAATGTATATAATGAGCGAGTGCATCATGAATCCATTTTCCAAATCTTGTTTTTGTCTTATCCTGAATCACTAACGGTACACCTATAATAAGTGTTTCTATTCAGACTATTTTAAACTGGTGGAGGAGCACAGTACCTGCGGGACTCGTCATAGACATAAAAAGAGAGAAGTAGCTCCGGTTACAATGTTCTTCTGCAAGACACATGCAGTTCTGTTTATTAACCGCTAGAGCACCATAAGTTATGGACTACAGCTTTAACCTACAAAAGTTAGGGAAAGCTGTAATCTGTAACTTTTTTGGGATAAAAATGTAGAAAAATCAGTTATTGAGCAAGTACATGAAAGATCAGTGTCCTTTCCCAGTGTCCCATTCGCCTTACCTTCCCCCGATTCACAACGGTACATTTATAATAATGATTTATAATTTGAGCTGTCGAGTCTGATTTCACTGGAAATGTCTGTCTGTATACATTAACACATCTTAATAAATGAAATCATAATCGTATAAGAGTTCAAATTATTAGCTTAAACCTCCTAAGACCCGAGTTTTGGTCAGAGGTGGAAAGTCCAGGGGTCAGAATGTAAAAGTCCTGCCACAATTTTATTCCACCCACAGCAAAAACTCCAGTGTTAAAGTTAATGAGATAATTAAGTGAATAATTGAGTGATGATTGAGCATTATTGAAGACACCTGATGATAACAAGCAGAATCACTGAAGGAGAACATTTTTTAAGTCACCATTATGGTGATCAGTGTATGCTTTAGTTGTACTCTTGACCCTTAAATCGTTAACTTTAGATGTTGTTTGGTTGCTGTACATGAGTTATAACAGCCAAATGAACAACAAGGAAAGCTGATGCGCTAGTGTTGGTTATGTTTAGACTAGGGCTGTCAGTTAAACGCGTTATTAACAGCGTTAACGCGAACCCATTTTAACGGCGTTAATTTTTTTATCGCGCGATTAACGGTCTTTTTGGCCTAGCAAACTTTGTAGTTTTTTTTTCACGTGCTTTTGCAACAGGATGCGGCATGCGCGGCGCTGCGCTATGAAACCCATTCATTTCAATGGCTTGCGCCCCGCGAGGACGTTTTGAAAGGGCAAGCGGGTCTAGCTAGACCGGAAAGAAAACAACAGGCACGCTGCACACACTTGTTTGGGCTTGCGAGCCGGATGCGCGAGCGCGAATCTCTCTGCTCGCGCGTGGAATATAATGTGCCGAGCACGAATCTCTCTGCTCGAGTCGCGCGCGCTCTCAGATACACGCTGCTCTTGTAAGAATTTTCTCTGGGCTCGCTCAGAGAATATGCCTGCACTTAAAACGTGTTCAGTGCAATCGCGAATCTCTCCTCTTCCCCAGCTAACAATTTTAGGTTATAAGAACGTTTTCATAACGTTCCCATTAAGTTATAAAAACGTTATTTCTGAATGTTATAGGAACGTTCAAAACGTCCAGTTTTGAGTGGATGACGAGCGCCGAAATGGATGCCAATAAGATTCTGAATGGAAAGTTTACTTTTAAAAAGTTGCCAAATGGTTCCATTGACAAGACCAAAGTGATCTGTGTGTTTTGTCGTTGTGAACTGAGCTATCATCATCACAGCACGTCCAGTCTGAATACCACTTGATGATGGCCAGCACACACACACACACACACACACACACACACACACACACACACACACACACAGCTGATGCGAATTCTCCGCCCCCTCGTCAATCAGGACCTCGTCAGTATTTATTTCACCCTTTTATTGATGGACAGTGTTACATTGTGTGAGAGATTATTTGCTCCAAGTGAGAATGTTTTAGTGTGAAATTGATCACAGTATTGTCAATATTGTTTTCAATAAAAAACATTTGCACAAAGCAAGCCGATCCACTTTTCCATGTTGATAAGAGCATTAAAATGAGAAAAAATAATGGGACAAAAAGAAATCAAGAGACATTTAGAATAGATAAAAATGTGCGATGAAATGCGATTAATCGCGAGTTAACTATGACATTAATGCGATTAATCGCGATTAAATATTTTAATCGTTTGACAGCACTAGTTTAGACATAATCATCATTTGTCACAAAACTCATTTGTAGAGTTTAATCCTCTGGGGTCGGCGGTCTCGCCGGCGATACCAGCTCACTTTTTTCCTTATCAGTGCAAAAGAGACTCAAATTACTCTGTTGATTTTAATCTTACATATAAGTGTTGCACATCATTCGATCCTGTTAAGTTTGTATTTTTTTTTGGAACCTCACAATAAAAACAAAGTGTTGTGCTTTTCGCCTAATAAAGAAAAATAAACATGATGCGCGTTCTGCGTTCTCTCTGTCAGTTAAGTCCATTCTGAAACGCGTCCGAAAAATGAACTGTAACTCTGCAAATACTCAGTCAAACAGGTATACAGGGACACAGGCATGAAGCCTGAATTATCTTCTTTTAAATGAAGTAATTTGTGTAACAAACTAATTTTCTCATTTTATGTAATCTGTACGAAAAGAGAGAGATGATAGTCGTTCTCGTCTCAGGTCATTAAAGTTAATTTGACCACGCCCACGGAGCGCGCGCTCTATTCAAACACAAATGCTCTGAGGCGATCCACGCCCACATCAGCTGGATAACCCACCGAAAGAGACTCATATTTACGACGCTGTGAGGAACAATACTATCTTAATAATAATCCTGGAAAAAATTACCTCAGAAGTGCAGGTAGTTTCATTTGGAGGAGCAACGGATCCAGCTGAGGAATAGGTACATTCTTTATTTTCAAGTGCTTTGTTCTAATCGCGATATGAAATAGTGTCTGTAAACAAAAAGACTGTTTGAATATGAATTGCATTTTTGTGTGTGAATGAATGAACAGCTTTTACCTAACTATATTCCAATACTGAGAGGAGTAAAAATCGACTGAAATATGTTGAAATAAAATATTTTTGTATAAGCAACATATTAAACTGCAAATTAACATTTATATGTCCTAATCATAAAAACAATATGTTACATATGAAAGACAAGATGTCGTTTTTACTGTAAAATACTGCCACATCAAATAAGCTTGTTTGCTAAGATGTTATTATAGTGTTTGTTCGATTGTAGGCTATATTCAAACTAATTAATCCGCAACTGTGAAATATGTATGATAAAATGTATACTTTAGTATATACAAAGAAAGATTACATTTGAAATATAGTTAAAATTTTAATTGTTGTTGTAATTGTAACCTTTTTATTAACCCTCTGGGGACCAGAGTGTTTTTGGGGCCCTTTGGATGTTTTGACATGCTCTGACATTTGTGCTTTTTTCAGTTGCTTATAAACATATTAATGGCACAGGTGAAATTAAACTCTATTTAGCACAAACAGGTCTACCATAATGTGTGAGCAACATGTATGTACATGTTTGTATTTTTGAGAGAATATTGTTTATGCGTGGTTATTGAAAAAACTAAAAAATAAAGTTTTTGAAATAAGGACACAAAAAACATACTAAATATGAGTCCACAAGACTTTTGACTAATGTACGTTGTTGCCTAGAGTTTTTGCTTCAAAATGATCTGAAAATCATTCTTCCTAATCATTCACATAAAACAATAGATTGTTTTAAATTGTGAAAAACCTTTTTTTGTTTGCCAAGGCAATATGCGGATGGGCGGAACGGCCCAACCCCTATCATGAATAATTAAGTGGTTCTCAGACAGTGACCCTGCATAATAATGAGCCTTTCATTCAGGGGTGTCACACAAGAAAGAATGTAAGGACAATATATATATATATATTGTCATTGCATTCTTTCTTGTATATATATATAGCCTACATGTATATATATATATATATATATATATATATATACACACACACACACACACACACACATATATATATATATACAAACAATCAAAATATAAATGAAAGCCAGAAGCACAATTTTAGTCATACCTGGAAACAAATCCTGGTCAAATGCTATATGGGCCAGTCTACAGAATTGGTTCAAAGTTACAGTTGGAAACATCTTGAAAAGAAAATAGTCTTTTCCCATAAATGTCTTATAAAGTATTATTTTTTAAAGTAGACCAATACAATAAAAATAAACCAGTCGCATTTCAAAGTCGCTCGCGAAATGACCGCCAGGTGGAGCAAAGGGACATTTATCAAAACGTAAGTGGGGCTAATGTCAATTAACAGTAAGGATGAAATTCTACAAGTTATGGTAATTTACAAATAAGCCTACAACAAACATTTATTTTTAAACAAATATTTTTAAATATGCAACATGCACGTTTAAACAACAAACAATAAAATCTGAACCAGCGCTTCCTGTATTGAGACATGCAGCGCGTTTCAGTTACGATCCTGGTTCCAGTGGCCTTAATACATTCACGGCTTTTTAAAATGTCACAAAGCGTTTTGAGATGGTTTTGAATGAAATATTGAAGTTTATAATTAGGGTATTTTGGCACACCACGCCGAGTGGCTATGCATTATTCTAAAATCTGGCTTTATTCTGGCATGTTGAATTAGAGTTTGACAAACGCGGCGGCGCGTTCATTTGGATTTATTTTTCTCATAACAGCTAAAAGAACTTACTGCGTAATTGTTGGTCATACAGATAAGATATCATCTTTTAAAACTGTAAAAGGTCTACTTTTATTCATGTAGGTAGGCTAAAGTAGGCCTACACTCACACAGGCTAACGACAAAACGTTTTCTCGCTCATGTGAGAAACAAACGTTTGGGCATTTCTCAGTGAGAAAATTCATAGCCGAGCGGTAGAACTGACGGTTCGATCATCAAGATGACACGGGTTCAAATCCCGATCAAACATGGTCTACTGCAAATTTTATATTTATTAATGCAGAGAGATTTGTCTAGCTCTAAAACTCTGTTACACCATACAGTTTTTTGGTTATATTTATAAAATAAAATTACCATGCATTTCCATTTTACACTAGGAACAATAGTATCGAACAGAACGACGTTGCATCTGTACCAATCGTACGAGGCTACCAATCGTAATTTTAAAAGCAGTTCTGTAAAAAAAGTAATTTTACATATATAGCCTATATACAGTATATATATATATTTTTTATTAGGCCTATTATTATTATTATTTTGATTCCCTACAACCTAGAGTTTTTAAAAACATGGTTTTAAGTAAAGTGTGATTTGCCAGGGGGGATGGGGATTTCCTTCTGGTCTAAACATCCCTGCTTCTGCTGAATTATTTGAATCCCCACACCCCTCCCTCCACAGTAATCAATGCTATAGGCTACTTCACCAATAGACGATATCAAATATAAAATAGAGATATGCAACAAGCACGTTTAAACAACGACAAACAATAAAATCAAAACCAGCGTTTCAGTTGTTCATTAGTTCAAGTGGCCTTAATGCATGCACGGCTTTTCAAAATTTCACAAAGCGTTTTGAGATTATTTTGAATGAAATATTGAAGTTTATAATTAAGTGTTTTGGCAGACCACGCCGAGTGGCCCTATGCATTTTTCTAAAGTCGGGTTTTATTCGAACTTTTGCTAACGACAAAAACAGTTTATCTGTCGTCTCTGTCTCCGGGAACTGCGCGTCACAAAAATGAACCGAAAGCCACTTCAGCTCAGTCACTATAAGAAATCGGCTCTGTCTAAAGCCTTTAAATGTCTAAATATTCTGGCTAATAAATGTTATCTGATTAAGTAATCCATATGAAAACGAGAGGTACAGAGGATGTACTCAAACATGTAGCCTGTAAGCGCTTCCCAATGAGAAAATGACAAGGGTGAAAATCTCGCTCTAATTAAATGTAGCAGGCTAAATCGCCCTGAATTAAAATGTAAAAACAGATCAAATAATGTATTTGTTGAAATGTTGCGATATTGTTTCATTTAAGTTCATAATTATTCAATACATGTTATTTAATTTAGCAGCATTACCACGAAGCACCGTGGTTTGATATTTATAAAAAAAAAAAAAAAAAAAAAAAAAAAACTTAATTCACAAATTGCATGCCTGGTTGAAAGGATCCAAAGATCCATGTAGACTTTAATATTGAGTTGAACATTTTGTTCATGAAAAAAACAAATTAACATGCGTTTTTTCAGATTATATTTAGTTTTGCTTGGAAAAAGCTGGCCCAAACCAGTTTTATTTCATCAATTACTGAAATAATGAAATATTTAGTAATAAACTTTTATGACAGAAATATCACTAGGCTACATGTAACTTAAATCATTTAATTCCTTCATTATCAACACTGTCTAGAATAGCGATTTAAGTGTGAATTGCGACTTCTCTTTGTGTTAAATCAGCCTCAGACTCCGATAGCCGGTGGGGGGTTGGAGGGACAGTTCAGTGCTGTATCAAGCGCGCAGGACAATAGGCATAGGTGTTAATGTTCCTCTTTCATATGGAGAGCGAGGGAGACTAAATAAACTTGTTAAAAAGAGATTCAGCGCGAGAGAGGCAAAGAAAAACGCATGTTTTAATTTAATTATGTTGCTTTGGACAATTTTCGTTTTGTAGGCCTACTGTTTAATATAGCTGTCATTTCTTTGGCAATACAAATTTAAAATGTCGCAAGAATAAGATTAGCCTAGTGTTTCTTATTTTGCATCGCAAAAGAAATAAACTCTAAACCCGATGCAACCCTGTTTTAAATTAAAAAAACTGTCCCGACACTTTATTTAAACCTTGAAATGTTCGAACTTGGTTTCAAACTTAAGTAATTTTAGTGTTCTTTTACATTACACAATAATTTAGCAGACTAAAGACGTGCTTCTTCATTTTCAGATGCAATCGGCTGACAATCTTCCTTCATCAGTTTATGTCCTTTGTGCAGCGCTGCGGTTCCAGGAATGTAGCAAATTTATGTTGTAATAATAATTAAACAAAACTCTTGACTTTAAATAAGTAAACAGTTATAAACAGTTAGCTATTTAAGCATCAAGAAGGTTAAATATAAACGCTGTTGGCCAACATCGGTTAACAACATGTATGCTACATTGAGATTCGATCTCGAGTCGATTGAAGCTCCTCGAAGCTCGTGTTGTTGCGTTAACCACTGAGCTATCGTCTGTACGTCTGTAAATGTTTTTATTGCAATGTTTTACTTTTTCATTATTTATTCAATTTCATTTCAGTAGCCTAATTTCAGTATTGTGATTATGAATTATTTTAACTACGTTTCACTTGTTGAATTCATCTGCTACCAGCTTTCAATCGCTCTGAATCAGTGCGGTGCGGCAGCAGATTACGCATTAGAGAGAATAAACAAACACTTTTCAGAGTCTATGATTGTAGCGCCTCTTGGCGGTAAAAGGCAGAAAATACACCCCACATTTTACCGCCGCGGTGGAACGGCTGATGTGGGCATTGTCATGGCTTGCCTCAACATTTGCGTTTGAATAGCGCGCGTCCTCCGTGGGCGTGTCAGATTAACGCGTAATGAAGTGTAATGAGCTGGGG
This sequence comes from Rhinichthys klamathensis goyatoka, assembly GCF_029890125.1. Classification (NCBI taxonomy): domain Eukaryota; kingdom Metazoa; phylum Chordata; class Actinopteri; order Cypriniformes; family Leuciscidae; genus Rhinichthys; species Rhinichthys klamathensis. The sequence goes on along the minus strand of NW_026606845.1, from coordinate 2,343,131 downwards.
AAAAAAAATCTGACAGCACTCTCTTTTCATACAGATTACATAAACTGAGAATATTTGTTTTTTATATAAATTACATCATTGAAAAGAAGAGAATTCAAGCTTCATAAAGAAAATCTCTCGTGCCTGTATGACAAGTATTTGCAGAGTTAGAGTTAATTTTTCGGACGTGTTTCAGAATGGACTGCACTGACAGAGAGAAGGCAAAACTCGCATCATGTTTATTTTTCTTTATTTGACAAAAAGCACAAAACTTTGTTTTTATTGTGAGTATACAGAAAAATAATAGACAATTAACAGGATCGATTGATGTATAACACTTATATGTACGATCAAAATCAACAGAGTATTTAAGTCTATTTTTCTGCTATGTGAAAAAAAAAACGGCAAAACGCGCCGGCGCGTTTCTGGTCCCCAGAGGGTTAACCCTCTGGGGACCAGAGTGTTTTTGGGGCCCTTGGGATGTTTTGACATGCACTGACATTTGTGCTTTTTTCAGTTATTTATAAACATGTTAATGGCAAAGGTGTAAATTCACTCTATATAGCACAAACTTGGCTACCATGAGATCTGAGCAACATGTATGTACATGTTTGTATTTTTAATAGAATAATGTTTATGCATGGTTATTGAAAAAAATAAAAATGAAAGTTGCTGAAATAAGACCACAAAACACATATTGATTATTTCTTCACAAGGCTTTTGAAAATTGTATCACATAGCCTAGAATATTTGCTCCAAAACTATGTGAGAATCATCCTGACTACTCATTCAGATAAGTCAATAACGTCTTTTACATTTTTAATGACGTGTTTTGTTTGAGAAAGCTTCATGCAGGAGGCGTGATCTCTCATTAATATGTGTGGCATTCCACACCTGAGAAAGACAAAGACCCTCCCCATAATGGCCCTATTAGGTGCTATCAGGCCATATCATTACAGGAGCCTTGCACAAAGAATGAGGAGATTTAAAAAAGAATGGCTTTTAGATTGTTTGGATTTATATAAGGAAAATACAGGGTGCATACGTCTGGACACTTCTATCACACACCCTTCACCATATAGACATGGTTTTATTTCAGTTCAAAGTTCAAAGTTAGAGTTGGAAACATCTTGAAAAGAAAATTGTCTTTCTCCATAAATGTCTTAGTTTGATCATACATATTTCAAAGTTGAGGATTCATTATTTTGATATAGCTTGAACAAACACTATAACATCTTAGTTGATTAGTTTATAGACAAAACATACTATATATTTAACATATGAGCAGAAACTCCTAAAAAAAGCTTATTTGATGTCTATTTTAGAGTAAAAACTTTATCCAAAACGAGTCAACGAAATGTTGTCTGTTATTTAGTCTGTAACAGTGCGTATCGGTGCGTTCATTCATTCATTCATTCACACACACACACACACACACACACACACAAACATGATTCACATTTAACAGTATGCTATTTTTCCGTTTACAGACACTACGTTATTCTATATCGCGATTAGAACAAAGCACTTGCAAAAAACACTTACTTCTCAGCTGAATCTGTTCATCCTCCAAGTGAAAATAAACCCAGTGGTAAATGTCCCAGGATTGTTCCTCATATAGCCGCGCAAGACGACAGTAGATTAATCTGACTAAAAAATAATGTGTGTTTTCAGAGTTTATGGGCGTTAACGCGTCTCAATGTGTTGCTTCACATATTTGCGTTTGAATAGCGCGTGCTCTCCGTGGGCGTGTCACATTAGAGATAATCAGCTGAGAGAACGATAATGTGACGGGCTGACACGTCTCTCTTTTTATATAGATGACATAAACGGCGTCGGAGAATAATAATTTTAGTTTTGAATCGGATCATTTAAAAGTACAAACTCAAATGATTTAAAAGATATATTGCTTATGGCTGGGTGAATAGTATTAGCTGAGTTGTGTTGAAGATTAGAGACGTGCTCCAGAAAAAATGTTCACGGTGACCGAGAGGCAGAACGCACACCCTGTTTGTTTTCTTTATTTTACAAAAGCACAATATTTTATTTCGATTGTATGTGGGCACATAAAAAAGTAGACATTTAACAGATTATTTTCTCATATTTCTTAACTCTATATGAACAGAAATGATGGTAGTACTTTAAGTCTATTTTTCTGCTATGTGAAAAAAAACGAGCAAAACGCGCCGGCGCGTTTCTGGTCCCCAGAGGGTTAAAATAGCACAAATATATGTAGGCTACACATAAATAAATCTTAGGTAAATCTTAAAAGCTCAATATAAGCCTCCTCTTTAAATTATTTGTATTGTGTTTTATTAGTGACACATTTGGGATATATTCCCAAACTGTCTGTAAAAACAGTATGAGAATTAACTGCACAATTACTAGAAATGTTTACATTTGATATTATACAATTTGCAAGCAAAATTTTAAAAATAAATAAATAATTGGAACTGTGAACCAATTTTGTATTATATAGGCCTATATATATATATATATATATTGTCATTGCATTCTTGTGGCTCAGTGACACACCTGAATGAAAGGGTCATTAGTATGCAGCCCCATTATGCGCTCATCATGCGGGCCCATTGTCTTCTCAGGTGTGAATCACAGCAGGTCACACCCCTGCGCATATTGCCTTTCCAAACAAAAAGTGTCATTTTTAAATTTAAACCAATATATTGTTTTATGTGAATGATAAGGCAGGATGATTTTCAGATAATTTTGAAGAAAAAACTCTAGGCAACAACATCCATTAGTCAAAAGTCTTGTGGACACATATTTAGTATGTGTTTTGTGGCCTTATTTCAGAAACTTTAAGTTTTAAGTTTTTTCAATAACCACGCATAAACAATATTCTCTCAAAAATACAAACATGTACATACATGTTGATAACATATTATGGTAGCCCTGTTTGTGCTAAATAGAGTGTAATTACACCTTTGCCAGTAATTTGTTTATAAGCAACTGAAAAAAGCACAAATGTCAGAGTATGTCAAAACATTTCAAGGACCCCAAAAATACCTTAGACCCCAGAGGGTTAACCTTTTGATTACACAGTATAACATTTTCAGAAATTTAAATATTATTCAAAATATTTCTTAAAAGCTATTCTATTCTAATTACTTTATGTGCACACACAGACATCAAGAATCAGCCTGTGATTCTCAACAATGGTGACAATTATGTAGCATGTTGCGGTGCATTCTGGGTGCCACCAATCAAAACTCATTCATGGCTCCCATCATGCATTGCGGTATGAGTAAATTATGATCTGAATTGTCTTAGTGACTTCCTTTTCCTAATTCAATATTCTGTTTTTCACCATTGTTGAGATTCATACACTGAATCTTGATGTCTGTGTGTGCCTAAAATAAAGATTATTATTTATTTATCAGAACAACGTTTAAGATATCATTTGGTTTATTTTGAAAAATCTGGATCTAATGTTATAGAATCACTGTGATGCTGTTATGATCATCATATATTTAAGTCAGAGAATAGGCTTTAAATGAGTTCAGTGATTCAGGTCAAATGATGATTATGTCTAAAAATGATCTACAACATCTGATCTGATCTGATATCTTTGTTCATCCAGCTGTTAAAACAGCTAAACAAAATCTTTAGATAAACATTTAAAGGTCACCTGCCCAACTAAAGCAAACACTATAGATTTTCTCCTTCAGTGATTCTGCTAGTTAACATCTGGTGTCTTCAATAATATCTCAATCATCACTCAATTATTCACTTAAATATCTCATTAACTTTAACACTCTTGAGTCTGGATCCAAATAAACTCCCAGTAAAGTTAATTTAACACTGGAGTTTTTGCTGTGGGTGGAATAAAAATATGGCAGGACTTTTACTTTCTGACCCCTGGACTTTCCACCTCTGATGTGATGTCCACGTATGTGGACAACCAGGTCTTAGGAGGCTACTGACTTTTAAAGGTGCATTGTGTATTATTTAGGAGGATCTGTTGACAGAAATGCAATATCATATACTGTACATAACTATGTTTTCAGTGGTGTATAAAGACCTTACTTAATGAACCGTTTTATTTGTATTAGCTTAGAATGAGTATACATTGTACACTCTAAAAACTGCAGGGTTAAAAAATAACCCAACCTTAACACCGCTGGGTCGCTATTGGACAGAACACGCGCTGGGTTGGTTTGACCCAAGTGCTGGGTTTTACCCTTTAACCCATATTTCTGGGTCATTCATATGACCCAACAAGTGGGTGAAATTAACCCTCCTGCTGGGTTAAGTCTTACTCATATGGTGGGTTATTTCCTGTCTCTTATTTAAATTAGTAGCAAATATTTGTTATATTACGAATGTAAAATAATTATTGTCTATGTAATACAATAAACCAGAGAGATCACTGTATATGTGATTTCAATCTCATTTTTTATTATATATTTTTAATACATTTCTTTAATACTTTTTTGTATACAATTATTTCAATGGAATTTAAATGAATAAAAGCTATTAAACTAGCTGTAGTGTGTGAGGTTGTTTAAATTAGACTGACCTTCACATTCTGATGCCATTGTGTCCGGCAGTTCAGCGGTTTGTTTCGTCAGAGTCTCTCCGTCTGTCACTTGTGACTGTATGAAATACCGGATTTGTAAAGACACAGCAGAATTAAAACTAAGGACTCACGGATAAAGCAATAAACAAAGAAACTAATGAAAACTGGAGATAAAGTAAAAACATGACTGAGGTACAGGGAACCATAAACAGAACAGACAACAGCAACTAATCTTCATAAAGAAACCATGAGGACATGTATGATTTGATTACACAAATTGATTTATACTCAGTTTTCGTAAACGTAACATAAACGTGTCTATACATCATTGGAAAATACTGTATATGCTTGTATTGTACAATCTTAGAAAAAAAATGATTCATTGGGATTCTCTATAGAACAATAAAGAACTCTTTTGATTGAACCCCTAAAAAAGGTTTTGTGGAAACTTAAAGAGGTTCCAAATATGAAGCGCCTCATAGAATCCTTTAATGTTCTATAAGCTTCAGAAATCATGTGTAATCAGTTGTCAAGAATGGTTAGAGACTCTCTAGCAGTTATTGTAAGGGTTTATAATGTGTCATTTAACTTTTTTCTTATTCTTGGCAACAGCATCTTTTGCCATTGCAAGAGCAGGACCTGAGAGTCCGCCAGTTAACGCCGCAGCTCCTGCAACAGCTGCTCCCACCAACACCTTCTTCATGATCCGGTTACGACTCTTTCTCTTCTCCACTTTCTCCTCTTCTGAAGTCTTCTGCTGGTCTTCCTCTTCCACGCTCAGCTCCGTCTCTACTTTACTTTTCTCTTTATCCGTGCTTTCTGAGGGTGGTGGAAGTGTCAATCAGCAGACAAACAGCAGTGAGATTTCTGAATTAGGAAAAATCTTTTGTAGAAAAGCAGATTGTGTTTATGCTGAAAATACTGATGTCCTAGAGACCTATTTGGATACATATTTCAGTGCTCAAACTATTTGAGAACATTCAAATAAACAAACATAATGGATATATGAGCACATTCGGGTAAAACAAATGGAGACAGTAAGATAATAATAACACATTTAATCATTTTGTATACATTTTTCAACATACCCACACTGTAAACCCTAATGTTGTCTTTACTTAAACAATCAAGTGTACTTGACTAAACATTACTTTAAATTTAGCATTTTGGCCCTGTCACTCAAAAATATAAGTTCAAATAACTTATTTACCTTCAAAATACATAAACTTAAGATTTCAAATGCTATGAGCTCAAAATCATGATTAATCCTTACAAAAGGTCATTTTCACAGATGTTGTTTTCTTGACTGTGAAATGAATACATTCATACATGCTTTCTTCAAGTGAAAGGTGTCATTCTTATTTTACCAGAAAACAAATGGCTTTCATTATATTACATTTATTGATCGTAATGGAAATAAACTGATTTTTATTTTTAAATCTGATACTATATCCTCCTGAGACCCAGAAAAAAAAAGTTTTTTGAATTTAGTTTTTTTCCATGTCATCACACTGTTTAGAGCACAATAAACAAATGGTAAAAAAACACATATATAAAATAATATTTTATTCATACGTTATGCTATGTCCTCTGTAGTGGACGCCAGGACTAAGTTGTTTAAAAAATAAAATGACATGAAATTATATGTATAGGCAAAAACAATGGGATTTTTTTTCAATCACCAATAAATTTTGGGGTTTCAGGATTTTTTCAACCAAAATTTGTTTAAAGATTATTCTCAACTATGTTATGAAAGAAATAATGGAATGAATTGATACACCATTTTACTTTTTGCAATATGTGCATAAAATGGCCATAAATTAATATTCCCATTCAATGCAATGTATCTATACACTGTATCTAATTTGCACATTAATGTGTTCTTGGAGCAACAATTAATGAAAAAAGAAGTGTAACAATTGGAGTAATTATTGGCAACATTTTAATAATATCATCTAATATTTCATAGGAATATTGATGTATAATTTATCTCCATATTCACTTGTTGTGTCTCCCAGAATGCCTGATAAACATGGTTTTAGTCCTGATGTCCTCTACAGTGGACACGTTTGAAATCAATGCCCTGTTCTGTAACAGAAAGTATTTTTTTTATTTGAAACCCCTTAACATTTTCCTGAGATGTTGTTTTATGAAATACAATTTGAAAAAGTAGTCCAATTTAAATATAATTACAATATATTATCATATTTCCATAAGAATGCTACATTTGATCACTAAATTAATGTCAGACATTTTTAAAGACCAAGGAGAAGTTGTTTTCATGGTGAAACCTCCAAACATTTGGTATCTCTGAAAAGTCCTGAATGTGCTCTTTACAGGACACCCAGGTTGTGTCATGTGACATGTATGATGTCAGAGAAATTCACTAAAATATAATGTCCACTACAGTGGACAAAAGTCTATTCTTGGGTCCCAGGAGGTTAAACTTGATAAATAAACTTTAATACCCATAATACAGTACATGCAGTGTTAAATTTACATCGCTCAGTGTTTATATGAGTCCACACTCAAGAGTGTTATAAGTAACACTGAACCAGTGTTAAAGTTAATGAGATAATTAAGTGATTAATTGAGTGATGATTGAGCGTCATTTTTACAAGTTCTGAAAGTTAACACTGAAAAAATCTAATAAGTTGATTGAACTCAATTGATTTGAGTAAACTCGTTCCCTCAATTTAATTGAGTAATGGGGTCTCCCAAAACGTGCATATTTAAGTGTACTTAACTTGGTGCTTATGTAGACTTGACTTAAATTGTTTAGTTCACCAAACTTTGTCGATTATTTAATGTACTTAAACAATAAAGTTCACTTAACTTAGTGTGGATTTCAAGTGTACTTGTATATTTAAGTACACAGCAAAATCCCCCGTGTTAAATTAACACTGCTCAGTGTTTATATCAGTCCACACTCAAGAGTGTTAAATGAACACTGAAGCAGTGTTAAAGTTAATGAGATAATTAAGTGAATAATTGAGTGATGATTGAGCATTATTGAAGTTACCTGATGTTAACAAGCAGAATCACTGAAAGAGAAAACCATATTTTTTAAGTCACCGTTGTGGTGATAAGTGTTTGTTTTAGTTGGGCTCTTGACCCTTTGATCATTAACTTTATATTTTGTTTGACTGCTGTAACTCAGTTATAACAGCCAGATGAACAAATAGAAAAGGTGATCTGATGGTGGTGATTGTGTTTTAACATAATCATTATTTCACAATCTTTTGACCTGAATCCTAAACTCATTTAAAGTCCAATTTCTGAATTAGATTTATGTTATTAATTATAACAACACTGTCCTCGTAGAGCATAACGTTTTCAATGATTACATCATTATGCAAACAATTTCTTTAAAGTTGTTCTTATACATATTACCGTATATTATTTTTAGACACACAGACATCAAGATTTAGCGTATGATTCTCAGCAATGGTGATAAACGGATCAGCTCTGAACATAAGCTCATTATTTATTCATGCAGCAATGCATGATGGGAGCCATGAATGAGTTTTGATTGGTGGCCCCCAGAATGCACTGCAACATGCTTTATGTCACCATTGTTGAGATTCACAGGCTGATTCTTGATATCTATTTGTCTAAAATAATGATCTACTTATTTTTTTATGATAACAACCTTAAAAGAGAATATTTGGATTAAAATTTAAATGTTACAAATATTATTTAAAATATAAACAGTGCAGGTGAACATGATTCAGCTTTATGTGACTTTAAAGATTAAATTCCAATAATTATAAAATAATGATTATGTTAAAGCACAATCACCACTATCAGCTGATCTTTTCTATTTGTTCATCTGGTTACAACTGAGTTACAGCCGTCAAACAAAATATAAAGTTAATCAGTTAAGGGTCAAGAGCCCAACTAAAGCAAACACTGATCTCCACAACGGTGACTTAAAATTATGGTTTTCTCCTTCAGGGATTCTGCTTGTTAACATCAGGTGTCTTCAATAATGCTCAATCATCACTCAATTAATCACTTAATTATCTCATTAACTTTAACACTGCTTCAGTGTTACAGTCTACATAAGCACCAAGCTAAGTACACTTAAATATGCACGTTTTGGGAGACCCCATTACTCAATTAAATTGAGGGAACGAGTTTACTCAAATCAATTGAGTTCAATCAACTTATTAGGGTTTTCAGTGCAAGGTGGATAATTCTTCATGATCTGATTCTAAACAATGTATGAAGCAGGAATAATTCAAATTACAATGACATCACAATACATAGTGTGTTCATTAACATTAAATGCAATCAGTGTACAATGTCTGAACTTTCAGATTTCTCTCACCTTTAGAGTTTGAGGTATGAATACTCGACTCTTCATCAGATGAAAAAGAGAGTTCGGCCGGTTTCTCTGCAACGTCTGAAAGGAAAGAAATTTGCTATTAAATACACGGCTGCTCTTCTCTAAGCCTATACATCATTTGGCTACCTGTGATGTTCAAAATACTCAAAATGAGTAATAAAATACAATAAAAAAAGTCTCCATGTAAGTCAATAATATTATCCCTTAAAACTCCTCATCACCAAATTTACATACACACTCAAAAAAATGATATGTTGGCTTTACTTAACTTTTTTATGTAAACAGGTTCCACCGGTTCCACATAACTATGTTTCGTTAAACAAACATAATATGTTCATGTAACTTCAACATCATGGAATTTGGTCATTTTAAGCAACCCAATTAAACTCTGAGCTAAAGAGTTAATTAAGTGAATAACTGAGTGATGATTGAGCATTATTGAAGACACCTGATGTTAAAGTAACAACAGGTCGTTTTTTGCTCTCGGGCTCCCCCTACAGTTGGGAAACAGTATTGTCCTCTACTACTGTCGTAAACTCTGTCATCCTACATGCACGTGCAATTGTTGACAACCAGGATAGCCCTGAACACTGTAGGAGGAGGTCACATGCAGGTGTTCTGCTTGCGTCGCGTGTGAAATGTCTTCATCCCAGGTACAGTGGCATATATTTCAGCATGTCATATGAATATAATTTCATGGGTTTTATTTTTTTTCTAACGACAAATGATCGCGATGCTCACGTTTACAAGCCAGCGTCATTATAGTAGCCTAGTCTATTGGTTACCGTTTTACTGGATCTATATGACACTTCAATGCAATGTTTGAGTGGTTGATAATAACCATATATCGTCAATATTATAATATCAATACCATAAATGAATCTGCAAATTTTACAAATCGATTTGCATTATAGCTTGAGATTTGAACTAATTTGCGGTATAACTTGTCGATCACGAGTGGCTCAACAGGTAGATCTATAGATAAACTCATCTTTCAGGGATTTGACCGACCGGGTTGACAATTTAGCGTGAGAAACCGGGGGTGTGGCGTACGTGTGAGCGTGTGAAACCAATCAAATGCGGGTGTCTCACGGCCAATGCGTGAGAGTTGGCAGCTCTGCAATGTTGATCCTCGTTCTGCCTTTAACGCGATCACTTTCTCTTTTTCTCTTTTTGCTTTGCTCCGATAAAACCTTTGCTTTCTTGTTTTTCTGTGCTGCTTCGGCCATGACTATAACATTTGGCTCGCAAGTCCGATTTTAAGGAAGTGGGGGTGGTGGTGGAAGTGACGTATATGCCGTAAAGCAGTCGAATTTTGTAGTTCTCTTTGTTCGCCGGTTACTACCCGAAACCCGAAGTTTAAAAGTACGATTAAAAACGCTACAGACCCCGTCAGACTATGGCAGACGTGTCATTCAACCTATTGTAAGTCGATGTACCATCACAAGAGACTTGGAAATATATTATGAAGGTTGAAAAGTTACCTGTTGTTACTTTAACAAGCAGAATCTCTGAAGGAGAAAACCGGAATGTTTAAGTCACCATTATGGAGATAAGTGTGTGTTTTAGTTGGGCTCTTGACCATTAACTTATTAACTTTAGATTTCGTTTGGTTTGGTTGCTGTACATGAGTTATAACTGTCGGATGAACAATAAACAAAGGTCATCAGGTGTTGGTTGTGTTTTAACATAATCATTATTTCACAATCATTTGACCTTAGTCACTGAACTTATATTAAAGTTAAGTTAACCTTTCGAATAATAGCAGCACTGTCATTGTAGAGCATACTATTTTTAGACTTTCCAATGAAATTCAAAAGATCAAATCAATAAATAAAAAAGGAACTTCCTAAAAAATATTTTGAGTAGGCACACACAGACATCAAGAATCAGCCTGTGAATCTCAACAATGGTGACAATTATAAAGCATGTTGCAGTGCATTCTGGGTGCCACCAATCAAAACTCATTCATGGCTCCCATCATGCATTGCTGTATGAATAAATAATGAGATTAAGATCTGTTTGTCACCATTGCTGAGATTCATATGCTGATTCTTGATGTCTGTGTGTGCCTACTCAACATATTTTTAAAGAAGTTTATTTTTTATTTCCTGATTTGATCATTTGAATTTCATTTAAAAGCCTAAAAATATTATGCTCTACAATGACAGTAATGTAAACTTAACTCAGAAATTGGGTTCAATATAAGTTCAGTGATTGAGGTCAAATGATTGTGAAATAATGATTATGTTAAAACACAACCAACACCTGATGACCTTTGTTTATTGTTCATCCGACAGTTATAACTCATGTACAGCAACCAAACCAAACGAAATCTAAAGCTAATAAGTTAATGGTCAAGAGCCCAACTAAAACACACACTTATCTCCATAATGGTGACTTAAACATTCCGGTTTTCTCCTTCAGAGATTCTGCTTGTTAACATCAGGTGTCTTCAATAATGCTCAATCATCACTCAGTTATTCACTTAATTAATTCTTTAGCTCAGAGTTTAATTGGGTTGCTTAAAATGACCAAATTCCATGATGTTGAAGTTACATGAACATATTATATTTGTTTAACGAAACATTGTTATGTGGAACCGGTGGAACCTGCTTACATAAAAAAGTTAAGTAAAGCCAACATATCATTTTTTTTTAGTGCAGTATGTAATCGTTTTTCCTGTGAGAAAATATATTCATGCCTTAAAATAGCTTAAATGTAACTCTACACCCTTGCTTCATTTAGTTTAAGTGGACATATGAATATGCAAATTAGCCCCGCTTCCACTCACTCACACCAGTGCAGAATACCTGATCCACTTGGTCAACTTTACTGTATTAAATGCTGCACAATGGAAATATTGGTTTATAATGAAATAATAATTTGTTCCATTTATAAAGCACTTTTCTGGGTACTCAACGCGGTTAACACATGGAAGAGGGGACTCTCCTCAACCTCCACCAATGAGCAGCATCCACCTGGATGATGCGATGGCAGCCATACTGTGCCAGAACGCCCACCACACACCAGCTTACTGGTGGAGAGGAGACAGAGCGATGAAGCCAATGAGTATATAAGGGGATTATTAGGAGGCCATTATGATGGATAGAGGCCAATGGGCAAATATGGCCAGGATGCTGGGCTTAAACCCCTACCCACTTTTAATATTATTGAATATTAAGTATTTCATTGGAGTTTTTTAATATTTTAAAATAGTTTTTCTATATTTTTCTGAGGTGCTCAGTCACATTCTTCTAGATGCTGTTTATGAAGAAAGAGACAAAGCCTTTTGTTAATAAAGTTTTATTGAAATCATAAATCATCCAGGTTTTCTAAAAAAAGCTCACTTTGCCTGGCTGGACAGTATGTATATGTATTACTTTTATGAAATGAACAAGTTAAGCTAATAAATTTACTTAAGTTTGTTGCATTAATTCTAGCTTTTCAGCTTTTCAGCTTTTTCAGGACCCGGAATACCATCCGGCCCAGGGGCCTTATTTGGTTTGCACTTAATGAGCTGGGAATAGACATCCTGCCTGGTTAGCAGGGACTCATAGTTCAACTCTTGGATGGGCAAAGAATCCAAAGGGCTATCAAACTCTGCTGAAAAGTCAGATGTATCAAAACGGGCATAAAACTTATTAAGACTACTTGCAAAAGTGGTGGGATCTGATACACAAGTAGTCTGTTTAGAAGCGTGTCCAGTAAGAGTCCTAACGCGCTGGAATGCCTGCTTGGTGTTCATATTTGCAAAATCCTGCTCCAGTTTGTTTTTATAATTATTTTTCGCTTTAAAGATTTCATTTTTGATATCCTGATTTATTTTTTTGAGATCAGCAAAGTCCTTTTGCCTAAAGGCAAGTTTCTTCTTCTTGAAAAGATATTTTATCTGTGAATTAATCCATGGTTTTGAGTTGGAATATGTTCTGATAGTCTTTACTGGTATCAAAAGATCCATACAGAATTTGATGTAATCTGTAATAACTGAAACCTGCTCATTCCAGGTCTCCCTCAAAGACTTCCCAGTCTGTGCATGCAAAACAGCCTTGAAGGCATGCAATAGCCTCTTCCGACCATTGGGGGATGCTACGTATTATCGGTTTGCATTGTTTCAGCCGTTGTTTGTAAACAGGAGGTAAATGAATAACATTGAGATCCGCTAACCCTAGCGGTGGGAGAGCTCTAGCTTTAAATGCTTCCGAAATGTTACTGTAACACAAATCTATAGTTTTATTTAATCTCGTTGGGACATCCACATGTTGATTGAAGGCTGGTAATGAGTAGTCAAGCCGACAGCTGTTAAAATCACCAAGAATTAGCACTGGAGCATCCGGGTATTTGCTGAGCATAGCCTGTGTATTTTGGGCTATCTGCTCAGCCGCTGCCTTGACATTGGCGCTTGGTGGGACATATACACAACTAAGCACAACAGTCGGGAATTCCCTAGGGAGATAGAAAGCACGGGCGGACAGGGTGAGCAGCTCCAGGTTTGGATTACAGATCTTCTCGTGTACTTTGATGTTAGTGCACCAGCGCGAGTTGATGTACATGCACACCCCACCTCCACGCTCTTTCCCAGAGTTACTGTTTCTGTCTGCCCGGAAGATCTCAAAGCCATCCAGGCTAACCTCGGTGTCTGGGACAGACTCATCTAGCCAAGACTCAGTCAAAGCAAAAACACATGCCTCCCTGAACGATGCATCCGTGAGACATTTAGCATGCAACAAATCCATTTTATTTCTCAATGAACGAACATTTGAGAGAATCAATGAAGGTAACGGAGGTTTAAAAGGACGTCTTCTAAGTCTGCATCGCACCCCTCCTCGCCTTCCTCTTTTCATCTGTAGCCTCCTCAGACCTGGTTGTCCACATACGTGGACATCACAAAGTCCAGGGGTCAGAAAGTAAAAGTCCTGCCATATTTTTATTACACCCACAGCAAAAACTCCAGTGTTAAATTAACTTTACTGGGAGTTTATTTGGATCCAGACTCAAGAGTGTTAAAGTTAATGAGATAATTAAGTGAATAATTGAGTGATGATTGAGATATTATTGAAGACACCAGATGTTAACTAGCAGAATCACTGAAGGAGAAAATCTATATTTTAGTCACCGTTATGGTGATAAGTGTTTGCTTTAGTTGGGCAAGTGACCTTTAAATGTTTAACTAAAGATTTTGTTTGGCTGTTTTAACAGCTGGATGAACAAAGAGATCAGATCAGATCAGATCAGATGTTGTAGATCATGTTAAGACATAATCATCATTTGACCTGAATCACTGAACTCATTTAAAGCCTACTCTCTGACTTAAATGTATAATGATCATAACAGCATCACAGTGATTCTATAACATTAGATCCAGATTTTTCCAAATAAACCAAATGATATCTTACACGTTGTCCTGATAAATAAATAATAATCTTTCTTTTAGGCACACACAGACATCAAGATTCAGTGTATGAATCTCAACAATGGTGACAAACAGAAAATTCAATTAGGAAAAGGAAATTACTCAGACAATTCAGATCATATGCAAAAACGATGTGATCATCGCAACTGGCCCACCTTTACAGGTACTCTGCCCTGCCCCATCTGTGAGCCAGTGGCATCGCTCTCTCCTCTCCTTCTCTCCTCCTTCCAAGCACCAACCTTCTCCCTGGGCCAGCTCAAGGCTTGGTTGCATCTCTCAACACTACAAGAGTTAGGTGGCTACAGCCGGTCATCAGATGGGCACCCCCCTTCCTTGGTGTTTCGTCGATTTAAGCCCATAACACCTCGGGAGGGCTCGACAGTAGATCCAGCGTCCTGGATCTACCCCTGCTGACCACCACCCAACTCTATGCCGTTTTTGGTCCTTCAACAGGTTTGCTCTGCCACCGCACCTCCCGCTGTATCCAGATCCAATTTGATGCTGTTTCCGCCTGTTCAGTGACATTGCCTATCAGCCGTTTCCTGGCCATCCCTTCAATCCCCAACAATCCGAGTGTTCTCCAGAGCGACTGTCCCGCAAAACCTCTGCAGCCGACCTCTACTGGTAGATTCCAGGCCTTCCATCCTTTTTGCTGACTCTCGAGGATAAGGCCTTGATATTTTTTGAGCTTACGCTCATGTGCCTCCTCCATCCTTTCTTCCCAGGGTACAGTTAACTCTATGAGCACCACCTGCTTGGTACCTCTAGACCAGAGTACAATATCTGGTCTGAGGCTAGTGAGTGCTATCTCCTCCGGGAATTTGAGCTGCTTTTTCAGGTCTGCCCGCATCTCCCAGTCATTTGCTGAGGCCAGGACCCCTCTGCTCCTCCGTACCGCTGCAGTGCTCTCTCCTGTCCTGACGAAATGGATAAAGTGGTGCCCATCAGAAAGCCATTTACGATTCTTCCTTGCCTGTTCCACACCATCCGCCAACCGAGACAGGATCTTATCATGACGCCACCGGAATTTCCCGTCTGTCAAACTTGACCGGCATGCTGAAAGGATGTGCTCAAGATTGGCTGTCTTTCCACACAGCGTGCAGCTGGGGTTCTCTGCTATCCCCCAAATATGGAGGTTTGATGGGGTAGGCAGGACATCATAGACAGAACACATCAAGAACTTTATCCGACGTCCTTCCATGGTCCAGATCTCCTGCCACGTCAGGGCCCTTTCTTGCACGCCCTCCCACCTTGTCCAGCTGCCCTGTTTTTTCATGGCAACAGCCTTGACATGCCGGGTTTCCTCCTCTGCTTTACGGACCTCCCTCTGCACCATGCCGCGACGTTCTTTTGGGTCAGCTTTTTCCCAGCTTACTCTGGTGGAGCAACCCAGTCCAAGCCTGCCCAGAGCTACTGTCCCAACGATGTCAGCATGATGCAGTCGATCCTCAGCCTCCGTCAATGCTCTGCTGGCTGACCATTTACGACCTGTCCTGACCACAATACCTGCTTGGCGTACTCTTTCGTCTTTGCTGTCTCGCAGCATCATGGCCTGGCGTGTCTTTGTCGCCTTATACTCCTCGACCACTGATGTTACTGGCAGCTGCAGCTTGCTGCCTGTGCTATACAAGCCAATGGAGCAGAAGCTTCTTGGGACGCCCAGCCACCTCCTCAAATAGGTGTTAATCCTCCTCTCCAATCCCTCGACGATAGAGACAGGTACCTCATAAACAAGCAATGGCCAGAGCAGCCTAGGAAGTACCCCGTGTTGGTAACCCCAGGCCTTATACTTGCCGGGTAGGCCACTCTTCTCTAGGGATGTCATCCAGGTATCTACTTGGACAATCATCTCCCTCACACTCTGCTTATCGTTGAGGTCTGCCCTGTACCATTTCCCCAAGCTCTTCACCGGTCTCTCTTGGACCGTTGGGATGATGGTATCTTTGATCCTGAAGCGGAACCGGTCCTGAATACGCCCCTTCCTCAACACCAGGCTTCTGGACTTTTCTGGTTTGAAATCCATCCTTGCCCAATTGGTGAGTTCAACCAGATCCTCCAAGATCCATCTCCCTTCAGGTACTGATTTTGCCGTGATGGTGAGGTCGTCCATAAATGCTCTTATAGGTATCTGCTGGATGCCACTTGCCAACACTGCGCCTCGACGCAACTTCTCTGCTGATTTAACGAGAAGGTTCATCGCTGCTGAAAACAAAATCACTGAGATTGTGCATCCAGTGACAATGCCCACCTCTAGCCTCTGCCATTCTGTGGTAAAGTCTCCACAGGAGAAGCGCATGTTGAAGTTATCATAGTAACGCTGCAAGAGCTTCTGGAATCGCTCTGGGACATGGTAGGTCTTCAACGTCAAATGCACCAGCTTGTGGGGTATCGTCCCAAATGCATTTGTTAAATCCAGCCACAGAACTGCAAGGTCACCACGGTTCTTCTTTGCATCTTCGATAATCTTGGTGATCATGCTGGTGTGCTCAAGACAGCCTGCCACCCCTGGAACTCCCCCTTTTTGGACGGACGTGTCCATGTACCCGTTGTCCATCATAAAGGTGGTCAGTCTCTTCGCCAGAATCCCAAGAAAAATCTTGCCTTCAACATTAAGGAGTGAGATAATTTATTCATACCGCAATGCATGATGGGAGCCATGAATGAATTTTGATTGGTGGCACCCAGAATGCACTGCAACATGCTATATAATTGTCACCATTGTTGAGAATCACAGGCTGATTCTTGATGTCTGTGTGTGCCCATAAAGTAATTAGAATAGAATAGCTTTTAAGAAATCTTTTGGATAATATTTAAATTTCTGAAAATGTTATACTGTGTAACCAAAAGGTTAAACTCTACAAATGATGATTATATCTAAACATAACCAACAACAGCGTATCAGCTTTCCTTGTTGTTCATCTGGCTGATATAACTCATGTACAGCAGCCAAACAACATCTAGTTAAAGATTAAAGGGTCAAGAGCCCAACTAAAGCAGACACTGATCGCCATAATGGTGACTTAAAAAATGATTCAGTGATTCTGCTTGTTATCATCAGGTGTCTTCAATAATGCTCAATCATCACTCAATTATTCACTTAATTATCTCATTAACTTTAACACTGGAGTTTTTGCTGTGGGTGGAATAAAAATGTGGCAGGACTTTTACTTTCTGACCCCTGGACTTTCCACCTCTGACCAAAACTCAGGTCTTAGGAGGTTAAGCTTGGTGTTGGAATTAGCTCAGGAGGAATGATCATAGATGGAATCAGTTGGCAGTGGATAGAGTTGCGCAGAGATAGAAGGTCCTCCCGGGAATAGGTGAGTCCATGCCATGCTCCAGCATCCTCCAATTGAATAGTCCATACCACGGAGTCAGTTACAATCCATGTAATTAGAAGAAAAGTCCAAAACCACTTTGTCCAATTTCCCATGATGTTTTGTCGTAGTACACTCTCGAAATTAACAAAAAATAAACTCAAACGGAACACACAGACAAACGCACCGACAGTGCCGTCGCAGCTAACGCATACGCCAAAGGTTTTCTATTTGGATGACGCCACTCAGAGCGGGCAGTGTTTTATGGTAAGTTATTATGAATGTTTGTTTACCTATATTTTTAACAAGATGTGGTAACAGCAAGCTAATTTCACTGTTCAACATGATGCACACTGTAAAAAATGATCGTGATTTTAACGGTAAAAGACGGTAAAAATGCTACAGTGAAAAACTGTTAATTGGTTAACAGAAAGTTTCCTTACTATATACGGTAAATAACTGTGATAGATCTAACGGTACATTTAATGTAATTTTACTGTAAAATACCGTTAAATTTACAGTTTTTGAAAGTGAAAAAAAAAAAACCTCATTGTATAATTTACAATGAAAAACCGTAAATTGACATTCCCACAATTCCCTGGGTGACACTTCACATTTGATGTATTTTTGTTGAAATAACTATGTTTCTTCTTAGTTTTCTTAGTTCTTTTCTTATCAGTTATGTACATTAGAGTTTTATGTTACATTTAATGTTGTTAAATTAATGTTTATTGCATTTTAAAAATTTAATGTGTTACCATGATGCTGTATAGAGTTTGTGCGAATGACACTGTGCAGCTTCTATATATTAGTGCTAACTTTCTCGTGGATGAGCTGCTTGTGATGAGCTTTGATTTATAATGTGACTTTCATCACTGTTGTGATGACTGTTGGTTGTCAGTGTGTTACAATGGTACAAAACAGATTTTAATACATAAATAGGTTGAAAAAATTAACATTATATCAGATAATGAAATACGGTTTATTACTGTAAATTTTCAGTTAAGTCTGTAAAACAGTGTTTCTCAACCTCTCCTGCAGGGACCCCCTGACAGGCCATGTTTTTGTTTTAACTCTGAAATGGCACACCTGATTCAAGTAATTAAAGGCTTAATGAGTAATTAGAGTAGGAATAGTTCAATTAATCAATTAGTCAACTACTCATTAAGCCTTTAATGACTTGAATCAGGTGTGCCATTTCAGGGTTAAAACAGAAACATGGCCTGTCAGGGGGTCCCTGCAGGAGAGGTTGAGAAACACTGCTGTAAAACCAATAACGTCTGTACCATATTTTTGACGGTAAAGTTCTGGCAACCACAGCTGCCGGTATTTTACCGTAAAAATGGCATTTTATTTTTTACAATGCAGTCTTTGATATGGAAGTGTGAGGGGTAACGTATTTATTCTGTAAATCATTAAATAGCCACAGCTAGCCGGTTAGATATTTTGACAAAATGCCGCATCGTTAAATCCATAGTTGTATATCAGCAGCCTTTATGAAATATGACATTTAAATTGTAAATTCATTGATTTCATGTTAAGCATTTTCTCGCCCTGAAAACCCATTACAAGTTGTTAAGACTTGATGTACTAAGACTAATTTAGTGTCAAGACAGTGGTCATGGGCCAAGAGTGAGCGAATCATTTTTTAGGCCAAATATATATTTTTTTGTCATAGCCTATTCACAACAGCTCCATCTTAAACACCAGGGCAGAAATGCTACTTTAGAAATATATATTGTTATATATACAGCATACTATTTAAATGTTAATGCAACTTTATGTATTATGGTCAAATAGCTGCTAAAGGGGAGACAGCCTTGAAGGTCCTGCTAACTCTGCTTCCCCCATCCATCTACAGGAGAGGAGGAAACGTCTTCAGACCCACAGAGGCCCAGAGGTCCTTTATTCACATGCAACCTGTAAGTTTTGCTTTAGTGCTTCTACTTTAATAAGGGTAGACACTGTTTGATATGCTTGATAACTGTGAAAGTCATTTAGGGTTAGAATATTTAAAGCTGCAATCCTCTCTGTTTGAAACATAAAATTGCAGATATGTTTTTCATTTTTAAAGCTGCAGTCCATAACTGTTTTGTGTTCAAAATGTACAAAATGTATATAATGAGCGAGTGCATCATGAATCGATTTTCCAAATCTTGTTTTTGTCTTATCCTGAATCACTAACGGTACACCTATAATAAGTGTTTCTATTCAGACTATTTTAAACTGGTGGAGGAGCACAGTACCTGCGGGACTCGTCACATAAAAAGCGAGAAGTAGCTCCGGTTACAATGTTCTTCTGCAAGACACATGCAGTTCTGTTTATTATCCGCGAGAGCACCATAAGTTATGGACTGCAGCTTTAACCTACAAAAGTTAGGGAAAGCTGCAATCTGTAACTTTTTTTGGACAACAAATGTACAAAAATCAGTTATTGAGCGAGTACATGAAAGACCAGTGTCCTTTCCCAGTGTCCCATTCGCCTTACCTTCCGCCGATTCGCAACGGTACATTTATAATAATGATTTATAATTTGAGCTGTCGAGTCTGATTTCACTGGAAATGTCTGTCTGTATACAAAGAATATAAAGCTATTATATCGCATGTCAGAGTACTGGTGATGCTACTGCGTTTGTAGCGTGTTCTTACAGCAGTTATTTAGAATTTAAACGTGTCATCCACATCAAGAAAATAGCTTCAAGTACCCTGCAATTTTATGTTTTTAAACAGAGATGGCAAAAGGTATGGATTGATGATCAAATTAAAATTTAAATGTGAAAACAAACCTGTAAATGAGAAAACAAAATGTACTGTAAGTAAACAACCATGAACAAAGAACAGAATTTTAACTGAAGAATAACATTTAAAGGAGAAAACTCTAGGCCTTTATCACAGTACGCGTTGTCAAATCCTGCTCTGATTAGTAGTGTAAAGGAATTTTGTAACTGAATATTGCAACATCGAGACAGAGTCTTTGCTGGAGGCTGTTGATCTTTGTTTCACAGCTTTATTTTGTTTTTCATGTTAAATACAGGAAGCAGTGTCTCCCCGCCTGGGAGTTTCTCATGCCGTTGTGGCAGGGCGGATTAGATCCCGCCCTGTTAATTGTGGTGAGTGATGGGTGTGACAGCCTATCGGCAGCCATCCCTGGCATATTTAAGGCGGAGTTCAGGCCACCTGGGTATGTGTCATTGTCACCCTTGTTTGGGTACGTGCG
The DNA here is from genome assembly GCF_029890125.1 of Rhinichthys klamathensis goyatoka. Classification (NCBI taxonomy): domain Eukaryota; kingdom Metazoa; phylum Chordata; class Actinopteri; order Cypriniformes; family Leuciscidae; genus Rhinichthys; species Rhinichthys klamathensis. The sequence goes on along the minus strand of NW_026606845.1, from coordinate 2,322,314 downwards.
CCCATCTCTGCTGGAGGTATGTACCTAGCTGTTTGGCTAATGTTGCTGCTAACGGATTACTGTTAGTTTTGGTTTGATCTCCGGTAACCTATGTTTCCATCATAGTACAGCTTATGTGTTTGGTCAGATGGAACACCGGTACTATTTCGGTTGGCCTATTATAAACGAGGCTGTGAGTAGCTGAGTCTTCTGTGGGTCTAGCGATCTACCATTGGAAAGTGCGTCAAGCTGGTTGTGAGCGGTTCATCTTGGTGGACTGCGGGGCAAAATGCTCCATAGACAACGTCGTTAAGACTGCACTGTTTTGTTCTGCTGCCAATAATCCTATTATGTGATTGTTTTATTATTTTGTTGCATTATTCGTTTTCTTTTCTTTAGTTTATTTGTTTATTCTGTGAAGTTTGCTTTAAGCCAGTGCTGGTGGCCTAAGTGAGTGGCTAGTCCCAGAGCCGTCATTTGACGTGAGACGTGCTATCAATCGTGTAATTTAGCCCTTACCTTTTGTAATATTGCCACCAGCAGTTTGGTTATTTTGTTCTGTGATCAGTGCTTTTCTTAAAGACTGTGAAGAAATGAGCTACATTCGGTTTTGGATTTGTTTTCTGTGATTTAATTCACTGTTCTCATTTTGTATCTTACTTTATTTTTTTGTTTTATATAGCATTTGGCTGCTCTAATGTTTATGCTGCACTGGCAGTCTGATGTGAACTCTTTGGGAAACACTAGCCAGTTCAACTGCTGTGACCAGTAATCTGCCAAGTGTTGGCTTCTTTTATAGTCAGAATTTTTTCTACTATAATTTGTTGATACAGGTGTCTGCAGCTAATTGTGAAATTGTATTGTGTCTGTTTGTGTGTCTTTCAGGAGCTGCAGGCCCCCGGTGTAGGGAAGCTAGCTGTTTGTGCCCTTTCTGGTGGTGGTGTTTCCTTCACCAAGTGTTTTTTTTCCATTGGCACCTGCGTTCCTTTCACTTATCTAGTGTGAGTGTGTTTGTGAGGAGTGGAGTTTTGTGAGTGGTGTGGTCTTAGGATGCTCACTGCCCAGCTAGCTCCCTACCGGTAAGCCTCAGCCCGAAAGTGTGTTTGTGTTTCTTTGTTTTGGACGCACACTGAAGTAGTGTGAGACCCTTGCTCCTCCGGAGTCAATAGTTTTTATATATATTTAAAATAACTAGGATTGTGAAAAATAAAGTATTTTTGTATTCAGATTCACGTCTCTTGTCCTCTGTGGTAGCGAACCTGTGTGTTCTTGTGAAATTTTCCCCGTCTAGTGAAACGGGGTGGCGTAGTCTGCTTTTCCCGTTTTATTTTGCTATACTTTTCCCATAAGTGTAACTTTTGCCCTACCTTCACCTCGCCACACCGTGTATCAAATTAATGGAAAAGAGTTCTTTCAGGCACATATGATATTTAGTCGCATTTTAAATGTTTGTTGCTGTTCTTAATAAATCAACACCTCTTAATAAATGAAATAATAATCGTATAAGAGTTCAAATTAGTTGCTTAATGACTTTTAAAGGGGCATTGTGTAATATTTAGGAGGATCTGTTGACAGAAATGCAATATCATACACATAACTATGTTTTCAGTGGTGTATAAATGAACCGTTATGTTTTTATTACCTTAGTATACATTGTACACTCTAAAAATTGCAGGATTAAAATATAATCCAACCTTAAGCACACCGCTGGGTCACTATTGGACAGAACACACACTGGGTTGGTTTGACCCAAGCGCTGGGTTTTACCATTTAACCCATATATCTGGGTCATTAATTTGGGTGAAATTAACCCTCCTGCTGGGTTAAGTCTTACTCATGTGCTGGGTTACTTTCTGTCTCATTGCCTTATTAAAATTAGCAACAAATATTTGTTATATTACGAATGTAAAATAATTATTGTCTCTGTAATACAATAAACCAGAGAGGTCACTGTATATGTGATTTAAATCTCATTTCATTTTTATTTTTTTATTATACATTTTTTATAAATTTCTTTAATACTTTTTTTGTAAACAATTATTTCAATGGAATTTAATTGAATAAAAGTTATTAATTAATAAACTAGCTATAGTGTGTGAGGTTGTTAAATTAGACTGACCTTCACATTCTGATGCCATTGTGTCCTGCAGTTCAGCGGTTTGTTTCGTCAGAGTCTCTCCGTCTGTCACTTGTGACTGTATGAACTGAATAAGAGTAACTAAAAGTGTCTAAGCTATTTTGCACACTAACTATGAGGAAAAGCAACCCATTGGCTGCAAATTTGCATACAGTACACAAACAATGAGAATATCCAGTATCATCTAATTAATATCTTAAGAATCTTTGTCCTCGGTTAAGTTACATTATACACTGTAAAATCCAACAGTGATTCCAACGAACACATTTTAGTTAACTCTACTTAATGTCTTAATTTTAAAAATCTAGTTTTCTCTATTAATCACATTCTATTCCTTGTTTACTCAGAAAACACAAGTTCAGATTTATTGATTGGTTTCAGTACCATTTTGTCAAACAAAAAATTAAATAAATAAATAATAAATTAATTAATAAATAAAAAATGCGTGGCAATTCTTAATAGACTTTCCTCCACTTCTGCAGTTATTTTTCTCTATACATTTAACTATTTCCCAAAGTCATCTTAAATATGAATTGTGTCAACACAACTGAAATACTTGAGAGAGCATTTAAAAGGTGACCTAAGTAAATCATATAAGTCTATTTTCATGCTGAAAATGATCTTTTGTTGTGAGATGATGATCACCCTTGTGTCTTAAACACCTTGTGAAACTTTTAATTGGGTTGATATAATCCTTCTATAATTGTGACAATATCTTGTAATTGATCATACTGGAGTCACACAAAGACTTCAACATTTAGCATGTAAAACACAATAATGGTAACAATTGAATTGTTTTTATTGTTTTTTTTTTTTATGTAAACAATGATAGTCATTGACTGTTGTTTTTTTAAGATTTTTTTTTTTACAGTGTAGCTGACAGTCATTGACTGTTTTTTTTTTTTATAAATTTTTTTACGGTTTTGTTTTTTACACTGCCTTACAAGACCAGTCTCCATTTACAGGAAAAGCATGTTCATGTAAAAGTATGGGCATGTTTTTATTATTATATATCTATTAATAATGTATAGAGATTTAGTTTTTTATATTAAATAATCCAGATTTTCTGATTCAAATACTGCTGGATCTCATGTGTTTGAAATCCTGGATTCTTGTGCTTATGATAATAAATATTTTTTATTAATTTGCTATTAATGTTATTAATTATTATTTGATGCCAGAGACTAGTCCATGGATGAAATCAGATCACTGCAGTGTTTGGACATATTTTAATTATGGGCTTATAATTCATTGTAATCGACCTAAATGTTTTTAGACAATTTTCAATGATTAGGCTAAGCTTCTATCTAATCTTGTCGGTTATGCGGGGATGCGCTATAAAATTATTGCGTGGCAAATTAATGAAAATAGCCTATAAATGTAATAATAAAAGAAGGCCTTGCCTAATAATAATACACTAATACTACTAATAATTTAATACATACATTGCAAATGCTAAATAGCCTGGAGCTGCTTCACTCTTCACAGAGAACCTGTTTCACTACAGATACTTAATTAAAGTCCAACACAGAATTACAGCGAATTTTATCTATGTGAACATTTATACAAAACACTCCATACCTTATGGTTTGAACCTGCACGGAGTGTATTTCAGATGGGTGTTGGTATGTCTTCTGTTTCATGTAACATTACTGGTTACATCTGCTACCAAACCTTAGTATGAAAATCATACAAATGCTTGACAAGAATGAGGAACAAAATGTCAAAACATATTAAAGATGAAAATACACAACCACAATAAGAACCCAGCAAACAAGTTACAAGCACAGTTTTTTTCAGATGTACATGGATCTATAAATGCTTATCTTAATGTGTAATGGAAAAGTCAGTATTACTTGTTGTATAACTATTATATCACTGCTGTCATGTATTTTCTTTTGCCTTTTGATGTTGACCCTTACGGGTCAAAAATATATTTCCATATATTTATGATCAATACATTATATGGTGCACAGCAAAATCACCAGTGTTAAGTCAACAGTGTTCAGAGCATATTGTCCTACTCTACAGAGTGTTAAACACTGAAGCAGTGTTAAAGATAATGAGATAATTAAGTGATTAATTAAGTGATGATTGAGCATTAGTGATGAACACCTGCTGTTAACAAGCAGAATCACTGAAGGAAAGAGAAACACAAGAACAACAACTGACTTCAGACACAGTCTAGATGAAATCAATTGAAGCTCCATTCTAACCCAAACCTGTTCCAAATGTTTATAGTATTTCTCCTGTTTTATGTATGTCCCTATGTTTTATTAGCCTAGATATGATTATTTAGTTATGTTAGAGTAACTTTCAAATGTTGATATCCAAAGATGATGCATCACTGCTTTAATGTCTTCGAATCCCCATCTTTCTTGGTATCAAAGGAATCCTCTTTTGATTTTATAATCAATGGTGTACAATATATTATGATAAATTGCATCATACATATTTTTACCATACTTTTGTGTAAAGACTGCACAAATTCTCCATGCCACCATGAACATGCAAATGGAGATAAGATGGAACAAAGACTTTCTCCAGGTCATCTTTGATTGGTCACCTCACCAAATGGGTGTGAACTGATAGGATCTTTAAGGCCATGTCCACACTAATACGTTTTCGTTTGAAAAAGTATATTTTTCTCTCCGAATTGACCTTCCGTCCACACTGAGACGGCGTTTTAAGTCAACGTAGCTTTTGGAATACGCTCTCCAAAGCGGATAAATTTGAAAACGCCGTTTTCGCGTTGTAGTGTGGACTGTGAGGCCGGAGGTATTTGAAAACGATGACGTAAGTTTAATCATGTGATCCATGTTGTACCAATAGATATTCATGTTTACTGGTATAGTGCCTGTTATGTGCTATTCACTTTTACACTGTTGCTATAATATGTTACTTTGGACAGTCTTCATATCACAGTCCTGCACAGATGACAGAAAATGTACTCACATTTGCTGTCCTGCGGCAATACAGGAGAGCAGTTGCGTTTTAGACCAAACATATGGTGACTGAGTGCGACCATCAGTGATGGTGAGATATTTTGCTAAATAAAATTATCCTGTTAGAAGAATTGCGCGATAACTTTATTATTTATTTTTCCATCTGTATCATCTCGGTGAGCTTTTGTGAGGTTTCACGCATGCGCAGTAAGGTGAATTTAGAAGTTTCTCATCTACACTGAAACGTCGGAAAACGCCTGAAAACGCTAGTGTGGACGGAGAGCGTTTTTAAACGAAAACGCCGTTTTCAAATGTATCCGGATTAATGTGGACGTAGTAGCCTAAGAGTATCTGATTAGTTCAGATCCTTTGCTCAATCTCTTTGAGACAACATTTTCCTTCTGGCAACTTCATCTTCAAGTTTACTTCTTTGGATTCACGTGGACCAAGTTAATTTCTTTGGACTCAACATGGATAAAAAAAACTAAGTGAAATGTTAGTGGGTATGGGAAGGAATGAAGATGTATTTCTTCATTTTATTTTAAAGTATATATTATACTGTATTAAAGGGATACTCCACTTTTTTTGGAAATAGGCTTATTTTACAACTCCCCCAGAGTTAAACTGTTGAGTTTTACCGTTTTTGAATCCATTCAGCCGATCTCCGGTTCTGGCGGTACCACTTTTAGCATAGCTTAGCATACATCACTGAAGTGGACAAGACCATTAGCATTTCTCAAAAAAAAAATGACCAAAAAGTTTCGATATTTTTCCTATTTAAAACTTGACTCTTCTGTAGTTACATCGTGCACTAAGACCGACGGAAAATGTTAAGTTGCGATTTTCTAGGCTGATATGGCTAGGAACTATACTCTCATTCCTACGTAGTAATCAAGAAACTTTACTGCCGTACCATGAGTGCAGCAGGCGCAGGCACCGTCGGTCCGTCGGTCTTAGTGCACAATGTAACTACAGAAGAGTCAAGTTTTAAATAGGAAAAATATCGAAACTCTTTGGTCATTTTTTTTTGAGAAATGCTAATGGTCTTGTCCACTTCAATGATCTATGCTAAGCTATGCTAAAAGTGGTACCGCCAGAACCGGAGATCGGCTGAATGGATTCAAAAACGGTAAAACTCAACAGTTTACCTCTGGGGGAGTTGTAAAATAGGCCTATTTCCAAAAAAAGTGGAGTATCCCTTTAATAGTCTTTCTAGTTACATTAAGGCTACCTGAATTGAAGGCTTCCGATTTGGACGGCTGTCAAAGATTGCCAAACTGGTTTTAATTCTGCCCCACTCCAATGCAGATGCAGAGAGAGTGTTCTCTGTTGTAGGTTTGAACAAAACCAAAACTAGAAAAACTAGAAAAAACTGGCTCTGGACGGAACACTGTCATCCATTATGACAGTGAAAATGTCTGGCATCGAGCCACAGTGCTTTAAGTGGGAGCCCCCTACCCCTGTTATCAAGGCATCAAAATGCAAAATGTGCAACAAACACTTACAACACAAAAAACATTTCATAAGCTGGAGTGTGTACTCTTGTGCATACACAAACACACACACACACACACACACACACACACCTTAATACTTTAATATGTCCATTTGTTCACAATGTCCCACCACACAATAAATCATTATACCATTTCAACTAGACACATTCAAAATGCAAAACAGATTTGTTTTTCCAAACTGTTTGGAGCAATTTGTTATACATATTTGTAATTTTGAAATATAACATTAAAGAGTATATTTGATGTGATTAATTTCTCTGTCATTTATCAGATTTACAAATTGTTATAATTTCAATTTGTGCTGGTTATTTATGAACAATGGGTAAAATTGGGGGGCGGGGATGGGGCTCCATTAGGGCTCCTTACCTAACCGCATGTGATCTCACTTCAAGCTTTTGATAAAACTTGAGAACCCTGGGAATGTGCTATGAAAATTATTAACTGCCTTTTTCTTTTATTTACTTCCTGGTGACAGGTAAAAAAAAAAAAGAAAAAAAAGTGCCACCCTGATTTCCCTGGAAAGTGGAAGACTATTCAAAACACACTCAGAGAGAGAGAACATGCCAACAGATGAGTTGGTATTTTCTAATCTAAAGTCTGCACACATTTTAATGAGCTTAATGTACGTTGTATGAAAAATGTTGTATATACTTATAAAACGGGTAATTCAAGTCCTTAAACAAAGGTTTTCAGAACCTTCTTCAGGAAAGGGACAGAGGTCATTCCAAATGAAACACATTCATGAAATGTTTTGCTGTTTGTGTGCTTCTGCCAAAGGTATTTTGACATGAATTACTTCAGAAGTGGCAGTGGGGTTCTCTTTTATTGACGCCAGAAGCCACTTTATAGCTGCACAGCAAAATCCGGAATGTGAATTATATAAACTCTGAGCAGAGTGTTAAATGAACACTGATGCATTGTTAAAGTTAATGAGATAATTAAGTGAATAATTGAGTGATGATTGAGCATTATTGAAGACACCTGATGTTAACAAGCAGAATCACTGAAGGAGAAAACCGAATGTTTAAGGCCCCATTTACACTACATGATTCAAGTGACCCAAATCCCAAACCCAATTTTTTTCCTCTCATGTTCCTCTCACAGATCGGAGCAGGAAAATGAACCTGTAAGCAGGAAAAAAACGCATGGATTCCGATTTTCTCAGATCGGATTCAGGCCTCACTCATATGTGGTAATAAATCGGATATGAATCGGATACGTGCATTTGCGTGTGCCATGTAATCAGACAAATCGGATATTCCCCAGTAAATGTGAGTCGTACGTCATTAAAAAAGTGACGTCAACTCAGGTGGACACCACCAACTGAGATCAGATGACTTATTATAGGCGCGATGGAGGACGAAGGATACACACAGTGGAGCAATGCGGAGGTTTCATGTCTTTTGAGTGTTTGGGGCGAAGTGCAGTGCAGGCAAAAATGCAGGGTTGTTACAGAAATAAATCCGTGTTTGAAGACATTTCACAAGATATGGGGAGGCACGGTTTTAAGCGCTCGTGGCTGCAGTGCCACCGTAAGATAAAAAGCTTAATGACTTTTCGTGCTGTTTTACTTCCTTTTCCGGGTCAGAACGTCTACATTTGGTAGTTTCAGCAGTGTATAGTGTAAATGCAAAAATCGGATATGGGTCACTTTTAAAAGATGATGTAAGTGGGTCGTCAAAAAAATCGGATATAGTCAGAAAATCGGATTTGGGCATCAAGACCTGCAGTGTAAATGCAGCCTAAGTCGACATTATGGTGATCAGTATTTGGGTTAGTTGGGCTCTTGACCCTTTAATCATTAACTTTACATTTTGTTTGGCTGCTGTACCTGAGTTATAACAGCCAGATGAACAAATAGAAAAGGTGATCTGATGGTGTTGGTTGTGTTTTAACACAATCGTTATTTGACCCTTAATCACTGAACTCATTGAGAGCATAATTTCTGAGTTAATTTACCTTAAGGATTATAGCAGGACTGTCATTGTAGAGGATACCATTTTATCCTTTTAAATGAAATCCAAATGATCAAATCAATAAAAAATAAAAACTTCCAAAAATTATTTTGTGTAGGCACACACAGACATCAAGAATTAGCGTATGAATCTCAGCAATGGTGACAAACAAATCACCTCTGAACATAAGCGCATTATTTATTCATGCAGAAATGCATGATGGGAGCCATGAATGAGTTTTGATTGGTGGCACCCAGAATGCACTGCAACATGCTTTATAATTGCCACCATTGTTGAGATTCACAGGCTGAATCTTGATGTCTGTGTGTCTAAATAAAACCCAATGTTTTGATCATTTGGATTTGGATTTGATTTAAAAAAATAAAATGGTATGCTCTACAATGACAGTCCTGCTATTATCCTTAAGGTAAACGCAACTCAGAAATTATGCTCTCAATGAGTTCAGTGATTCAGGTCAAATAACGATTGTTGTTAAAACACAACCAACACCATAAGATCACCTTTTCTATTTGTTCATCTGGCTGTTATAACTCAGGTACAGCAGCCAAACAAAAAACAACAGTTTTTTTTTTGTATAAACAAAACTTTTAAGAAATTATTTGGATCATATTGTAAAAGTTAAAATCAATATGTTGTACAAGGACAGTGCTGCTATAATTAATAAAGTAAACCTAACTCAGAAATTGGGCTCTATATGAGTTCAGGGATTCAGGTCAAATGATTGTGAAATAATGATTATGTTAAAACACAACCAACATCATCAGATCACCTTTTCTATTTGTTCTTCTGGCTGTTATAACTCATGTACAGCAGCCAAACAAAATCTAAAGTCATTGACTTAAGGGTCAAGAACCAAACTAAAACAAACACTGATCACCATAGGGATGACTTAAAATTCCAGTTTTCTCCTTCAGTGATTCTGCTTGTTAACATCAGGTGTCTTCTATAATGCTCAATCATCACTCAATTATTCACTTAATTTTCTCATTAACTTTAACACTGCTTCAGTGTTCATTTAACACTCTTTGCAGAGTTTATATAATTCACACTCTCAGTGTTAATTTAACACTGGATTTTGCTGTGTGCTTGTTTTTCACTTCTAGAACTTTTGTCTCCAACAGCAAATTTGTCATATCTGTCAAGAACAACATACCATAATGAGTATCTGTCTGAAAAATATCCAGTTAAGTAGTCCCATGTATTATGTTGCAACACCCTTAAATGAGAGTGCACTCTTTTCATCATTACCTTTACAATGGTAATAAAGTTATACATTAAGGTATAAGATATATATTAATGTACATTTCACTGTTATGACTCATTTAAATGCACTCATTTCATATAAATGAGTGCATTTAAATTAGTCATAACAGTGAAATGTACCTTAATATATATATGTATGACATATAATTATGACTCATTTAAAACTCATCTGTTGGTATGTTCTCTCAGAGAGAATGTGTTTTGAATAGTCTTCCACTTTCCAGAGAAATCGGGGTGTCACTTTTAGTTTTTTTTACTGTCATCCGACCTGTCACCAGGAAGTAAATAAAAGAAAAAGGCATTTAATACTTTTCATAGCACATTACCTTTCTTTTACTTGCTCTTATTTCAAAAACTAATTTGTTTAATGAAAGCTGTCTTGCATGTCTATAAAACGCAACAAATGTTCTTCATAGCAATACTTTGCATAAGGTCATGAATAAACCATCAAACAAATAAACATGCAGGTAATTTAGAAACTGATAAACTACCAAACAGTGTAAGATGTGCCAGTTGCCCGTTTGTGGCTTTCCAGAAGAAGTTTCAGGTCTTCTTCTGAAGAAACTATGCCTGTGATGTACTCTTCTGAAGATGAACATATTTGAAAAGATAATGGAAGCCAGTCTGGTGGGAAACAGCAAAGAGAGTAATATTCCTTTAAAGTAGTTTAGTACTTTAGTCTACATTGTCCTTTATTGTTTATTCATTCTATTTAGATCATAGACTGTTGATTTAGATGCGTTCATATGCACACGTGAAACCCCTGTAAACACACATAGATGTCTGATGCACATGTAACTCAGTTAGGACAGGTATCTCGCGTGAAACCCCTGTAAACACAGGTATCTGATGCACAACTCGGGCTGCGTTCACACTTGGCATTAACATGCGACCTGTATCCGGATGTTGTCCACAGACACATTGAAAAGACAAGTGTAAACATACTTCTGATGGGAATGTTATCCGATCAGCATATCCAGGTTCGGAGGGAGTCGAGGACGCATTGTGATCGGATCTCAGTGTAATGTAAATGCAATCCAATCCGTCAACCTCTAAAACAGTTTATTTAGAATTACATGCAGGGCCGGCAATTGCTATAGGCGAACTAGTCGGTTGCCTAGGGCGACAAATGTGTTGGGGGCGCGGGCGCCCTCTAGTGTCGCCCCTGGCCTACTTCCCATTAATCATAGAATTAGAATGACAAGCGATACAAAAACATGTTTATTAAACATGATCATCCTAAGGCGCCCTTCAGCCATACGTTTAATTACTTGTCAACCTGATTATTAGATTGAATGGATGATTATTGTCGATCATTTCCTAAAGGGGGGGCGGGGGTTAGTTGCGTTAAGTTACGTTATATGGTTACGTTAGGCAAGTGCTCGGCTGCTGCGCGCGCTGATCGAAAATGAAGCGGTCTAAACCCTCTGGTGCACAGGGACGAAAACGGAGAAAGCAACAAGATAAAAAGAAAGCCCAGTATAGAGGTAAGTGTTCTCATCTCAGCCATTAAGGTGTCAAATGTTCTGGCCATCGGGACAACCGGGAGATTCCCGCGGGCCCGACGTGCTTTTTGGGCCGATACATAGTACATCTCATACTTTTATTTTGCATACCAAAGGGTTAGAGCCGGCCCTGCTTACATGATACTATGTGTTTCATTTTTCATTTTAATTGCAACATTATGTGAACGAGGCGATCGCCTATACAATCACAGTCAGTCATGAGATCTTAATAAAGAGCTGCACGCTGCTTTGCAGAGGAATAATCGGAATCGGATATTTTTAATGTTTTAAATGTTGAATGTTTTTATTGTTTCATCATGTTTATCAATCTCCCCTTTCTGTCAATATAGTCATTGCACGCTATAACCCTTAAACCCAGATGATTGATGTGACTTGTTTAACATGATCAACCCAGTTATTTTTGTATGATCAACTGGAAGTATTCAAGTATGAAAGCAATTGGTAGCCTACATTGTTTAATTGGAATCATTTTTACTCTTAATCTGGTGTCGTGCCACAGACCTAATTTAAATATTATGCAGGAAACAGAAATCCGATCGGTTATCCAGATACAGAGGCTACTTAATGTGAAATAATGTAAACGTGCCATGTCCTGATTGGCTAATGATCTTATCTGCTTGATCGGATGTTAATGCCAAGTGTAAACGCAGCCTCTGTTAGGACAGGTATCTCGTATGAAACCCCTGCACACAGGTATCTCATGTAACTCAGTTAGGACAGGTATCTCACGTGAAACCCCTGTAAACATACGCAGGTGTCTGATGCACATGGAACTCAGTTAGGACAGGTAACGTTAGCCTATGAAACCAGTCCTTACATTAGAATCCTACCGCATCTTTTACAAAACCGTCTGCCTCTTGATCATAATAAAATGTCAAGAACAGTTACCGATTTTGCTGTTTTGTCTTTGATTGTCCATGGCTGTTTAATGTTTACCGGATTGCTCTTCATCGTCCACCAGTTCTGTCTCTAATTTGAAAGGAGCACGGGAAGAAGGCATTATGCGCATGTGCGCTGAATAAAGTATTATCTTTTTTTTGGAAAGGGGTGTGATGGCCACACCCTCGGATACTCCCCGTGTGCGTCGCGGTACTGAAACCCCTGTACTTGAGTGAATGCCGTTCCTCTTTCCTTCAGTGATTCTGCTTGTTAACAGCAGGTGTTCATCACTAATGCTCAACAATCACTTACATATTCCCTTAATTATCTCACTGCAACACTGTCAATGTTACTTTTTACTCTTTGAAGTGTGGATTTTCCTGTGGGGTTGAAAGGGTTAACAGTGTGAAATAAAAAGACACACCCACGGAATGTATTTTAACCTGTTAACCGTCACCAGTGCGTGGGCGCTCTGAAGCGTTTTTTTTTTAAATAGTTCAAAGTTACTATCATATTTAATGTGATTAACTTGACAAACTATACATCATTAAAACGATATAAGACTCAAGTTTCAGTATTTGACCACTATTGTATTCTGTGAAACTTATAGTGACAGTTATGTCTTAATTTGTGTCAGGAGTTATGAAATACAAAAATGAGTCGTTACCTTTAATATGAATTATGAGCGTCAGCTGCTCTCATTCAGAAAAAAACTCCCGTGCGATCGTCATGACAGCGATTCACAAAACAACGTCCCTCAGGGCTTTTAGCTCAAACATGTGCAGATTTGGAGAAATATTGATAGATTCTCATAGGTTTACATCAGACTTCTATAGACAGGAATAATATTTATTGAATTTATACCCAAATGCGTCGATGTAATCATTTTGAGCGCTGTATACTCTGATGTACAGTTGTGTTATCCATTCATACTGAAGTCTGAGGGCGCTGTTTGCACAGTTAAGTCCATATATGGATCACATGAAGAAGAGCCATAATCATGTGACATTCAGGAAGTCCTGACACATAAACAAAGCTATCCGAGATCGCTGTAAAGTGCAGATAAAGATGTTTTGAAGACAATAAACATGATTGCAATGATATTTGATTTACCTGTGTTCTTCGAGTCATGTCAGGTATTTTCATAATAATAGATTATATGTATAATGTAATGCTAATCGAGATAGACTTTCAAATTGTGCAGAATACAATAAAATAATATATTTTCTATCTGATTTTTTTATCTGAAGCCAAATCAGATTACAGAAAGTTATTTAAAACACTCGACTTGCGCTATAAAGTAAGTTGGAGCACAAACATAGTTTTATTCTCATAAATTGTCGTGTATTGATGTGCTAAGCTAACATGCTAGCTAGTACTGAGCACCTGCTACCTAACTTCGATGTAATTTTTATGATTTTTTTTCTAAATAAGAATGCTTACTGAAATGTTTCGTTTTTCAAAAAGGCCATTTGATACAGTTTCACTGTGAAGTGAGAACTTTTATAAAATAAATGAGGGATTGAAACAGTGTGAATTGCTAGTCGTTAGTGATTATAATGCAGACAAAAGAAAAGCATATTTAGAGCAATAAACAGGCTGGAGAGGTGTGAATATGTGCAGGGGAGCCTGAGACTGAATGGGACTCGTTTTTGCATCACAAAACAATAGAGGCAATAGACTGAATAGATGCTTATAAGATGACAATAAACACCAGTCTAATCAAAATAAAGTCATATGACATGATCTTGAAAAACATTGAACTAAATACAGAGTTTTAGACTTATCATCTTCAGATTTTAAATATAACATGGTTAGACATGTGGCTTTAGCTGCAGTGCATTTCTAGATTGCTACAATGCCAACTTCAATTTTATTTTCATGAAGATGTTTCATAAAAATAAATGTATAATAACTTTACAAAACTTTGAAGCTATTTATAACTATTTTTTTTCATTATGACTAATTAATTCTACATTTACAATAAACTTCCAGGTGTCAGCTTTCAAATGAGATCTTACTTGTGCTTTTAGTACAAAGGGTTCATGAACTGTATCTGTTTCAGTTTGGGAATGCCATATCTGGGGATTTTTCAAAAATGGGCTTGAAGCTTAACAGGTTAACAGTAATAAACTGTAAGTTTTAAAACAGGTATTACTGGTATACACTATTGCCAGTAGTTTACTGTAAAATTTTGTTTTTTGGTCACCATTGTGCTGAAGAGTAGAGCCTGAAAGTTGACGGTAATACTTTGCTCATAATATAAGTACATTATAAATTGTAGTTTATATGTTTAAAACGAGAGTTGGTCAATTTAAAGCAGTCGGTTTCTGCAAGTGAAAGACATCTGGCGTGTTTATTGAACCAATCAGATAAGAGTAAAACGAGAGTCAGCGAGAAGCTCGTTTGATTGGCTACAGATCCTATTTATTTTGCTTTAGCATGAAGCTGCAGCTTTACAATATGTGAATTACACTTAAGGAATAACAGTAAAATGCTGCAAAAAAGGCGATTTACACCTTTACAAATCTTCTCTTGCACATGCAAATTTAACTTACACTTGCAAACTTATGTACACTTTCACAAATCTTACCCTGCGCATGGGATTCTTTATGGCATCATATTACCTTCTTACAACTGCAGCGGTTTTACATTCGTAATCGTTAAAATATATAAAACGCACGCATTTTATTAACAATACGATAACAATAGACCAGAGCACTGAAAACTACTTAGTAACTTGTTAACATTGACTATGTCTGCTCCAATAAAATATAACATAACCATCTGAATAGCCTACATAAAAACTGTTTATTAATCTTTCTGCAATCTCTCTTTAAGATGGGATAGGATATGAACTGAACTTGCATGAGTTTCTTTGCATATTAATGCAATGATGGAATCTGCATAAATTTAAATTTTACTGTAAATCTTTTAATCTATACATGTACAGTGCATATCAAACAGCTGTTTGGCAGAGAAGATGGTTATTCATATTATGCTGTTGTTTTAACCCCTTAACGCCCACTGTCACAAATATGCGACAAACCGTTTGACTCAATCAACCAGCCGAGATAACGTCTGCATTCCCCCAATGCCGGTTAGTGCATATTCGCTAAGGACCTAGTAACCTTCGACAAGCACTTGTTTCTAGTGGGACCGCAAAGTGACGGACTTATTTCCTGTTTACGCACTAGGATTACTCCGGACGCGAAGTTATGGATATGAGTCGGGAAAGTTTGATCCTGAGGTGTATATAAGGTAAGTTGTGCTAAGATAAAAAATACTCACCTGCTTATTGTGTGCATATACACTCGACGTAATGAGGTGAAATATGTGTGACAAGTATTTTTGAAGTTATTGTAATATTTCGCTTTGTTGCATATTAGCGACAGTGGACCATAAGCCTAATGCTGACCGCTAACCAGCGCTATATAGAAAAACTCTTTTCGTGATAGCTTATCTAGGTAATCCTTTGTATTTTGCTTAGTTATTTTCAATAGTCTGTATACAGACACCATGCTGGGATACACCATGCTAGGATATGAATACAAAAGCTAATTATTTTTAAGCAGATCCGAATGAAACCTTCCGTGTTTTACGGCAAGCGCGTAAATGCGCAACCTCACGTCAGAGCTCCCCCAGAGGAAAGTGAGGATAGTTGTCTCAGCGATAGTGCAGGCAGCGATGAGGAATATGTTCAAAAGCCAGGTGATGAAGAGAGCTGCAGTGATCAGGAAAATTTTGTCAAGCCAGGTGAATCAGGATTCAAAATTAGCACCAGCACCAGCCAAATGCTGGTTAATTTTTATGTTGGCTGGTACTAGATTTTAGACTGAAAATGCTGATTTCCTATTGAATGGCTAGTGAATTTCGCCAGTTTATCCATAGATTATCCATAGATTTTCACATTTCTAAAAGTTCATTTTGACCCCTGCAGGTGTGAGGAGCAGCAGCAGTGAGGAGGAGGTTCAATACCAAGATGCGGGCAGCGATGGCGAATGTGTTCCCGAGCCAGGGGATGAAGAGAGCAACAGGAGCAGCAGTGATGTTACATTGTTGTGCGTGCGTGCATGCCTGAGTGTGTGTATGTATGCATGCATGCATGTGTGTCCACGTGTGCGTGAATGCGTGCATGTGTGTGTTTGTATGTATGCGAGTGTGTGTGTGTGTGTGTGTGTGTGGAGGTTAACCCTGGGGCTACCCAAGAGGTGTTTCACGGCCCCTGCTCCTTCAATAATTAAAGACTGGAGTAGCATTGTTATGTTACATTGTTACATTGTTATAGTACAAAGAACTGCTTCTGTGCATTCCCTCTCATTCTTTCAGGTTCAGCAACATACATTTGAAAACTTAATTTACAATTCAAATCAATCTACAATTCAAATGAATTCAATGTTTCCTATAGCCGTAACAGTAACGTTTGTGTATATTGTGTTGGTGACATGAAAGTGTCATTATTCTTATTATTAAATACCTGCTGTTGCAGATTTATATAAATAAGTTAAAAAAAAGGGTGAATAAATAAAACATTGTTTTTTAGCTGTTATTTTACTGTGTTTTTTGTTATCTTATTATTGACCATTATGCCCGCTGTTGCAAATTTGCGACATACCAAAATTTCGATTTATTTGTTGTGCAAAAGTGAAATTGATAATCTCAACATTATTTACCATCTACTTAAAGGCAAAAACACACATAAAACATTTTTTTTATACAGCTATATAAATTCAGGCGTAAAGAGATAGAGAGACTAGTGTCTCCATGGTGACAGGAAGTGAGGTGACACTTTGGTGAAAAGTTTTTACAAGATTTTATTTAAACAAAAAATAAGCAGAAAAGATTTGTCAGATATCAGGCTCCCTCACCTGGCCAAAGAGAGAAAATGCATCTGTATGCAAAAATCACAGGCTACTGTGTGCCAAGTTAACAGAAAACAAAATAAACTAAAAAACATAATATGAAGATTAAAGTAAGAGACAGTAAGTAATTATAATTATTAAAATCCTAAAATATCACCTGGATCATGAGGGGATCTTTTTCACATAGGCTATTGTATGTAAATTAATGTTGACCAATCAATAAAATATTTCAGTTTGATTTTTACATATGGGGGAAATCAGGTTGGCACACATTTTACCATTGAGACGACTGAGAAAAAGTGTCCCATCCAAAATAAATTCACCCAAATTATACTCCTGTACACAAATGACACCCATTTGCCATCTTAAAATATCCTTGATAATGAAAGATGTGTTATAATCGCAGCAATCACCAACGGAACAAATCCCATAGTGTCATATTCAGACTATGAGCTTTATACATTAATAGCAGAGACTATTTATATAGAGACATGCCACTTCATCAATCCTTAATACAACTATATAGGGAAAACTCGTAACGCCAAAGATGGCGGTTGTCTGCACATGTCCCGCCCCTCCCGCTGGAAAGCCAATCGTCTGCTTTTAACAGTCAAGCCGGGAAACATTTAAGCCTATCGTCTGGTTCCACTGACGCATGCGCACAGTTGAGGTTTGCGACAGCGCAAAATACGTTACTGTTTGAAAAGGCGGCAGATTTGATATGCAGTGTATGTGTGAGTTGTGTAATATCAGACATCAGAAGTCTCCCGCAGATTGATAGCGGCTCCCTGATGCCCGCAAATTAGTTCAAATCTCCCGGAATCTAGAGTGATTCAGGTCAAATGATTGTGAAATAATGATTATGTTAAAACATAACCAACACCATCAGATCACCTTTTCTATTTGTTCATCTGGCTGTTATAATTCACGTACAGCAGCCAAACAACATCTAAAGTTAATGAGTTAAGGGCCAAGAGCCCAACTAAAACACACCGATCTCCATAATGGTGACTTAAAATTGACGGTTTTCTCCTTCAGTGATTCTGCTTGTTAACATCAGGTGTCTTCAATGATGGCAATAAAAAAAAAGATTTCTTAATTCATCTTTGACGTCAGTCTGTTATTCCGATATTTTTGTTTAGAAAAATGTGTAAATTTTACTCATTTTAAATGGTTAACTTTTAAGTAATTCATTTGGTTAATTATTACTCAATTCTAATTTGATAAATTTAATTAATAATATTGATTGTCATTTGTTGCCTCAATTTTATTGATTAGATTTAACATTTTCAGTTGTAGTCATTTTTACAGTGTAAAAGGACTTTGTTAATAGCCATCAGTGGAGAGACCCATTCAATCTCACAAGTTTTTCTTCACTTCACCTGTTGTGGTTTGATGACACACTAATGTGATGCTGAAAGCTGATTGGCTTTGAATGGTGACCACTGATAATGAGGAGGCAAATTTAATTTGAGTTTCCCCCTCCATGAGTCTTTTTCTGTCTCATTTTGGAGACGATGCGTCATTTGAATATCCGTTGTTAACAGTTTCTTAATGAGAGATGTCGTTATGCTCTCCTCAACAAAAACACACATCATTGGCCAAATACACAATGCCTTCACACCACAAATACATTTATTTTAACTTAAACTTTGTAGCTTTGTATTATTTTTTTATTTTTATTTTTTTGCTCAAATGCTGTAACAACAAAAATCCCATTGAGCTGGTGCCTTTAAGTCCATAGTCATAAAAAGCAGTATGAACTTAGAGAACATAATTACTTCTTGAAATTCATCTCAGGATGGCCTGTTTCAACTCATCCAACTTTGTCTTGCTTTATCATAGTGTCAAACACGTGTGCTTTCATTTTTAAGCTCAGAGAGCGACAGAAACAAAGAAAGGAGTCTGAAAAAGTGCCAAAATTGAACCTTTAGCTTGTCATTGATTTCATACAAATTTTTAATGACTGTGAACAATATTAATGAACAACTAAAAAATGAAAAGATCACACATAAGTTTATTGATGTTTGTCTAATCCTCTGATCTTTATATTGTAATTTTTTTTATGTTGCGCAAATAATTATTTTTGGTTGGTTTGAATGTTTTTGTTTTTTTTGTAAAACATATCTTTACTGAATACATTGCGAACATATCTTAATCAAAGATTAATAAATAGTATAAAAGTGCAAATATACATGCACAAATGTATGAAAATGTATATCATACAATCACTTTTTCTCTCTTTTTCATCAAACCGCAGTTTTTGTAAGTTCCCACAATTTCATCGCAAAAAATTGCTTAAATATCCCGCTTATTCCATCGTATTTTTTAAGTAAACGTGCCGCATTTAATCAATGATTAAATCAACAATCACAAAAAAACTCCGCATTTTTCTGGAAGGACTGACCTTTGGGTCACATCACCATACAGCTTTTGTCCCCCCATTTTTATAATGGCTGCTACACCCCTGTTCGTGAGTATCCTGTTGAGAGTTTTGTCAAAGAGCTGTTTAGTCTTGTATCGCGTTTTTAGAACGCCATGAGCGCAACGAGGCGCTGAAAGTTTTTTTCACGCTGAAGCGCTGAGAGCTCGGCGTTTTTATTGGTCGCCGAGAGTTGAAGAATGTTCAACTTTGGGTAAAACGCAGCGCTCATCACTGTCACTTTTTACCCAGCCGTCCAATCACAGTGGAGGAGGGGCGGGACTAACACCACACCGAGCAACTGTCACAACATTCTTTCTGTACAACGACATCAACCAGCAGAGCTAACCGAACAAA
Organism: Rhinichthys klamathensis goyatoka; assembly: GCF_029890125.1. Taxonomy (NCBI): domain Eukaryota; kingdom Metazoa; phylum Chordata; class Actinopteri; order Cypriniformes; family Leuciscidae; genus Rhinichthys; species Rhinichthys klamathensis. The sequence goes on along the minus strand of NW_026606845.1, from coordinate 2,302,451 downwards.
ATGGATGAATGATCAAAGATTGAGATGGCTGTTCACATATAAATTAGCCAATTATCTTGAGAAAGCCTGAGAGAAGAGGAAAAAAGCTCTTTATCAAGATGATTTGTAGTTGAGGATTTGTCTGTATACTATACATGTGTGTACGTATATATTTGTATTTATGTATTTCTCCAAATGATTTGTATGTGACCGGAAGATGTTTGTAAAATAATTTTGTGGTGTCTTGTAATCCGATGTGGGATGGGCCAAATGTTTGGCATGACACAGAAATAAAATTAAACTAACTAACTAACTAACTATAGCCCAGATTATATGATCTGTGATTGTTAAACTGGTGCTACACAGCAAAATCCCAATGTTAAATGAACAGTTCTCTGTGTCTATAGTGGTCCACTCTACAGAGAGTTAAAATAACACTGAAGAGGAAGATGAGCAGAACACAACTAGTTGGTTTATGAGCTGATAATTAAGTTGGTGCTGGTTAACTCTTTCCCCGCCAGTGTTTCTGAAAAGTCTGAAAAGTAGCACTTTCGTGAAAATTATCAAAAATTGTATGACTCCATTTTGCTTTATGAATATCTGAACATACAGTATATATACAGTATATATATATATAAATGGAAATCTGTTTTATTTTATTGTTTCATAAAAAAGCAAAAATTTGAACAAAAAGTAGAGAAAATCGAGTTTTTAATTGGTACTGGTTAAGTTTTTTTTTTTTCTCACCTCACTGCAGCATCCGGCTGATAAACTCTTATATCGTCATATTGACTTTCATTCTCCTCTGCTTTCTTCGTCTCTATCTTTCTGTGATGTTGGACAGTTGCGTACTGGATCTCCTCAGCATCTCTGGATTCAGGAGTTTTTCCTCTTAATCTTCTGGGTTTCACACTGGAATACGGAGCGTCATTGGCTGAATCCGGTTCAGAAAGAGGCTCGTCATGGACTGAAACTCTCCGTGACGCATCAGAATAGAGATCATTCTGAAATACAAGAAAATACATAATTAAGATACATTAGGTGCTGCTTTTCTACAGCAGTTTGTCTCAAACTTTTCAGACCAAGTACTAGTTTAGATGAAATCAATGTAGTGATGTAAAATACATGTTTATTTCATTGATTCACACATGGAAAGGAGAAGAACAGGGCGGAATGAGTAAATTAAGTGACATGTTCATTCATCACACAATATGTTAATGATTATGCAATTAGCCAACAAACCTATATTAAAATTGTAAATATATATTGAATTAAACCATGGAAAAATTAGTTAAATGTTCTCATTAGTTTTATTTATTGTTAATTTACCTCTTTCACTATGTGATCTTCAGCTTTAACACTCCTTCGTTTCTTTCTGTAATAATCACAGACATTAACAGCATATGGACGAATATGAATGCTGTTTTTTAAAGATTACTAATAATCAATCACAAAGAGTCATTTTCTTCATCAGAACAAAAGTGAACTAATACAATCACTGCAGTTTATTATTGAGCTCACAGTATAAACAGGATGATGATGATGATGAAGATGATGATGATGAATAATCCTCCAGATGCCGCTGCGATCACAATCACATTCCTACCAGCAACATGATGAACTGAAAGAGGAAGATCATCATGATTAACTCTCCAAACTGATGAATGATGTGAAGATACAGGAGTGTGTTAATAAAAGCTTCACCTGTGACAGTTACAGCGTCTGATCTCTGAGACTCACAATAAATATTAGAAAATTATGAATTTTAAGTTTTTAACCAATGTGCTGGTGATCATTAACTCACACATGACGTTTAAAGTCACAGCATCAGAGTATTTCTCTTTATGTTCATTGATGGACTTGCACTTGTATTCTCCACTGTCATCAGAGCTGATCTTTGAGATGTTGAAGATTCTTCCAGATCCTACAATCGTTCCTCCTTTAAACCAGCTGATTTCTGCAGGAGGGTTTGAGTCACTGATGCAGTTCAGAGTCACTGAATCTCCCTCCACTATTACACCAGATGGACTGATGGACACTGAGACGTTCTTTGGTGGATCTGAAACAAACAAACAAATGAAACACACACTTAGTTGAGACTTGTGAATCTCTCTCCATTATTTCAGCAGACTGATGGAGATCACAGGATTCACTGGAGGAAAATAAACGTATCTGTGTCGGCTGGTGGAAAATGTTCTAGGAAGGACAGTTGGTTATTATTGGACAATTTCAGCAAACATCCCACTATTATTTAATGCTACACTCTCAGAAAATAAAGTACATAATTGTACCTTTAGGGGTACAATGGCTTGTCACTGGGGCTGCATAGGGTACATATTTGTACCCTTGTGATTTGTACCTTAAGAGACCAGTCTTGTACCTGTGGTGACAATTGTGTACCTTTATTTAACAGTACAAAAATGGACCCTTCAAAAATGGTACAAAATTGGCTTTGACAGGGTACAATTGTTGACTATAATGAGATTTTTTATATATTACACACACGCTGAATTAAAATCAGAAATTATTAAATCCTTTTAATTTTCACATTTTCCAACATTTCTTTTTAAACTCAATGTCTAACTGTGACATATAAACGATTATCATCTGAGTAAGAGTCATTTGCCTGAAAGTCCATTTCTTCTCCTTTCATCTCGACGTCGGTTACTTCTATGCCTGCTTCTGATATTTTCTGAAGGACCTCCTCGGTTGAAAGCCCTGTAAGAACCATGAGTAACCGTGCTCTGACTTCTTCTCCACCGATGGCCAAAAGAAGTAAAGACCGAAAACTGGACGTTCTTTTAAATTGAGATTCAAGCAGCCAATCAGGGCTGGCTCTACATACAGTCTCAGAAAATAAAGTACATAATTGTACCTTTAGGGGTACAATGGCTTCACAGGGGCTGTAGGGCTGGGCGATATATCGCACGATATTAGGTGTGTTCGACATCGGCTGCGGCTGGATGTAACTGATCGGCGAGAGTAGCCGCGTGCAGGCGGGGAGGAGCTGCAAACGGAGACGTGAAGTCGGACACTTTCTGGTTCCCGTAGTGACCGCTCACGTGGTGTTTGTATACTTTAGCACAGCTGAAGTGAAATAAATGCAATATTTGCCAAATACACAGATGTTTCAGAGACATTTTCATTCAATACTTTATGTACTGCTTCATACAGCGTTTGTTTGAACAAGAATAAAGTTTAACATAAGCCTACAGCTACTATCAATGAAGTGGAATCAACTTTTTTAATCAGTTTTATTTTGATAAACATAACACAATACATCGCGACTACATGACAAGAGTGTTTACTGTTATAAAAAAAACTGATTTGTGAGCTTTAGTGGAACTAAAGGTGTGAGAATAAGCAGAATAAACACGAAACGCACGTGATCGTTGTCATGCGGTGAATCCGGCCAATCGTGGAACAGCTGTGTCGTCATCAGAGCTCGTGCAGCCGCTCTTGAGAAGCTGCGCTGGCTGAGTTCTCCGGCTACTCTCGAATCGCTCTCGCGGTACTTTGATGGCATACGTCACAGTCACGTGGCGTCGGCGCTGTATCAAGTCGGACAAAATTTCTAACCGGCATGCACTGCTTCAAGTCTGCCGCCGATCGGTCTGCGCAGAGCTGCATGAAGTCGAACAAGCCTATTGTTATGCGCATCTCGTCAGTAAAGCCGGTTTCTTGATTAGTAGTAAATCGCCTTCACCTGCTTTCAGATGGAGCGGCATTTCAGTGAACTAGCCGTAGTTCACTGACAAGCTGAGCCATATCGCACTAATATCGCGGACGTATCGCCAGCGATATTTAATGCGATATGGCTCAGCTTGTCAGTTAACTACGGTTCACACAGCAAAAACTCCAGTGTTAAATTGAGATAGGTCCGACTGCAGAACCGCAGAACCGCAGAACCATACGTCATAGCAGTGTGAGGATGACAGCGCCAGCCTAACCGTCTGATGCCGGAAGTGGGCGTGGCCAGGCATTGCGCTACTTCTGTGTTTTAGAACGTTTCAAAGTTTAAAACAATGCTATTATACATATTTGTTTAAACGATTTAATTAAAGATATGTTTAAGATGTGTATATATATATATAGTTGTGTGTACAGGTGAAACTCGAAAAATTAGAATATTGTGCAAAAGTTCATGTAATTCAGTAATTCAAATTAAAAGGTGAAACTAATATATTTAGTATATATATATATATATATATATACATATGCATGATTATACTTTTCAGAGGGCCAACATTTCTGTATTTAAAATCCTTTTTTGTATTGATTTCATGTAATATTCTAATTTTCTGAGATTTTAAATTCGGGGTTTTCATAATCTGTAAGCCATAATTATCAAAATAATAACTTTTGCACGATATTCGAATTTTTCGAGTTTCACCTGTATAAATATATATATATATATATATATATATATATATATATCAAATATTATAAAATATAATAATTATTTGTCCTATTAACAAAAGACAATATACTACTATTAAAAATGCTTTTCAATTCAATCAAATGTTCAAGCTTTGTTTTAATTTTATTATTATTTTTGTTTAAAGCTTTATTCAATTTATATTGTTAATCATTTGACACAACAAATGGATAAAGTATAATTTTAACTTTTAAAAAACTATTTTGTTAATACTCAACCATTTCACAACTAACAATTTTTTTTCATAGACCAAACAACATAATTCTATGGTGGACTGAAACAAAAATGATTAATTAAATGCAATTATTTTTTTCCTCTGAAATGGCAAAAGCATCACACACAGATGTACCTGCTCTAAATAGCTAAATAATAGTAATTAAATAAAAAATAAAAATCGAACTAAATAAAATAAATTATAAAAAACAAAATCAAACCAAAGAAAATAAAAGCGAGTGTCATGACGAAAGGCGCCTCAGGAATCATCAGGATTAACTCCATGTGTATGGAGTTTTGATCTATTTAGTTTATTTGTCACTTGAGAAGTATTGTTAAATGTGTGCCTGCATAACTTTAATAAGATTTATTTTCTTTGGTTTGATTTTGTTTTATATAATTTATTTATTTGATTTATTTTGATTTTATATTTTGATTTAATTACTATTATTTATTTGGAGCAGGTACAGCTAGTGTGTGATGCTTTTGCTATTTCAGAGGGGGAAAAACTCATTTTATTTAAAAAATGCTTTTCAATTAAATCAAATGTTCAAATGCTCAAGCTTTGTTTTCGTTTTATTATTTTGTTTGTTTTAAGCTTTGTTCAATTTATATTGTTAATCATTTGACACAAAACAGATGCATAAAGTATCATTTTAACTTAAAAAACACTATTAACATTTGTTAATAGGCTACATTGCCTGTCTTTTGTTAATAGGACAAAACATAGTTATTATACTTTATAATTTTATAAATATTATATTTTATAATATTTGATTGATATATATATATATATATATATAGGCCTATCTCTTAAATATATATTTTGAATGAAATCGTTAAAAAATATATTCATAATAGCATTGTTTTAAACTTTCTAAAACACAGAAGTAGCGCAATGCCTGGCCACGCCCACTTCCGGCATCAGACGGTTAGGCTGGGGCTGTCGTCCTCACACTGCTATGACGTATGGTTCTGCGGTTCTGCAGTCGGTTACTATTGGTTAAATTAGCACTCCTGGGCGTGTATATGAGTCCACACTCAAGAGTGTTAAAGTGTTAAAATGTGAATGTTAAATTAACAATCAAGATTGTTAAAGTTAATGAGCTTATTAATTGATTCACTGAGTGATGATTGACCATTATTGAAGACACCTGATGTTAACAAGCAGAATCACTGAAGGATGAAAAAATAAAAAATAAAACGTTATGGTGATCAGTGTTTGCTTTAGTTGGGCTCTTGACCCTGAAATTTTTTAAATTTTATTAATTTTCTCTGTTGTATCTGAGTTATAACTGCCAGATGAACATAGAGAAACGTTGGTCAGGTGGTGTTGGTTATGTTTTGACAATCATAATTTGACCTGAATCACTGAACTCATATAAAGTCTAATCTCTGCCTTAAAAGTACATTGTTGATTACAGCAGCCTGTGATTCTACAGAATAAGGTCTGGTTTTAACCAGGTTAATCAACACCTGCACGAATGTGAATCCCGCGATATCCGCCTTTGATCTCATAGGTGTCTGATCCACTGCGAGAAGACAGATCTGTCCGGCTTGCCTGTAGTTTTTTCACTCCTCCTCTCACTGCAGCCGCCTACATTTCAGGCGAGGCAAGGCCAAGGCGCATCTCAAACAAGCCTATTACTGACACTGTGAATCTCACCGTATAAGAATGTCACTGGGATCATCACATTATCTCACTGGGACTGTATTTCAAATGTTTCAAGCCTCTCAAATTCTAGATAAATGTTTTACCAAGTTCTGGATTAAGTTTTATAATGATTCTCACAAAACTATTTTCTGCAAGATTTTTTTAAAGATTAATTATTATTTTTTTCTTAATATACACAATATACTATAATTCACAATTATAGGCCTACATGTATAATGTGTTGTGGCAAAAATTCATCTCAAACAAACATCACTGCGTAAGAGACACTCAGAGTCAAATTATATAAAATAGAAGTATTTATTCTTGCAAGAATAGGAGCAGTCTAATACACAGTTGTTACCCTGCAGAAGAGTGACACAGCCCCAGACAGACTGAACTAGCTTTTATCTTAGTTTCAAGGCCTTCTTCCCCCCAGAGCCTTCCTCCCAGTAGTTTTCCATAGACGTCACTAGTTGGCCCACTAAGCCCCCCTGCACCCAAAATGGCCTTCTGACATCTAGGTCAGAGGTCCTTGTTCGTCTGTTCTCTGGAGTGTCTCCCTCTTCTGCCTCCCCAGGTACATAAACAGAATCCTCTCTCACTACAAGTGAGACACACATGTGACATTCTTTGAATCATCTATATTTTACTAAAGATCAATGAATATCATTAAAATTGCCACTACAAATGCAACCACAAAAACTGAGGAAAAACTAAATGTTACATTTGTTTAGAGGGAGGAGAGCGCCCTCTATTGACCAGCCGCCACTGGTATTTATGGTAAATTTGTTATTTATATACTTATAAATGATGTATATAAATATATAAATATAAAAACATAAGCAATTTTTATTAATTGACAATTGCTTAATTACTTTAATAATAATAATAATAATAAATGTATTATTAATTACAATAATACATTTATTAATTGACCATTTTTATTAATTGGCACTACATTTGAAAAAAATATCTTTATCGTTTCCTTTTCAGTCTTAGAAATCCGTTGATTTTGAGACACATGATATAAATCTGTTGTTTTTCTTCCAGATTTTAGTGATAACACAAGAGCTCCCACGAAACTCACTGATCATTTATTAGCATTATGTCTTAAACTCTGTAGCTTTTCAAAGAAAGAGAAAAAGTGAATCTGCACTCACACGTGACATTGAGCTGAACATCAGGAGAGACGTGAGTGTGTCCGTCTACAGCACAGCTATATCTGCCTGAATCCTCTCTTCTGACTGACTGCAGCAGGAGTTCATTGTTTCTGTCTCTTCTCTCAGTTAATGGCTGTGAGTTTCTGTACCAGATGAATGTTGCTCTGTCAGTCAGAGCGCAGCTGCTTTTACATGTCAGACTGACTGAATCTCCCTCTGTCACTCTCTCAGGAGACTCCACCTGAAGATCTGAACACAACACACACATTATATCTAGTGCTGCTGTCATACACTGATTATTATTCAACATAATGCACAGAAGAAGAGATAAACCTCACCAAAGTCACCTGTGACAGTAAGAGTCACTCCTGATTTACCAGTCCATTTTCCATCAGGTTTATCAGTGATGAATCTGAAATAGTACATGTGTGAATCCTTCAGTGTCACATGACTCAGTCTGACGGTGCAGTTCTGCTGTTTATCTCCCAGATACTGAAGCCTCTGACTGTATTCAGGGTCATTAGACAGATCTGGAAACTCTCCATGATATTTTACCAGTGTTTTGGTCCAGAACACTTTCTTGATCTGATGTCCAGTAGGGTATGTATAAGTGCATCTCATTATCACTGTTGAGTCCTTTAGTGCACAGATGTGTGAAGGACTGTAACTCAGACCCCAACCACCCCAACCTTTATCAGCACTAGTAACCCCTGAAACACAGAATTCATACACTGTAAAAAGAGAACAACACAGAGTGTGTTGATGGTATTTTGTCACATGTTGTGTAGATTTTTAACACACAATGTGTGTTAAAAAGTAACTCTAGATAGAATAGCACTGGGTGGAGGGCAGTTTGTGTTTATGAAAAAAAAAGCTGTAAAATAAATAAAACAATAAATTAAAATAAATTAATAAATAAAAACTAAATTTATAAAAAAAAAAACCTAAAGATTAATGTTTTTTTGGCAGCCAATCACGTCATGCCTCTTGTCTTTTTAAAACAAAATGTTGCATTTTCTGTACTTTTCACTTGTTATTACTAACCGGGAGTGCGTTTCCCGAAAGCATCGTTATCCAACTATGATCGCAATTCCCATTGAACTCTATTGGTAACGACGGAACTTGCAACCATAGTTGTCTAACGATGCTTTCGGGAAACGCACCCCTGACTGACTTTATTTCTGTCAGACTCTACAGAAGCTCTTATTGAGAATTACAGGTTTTGTGTTGACGATTCATTGAATGTTTCAGTTGAAGTCAGAATCGCGATTAGTGTCAGCTTTATTTGAGCTTTTGAATCTTTAATTTTAGCTTTTCTTTTCTTTGTTGCTGTAACGGTGTCTTTATTATGCATATATTGTGGTTCTTCAACATGAGAGTGGCAATGTTGCCATTATCTGCACTTTAAGTGTGAATAGGATCTTAACTTCGACGCACGCGCACACGCACACACACACACACACACAGATGTAAAGATTCAGCAAATAAATCTCATCAATGGTGACAAACGAAAAGTTTTATGCAGCAATGCATGCTGGGAGCCACATAACTCATCCATGATTCCCAGCATGCATTGCGGCATGAATAAATTATGCAGCTGCATTTTGTTTCATGTCTGTTTGTTTTTGGACTTCCTTCTGTGTTCATTTAGTTCAGTTTCCCGCCACTCCTGGTTTCCATCATCTCGTCTTCATTAGTTCATTAGCTTCAGCTGTGTGTTGTTAATTATCTCATTAGTTCTCTGTGTTTGCCACATGTATATATACCTGTGTTCTCCTTTAGTGTTTGTCAGTTCTCGTTAATGTTTGGTTGTGTTTTTCTCCAGAGTTTCTCCAATGTGTTTGTTCAGTAAAGTCTTCCTTCCAAAGTTATTCCTCATCGTGTGTATTTCTTAGCACCACCACTCGTAACAAATATTCCTATTGTTCTGACTATTTGCTTTTATTTTTTGTTGTTGTTTTTGTTGTGACTTTAGTTGCTTGGGTAACACTTTCCATCATTAATAAATAACTACACAGGAACAAATGAGTAACGCACTATGAACACTACCAACCAGAGGTGGGAGACTCGAGTCGCAATTTTCTGGACTTGAGACTTACTTGACTAGATCTCTGAAAAGACTCGACTTGACTTTAGACTTGACTCTGACTTGTGCCTATTTACTTGAAATGACTTGTGAAAAAAAAGTTCAATTATTGTGATTTTTTTATATATATTTAAGAATGAGGGAACGCGGGCGGTAATGCACTCACTCTGTGTGTGCGGGTTGAGAATAAAACGATTCGCGGGACTCCCGCAAACTAGAAATATCTATGAATAAAACATAAAAACGAATACATTTTTATTCATCTGTTGCAGAAAAGCACAACTAAAACAAAATATAAACGATTTACAGGCCAGAGTTTCTATTCATAACATGTTTCCAGCGTTGAGCGATGTAGCCAATCACAGACATATGTGTTGATTTCTAGGAACGCAATGGCCAATCAGAAGCATTTAAGATAGACTCCCCTCACCGCTCAAAACGGACGTTTTGTTCAGTGCTGAGCTCTGTATGCTGGCAAATCCTCGAATTATAACAAACAAAGTGTATATATTATGAAAGCTTCATTGATAATAGCAGATGTGTGAGATCGCGATGAACTGACGTCAGCTTTTTAGGAATTATTAAGGGAGCGCACTTTGCGCGCAGTCATGCCAAACTTTGCACGCAGTAGCTGCTTTATACAGTGGTTTGTGTGTTAATGCTTTAATAACACATAATTTATCAGGAGCATTTATGCTGATGTGACACGTAGGCTAACTTGAAAGTATTTGGAGGTACAGAAAAAAAAGTATATATTTTGAGGGCGGGAGCGGGACAAAACATAAATGCTGCGGGCGGGAGAAAGTAATAAAGAAAGTAGTTGAGAACGTCAGTTATAACGACCCACGTATTAAAAATAGTCGGGTTTAAATTATTTAAATTATTAGATTTGTTATCTTAAAATTTCCATATAATATTTTGTGTTATGGGATCAAATCACCTGGATATTTAGAGTAAGAACATACAAACTTTGGCATACAGTACTAATTTAGAATGCAATATCTTTTTAGTTTTTTTAGTTTTTTTTTACAAGATGGGAAAACTTTTATTAATTCTTGTTTACTTGTCTTCATTTAATTTATTTTTATTTTAGAGCATTTAAAGTGCTTAATGATATTTTATTTATTACACACAAGTTAATTTATTTATTTTTGTAACCCATCAGCTAAATAAATAATAAAAGTCCCAGAGTTAAAAAATGTGTAAAACTAGTCTGTGTGCGACTTGGTATGACTTGATGACTAAGTTGCGACTTGACTTGACTTGACTTGACCCTTACAACAGAATGACTTGACTTGGACTTGCAATGTTAAGACTTGGACTTGACTTGAGACTTGCATTTAGCGACTTACTCCCACCTCTGCTAGTAACTACTATTACTGTAACTAACAAAAAACTCTGATGAATAAATTAGTAATTAGCAGTGCTTAGTCGAATGTGGAAGTTCACTCTTAGCTAATCTGTAGCTACTATTTTTTTATACCTCCTGGAGAACAACTGATTATATAATCATCAATAAACATCTGATCATATTTTCTCCTGCCATAACAAATTTTATAAAAATACAGTTACAACAGTCAAAGAAAGCTTTACAGCAAAGTAAAGCGTCAAGAGTAAAGCTGCCAATAATCACGATTCTGGTGACTTCAAATGACAGATCAACATCTAAACCTCTGTCCGATAAGAGTTCGGTTTAGATTTATCAAAAATAACATATATCTGACACAAGTTGTGAAACTATAATACATTAGTCTGTCCAGTCATTGAGCTTGAAACATTGTCTTGTCGATCTCAGTGTTAGAAGTTACAAATACTTCGATCGTTACCTTACTTAGGTAGAAATTTTGGGTATGCACTTTACTGGAGTAATTATTTTTCAGCCGACTTTTTACTTCTTACATTTTCACGCAATTATCTGTACTTTCTACTCTTTAAATTTTAAAAATAGCCTCGTTACTCCCATTTCATTTCGGCTTGTTGTCATTCCGTAGCCTGACTTCGTCATACTCATATTCTAGTCAGAATGTGAGTCTGATACTGCTCCATAGGGCTTTGATTATGAGGCGTGTCTTAACCGAACCAGGGAAAAAACAAAAAAACTCTGCACTCAATTGGATAGACCTACAACCAATTTACTTGGTCCTCCATGAGTGCGACCAAAGGAGAAACCACAACGACCGCAGGGTTTTCATTGCGTCCCATCTTCTTAGCGACCATCGGAGCCAGCTGATAAATTAAACTTTTGCCGAATCCCGTAGGAAGGACGGCAAACACATCTTTCCGATCGACAAATGCCTTGATTGCAGTTCTATGTTCGTCTTTTAAAATGAATGCGCTGTCGATTTCTTTTACAACAGACGCGATAGAGGAATCTATACATCTCAGTTCTCCAGCGGCAGTCATCTCTGAGGGAAACCAGTTCAACCCAAGCGCTCTTTGATAAAGTGATGATTACGTCCCTGCAGATCATCTGTCCATCATCGTATAAAGCCCGCCCTGGCAATTTGATTGGCCCGACTAATTCTGAACCGATCATAATTACTCCTCAATGGATCGAGTCCAGACCGAACTTCCCGACCAAAAAATGTTGTGGGCGGGGTTCGGGCTGACATCCAGGCTAGTCATTCCGGCTTGTCATCGTTCAAAAAAATGGCCAATAACACACACGGATAATAGATCCGAGTCCCGCCTCCTGAACACACATCGCTAAACTGATTGGCTTTGTGTTTTGTTTCTAACTTGTGAGAGTCTATAGTTACATTTGGTTGTGCGAAGTGGCAAAACTCCTCCGAAAGAAACCTAGAGATGTGCGGTAAGCGACGGAGAAATCAACAGTTTTCTGCTCAAGAATACGGGTCAAATCGCGTCAAATACTGATTTGGAGACAGCCATAATCGTGTGTGTGTGTGTGAGAGAGAGTGAGAGTGTGTGTGTGAGTGTGTGTGTGAGAGAGAGAGAGAGAGAGAGAGAGAGAGAGAGAGAGAGAGAGAGAGAGAGAGAGAGAGAGAGAGAGAGAGAGAGAGAGAGAGAGAGAGAGAAGAGAGTGTGTTAGTGTGAGATAGATAGAGAGAGAGAGTGTGTGTGTGTGTGTGTGTGTGCGTGTTTGCAACCCTACATTATTATAGGGTCAAAATATCCCCACAAAGATGGTAATATCCGAAATCCTTGTGGGGAATTTTTTTTTGAAAATGTAAAAATGCAGAAAGTTTTCTGTGATATGTGATTCTATCTTCCGCTCCATGAAACATGGTAATGCTCAGTAGTACACATATATGGTTCTTTAATGTATTTGCATTGTACTAAAATTGAAATAAAACTGAAATTCATTTTCTATGGGCATATATGCGGATGAAACAGTGCATCCCAAATTTTTCAACATTAACATTTTCATATAACATTATAGTCATTATGGCCTTTAGAAAAATGTTTTTTTTTTAAGGAGGTGGTAGCGCACTATAGTCCCCTGTGGCGCGGTCTAAGCTTTTGTCCTTAATGTATTTTTTTTTCCTTACATTACTTTTACTTTTATACTTTAAGTAGTTTTGAAACCAGTACTTTTACACTTTTACTTGAGTAAAAAGCTTGAGTTGATACTTAAAATTCTACAAAAGTCTTTTTAAACCCTAGTATCTATACTTCTACTTGAGTAATGAATGTGAATACTTTTGACACCTCTGGAAGTTCTTCATCAGCTTTGATGGAGAGTGTTGCAGAAAAGCAGAAGTAAATGTACAGAGACAGAGTGAAGAGAGAACCAAGAAGTCAGCAATGAACAACATGATGCACTCTCAAATAATGAAATATATGAAAAATAAGACAAAGAAAATAATCAAAGTGGATTTATTAAATACCCGATGACAACATATTAGTTTTGAGGCTTTTAGTTCTTATCTATCAGCTCAGAGCTCATTTATGCTAGTGAACTCCTTTGACATGATAAATATTTAATACACACATTCACTTCCGAGAACATGAGCCAAAAATATTCATGATCTGCTGCTATAGTGATTTTTGCCCAATCAAATGCTCTGAACTGAGAAAGTCCCTCCCCCTAAACCATGTGACACTGACTAGCAAGTAGCAAAAGACTATTGGACATTTCTAAAAGGGACGAGCGTTTGACATGTTCAACACAAACTTCCTGTTTCAGAGAGAAATATGCGAGTACAGGACAGAAGAAAGTGCAGATCAGCCACTCATGACGCCTTAAATAAAACATCAGTGTTTCTAATGTGAATGTAAGAGAGACTCACCGTGAATCATGAGCAGAAAGAAGATCAGAGGAAGAGGAGGAGCCATTCTGACCCACATCAGCATAAAATATATCTATAATACAGCATTAATATAATCATCAGCATAAAATATATCTATAATACAGCATTAATATAATCATCAGCATAAAATATATCTATAATACAGCATTAATATAATCATCAGCATAAAATACATCTATAATACAGCATTAATATAATCATCAGCATAAAATACATCTATAATACAGCATTAATATAATCATCAGCATAAAATTCATGTATAATACAGCATTAATATAATCATCAGCATAAAATTCATGTATAATACACCATTCAATTCGATTCACATTTATTTGTATAGCGCTTTACACAATACACATCGTCTCAAAGCAGCTTTAGAGAAAATACACGAGTCTACATTACAATTTAGAGTGATCTGTTATCAGATGTAACTGTAAGTTATGTATTTCAGAAATGTACATATACAAAATCACAGTTAGCTAAAATATATATTAATTTAAACAATGTCATAATTTGATACAGAAACAATGAGCTCATTGAAGTAACGAATACTTGCGGTAATATATTCATCACTTAAACAAGTATATGTAAATCCCCCTATTCTTAACATTTCTCATGTAAAGACACGTATGTTATATGAGCAATAATCATCAGTTTTATTTAAGCAAGAGTGTGTTTGTCTTACCGTGTTGAAGCTCATCAGATCAACAGCAACCAAATGACTGACGGTATGACACAAGCACTTTAGCTCTACACAGTGAAGGACTTTGTGTGGTTAACACTGTTTATTAATGACCAGCAACAGAAATATCACAGTCCCTCCTTCAACAAGAGAACAACATTACTGAACTAAAACTAACTAAAGAAAACCGATGATCTTTTCTGTAAGTTAAAGATGAATAATTGTGAAGATGAATGATAGTGATTTCCAGGTGAGGCTCATCAAGGTGGACAGAGGTGTAAAGTCCTTGTTCAGAAAGTAAAAGTCCTCCTCAGTATTTTGTTCCAATCACCTGGATTTGCTAATTCAGACAGGAGAGAGAACTAATTAGTGAAATCAGCTGACTGAGTTCATGGGTGGAAGAAACATATGGCAGGACTTTTACTCTTTGACCCCTGGACTATACACCTCTGCTTAAAGGGAAAGATACAGGAACACCAAAGACAGAATAAGCTGATAATATTGATTATAAAATGATAGTGTCCATTGTGAAGTGGCATAATTATGATTTTGTTCAGTATTTTAGGGCAAAACTATAAATTATTATTTAAAAGCAGAGAAATGCACTTGTATTCACCACTGAACATCACGTTAGGTGTTTTACTCCTCTGACTTAATTTTAGCATTTTTCATTTATATATTTTTTACACAGCGATAATTCACCAGCTTTTAATTTTCATTTAATTCCACTGTTACATGTTTCTTAAACTATACAGAAATTAATATCTTGTGACTCATTGCTGATGTTCCCTGTCAATCATGTGTGGCTCCGCCCACAGATCTCAGGATTGGATCATTTGTGCTCCGCCTCTTTCTGCACTTCCTGTTGATCTGAACAAACAATAAGATGAAGAAAGACTGACTGAAGTTCATTAAACAACATTATAAAACCTTTCACAAGATGCATAACACAATCACACTATACTGAAGAGAGTTTTATTGATTTTATTGAGAAGAGCTGCAGGTTCTGACACTTACTGATGGATTCTCATGTTTAGAAAAGCTCTGAGGATAAGAGTCTTCAGGAGGTCTGCGATCAACGGTCTGTGTGAAAGAGAGCGAGAGATCGGTCATGTGATCATCTGTGATGGAGTATCTGACTGACGTCTCACTTACTGTGAGTGTGTCGTACAGGTCAGAGGTCGTGGACTTGAGCTCAAGAGCTGTATATGTGTCTTCATTGGGATCAGAGATCTACAGGAGAGACAGAAGGACACACACATTGTGAGTTCATGTTTTAAACGCTGACTGTGATGTTTAGAGGATCTTGAAATCAGTTTTACTGGATCTAGAACTGAAGAATCAGGTGTTTGGACACGAGACTCGTGTGTCTTAAACTCTTAACATCTCTGTACGGCTCATAGCGGCTGTAGGAAACATCTCTGCATGCAGGAAAACACTGAAGAATTCAGATCATCTCACCTCCTTCATAGCAGATCTTCTGTCTATCCTTTTAGTAAGACTGTCAGAAGAAAGATGAATAAACAACACATTTTTATACATATATATATATACTACTTAAAGCTGCAATCCGTAACTTTTTTTGGTTAAAAATGATTCAAAATAAATTATTGAGCAAGTACATAACAGTGTTCAAAACTATCTCCTTATCTTAGCCTGATTCACAACTGTACGCTTGTAATAATGTGTTATAATCTGATATGTCGGGTCGGTTTTCGTGGAAAAAAGTGAGTTTTCTCCTGTTCATCTTTGTGTCATTACCTCACGTCCGTACACATAAAGAAGGAGTCCTGGCTAGTAGGTTATATCATGTGTGTGGATTGTAATTGTAATTGATACTAGTAAGAATTGAATTGTAGAGCTCTCTAATTCAATTCTTACTAGTAAAAATGCAAATACGATGAGTAACGCTGGGTACAATTTAAGCTAAAACGGCTTGCCATAACAGTAGCACATTTGTTCGCTTCATCCATAGTTATGGATTTCCTTTTGTTGTGCTTTTTTCTCTCGCTTTGTTATGGTCATTATAGTAAATTTCAGTTATGTTGTGCAAGTTATGAGAGAGCTTATTTTGTATATACTTCCAAGTCGTAGTAACTGTAATCCTGATGTACAGTGAAGATCCACACGGGTGCGTTGACAGTGTTGTATTACAAATTTATTAAATGTTTAATTTAGGTTCCAATACAATAGTATATAAACTGAGAAATTTCAGTAGACTGAATTTAGTATTTGAGGTATAAATGATGATTATATCAGAGTTTCCAGCAAGAGATTCCTGCCTGTCCTGATCTCTCTATTGTAAGTTAAATTAATCAGATTACTGAGACTATCACCATTTGTCTTTAATGGCTTTAGGAGCCCCTGTCCCAGTCGTTGAATAATGTATGTAAAATTACAAATATAATCTGTAATTAAACAGTAACAAAACAGTTAAATGATAAAACGGTCAAATGACTGGCAGCCCCCAAAAAACTGTAACATTAAAGTAAAACATCCTAAATTAAATAAACTGAAAAACACTGTGATAATTCAGGATATACTTGTAAAATAACAATCATATACCTTCATTGAAAAAAAAATCGTAAAAGAAGGGTCAAATGACTGGCAGCTACTTCTGCCAAACAAAAACCATAAAAAATTAAAGTAAAATCTTCTAATTCAAATAAAACAAAAAAAACCCTGTTATTTCCCAGCTATTTCCTGCATTATTATGATCATATACCTTCATTTTAAAAAAATCGTAAAAAAAGGGTCAAATGACTGGCAGCTACGGCTGCCAAACAAAAACCATACAATTAAAGTAAAATATCCTAATTTAAATAAAGTGTAAAAAACTTTAACAGAAATGTGATGTCACCATGATTGAGATCAGTGTTTGCTTTAGTAGGGCTCATGACTCTTGCGTTTTAATATTACTTTTTCTCTGGCTGCTTTAACTGTGTTTTGATGCACATTTATTATGGCAATAATTGCAAGAGAAAATATCAGATGATCTTGGTCATTTATTGATGATTTTATAGTCATATGACAGTCAAATCCCTGTTGGCTGTGAATAAATTATATATTGATGGACTTTAGTGTTATACAAAGGCAATTATTAATATCATACTTTATTCACATGATTTTTTTAAAATATTGTGGCATCAGTATTATAGCAATCTCAAATTAAAAAAATATATTCTACATAAAATGTTTTGAGTTCGTTTATTTTGTAGGGAGTAGAGAGACATCAAGAATCAACATATGAATCTCAACAATGGTGACAATCAACAAAGCCTTTTTGTGACTTTATAATAGGTCAGAATTTTTTTCATTGTCACCATTGTTGAGATTCATACGCTAATTATTGATGTCTGAGTGAGTCTATAAGATCCTGTCAAAACATTTTCTGCATAATAACTTCATAAAATCTTAAAGCTGCCGTCGGGAACATTTTTTTGATCATATTCAGTGAAATCGACACTATAATCTGACAGAACAACATAAATAAAGTGGTTTTAGAAAAAACCCCGAGCTTCTAACTCCACCTGGAGCTTGTTATTTGTTTTGCAAAAATCCACAGCTCCCGGTTCATCATGTCCAATCAGCGCAGGGGGCTGTGAGATCTGACTCTCAATCACAGATCGGGCACACGCCACCCCTCGCGCACGTTACAATCACATGCACACGCCTGAAGTTCGCGGAAGTTCGCGCAGTAACGAAGAGTGATGGCGGAAAATCAAGTAAGCTCATTTAGAGTATAAATGACGTCAGCAAATGCAATCTATCGGTACATTAGCCAGGACAGCATACCTCCAAATACTCCATGGTGTTGATGGATGCTGATGAGACGGGCGCGTTCCAGGGCTCTCAAGTTTTGAAGACAGGTAAGAGTGACACCCAGCCGACGGGGGTAGGATATTGATTTTTGTCATTGGTTGTTGCGTTAAATCTTACCCAGATACAATAGTGCTATTTTCTGATTGGCTATTGTGTAGCTCGACGAACAACACCAGAGGAAACGCGCTTGATTCATGGCGGTTCCACAGTGAGAGCGGCGCGGCCAGAGTTTTGGCCACTGCGGCATATTGAATATATTACAAATAGTTTTTCAGCGTGAGAAATACAATGTGTGGCGGGAGAGCGTGACAAAAGAACGAAATGAGTGACTGTCACGCTCAATGCGTGACACTTAAGAGCCCTGGCGTTCACTGAAAATCTGGTGCACACGCACTGACCAGAGCTGGCACTGACGAGCATGAACTGGGTGGGAGGGTATCCGTTGATAGTGGGGGAGGGGCATGAGAGTTGTAAACATTCAAAATTTTACTAAATCCACTCAATCTGCCAGACTTGCCGACTGGAGCTTTAATATCACAGCATTGTAGGATCTTCTATAGCAATACTGGCATTCTAAATTAACAAATAATATTTTACAACTTATTCAGTTAATAATAAGTCATACCAATCAGGTGGTATCAATAAAGCAGACAACTGCTTGATATTATTATCACTAATTAATGACCAACATCATCTGATCTGAGTTTCTCTCGGCTTCCTACAATAACAAATATGTATCAGAGACACACAGGTAAAGCAGCCAGAGAAAAACTAATGTTAATATCTGAAGGGTCAAGAGCCCAACTAAAGCCAGCACTGATCTCTATCATGGTGACATCAAACTTTATTATTTTCAATAAAATATCAACTTCTAAACCTCTGATATTTCTCAATAAGATTGTTAGTATGAAAGAAGTCTGGATTGTAATAAGTGAAGATGCTGAGATCTTGAGAGATCTGTTAGTGTTTAATGTTCTGTTGGGATGTAAAGTGTTTCTGTATGGTGTGTTTTGTGTGTCACCATTGTGTTGAAGAGTAGAGCCTGAGCTTCAGTCCAGGATGAGTTAAGAAACACTGATGAAATGTTGTGTGTTGCTTTATTTAACAGACAGTAACTGTGTAGATGCTGATGACATATAATCACAGTAAATCATGCATGTAGTTTATAGCAAGATATTTACTTTTTACAGTGATTATGTTTTTTAATAAAAATTCAGTAAATATATATATATATATATATGTGAAATAACTGTGTTTCCGTTAAAAAGCTTAATGAAGATTTCTGCAATAGTATTTATTTAAATTAGGATATTTTACATTCATTTTATGTTTTTTGTATGGCAGCCATTGCTGACAGTCATTTGACCTTTTTTTCACAGTGAAGGTGTTTGATCATAATAATTCAGGAAATAACTGTAAAATAACAGTGTTTTTCTGTAAAACATTTAAGGACAAAGTTTGGAAACGTTTTTTGCACTCAATTTAAATTAGGATATTTTACTTTATTTTTACGGTTTTTGTTTGGCAGCCGTAGCTGCCAGTCATTGACCGTTTTTTTACGATTTTATTTTTTACAGTGTGTACTTCATTTACATGCTTTGTTTCAGAGTGTCTCCACCTCTCTGTAAATCCCTCACCCTGAAAGGTATATGAACTAAAATGAATACTGCCTTGATTTAGACTTGGATACTACAGAGATGCAACAGCAACTTCTCAATAAAGAGTAACTTCTGCTTGAAAGATATCCCAACGTCTCCTGGTCTCTGCTTTGAAGACGAAGAAAAGTTTCCAACATCAGAAAACCCACACACACCTCAAAACATTAGATTCACTCGCGCTGACGAGCCGTGCCGATGCACAACCCACATACAGAAGATAACTCCACAAATAACTGCAATTTCAGCTTTACAACAGAGATGGCGTCAAAGAGGCAAAACTTACACACTACTGCTTTAAATGTAACACTTAACCTAAATGTAATACAGTAATTCTTCATACATAGAGAAGGAGATTTTTTTTAAATGAACTTCTTACCAAATGTACATAATAAAAGCACCTGATGCTCCACCGAGTAAAACACAGACAGCAACACCAACACCGACAGTTACAGACGAGAAACATCTGACCACTGAAATACAGATAAAAACACACCAATGTTAAACAGGACTAGATCAGACAAAATATACTGACAGATAAGAAAGAAAGCAGGTGTATGTGGTTAAAATACAGAATATGATTCATAAAACTCACACATGACGTTTAAAGTCACAGCATCAGAGTATTTCTCTCCATGTTCATTGATGGACTTGCACTTGTATTCTCCACTGTCATCAGAGCTGATCTTTGAGATGCTGAAGATTCTTCCAGATCCTACAATCGTTCCTCCTTTAAACCAGCGGATTTCTGCAGGAGGGTTTGAGTCACTGATGCAGTTCAGAGTCACTGAATCTCCCTCCACTATTACACCAGATGGACTGATGGAGATCACAGGTTTCACTGGAGGATCTACAGATGTCAGGTAAAAGTATTTATCAGTGGCGGCTGGGAAAATGTTCTATAAAGTTTTTTTTTATTATTGGACAATTTCAACAAACATCCCAGTTTTATTTTTCACTGTTTAATGGTCAACATAGTGAAAGTTAAAGAACAAGTTTAGGAAAAAGTTAACAGAAGGAAACTAAGACTAGAATTTGAGAGGCTTGAAACATCTGAAATACAGATAAATGTTTTCTGGATTCAGCTTAAGGATGATTCTCACAAAACTGTATTTAAAAATAATTTGTTATTTTCCTATTCTACAATATATACAGTATATACTGAAACCACAAAAACTGAGGACAAATTAAATGTTACATTTGTTTAGAGATATTTTATATGTATGTAGGAGCACATGGAGAAAGCCAAGAGAGCGCTCTCCTCCGGCTTGACCTGATGTATATAGAGACTATCAGAGGTGGAAAGTCCAGGGGTCAGAAAGTAAAAGTCCTGCCATATTTTTATTCCACCCATGAACTCACACAGCAAAAACTCCAGTGTTAAATGAACTCTCCTAGGAGTTCATTTGGCTCCAGACTCAAGAGTGTTAAAGTTAATGAGATAATTAAGTGATTGATTGAGTGATGATTGAGCATTATTGAAGACACCTGATGTTAACAAGCAGAATCACTGAAGGAGTGATTATAGTGATTATTGTGTGATTATATAAGGAAAATAACTTTATTTTTTGATCATGTGTTTACTAACACTGATAGTTTCACTGCATAGAAATTAATACTGAGCTGATGTGTTTTCTTTTTTTCTGATTGCATTTAAAGGTGATCAACCTATTAAACTCCAGTAATGTATGAATTACAAATGATGGTTTTGGAAAATTAAATAAATTCAAAGAAAGAAGATTTTAAGGAGCTGAGTTGTCCAAGTGTCCTCTATCATCTCCTAAGCCCTTTTCGAGTTTAAGGCAGTCACTGAAGCCAAAACCAAGATAACTCGACATATATTGTGAATCAGCAATTGGCTAAACTGCTTCACAGATTTCTCTCTCACATCAGAGCTGAACTTGAGACATGTGGACAAGCAGAGGGAACATAAATATAATTTATCAATATCAATTTATACTATTATTAATACAAATAATAATGATAATAATGATTATTTTGTGTGTGGTTCAGGGAGGGCATCACCGTCTATTGACCAGCAGCCTCTGGCATTTATGGTAAATTTGATTTATAGTTATGTTTTTTATATATATTACATAATTTGTAAGCAATCAATTGACAAAACACTGCATTTGAAAAAAACTATCTTTCCAGTTTCCTTCTCGGCCTTAGAAATCTGTTGTTTTTGAGACACATGATATAAATCTGTTGTTTTTCTTCCAGATTTTAGTGAAAACACAAGAGCTCCCACAAAACTCACCGTTAATTTATTAGTTATGTCTTAAACTCTGCTAGCTTTTCAAAGACAAAGAGAAAAAGTTAATCTGCACTCACACATGACATTGAGCTGAACTGCAGGAGAGACGTGAGTGTGTCCGTCTACAGCACAGCTATATCTGCCTGAATCCTCTCTTCTGACTGACTGCAGCAGGAGTTCATTGTTTCTGTCTCTTCTCTCAGTTAATGGCTGTGAGTTTCTGTACCAGATGAATGTTGCTCTGTCAGTCAGAGCGCAGCTGCTTTTACATGTCAGACTGACTGAATCTCCCTCTGTCACTCTCTCAGGAGACTCCACCTGAAGATCTGAACACAACACACACATTATATCTAGTGCTGCTGTCATACACTGATTATTATTCAACATAATGCACAGAAGAAGAGATAAACCTCACCAAAGTCACCTGTGACAGTAATAGTCACTCCTGGATCACCAGTCCATTTTCCATCAGGTTTATCAGTGATGAATCTGAAATAGTACATGTGTGAATCCTTCAGTGTCACATGACTCAGTCTGACGGTGCAGTTCTGCTGTTTATCTCCCAGATACTGAAGCCTCTGACTGTATTCAGGGTCATTAGACAGATCTGGAGGCTCTCCATGATCTATTACCAGTGTTTTGGTCCAGAACACTTTCTTGATCTGATGTCCAGTAGGGTATGTATAAGAGCATCTCATTATCACTGTTGAGTCGTTTAGTGCACAGATGTGTGAAGGACTGTAACTCACACCCCAATCACCCCACTGGCTACAAACTCCTGAAACACATATTAAAGGGATAGTTCACACAAAAAATATTTTTTCATAATAACTGACCCCTTGTGTTCATTACATTCTTTTTTCTTTCTTTCTTTTTTTACACATTAAACACATTAAAAACATTATTATAATCATTATTGATGCACATATTTATAGTGTACATTAATTCCAATCAGAATAATTTAAACATTTATCTGAAGCTCTGACTGCCTTTATTTTTTACTTTATTTTGAAGAATTTTTATTCACATAATTGTTTTTCTGAAAGGGGTTTTAACAGTGCGCTGTCGGACTCATGATTTGAAAGAAAGACTTTGATAAGAGACTAAAGAACATTAAACTATTCTCCAACAGGAGCGACTCACCGTGAATCATGAGCAGAAACACCAGAGGAAGAGGAGCAGCCATTATCAGTGACATCTCTACAAGAACAATAATACACTATCACACACAATGAGCATTATAAAACAATCTTCAGCTTTAGGAACATTTCCATAAACTATTTTTCATTGAGAATATTTCCTTTTGATTAGGTCAGTGGTTTCTACAACAGTTTTACTCTGACACAGTAACCAGCGTAACTCTTACCGTGTTCTGGCGAGTCTCTCCCGCGGATGTTGAACTGATGCATTTCTCATGGTTACACACTGTTTTTAAAATGCTGCACAGACAGAAATGTTTCTTCCTCTTTCTTTACTCGTTCTCCTTTGTCCACCACTTTGATTGGTCACAAAGATGTATTAACATATAGGATGTATTTACAGTTTCACTTGGATTATTTTATATTTTAAGGTTGTTGAAGGGATGTTCATAAATAAATAGAATAAAAATAGTTTTAAAACCAAGTTTTTATAACCTTTCTTCCTGGAAACATTTTCTGAAGAATTATTGAGCAAGACACTCGAGATAGGAACTTATATTGAGGAAGACTGGATGTCGACACTTTGACCGCGGACAGACCAGTTATATTTTGACATCCTTGAGAGAATATTTGCCATCAGTTTATTGGCGAAAAGAATAGTGACAGGAAGTTGTGGACAGTAGAGGTGGGTGGGACAGGAAATGACCTCATCCAGAATCAGTTCACCCACAATGTGTCTTAATTCTTAGCTAATATTGCTTAAAGGAGAACTCCGGCGCAAAATGAACCTTTGGTCTAATTACACATTGTTACCTAGTCAACTGTTATCTGAGATTTGTTTTCATGATTATTGAATGTAAATAGTTTTATCTCTAAAAACAGTTTAGCCTATAACGCTAGTATATAGGGCATAGAGTAATGACAAATAAAAATCGCTTGTTAATACCACTAACAAGGCTCAAAAAAGCCCCACACGAACACGGTAGCATAATGAGGGTCCCTACCTTCAAACCGAAGCATTGAGAACTTTGTCAGTGTCCAGACAGTTTAATAAGAAGATATTTTATACATACAGGCAACTTCGCGTATACAGGCAGAAGCCATCTTTGAAAAACAGTCTCTACCAGTCGATCTACGAACGCCGATCCAATAGGGCTGGGCGATATATCGCACGATATTGTTATGCGCGTCTCTTCAGTAAAGCCGGTTCCTTGATTAGTAGTAAATCGCCTTCACCTGCTTTCAGATGGAAGATATGATGCAGATATGAGTGTTAAATTAACACTCAAGAGTGTTAAAGTTAATGAGATAATTAAGTGATTAATTTAGTGATGATTGAGCATTATTGAAGACACCTGATGATAACAAGCAGAATCACTGGAGAAAATCACAAATTGTAAGCCACCGTTATGGCGATCAGTGTTTGCTTTAGTTGGGCTCTTGATCCTTAGACTTTAAGTTTAAATTTTGTTTGTCTGCTATTATTGATTTATTACAGTCAAATGAACAAAGACAAGTGTGATCTGATAGTGTTGGTTATGTTTTGAAATAATCATGCTGTGATCTGAAAAATGAAACTCATTCAGATGATCTTGTTTAATTTGATAGCAACAGTTTAGTGGTTCTACAGCATATGATAATTGTATGTTTCTTATAATTCAAACCATTTAATAAAAATTGTTCTGATCAATTCACTTTCAAATGCATTTATTTAGAAACACAGGCATCAATAATCAGCCTGTGAATCTCAACAATGGTGACAATAATAATCCTTGTTGCCACCAATCACAACTCATTAATGGCTCCCATCATGCATTGCGGTATGAATAAATTATGATCTGAATTGTCTATGTAATTTACTTTTCCTAATTGAATATTCTGCTTATCACCATTGTTGAGATGCATTGACTGAATCTTGATATCTGTGTGTGCCTAAAGGAGAGAATTTTTTTTACAACTTTTAAGAAATCCTTTATATTATATCACAAATTCTGGATATTTATCCAGAATCTCAGTTATACTGTTACCAACAGCATACATCACAAACAATTAGCTCAAATGATAAAGGTCATAATATAATAAATACCATTAGATCATTGTTTTTCTTTATTCATCTTGCAGGTATAACTCCGATACAACAGCTGAACAAAATCTAAAGTTAACAATATAAGGGTCAAGAGCCCAACTAAAGCAAACACTCAACTCCATAATGGTGACCTGAAATTCCGGTTTTCTTCTTCAGTGATTCTGCTTCAGGTGTCTTCAATAATGCTCAATCATCACTCAATTAATCACTTAAATATCTCATTAACTTTAACACTCTTGAGTGTGGACTCATACACTCCCAGGTGTGTTCATTTAACACTGGAGTTTTTGCTGTGTAAAGAGCCGTAGTTAACTGACAAGCTGAGCCATATCGCATTAAATATCGCTGGCGATACGTCCGTGATATTAGTGCGATATGGCTCAGCTTGTCAGTGAACTACGGCTCTTTGTAGTAAATGCCGCTCCATCTGAAAGCAGGTGAAGGCTATTTACTACTAATCAAGGAACCGGCTTTACTGACGAGATGCGCATAACAATATCGTGCGATATATCGCCCAGCCCTACGATCCAAGTGCGCTGGTGAGATGTGAACGAGCTATAAGTTGTGATAAGGTGAGCGCGAACAGTAGGCTTGGATCGGTGTTCGTAGATCGACTGGTAGAGACTGTTTTTCAAAGATGGCTTCTGCCTGAATACGCGAAGTTGACTGTATGTATTAAATATCTTCTTTTCACAATACACATCGTCTCAAAGCAGCTTTACAGAAGTACACATTACAATTTTGAACTGTTACTAGAGGAAACTGTCTAAGTTATTCATTTCAGAAATGTACACAATCACAGTTAGCTAAAAATGTATAAATTTAAACAATGTAATAATTTAAGGCAGAAACAATGAGCTCATTGAAGTAATGAATACTTGCGGTAATATATTCATCACTTAAACAAGTATATGTAAATCCCCCTATTCTTAACATTTCTCATGTAAAGACACGTATGTTATATGAGGAATAATCATCAGTTTCATTTAAGCAAGAGTGTGTTTGTCTTACCGTGTTGAAGCTCATCAGATCAACAGCAACCAAATGACTGACTGTTTTAACACAAGCACTTTTAGCTCTACAGTGAAGGACTTTGTGTGATTAACACTGTTTATTAATGACCAGCGATGGAAATATCACAGTCCCTCCCTAAACAAGAGAACAACATTACTGAACTAAAACTAACTAAAGAAAAACTATGATATTTTTCTGTAAGTTAAAGGTGAATAATTGTGAAGATGAATGATAGTGATTTCCAGGTGAGGATCATCAAGGTGGATGTCAGTCGCAGGAGATGGTGACCTCTGGTGGCAGTTTGAGGGATTGAACGAGCATAATGAGACGAGATGTGTCTGACTGCAGAACTATATACGTGTCAGCAGTTTCAGGCCAGCAGCTTCAGACCGAACAGAGCTGACTATCACCTAAAGCCTGCTTTATACCAGAGATGGTCTTATTACTGGGAGATACCAGGATCTGTGGCTCTTCCACTGGAAAAAGTGTAACAGCTAACTTGGATCACGTGTGCCTTGATAACCAATCACATTACAGCCTTGACGTCATTGAGGCTGTGTCTGAAATCGCCCCCTATACCCTTCATAAGGCACTATTTGAGGGAACAGCCATTTGTAGGTCCAATGTGGCTACAGCGTAATATCAAACAGGCAAGGCCGGATTTACCATTGGGCTTGACTGGGCTGCAGCCCATGGGCCCCGCCCAGTAGGGGGCCCAACTCCCTTACCCGTTTTCGTTCGTTTGTTTTGTTCAGTTAAACTTGTATATGCCAGATTATTATTAGCCGTATTTCCACTGTCTGGCCATGTGCAAGCGAGGGCTATAATCAGCCCAAAGTAGTGACTTGAGCACTTGAAAACAAAATCCAATACACTATAGTGCGCGCGCACGCGCCAAACGGGTCTTTCCACACTCACGGAGTAGAAAGGCTATGTTTGAAAGACGGAATAAAATACCCGGGCCTTAATATCCTCCGACTGAGAGCTTCGAGGCTATAATCAAACGGCGCAACCTGATATTTATCACAAAGAATAACACGCGTGTTGATCTGCATCTGCTCCATTACATTTAGAAAAATCTTGATAAATTCTCATATGTTCACGTCTCATTGCTTTAAAGAGAATGATAATTTCTATTTATTTTTTTCACAAAATTATGTGCTCTGGAGAATTTTGAGCGCTCTCCCCACTGCCATCACAATATAGGAATATGTCATCAAAATGATAAAAAAACAAAAAAACATTTAGGCCTAACGAGTTCCCATTTAATATATTTAAAACACGAGCCTATGATATGTGAGTTATCACACCAGCAAGAGCGCTGATTTTCCGAACATCTGCACAATCGTAAATGTGACATCAGTGCAATCAAAGAAAACAGAACAAACAGCTGAACTGCGCCTCCGAGTAACTTGTGTTGAAAAACTGCAATACATGTAAAATCCGCTAGAGGGAGGTCCCAAAAGGGAGCAAATATCCATATACCCCATGTTAAAATGTCCGTTTTCACAGCATAAATTCATGTTTTTACAGGTTGGTCCCATGGACTTTTATTGTATTTTTCGATAGGTTCCGAGTGCCTGACAACTGTGAGGGGGGTGAATTTTTTTCTAACTCATTAGTTTAGATCGTATTTAGATATAAAATGTAAGACAAATAAGGGCGTGGTTAACTTTGATTGACAGCTTGATTGACAGCTGATAACGGGCTGCGTTGAGTGGGATTTCTCAGCCATGATCTGACACAACACATCATACCACCTCTGTATCCTTTCTGAACATTTGTATTGAAATATCGTATATAACATGGGTTGCTCTGCTATAAACTGCACTAACCGACACTGTAGGACTAGGAGGACTTCGCTCCTTTTTTTCCGGTAAGTGACATTCCAATTCAATTCAATTCAATTCAAATTTATTTGTATAGCGCTTTTCACAATACATATTGTTTCAAAGCAGCTTTACAGAAAGTGCATTTCAGAAATGTACATAGAAGAATATAGTTAGTTAATCATCATGTATTAATTTAGGGCATAACATATCGCCGGCGTTGAGTCGTCTCTTCACAGGCGTCGAGTCGTCTCATCGCAGGTGTTGGAGCATCTGAAGTCTCCGTGAGAGTCTGGATACAAACTGGAGCTGACGAACGCTATTTACCTCGGGACTAGCGTCCCGAGATAACAGTAGAAAAGCAGATGGGAAATAATTAGCGTAGCTGCTGTTCATAATATTAATGCAGTCGATCTGATTCAACAGTGGTATAAAAGGTAAGCATTATGTGAATGCTTGGCTGAAGAGATGCGTCTTTAATCTAGTTTTGAACTGGGAGAGCGAGTCTGAGCCACGAACAGTATCAGGAAGGCTATTCCAGAGTTTAGGAGCTAAATGTGAGAACGCCCTCCCTCCTTTAGTGGACTTAGATATCCTAGGAATGACCAGAAGCCTCGAATTTCGGGATCTTAAAGAACGCGATGGATTGTAGGGCGATAGAAGGTCCATTAAATACACAGGAGCTAAACCATTTAGGGCTTTATAGGTCAGTAGTAGTACTTTGTAATTGATACGGAACTTAGTAGGTAACCAGTGCAGAGATGATAGAATCGGTGTTATATGATCATATTTTCTTGACCTAGTAAGAACTCTAGCGGCTGCATTTTGGACTAACTGTAGCTTGTTTATTGAAGATGCAGGACAACCAGCTAATAAAGCATTACAGTAATCTAGTCTCGAGGTCATGAATGCATGAACTAACTTTTCTGCATCAGAAACAGATAGCATGTTACGTAATTTAGCAATGTTTCTAAGGTGGAAAAAGGCTGTTCTTGTAACATACGAAATATGATTTTCGAAAGACAAGTTGCGGTCTAGTATAACACCCAGGTCTTTTACTGTAGTCGATAAGGTAACAGGACATCCTTCTAAATTAAAGTTGTATTGTAAGAGATTTTGTGGGTAGTTTTTTGGACCAATAAGTAATACCTCAGTTTTATCTGGATTTAGTAGCAGGAATTTACACATCATCCAGCATTTTATATCTTTAAGACATTCTGTCAATTTAGATAAGTTAGTGTATTCATCTGGTCGTGATGAAATATATAATTGAGTGTCATCAGCATAACAGTGGAAATTAATTCCATGTTTTCTTATAATATTACCAAGTGGCAGCATATATATTGAGAATAGCAGAGGGCCTAACACCGATCCTTGCGGCACTCCATAGTCTACTGACGTTATCTTCGATTTTTCCCCATTTAAACAGACAAAATGGTAACGGTCCGATAAGTACGATCTGAACCAGCTTAATGCCTGTCCCTGAACACCAGTGTAGTTTTGTAGTCGATCCAGGAGTATTTTATGATCTATAGTGTCGAACGCAGCGCTAAGATCGAGTAGAACTAGTATTGAGATACAGCCTTGGTCAGAAGCTAAAAGTAAATCATTTGTAATTTTAACTAGCGCAGTTTCTGTGCTATGATGCGGTCTGAATCCTGACTGAAATTTTTCATATATCTCATTTTCTTGCAAGAAAGAACACAATTGAGCGGACACAATTTTTTCTAGTATTTTAGACATAAATGGAAGATTTGAAATGGGTCTGTAATTTGCTAAGTTATTTTGATCTAATTGCGGTTTCTTAATAAGAGGTTTTATTACTGCCAGCTTGAATATTTTTGGAACATGACCTAAAGATAAAGACGAGTTAATAATATTGAGAAGAGGCTCTTCCACTACAGGTAACACTTCTTTCAGTAGTTTAGTGGGTATTGGATCTAATAAACATGTTGTTGGTTTAGATGCAATGATAAGTTTATTTAGCTCTTCCTGTCCTACAGTTGTAAAGCGGTGTAGTTGTTCTTGAGGGGCGATAATTGAGGCTGAATCAC
Source organism: Rhinichthys klamathensis goyatoka (assembly GCF_029890125.1). Taxonomy (NCBI): domain Eukaryota; kingdom Metazoa; phylum Chordata; class Actinopteri; order Cypriniformes; family Leuciscidae; genus Rhinichthys; species Rhinichthys klamathensis. The sequence continues at coordinate 2,272,109 of NW_026606845.1, read as the reverse complement.
AAGACACCATAGAGGATTGTACATTTACAATTGTATTTCGGATGCTTTCTATTTTCTCATTGAAGTAATTCATAAAATCATTACAACTATACTGTAACGGAATATTTTGCTCTGGTGATGTCTGTTTATTTGTTAGTCTAGCCACGGTGTTAAATAAAAACCTTGGATTATTTTGGTTATTTTCTATTAGTTTGCGGAGATGCTCTGCCCTGGCTGCTTTTAGAGCCTTTTTATAACGTGACACACTGTCTTTCCACGCGATTCTAAAGACCTCTAAATTAGTTTGTTTCCATTTACGCTCTAAGTTACGAGTTTCTCTCTTGATATCATGCGTAACACTGTTGTACCAGGGTGCTTTAGTTTTCTCTCTAACCTTTTTTAATCTAATTGGTGCAACAATATCTAATGTACTAGTGAAAATGGTGCTCAAACTGCTGGTCATTTCCTCTAGTTCATCTGTTTGTTTGGGTTCACTGAGCAGCTGAGATAGATCAGGTAAGCTATTTGAGAATCTATCTATAGTGATTGGAAGGATTGTTCTGCCTGGTCGATAACGCGGCGCAACATGACAAATTTCAGCAGTACGTATTATACAAGTTACCATGTGATGATCAGTGAGATCGTCACTTTGCGGTATAATATCTATATCGGTTGGATCGGTTCCATATGATATAATTAAGTCTAGTGTATGATTTAGACGATGAGTGGGACCACTGACGTTTTGCTTGACCCCAAAGGAGTTTAATAAATCTGTAAACGCAGTCCCTAACGCATCATTTGTGTTATCTACGTGTATGTTAAAATCTCCAACAATTATTGCTTTATCGACATTGACCAATAGATCTGAGAGAAAGTCTGCAAACTCTTTTAGGAAATCAGTGTAGGGCCCTGGAGGTCTATATACAGTAGCCAAGGCTAGAGATAATAGGGATTTCTTTCTTACATCTAAGAGCGTAACATTTAGCACAAGTACTTCAAACGAGTTAAACCTGTGACCTGTTTTCTGAGTAACATTAAGAATATCTCTATAGATTGTTGCAACACCGCCGCCACGACCGTTCAGACGGGGCTCATGCTTATAACAGTATCCTGGCGGAGTGGACTCATTTAGACCGAAATACTCATTTGGTTTAAGCCAGGTTTCAGTAAGGCAAAGTACATCGAAGCTATTATCTGTGACCATTTCATTTACAATAACCGCCTTAGGTGTGAGCGATCTAATGTTTAGAAGACCTAGTTTTAGAAATTGTTTTTGTTCACTGATATTTAGATTTTCTGGTTTAATTACAATAAGATTTTTCCTAGATCCTACACTAGATTTATTGTTTGGCCTCACTAGACGAGGAATAGACACAGTTTCTATATAATGTTCTACACTACTTATATCAATTAAGTTGGGACAGCAAAGACTGTGAATTGGACTTTGACTTACTAGTCAGATGGTGTGCAACGTCTTGGAGATGTTGTCCGACAGAACAGCCGCTCCGATTCTGCTGGGGTGCAGGCCATCAGCACGGTAGAGCCTAGGTCGCTCCCAGAACAGATTCCAATTATTTACAAAGAGCAGTTTCTGTTCATTACACCATGACATTTAACCATTCATTTAGAGCAAATAGTCTACTGAACCTTTCTTGTCCTAGTCGGTACGTGGGAAGCAGTCCAGACACGATGATCGTTGCCTCAGGCGCTGTGCTGCGTACCGTCTCGATCAGGCTCCTGTAGTCCTTCTTCAGAACCTCCGTCTGCCGCAGCCTGATGTCGTTCGTTCCCGCATGGAGGACAACGGCTCCGACGCGCTCGTCACCGTTCAGAATCTCGGGAACCTGTACGGCGACATCAAGAACACGAGCACCAGGAAAGCAGTGAGTGCGCACCTTACCCTTACCTGAGGTAGCGCGGATATGACGGACCATGGAAGTGCCGATGATCACGGCGTCGTCGCGTTCCGACTCGTGAAGAGGGGAGAAGCGGTTCCGGGTGGAGATCTCGAAGACCGGGAGGGGCGGAGAGGTTCTTGCTCTGGTCCTGGCTCGTGTCTTCCGCTGTGGGATCACCCAGGGTCCATGGTGTTGTGTAGGTGCCGGAGTGAATGAAGCCAGAGATGATCGCGTCCTCCTGGGCAGAGAAACGCATGGAGTAGAGGAAGTCGGAGTCAAAAAGTTACTAACCACTGACTTGTGAGCATCGGCGCGTGACGTTTCAAGCGCTGATCGCCGATCCCGCAGCTCGGCTTGCCTCTCCAGCAGACCACGGATCTGTTTCTCCACCGATTCCACTACTATTTCACGTAGTTAGCACTATTTAGCATCAATGTTTGTGGGCAGTGGCACTGAAACAGTTAGCATTAAATCACCTCAGATAAGTTAGCGTCCGAGGTAGGGGTGTAATACGGTGGCCGAGACAGCTCAACGCGCTGCAACTGAAGCAAACACATGCAAATAGAGAAAAACGCGTGCAAATAGAAAAAAACGCATGCAAATAGAAAATAACACATGCAAATAGAAAAACACGTGTGCAAATAGAAAAAAACACCAGCAAATTAAAAAAAACATCTTCATCAGTTTCACAACACACGTGTGCTCCAAATAAGGAAACGCGCTGCAAAAGTTCACAACACAACCAAATACAGAAAACGCGCTGCAAATAACACAGACCAAGACCACAACGGAAATGTTTCCAGGGGAACCAAATAAGTGACGAACCCGGCTGAGACGTGCTTATTGCTCGTGAGCTTCCCTATGCCCTACTCCCTTCGAAGGGCAGATTGCAGAGCCCTTTTGGAGTGAGCAAGGCTCTAGTGTGCTGTTAGGCAGCCGTGTGGAACGCACTTGATGAAGGGAACAACTAAAGACAACGTGTTCCCATGACAACGCAGCACGGTGTCCATCAGCTGGTCTTACGACAGAAATATGATGCCGTTAACATAACGGATGCAAATACATTTTTATTTTTAGTTTACAAAAAAGCTTTTAAAATATGCGTTATATATCTGTGTCTCAACTTTAAAATTTTGGACCCTACATTACCTATTATTTCTTACGAAACTTTTCTTTATGAAAATGTAATAACATGAAACAATTTGTACAGTGTAACTGATGTAACTTATAGATAAATATCTTTCCTTCATGTTTTTCTTCTTTATCTTTTTTATTTTTTTATTTTAGTTTCCAGCTCATTGTTCTTTTCTCATTTGTATTCTGATGACATTGAACATATTGTTAATACATTTTGTACATTGTATACAAGTTGTATGTCATAAAAAATGTAATCTCTGTATGTTTTGCACAAACAAATAAATAAATAAACAAATAAATAAAGTATAATTTTAAGCTGTAAGCACCAGCACGCATAGATTTATGGATATCTATGCCAGCCGATGCCAGCACGTCCCAGCCGGGTTCGTCACTTATTTGGTTCCCCTGGAAACATTTCCGTTGTGCTCTGTGTTATTTGCAGCGCGTTTATTTATTTGGTGGTGTTGTGAGTATTTGGAGCACACGTGTGTTGTGAAACTGATGAAGATGTTTTCTTAATTTGCAGGTGTGTTTTTTTTATTTGCACGCGTTTTTTTCTATTTGCATGCGTTTTTTCCTATTTGCATGCAATTTATTTTATTTGCATGTGTTTTTTTTCTATTTGCACGCGTTGTTTTCTATTTGCATGCGTTTTTTCCTATTTGCATGCGTTTTATTTTATTTGCATGTGTTTTCTTCTATTTGCATGCGTTTTCTTCAGTTGCAGCGCGTTGAGCTCTCTCGGCCACCGTAGTGTAACGATATTTGAACCGAACCGAAAAACCGCGATACACCACCCACGATACGTATCGCGATACTCTCATGGCGAACCGAACACGCCCCGCCCCCTGCTGCCCCGACCAGCCCCAGCTCATTGCACCTCATGTGTTATGTGAACACAACGAATACAAGGCTGTTGCCTAACCACCATTAACCACATATAATCGCAATAAGCTCAGTGTTTTGTTACTTTTGATAATAAGCAAGGTGTAATCTTTCAAATTAGGTCTATTTGATCACGAAATGCAAACAATAAATGCCATTTTGGCGCTCTTAGATGTGGCGTGACAGATATCACTGTATGCATGCGGCAGCGCGGAGCGCGATCATCTCTTCCTCAGTTACAGAATAAACATGAATGGACACCTGAAGGTATGTTGAAAGATACAGTATACTTACTGAAAGGCATCATAACTCGTGTAAACACTCAATCAGTGTTTCAACAGCGGAAATACGTCAATAAAACGCTTAGTTTTTCACATAGCTTTATATTTACCTCAGGCAAGTCATTCAGTGTCGACAGCTTGCTGGTTTGCTAACTCTTTCACTAAATAAATGCTATATATTAGCCTATATATTATATTTTACTTAACCTGTTTATGATATCTTGATTATTTAATGTATGTTTAAAATAGTTGTCATGAAAATAACAGCAACTGTGTAAATTATTATATAACAATAACAAATTAGAGTAAAAACATGTTAATGCAAAAATTGCCTTATGTGCAATGTCCTTATGTTTTCATACAATTTGTTATTTGAGTGTTGATTATTATTATATCATTTAGGCTAAAAGTCTAGGCTCTGTTGTTAAGCTTTAATGTTATAGTAATGTGCAAGTAAGGGCTGTAGTTTACAGCATTAGCAGATAATTTTGTTATCCTTGAGAAACGTTTACTTGTAATTGAATTAATTTAAAGACAAGGACACAATTTGTTCATTAAAGCACTGTTTAATAAAAAATAAAAGCAATTTTAGCTTTCTAAACCCCCCCACCCCACCGAAATGAACCGAACCGAACGGAACCGAGACCTCAAAACCGTGGGACGAACCGAACCGTCAGGTTTGTGTATCGTTACACCCCTAGTCCGAGGTGTTTTACCTATGGTTATAACTGACGTTTGAAACACTGTAAATGCGTCTGCCAAATGAATAAATGTAACATAAGAATAGACTGATCTGCGAGCTAGTTGGTCGCACGTCAGAGGCGCCCGCGCCATTGGATGTGCAGTTCCCGCAGCACAGCCTATGAGCGAGCTATGCAGCTGCAAATGCGTTTTACATGTAGGCTTCAGTTAATCGAGGAAAAGGAGTTTCAACATAAGAATGATACTGGCTGTAAAAAGTAGCCTAGTCTGCCAGTCGATCTTGTAATGTTACAGATAGCTGAGGCTGCTTGGCTGAAGATCGGTCGTGTGATCATCTGTGATGGGAGTATCTGACTTTGATGTCTCACTTATTGTGAGTGTGTCGTACAGGACAGAGGTCGTGGACTTGAGCTCAAGAGCTAAATTATTCTACAGGAAAATGCAACAAATAATATTGTTTACAAGTAGCAGGTCAATTCTGTGTGGTATAAGACTGTGTGGTATAAAACTCTCTCTCTCTCTCTCTCTCTCTCTCTCTCTCTCTCTCTCTCTCTCTCTCTCTCTCTCTCTCTCTCTCATCGGTTTATCACAAAAAATATAATATCGCCCATCCCTATTGAAAAAAGGTTTAGATTTTGATTTTTTTTATTGAAAATAATACAATTTGTCACCATTATGGTGATCAGTGTTTGCTTTAGCTGGCCTCTCGACTCTTGACTTTATAACATTAGTTTTTCTCTGGCTGCTGTAACGTCCAGAATGTAGATCTAGTGGAGGAGTCTTAAGATTAACATAAATCAGATATTATGTTCAATGTTTGCGGAAATAAATACGGGGAAAATCAGCCCTACTAATGAGTGATTATAATCAAGGGTATTATTCAATATATATTTTTATACATATTAAAATATTAAATTATTTGAATGACTTCTTCAGGCTTACTTTACTTAGTTATAGAATTATGTCTGTTTACTGGAATGTGCTCTCCATGTTTTAAAGAGAGAGGCACCCAACATGTGTTAAAACTAGAGCTGGGCGATATATCGCATGACATTGTTATGCGCGTCTCTTCAGTAAAGCCGGTTCCTTGATTAGTAGTAAATCACCTTCACCTGCTTTCAGATGGAAGATATGATGCAGATATGAGTGTTAAATTAACACTCAAGAGTGTTAAAGTTAATGAGATAATTAAGTGATTAATTGAGTGATAATTGAGCATTATTAAAGACACCTGATGTTATCAAGCAGAATCACTGAAGGAGAAAATCACAAATTGTAAGCCACCGTTATGGCGATCAGTGTTTGCTTTAGTTGGACTCTTGACCCTTATACTTTCACTTTAATTTTAATTTCAATTTTGTTTGTCTGCTGTTATTGATTTATAACAGCCAAATGAACAAGGAAAAGTGTGATCTGATAGTGTTGGTTATGTTTTGGCATAATCATGCTTTGATCTGAAAAATGAAACTTAATGAGATGATTTGGTTTAACTTGTTAGCAACAGCTTTGTGATTCTGCAGAATATGATTATCAGTATTTTTCTTATAATCCAAAATATTTAATTAACATTGCTCTGATCAAAACACTTTCAATTGAATTTCTTTAGAAACGCAGACATCAATAATCAGCCCGTGAATCTCAACAATGGTGACAATAATAATGCATGTTCCAGTGGGTGCCACCAATCACAACTTATTAATGGCTCCCATCATGCATTGCGGTATGAATAAGTTATAATCTGAATTGTCTATGTAATTTATTCTGCTTGTCACCATTGTTGAGATGCATTGACTGAATCTTGATATCTGTGTGTGCCTAAAACATTTTATTAGTTTTTATTACAACTTTTAAGAAATCCTTTTTAATTATATCTAAAATTCTGGATATTTATGCAGAATCACAGTTATGCTGTAACCAACAGCATAAATCACAAACATAAAGTTCAAATGATGATTGTCATAATACAACCATCACCATTAGATCACTTTTGTTCTTTGTTGATCTGACCGTTATAACTCAGATACAACACACAAACTAAATCTAAAGTTAATAATGTAAGGGTCAAGAGCCCAACTAAAGCAAACAATGATCGCCATAACGGTGGCTTACAATTTGAGATTTTCTCCTTGAGTGATTCTGCTTTAGGTGTCTTCAATAATGCTCAATCATCACTCAATTAATCACTTAATTATCTCATTAACTTCAACACTCTTGAGTGTGGACTTATATACACTCCCAGGAGTGTTAATTTAACACTGGAGTTTTTGCTGTGTACAAAGAGCCGTAGTTAACTTACAAGCTGAGCCATATCGCATCAATTATCGCTGGCGATATGTCCGCGATATTAATGCGATATGGCTCAGCTGGTCAGTTAACTACGGCTCTTTGTAGTAAATGCCGCTCCATCTGAAAGCAGGTGAAGGTGATTTACTACTAATCAAAGAACCGGCTTTACTGACGAGATGCGCATAGCAATGTCCTGCGATATATCGCCCAGCCCTAGTTAAAACATATATTTAATCTTCTAGCTGAAGACATCCGAGGTCACTGGGGTCACTTCAATCAGCCGCCTACGTGAATAGTTCTTAGTTAATTTTCTCTCGAGGACAATTCAAATCTATCTATCTATCTTAAAGCATTTACTTTACTTTTCATCTTCAATCACTAGAGAATAATGATGAATATTGCCTGAAACTCTCACTGATAGAGGGAACATCAGTATCATCATCATCGAAGCTTTATTAAGGCTTGCATGGTCCAAAAACACAAATAATAAAACAGACAAATACAGAAAAACAAAAAGAGTCCACCAAACGCCAATGGTTCCACATTCTGGAGAAGAACCTGACTGATCTTAATGCCGGGTTCGTCAGTGTTGAAATGATCCTGTTTACAGAGTGATAACCAACACATACATCTGTACATGATGATGCACACAGCAGAACAGAACACATCATTATTATACACTGAGTTTCTGCATGCTCTTTCTGTAGCGCCGCCACAAATGGCCAGTAGATAGGTACATAGGGCTACAATATACACTAAAAAGTATTGTCTTTACAGATCCTGAGCACATGCTAAATTTGCAAATCAACATGTTAGCTTGTGCATAGATCACACGACACTGTCTGTCAATGTCCCTCATCAGACAGGTCATCAGTTATATAATGTCCTATGTAACTCAGGATCCTGGTGTCAGCTATATAATCGATGGAGATATGTTTCAGCCTATCAGTCCAAGTGTGGATATTTTCTTAACCCTCTAGGGTCTACGCTGTTTTTGGACTCCTTGAGATGTCCTGACATGCCCTGACATTTGTGATTTTTTCAGTTGCTTATAAACATATTCTGAAAAGGAATTTTTAAGCCCAAAAGTGGGCGGAGCCGGACGTCGCTATCTTGGCAGCGCGTCACTCCCGGATAACCGTAAATTGGCAAAGAGACAGATTAGCTGAGGTGACGTAACGGCTAACAGACAGCAGACAAATGGCTAATAGTGAGAGCAGCGGCAATCCACCTGTCACTCAAGTGGCCACGCCCTTTACTATGCTTACTTTGGACTTACAATTACAGAAAAAAAAACATCAGCTGTGTTCCCAAAACAACATTCCCAGTACACTCAAAATAATGATATGTTGGCTTTACTTAACTTTTTTGTGTAAACAGGTTCTACCGGTTCCACATAACTATGTTTCGTTAAACAAACATAATATGTGACCCGATCTGGCGAAATGAGTCGGAAGTAGCAACGTTCTATTTTAAGATATGGGCCGATTATGTGGAAAAACAATGAAATAATAGATTTTTTTTTTTTTTTTTGCTAATTTCAAAGAACAGACATTCAAAAATAATCTCCCAAAGTTTCGTAGTCCAGATAATTGAGTAAAGGTATTTAAATTACTATTAAAGTGTACAAAGTTTTACTAAATTCGCTGGAAATGAACATTGCTTTTCTCAACTCCTCTCGTCACCTCTGAGCATTTCCCGGGTATCCCCTGAAACGTCACTATCTCTGCTCTTTAAATGGTGTTACACGTTGTATAGAACCAATCAAAAAGCTTAGAAATGTACACAAATGCTGATCATTTGTCGATGGGAAGCCATTTCGACTGACCGGCACGCGATTGGTCCAGCCACCCTCCTGTCAGACTCGCAGCAAGCGCTCAGTGTTTACCATAACATACAATAGTAACCTTTTAGCTTTCAACACTTATATTTCATTAACCGATAAACTTTATCAATCAATTTCATTAAAGTATTAAAATCTGTTTTATACTTTTGTAATATACTGATAACCACCATAATAATTTAGGTAATAAAAAAGAAAACAACATGAAGATTCAAAGTTCATCACCATTAGTTTTCCACAAGTTGAGGCACATATTGAGCACTTAACCCTTGTGCATCAATTTAAAAAAGTTACACATAGCTACACAGAGGACAAAAATGTCCTTGTCAAAAAACGTCACAAAAATGTGAAGCTTGGGAGCACAGACTTAAGTTTGGTATCATTTTAAAGAAGACCCTTGGCAGATTATTGCTGAAGTAAAAAAATAATAATAAGTAAATCCCAAAAAAAGTTATATAGGTATAAGTTTATGAAAATTATTTATGAAAATTATTTTACATAAAACATATACTTTATAAATCAAGTTGAACTCTAAAACGGCAAGAAAATCAAAGCCATAAATCTAAATAAGTTGTGTTCCAAATTTGAGGATGATATCTCAAAAAATGAGCTTTCGGTAAGAATTTGTTTGGGCGCAGTAACAGATTTTCCCCATTGGGTGCCAGCAAAACTCCACTGGTGCACTGTAGACTTGAAAATCATGCTTCCCCCATTTAATGTTGAATCACAGAAGCTACACCAGTTACTTTTGCCAATAGATTTATTATTTAAATGTGTGTCATGTCAGACAGAGAGAAACAGGCATATAACAATAAGGCTACCGATGAGGAAGTCTCATTCTAGATTTAACTGTTCCCCATTTGTCTACCCCATCATCTCTGTGTTTCCTCCTTCCTCTCACCCCTCATGCCTTATGTTTCTCTGTGGTGGTACAGTGAGATTGAGCTTTTATACATCACAAAGACTCTTACAGCTTCCTTGTAAGGTAACAAAACATGTTGCTCTGAGCTTCTTAAAATTAGAACACATATGTCATATGTACACGTCATGCTTAAACATGGCACAATCCACTTCCATATTAATAACTAACCTTGTTGTATACATTAGTGGTACATTTGCATCAGTGGAAACATTCCTTTCCCTGCAAAGAACATGCCAACTGTCTCCGTGAACATTGCATTGCAGACATAGTACCCCTAAGCAAAATATAACTCAAGCAGCTCTCTGCTCAGCACACATGTACAAACACTGTCTGACTTCATAAAAAAAACATTATGAAATTATTATTAAAATGAATAAAGAAAAATAATAAAATAAAAATAAAATAACATTAAACAATATTTTTTTCAGTCTTCATGCACACAGTGATTGCATTTGTTATTTGCAGTTGAGTTTTTCTCTCTCAATATTACAAACACACACATGCACACACACACATATTTTTTTATAACACGCATACTAACCACACTCTGACATCCATACCAACACACTCACACCAAGAACGTTGCATAATTTATCGAATTGGCTCTATAATATGCCGAAGCAGAAAACAGGAATAAAGCGATATTTTTTTTATAGGCCAAACCTGGAAAAAATGGCACCATCTGATAAAAAATAGTAAAAATGTAAATTTTGAAGCCTTGCCAACAGAATGAAAGCCTCTTAACAGAGATTGCATCATTTTATAGTTAAATGGCACTGGGATTAAAAATTGCAGTTTTAATGGGTTTCAATGGGGACATTTTTGTCCAAAAGGCGCTGAGAGGGAAGTATTTTTTGGACCTAGTGCAAAAAAGATTTTTCAAAGGAAATGGAAGTGTAATAGTAAAATTACAATAAAAATACACACCTGTGCCAAAATTCATCCAGTTAGCATTAACAAAAAACAAAAAAAGTTACACATAGCTACAAAGTGGACAAAAATGTCCATGTCAAAAAACTTTCATAAAAATGTTGGGCTTGGGAGCAAAGACTTAAGTTTGGTCTCATTTTAAAGAGGACCCTTGGCAGATTATTGCTGAAGTTAAACAAGTGAAAAAAGTGAAACCAAACATTTTGAATAGAGGTTTAAGTTTATGAAAATTATTTATGAACATTATTATCGTTATTTAAAATATATATTTTATGAAACATGTTGAACTCTAAAACTGATATAAATACAAAGCCATAAATCTAAATAAGTTGTGTTCCAAATTTGAGGTTGATATCTCAAAAAATGAGCTTTCGGTAAGATTTTGTTTGGGTGCAGTAACAGATTTCCCCCATTGGGTGCCAGCAAAACTCCACTGGTGCACACAGTGATTGGATTTTAGATTGGCAATTGAGTTTTTCTCTCTCAAATTTTACAAGCACACAAACAGACAAACACACAATTTTTTTTTATTACACGCATACAAACCACACTCAGACATCCATACCAACACACCCACACAATTATCGTTGCACAATTTATCCAATTGGCTCTATAATATGCCGAAGCAGAAAACAGGAATAAAGCGATATTTGTTTTATAGGCCAAACCTGGAAAAATGGCACCATCTGGTAAAAAATAGTAAAATTTTTAAATTTGAAGCCTTGCCAACAGAATGAAAGCCTCTTAACAAAGATTGCATCATTTTATAGTTAAATGGCACTGGGATTAAAAATGGCAGTTTTAATGGGTTTCAATGGGGACATTTTTGTCCAAAAGGCGCTGAGAGGGAGTATTTTGTGTACCTAGTGCAAAAAAGATTTTTTTAAGAAAATTAAGGTGAAATAGTAAATTTACAATAGAATTACACACCTGTGCCAAATTTTATGCAGTTAGCATTAACACAGGCAAAGTGATAAAAAAAAAAAAAAACTGAAAAGGACAAAAATGTCCATAAGGATGCACAAGGGTTAAAATACAAAATAAAACAATTCTTTCCTTTCTTTCTTTTTCCTTTAAATCCTCGCTTATCTGGCTTATGCTTATGCTACTCCGAGCAATGTCTGAACTTTGTATTTTGAGCACTTCTTGCGTTGTTTTTGCCTCTCCACGATGACTCGCTTGGTTTAGTCCTCAGTTGTAAGTCGCTTTGGATAAAAGTGCCTGCTAAATGACTAAATGTAAATTGATATAAAGAAGGTGCACAGTGTCATACACACAAATACAAAATAGCATCATGGTGACACACACATGACTCCAAAATAATGCCATTTATATTCATTAAACAATATATAATGTAATATAAACCCCAAATGTACATAACTGATAACAAAAAACTAAAAGGAAACATAATTATTTAAATAAAATAACATCAAATGTGAAGTGTCACGCAGGGAATTCATGTGTTTTTAAAGTTCTTTTTAAAGTGATCTGTCAGTCACTGCTGGCAGGAAGGCGGTAGGGTCACAGAGCTATTATACTCAAAAACTTGACATTTATTAGTATTAAACATTCTTCATACAATGAAAGATAAAACTTTTAAAACTTTTTTTAAAAACTGTAAAAACATGTGTAATGGATATGGAATGACACACTCACACGTGGATTCTTTCAACTCTGATTTATCATTTTAGATAAATTTGAAGAGAAACTACTGCAGACATTCATAAAAGACCATAGCAGCGACACTCATCAAACTGGTCAAATAAAACACATGGTAACAGTATACAACGTGAAAACTAACAATATAGCTGTAATTAATAACAGTGTACTAATACAGGACAATACATTGTAGACGATAACGGGAAAATATAATAAATTGCTAAATACAAATCACGTTGGCTGAAGAGAAAATACTGCAGACATTCATAAAAGAATTCACTCAACTCAACATACAAATAATTGTCAGCTTGTTAAGATATAGACACAATGACCACGTGTAGGTCTAAACTCAATACATTTTATTACAATCTCAACAACTGTGTTAAAGTGTTAAATGCATTGTATATTTGTTCAAATACATGTATAAAAGAAATTGTGTCGAAAAGATTCACTTAAAGGTATAGCAGAGGATTTTCTTTTTCCGGGTGGGTAGTCCATACTATTGGTCCACCTAAGTGTCAATCATTCTGGTGATATGTTTACGTAAGGCCGTCGTACACAGCAAAAACTCCAGTGTTAAATTAACTCTCCTGGGAGTTTATATGGCTCCAGACTCAGTGTTAAAATATGAGTGTTAAATTAACACTCAAGAGTGTTAAAGTTAATGAGCTCATTAAGTGATTAATTGTGTGATGATTGACTAATATTGAAGACACCTGATGTTAACAAGCAGAATCACCAAAGGAGAAAATCTACTTTTTTAAGACACCGTTATGGAGATCAGTGTTTGCTTTAGTTGGGCTCATGGCCCTTAAATCATTAAATTCAGTTTTTGTTTGGCTGTTGCATCTGAATTATAACTGCCAGATGAACAAAGAGAAAAGTTGACCAGGTGTTGTTTGTTATGTTTTGACATAATCATAATTTGACCTGAATATCAAATCTCTATTAGAGAGTTATGTCTACCTTGTTGATTACATCAGACCTGTGTTTCTACAGCAAATTATTTTCAGTATCGTCAAAATAATCCAAAATATTTCTTAAAAGTTGTTCTGATAAAAAGACTTGGGAGGTTACTGTAATTAGACACACTGACATCAAGAATCAACCTGTGATTCTCAACAATGGTGACAATAATAAAGCATGTTGCAGTGCATTCTGGGTGCCACCAATCAAAACACATTCATGGCTCCCATCATGCATTGCGGTATGAATAAATTATGATCTGAATTGTTTTAGTAATTTCCTTTCCCTAATTCAATATTCTGTGTCACCATTGTTGAGATTCATACACTGATTCTTGATGTCTGTGTGTGCCTAAAAGACAGATTTTGTTTTATCAGAACAACTCTTAAGAAATCCTTTAGATTATTTAGAAAATTCTGGATCTTTTGCTGTAGAATCATATTGACGCCGTAAGCAACAATATACATTTAAGTCAGAGATTAGACTCTAAATGAGTTCAGTGATTCAGATCAAATTATGATTATGTCAAAACATAACCAACACCACCTGATAAACATTTTCTTTGTTCATCTGGCAGTTATAGCTCAGATACAACAGAGAATCAAATTTTAAAGTTAACAGTTTAAGGGTCAAGAGCCCAACTAAAGTGAACACTGATCACCATAATGGTGTCTTAAAAAATTCGATTTTCTCCTTTGGTGATTCTGCTTGTTAACATCAGGTGTCTTCAATAATGGTCAATCATCACTCAATTAATCACTTAATGAGCTCATTACCTTTAACACTCTTGAGTGTTAATTTAACACTCATATTTTAACACTGAGTCTGGAGCCATATAAACTCCCAGGAGAGTTAATTTAACTCTGGAGTTTTTGCTGTGTACGTGCTCGTCCCTATGTAGTTTTCACTTTCTGCGCATGCACACTTTCAGGTGTATTATGTGTGATGACGGTTTCAGTCATTCCTTTGAAAATGGCTGAGGGTTGAAAGAGAAAAAATGTATACGAAGTGTATGATAAGAAGAGAAAGGCCGCAGGATATAGAAACAAGACCAGAGTGATTTTGGGTGAATATTTCACATGCTGCCGTGCCATCATAAAAGTGCATGTATCCACCATAAAAGTCCATCAAAAAGTGCATCTAAAAAGTGCATCTATCCATCATAAAAGTGCATCTGTCCATCATAAAAGTGCATCTATCCATCATAAAAGTGCATCTAAAAAGTGCATCTGTCCATCATAAGTGCATCTATCCATCATAAAAGTCCATCAAAAAGTGCATCTATCCATCATAAAAGTGCATCTAAAAAGTGCATCTCTCCATGATAAAAGTGCATCTCTCCATCATAAAAGTGCATCTATCCATGATAAAAGTGCATCAATCCATCATAAAAGTGCATCTATCCATGATAAAAGTGCATCTATCCATCATAAAAGTGCATCTATCCATCATAAAAGTGCATCTAAAAAGTGCATCTCTCCATCATAAAAGTGCATCTAAAAAGTGCATCTCTCCATGATAAAAGTGCATCTAAAAAGTGCATCTATCCATCATAAAAGTGCATCTATCCATCATAAAACTATCCATCCTAAAAGTGCATCTATCCATGATAAAAGTGCATCTCTCCATGATAAAAGTGCATCTGTCCATCATAAAAGTGCATCTATCCATCATAAAAGTCCATCAAAAAGTGCATCTATCCATCTAAAAAGTGCATCTATCCATCATAAAAGTGCATCTATCCATCATAAAACTATCCATCCTAAAAGTGCATCTATCCATGATAAAAGTGCATCTCTCCATGATAAAAGTGCATCTGTCCATCATAAAAGTGCATCTATCCATCATAAAAGTCCATCAAAAAGTGCATCTATCCATCTAAAAAGTGCATCTATCCATCATAAAAGTGCATCTATCCATCATAAAAGTGCATCTGTCCATCATAAAAGAGTGCATCTGTCCATCATAAAAGTGCATCTATCCATCATAAAAGTGCATTTATGCATCATAAAAGTGCATCTGTCCATCATAAAAGTGCATCTATCCATCATAAAAGTGCATCTAAAAAGTGCATCTGTCCATCATAAAAGTGCATCTATCCATCATAAAAGTGCATCTATCCATCATAAAAGTCCATCAAAAAGTGCATCTATCCATCATAAAAGTGCATCTCTCCATGATAAAAGTGCATCTCTCCATCATAAAAGTGCATCTATCCATTATAAAAGTGCATCTATCCATCATAAAAGTGCATCTCTCCATGATAAAAGTGCATCTATCCATTATAAAAGTGCATCTATCCATTATAAAAGTGCATCTATCCATGATAAAAGTGCATCTCTCCATCATAAAAGTGCATCTCTCCATCATAAAAGTGCATCTCTCCATCATAATAGTGCATCTATCCATCATAAAAGTGCATCTATCCATCATAAAAGTGCATCTATCCATCATAAAAGATGCATTGATATAGATGGATAGATGCACTTTTATGGACTTCAAAACAGAATCGCCCTTCACTGCCATTATAAAGCTTGGAAGAGCCAGGACATTTTTAATATAACTCTGATTGTATTTGTCTGTAAGAAGAGTGTCATACACACCTAGGATGGCTTGAGGGTGAGTAAATCATGGGCTAATTTTCATTTTTGGGTGAACTATCCCTTTAAGGGTTTGCAAGCGAGTTTGTGTTTACCTGGGTACGAAAAGATTTTGTCCACAAATTGAATTGTAATTTATGGTTTGGAAATGGAGGTGTTTGTTGTTTGAACAGAATCTAATTTAGCTGCTCTATCTCAAAAAAAAAAAAAAAGTGAAATTATGATAACTAAATGAGAGATGAAAATGGTCTAAACTGAAATTTTGTCAAAGAAAAATGGAAATAAAAGGGTAACACTTTAGAATAATGGTCCGTAGTTAACAAGTAGCGATGCAGGAAGTAATAGTACTGCATTAACACCGAACTTAATACTATTAACAAATATGGAAGCAATAAGCAGTAAGTAATATCTAATTTAGTACAAAGGTAGTTCCTATAGGTATTTGATTATTACTAAAGAAATATATCCTCATTGAGAACTACTTGTGAACTAAGAAAGAATAACCAATTAATTACTAATCACAAAAGTAACATGTCTAAAAAGTGAACAATTGTGGGTTTTTTTTTACTCTTAACATGGTCATAACATTTCAGAAGCTTGTGCCTCAAATGGCTTCTTAGTGGAAACCAGTTTATGAATATTATATCCCCCCAAATACATTAGCTACAGGTTGAGATTGTGACTACTATTACCAAAGGATGGACGTATGTTCTCTGTTTAATTCAAACTTAAACATAGAATAATACTAATAATGATAATAAGTTTAAAAATTTTAATAATTAGGAAGTGATGCTGACATGATTGGATTAGTTCACTATTATGAGCTCTTTTGAGTGTCAGTTCAATATGTCTCAGACTCCAACGACCTACCTTTATGTTACAGTAGCCGCCTGAGGAGGACTTCTCATTAGGATATAAACATTGATGTTCTCTTGTCAATAACAATTTGCATCCTTAATGAAGAAATTTCCTGCATTTATGTTGCGATAATCGCAAAATCACATCTTCCAGATTACAATGTTTGTTTGAATATTACTAGTGCCTCACAGAAATGTATGCCTGTACAGTATGTGTCAAATATAAAATTAAATAACTTGTATTACTTGTGAAAAACATGTTAACTCCTCACTAATTACTCAAGCGTTACCATGTCATCCCACAGGAACTACTAGTGATGTGGCCCATTATTTTAAAGTGTAAAACATGCTAACTCCTCACTAATTACTCAAGCGTTACCATGTCATCCCACAGGAACTACTAGTGATGTGGCCCATTATTTTAAAGTGTAAAACATGCTAACTCCTCACTAATTACTCAAGCGTTACCTTGTCATCCCACAGGAACTACTAGTGATGTGGCCCATTATTTTAAAGTGTAAAACATGCTAACTCCTCACTAATTACTCAAGCGTTACCTTGTCATCCCGCAGGATCTAACGTTATTAGTGATGTGGTCCATTATTTTAAAGTGTAAAACATGCTAACTCCTCACTAATTACTCAAGCGTTACCTTGTCATCCCACAGGAACTACTAGTGATGTGGCCCATTATTTTAAAGTGTAAAACATGCTAACTCCTCACTAATTACTCAAGCGTTACCTTGTCATCCCGCAGGATCTAACGTTATTAGTGATGTGGTCCATTATTTTAAAGTGTAAAACATGTTAACTCCTCACTAATTACTTAAGCGTTACCTTGTCATCCCACAGGAACTACTAGTGATGTGGCCCATTATTTTAAAGTGTAAAACATGTTAACTCCTCACTAATTACTCAAGCGTTACCTTGTCATCCCGCAGGAACTAACGTTATTAGTGATGTGGCCCATTATTTTAAAGTGTAAAACATGCTAACTCCTCACTAATTACTCAAGCGTTACCTTGTCATCCCGCAAGAACTACTAGTGATGTGGCCCATTATTTTAAAGTGTAAAACATGCTAACTCCTCACTAATTACTTAAGCGTTACCATGTCATCCCGCAGGAACTACTAGTGATGTGGCCCATTATTTTAAAGTGTAAAACATGTTAACTCCTCACTAATTACTCAAGCGTTACCTTGTCATCCCACAGGAACTACTAGTGATGTGGCCCATTATTTTAAAGTGTAAAACATGTTAACTCCTCACTAATTACTCAAGCGTTACCTTGTCATCCCACAGGAACTACTAGTGATGTGGCCCATTATTTTAAAGTGAAAAACATGCTAACTCCTCACTAATTACTCAAGCGTTACCATGTCATCCCGCAGGATCTAACGTTATTAGTGATGTGGTCCATTATTTTAATGTGAAAAACATGTTAACTCCTCACTAATTACTCAAGCGTTACCGTCATCCCGCAAGAACTACTAGTGATGTGGCCCATTATTTTAAAGTGAAAAACACTTAAAGGAGCTGTATGTAAGATTGTGGCCAAAACTGGTACTGCAATCACTTTCAAATTACTGTAGAGCGGTGTATCCCCTCCCCCTCCTCCCTGAATCGAGGTTGCCAGATAGGCTGCAGGATCCAGCAGGAACGTAGGCTGCTACAAGAAGTGGTAACTAGAGCAGAGCTGGCAACCCGGATGCCGCAACACTACTGACTTCGTGATTGGTCGATAGGTGGAGGGTGGAGCATCAGACCAAAACACAACATGACAACATCAACATCAGTTGAGGGCTGCAACTTCACTTTTTAAATGACAATATCCTGGCCAGACTACTGTTGTCAGTGATATAAGTATTTGAAATGAACATGATTTCTTAATATCTAGTGACATATCAGGGCCATTTTATGATTAACTGAAATAAATGTATTTCATACAGCTCCTTTAATAAAACTTATAGTTTTTAAACACTTCACTATTATACTACTAGTGAATCACTAGTAGTTCCTGCGTGATGACAAGTTAACGCTTGAGTAATTAGTGAGGAGTTAGCATGTTTCTCACTTTAAAATATGGGCCACATTACTAGTCAACGTGATCTCATGAGAAAAAGTGTAGTTCTACCATACGTACATTTATTTATGTTTTATACACACAGAAACATATAATACTGATTTATTTACAGCACTAAAACGTATAACATTTACGTATTGACAGCACAAAAACGTTACTTATTTACGTATGAACAACTTTACCGACATACAAATTTGTACGTATTGCTATTTAACTTATGCATATTAAAATTGTGGCATTAATGTTTTGACTCTATTGTATTCAATTGTCTTATCAATTAAATGTTTAGTCGCATTTATTAATAACGTTACAGTTTAACGTTACTCATAAATAATAACATTTCGCTCTGTTCGTGACTTCTGCTGCAAACTCGTTTCGGAGGATTATAGCCTATAAGCCTATATAAACAAGAATACACTTTAAACCTTAAAAATACCTTCTTTAATCGTTTAACCATTTTGTAATAACTTACTTGGTTTATTTAACACAACATAAATTCAAAAAAGACATCAATTTTATTAGCTTGATGTAATCCAAATCTTTATAATCCATACGTTGTTAGCAAGAAACAAATCCAAATTCAGCCCTTTATCCAGTGATCTTCATCTCCATTTCTCAGCAGAGACCGTAAACGTCAAATCCCGCGCTGGTGTTGCACCCGAAGCGTTACGACATTTTACGGCAGTGATATCAGACGCTCATTGGCTCTCGCATGCATCGTCACAGATTACAACATGCCGTGTTCAAGTTGGTGTACTACATTTGAATTGGAGAAGCGTGCGCGCCTTCACAGAGCGAACAGCGAACCGAAACTGGATTAACATTTTCATGGATAAATAATTTAAATTCTGCTTTGTAACGTTACCTCATACAAAACTATACTGCCAGAGAGGACTGCGACACATCGTCATGTGAACGACTTTTGGTACGGTTTTGAGATTTTCTCAATAAATAAATTATTGTGATAGCTACGTGTCTGTCTGTTGTTTTTCTTTATAATTGTAGCCTACGTAGTTTTAAGAAATTCTTAGGTTTAGGGGTAACTTTGGGGTAGGATTAGTGGTTCAAACTATGTTTTAATGCTATGTTGTTAATAAAACTGCCATTTCTCTACACATATCTGTCCATTACGTTTTATCCTTTTAATATTGTCTATAAAACGGGTAAGTTGTGTTTAGGTGTGGGAGTAGGGTTAAGAGATCTTACATTTATAATCTATAAAATGGTAAAAGAGAAATTATACAGTTATCTTTATAATATGAAATATTCGTAAAAAGTTTACGTTTTTTAGCTGTAAAATCGTAATAATATTACGTTTAAACGTTGCAGATGCGTCCATATTATGCGTTTCAACATTGCAGATGCATCCATATTATACGTTTCAACATATCGAAACGTACAAAAAAGTACGTTTTCTATCTTTGAAAATTACGTATTAATACCTAACGTTACGTATTAACAATGAGACCAGGCTGCATTAGTAGATCCTGTGGGATGACAAGGTAACGCTTGAGTAATTAGTGAGGAGTTAACATGTTTTTCACTTTAAAATAATGGGCCACATCACTAGTAGTTCCTGTGGGATGACAAGGTAACGCTTGAGTAATTAGTGAGGAGTTAACATGTTTTTCACTTTAAAATAATGGGCCACATCACTAGTAGTTCTTGCGGGATGACAAGGTAACGCTTGAGTAATTAGTGAGGAGTTAACATGTTTTTCACTTTAAAATAATGGGCCACATCACTAGTAGTTCCTGTGGGATAACAAGGTAACGCATGACTAATTAGTGAGGAGTTATCATGTTTTACACTTTAAAATAATGGGCCACATCACTAGTAGTTCCTGTGGGAAGACAAGGTAACGCTTGAGTAATTAGTGAGGAGTTAACATGTTTTTCACTTTAAAATAATGGGCCACATCACTAGTAGTTCCTGTGGGATGACAAGGTAACGCTTGAGTAATTAGTGAGGAGTTAACATGTTTTTCACTTTAAAATAATGGGCCACATCACTAGTAGTTCTTGCGGGATGACAAGGTAACGCTTGAGTAATTAGTGAGGAGTTAACATGTTTTTCACTTTAAAATAATGGGCCACATCACTAGTAGTTCCTGTGGGATGACAAGGTAACGCTTGAGTAATTAGTGAGGAGTTAACATGTTTTTCACTTTAAAATAATGGGCCACATCACTAGTAGTTCCTGTGGGATGACAAGGTAACGCTTGAGTAATTAGTGAGGAGTTAGCATGTTTTACACTTTAAAATAATGGGCCACATCACTAGTAGTTCCTGTGGGATGACATGGTAACGCTTGAGTAATTAGTGAGGAGTTAGCATGTTTTTCACAAGTAATACAAGTTATTTAATTTTATATTTGACACATACTGTACAGGCATACATTTCTGTGAGGCACTAGTAATATTCAAACAAACATTGTAATCTGGAAGATGTGGTTTTGCGATTATCGCAACATAAATGCAGGAAATTTCTTCATTAAGGATGCAAATTGTTATTGACAAGAGAACATCAATGTTTATATCCTAATGAGAAGTCCTCCTCAGGCGGCTACTGTAACATAAAGGTAGGTCGTTGGAGTCTGAGACATATTGAACTGACACTCAAAAGAGCTCATAATAGTGAACTAATCCAATCATGTCAGCATCACTTCCTAATTATTTAAAATTTTAAACAAATTATCATTATTAGTATCATTCTGTTTAAGTTTGAATTAAACAGAGAACATACGTCCATCCTTTGGTAATAGTAGTCACAATCTCAACCTGTAGCTAATGTATTTGGGGGGGATATAATATTCATAAACTGGTTTCCACTAAGAAGCCATTTGAGGCACAAGCTTCTGAAATGTTATGACCATGTTAAGAGTAAAAAAAAAAACCCACAATTGTTAACTTTTTAGACATGTTACTTTTGTGATTAGTAATTAATTGGTTATTCTTTCTTAGTTCACAAGTAGTTCTCAATGAGGATATATTTCTTTAGTAATAATCAAATACCTACCAAGGAACTACCTTTGTACTAAATTAGATATTACTTACTGCTTAGTTAATATTGTTTCCATATTAGTTAATAGTATTAAGTTCGGTGTTAATGCAGTACTACCTATTACTTCCTGCATATCTACTTATTCTATTACTTCCTGCATAGCTACGGACCATTATTCTAAAGTGTTACCATAAGTACTAACACTAGAAAAATGTGATAGTTTTTCTTTAGCATGTAATGATTTGTATATTTATATTACTTCTATTTAACTCACACATATTTACAGATCACTCAAAACATGTTTCCGTTCCAGTAATACAACCAATGTTCAGATTCAGAAGTGCATAAAAGTAAATGCCCTATTTTGTCTAATAAACTCGAAACGGGAAACTCATGAAAATATGCATGATTGATACCAGGGCAACCAAATATCTCAGACACCAAATAGTGCAACGCTGACCAAAATGTGACCAAAAAGGCGGCTACATGACATTTCCCTACTTCTGTAAAATAACCGATCACTGTCAGTGAAACCCATAGTAAAACCATTGCAGTTTCACTTTAGTGTGTCGACAAGTGAAAAGGAGATTGATCTTAACACAGGTGAGAATTGAGTCTCCATTCATAATGTTCATAATGGTCGTAATCTGTAGGTTATATGATGCTAGGCGATTTGTACAGTTATATTTATTATGTTGACAAGTGTTGTGTTGGTGATTAGTGATTATAGGCCTGGACTGGCCACAGCTTACTCCACAGCCATAACACACATTTTAGCCAAACAAGCATTGGAAGTTATTTAAATGTCAATAATAGGCAAAGTAATAAATAGTAAAAATGCAAAAAAAAACAAAAAAAAAACTTTTTTGGTTAGTCTTATACTGTATATGGTGCTCAAGTCCAGCTGGGAAGTTGTTTAAGACGTCAGTTGATTTAACTACAAAAAAATACAGTAAGATTTTTATACTACAATATGAAGAACAAAGAATGTGCTTCAGGTGTGTATTACGTTTTTTTTTTTAAATTCATTTATGAAGTCACTTAAATTAACGTAACGTATTATCGTTACATAGGCTATTTATTATATAAATATTACAATGCCATTATATTTTGTGCAGGAAACTGTCAGGCTTTCTTTTTTTTTTACAACAAAAGAAGGCAATGTGACTGCTAAATATAGCCTACTGTGAAAATAAAGTTTTAGGCACTTGTGTAAACCTGCTGTAAATGAGGACGCTTCCAAAAATAATGTCATAAATAATTTGATTTATCAATTAACTTCTATTAACTAAATTAGAGTTGTCCAAACGTTTTTTTTTAAAACACTTTCAAACTCTTGCGTGTGCTCTCAAACGTTCCCGTGCGTTGATCATTGAAGCCAATCACAGACATATATGATGATACACAATAGCCAATCAGAAGTGTTTAAGATTCTGCTCAGCACTCAAGGAATAACAATTTAAAAATTTCAGTACTGACTTGGTACCGAAGTGTGTACTTTTTGACAACTCTAAACTAATTCAAATCAATAGTTGGCATGTGACCACACTTTGCATTTAAAACCGCTTTGTAGGTAAACTTGCACATAGTTCCCTTTCGAGAGAACTCGCGCTGCGTCGATGACGCTTTGGGAACGCCCCTTCATGATTGCGTCTGAAGCACAGGTGTCAACTAGTCCAATGGCGAGAGTGAGCGTCACGGGCGGGTGATGTCACGACCAGGAAAGGATAAAAGCACATCCGGTCTGACGGGCGTTAGCTTCTGTGCCTCAGCAAGCGCTCTGTGTTACAAACTGTCTGCCATATTTATTGTTGTCTTTCACAAAATCATACAGCTCAATTTGAGTTTATATGGCGTCCAAACAATCATTCAAGTTGTGTGGTTCTCCCTGCCCTCGTTATCTCACGGGTGGGGATATACACGAACTTTGTGTGATGTGATTGGGAGCGAAGCATGCTCTGTCAGCCTTCAAGGGGGCTAACTGCGAGCATTGTGAGAGGCTGCCGCTTCACACGCTCCGCTCTCGCCTGTCACTCTTAGAGGAGGGTGTTCAGGTGAACGTTCCCTGCGGCTCGGGACCCCCACGTTGGGATCGCAAATGGATCTCAGGGTGGGGTTTGAGACGGGCCCCGCCCTTTTATCCAGTGCTCTCTCTCTCCGGAGTCGAAAGCCCGCCCAGCAGGAGAGACCGGCACTTTAGCTGTCTTCTTCCGAGGAACTAGATGTACTGAGTGTCGAAATGGGGGAAGATGAATCGCCAACACTTTCGAGAAACAAGGCGATCCTCCCAAAAGTTTATTAGACGAGCGATTTTTAACATCAAGCACAGTACCTCCACCGAGGGGACTTCCATTCTTTCCCAACCTCCACACAACCATATTCTGCAAGAGTATTTAGCCCCCAGGTCCTTGTATACTCTGATATAAGGGGGGCTAAAAGGACATGGTTATGGGGCGATGCCTAAAGTAGAACAGCCACTTGCCAATTATCTGTCCCCAGCCTCGGCATCGTCCCTGAAGTCCCTAATGCTGCCCACTAACCCACTAAAAACAAACATAATCTATGCTAGTGGGTAAAGCATATACGGCGGCAGGTCAGGCCGGTGGATGCCTTCATAATATGGCTATATTATAGGCATACCAAGATAACCTTCTGAGGGACCTGGAGACTGGCAAGGGGGCGGGGCGGGGTTCGAGAAGATTTGTCGCTCTGAGCCATTAAAGAGACTGCTCGTTATATTGGGTGGTCAATGGCAGCAAATGTGGCATTGGAAAGACATCTTTGGTTAAATTTATCTGAAATCAAAGACAAGGATAAATATTTCCTAGTGCACGCCCCACTATCGCCTCCTGCCCTCTTCTGTGATTTGGTTAACACCGTAGTCGAGAGGTTTCAGGAGGCTAAAAAACAAGCGGAGGCGTTCAAGCGCTACCTCCCTCGCCGTCAACAGGCCTCTGGGGCTGCTGGTCGTGGGGAGCCCCTGCCGTCAAGCTCCTCATACACTGTAAAACCCAACATGTTCAGCTGACTCATTTCATTTGAGGTAACTGATTACCTAAAACAATTTAAGTTTTTATAAAAACAATAGTTATGAGTGCTCTGAACTTATTTTCATTGAGTCACTAAAACAATAATAATTCTGAATACACAATTAAACTTTACACTGCATTTAAATACTAAATAAAGCTTAAACTTCACTTTATTGAGTAAAAACAGTGAAATGACAAACTTTAAATTAACTTAGAGCACCTTCAGTTACTGCTAGCTCACACCATCACACACAAAGTCAAATCCAATGAGTTAAGCTAACTCATTACATTTGATGTAACTGATTACATAAATTCTTTTAAGTTTATAAAAACACAAAAGTTATGAGTACTCTGATTTTTTTCAGTTGAGTGATTAATTAGGTGATTAGTTAAGTGATTGGTTAAGTGATTAATTAAGTGATGGTTGAGTATTAGAGATGAACACCTGCTGTTAATCAGCAGAATCACTGAAGGAAAGATGAACACAAGAACTACAACTGACTTCCAACCACAATATTCGATGAAATCAACTGAAGATAATATGTTTAAACCTCTAAACATCTCAGCAGAGGATAATTGAACATCTCCACAAACAGCATTACCAGCTTCACTTATTACCAACCAGTTTGAGTTTTATCATGCGTCTACAGAAGTTTTTATTGTGAATGTACAGAGGTCTAGATGAAGATGATTTATTGAGTTTTATTTAAAGACACCATGATAGTGGTCAGTGTTTGCTTTAGTTGGGCTCTTGACCCTTGTCTTTATAACACCAGTTGGTCCTCTGGCTGCTGTAACTGAGTGTTTATGACACGCATTTGTTATGGCACAAAAGCCAATGTGAGCATGTGGTTGTGTTTTGACAATGATTTATGAAATTATGAATCATCATTTAGTATCTTGATTATCTGATGTCTGTACTAATCTCTGGTTAAAAAAGGTGATGCATTACTTGTATTACTCTTAATAAGTTACTGTGATTCTGCTGTAAGGCCAAATGTTGTGACAATCAGATTTTAAAAACCTCTTTGGTATCATGCTGACTTAGACATCAAGAATCAGTATATGAATCTAAACAGTGGTGACCTTTCAAAAACGATTCATGCTGCAATGAATGCTGGAAGCCGTGTATGCGTTGTGTATTATGGTAGTACCCAGCATGCATTGCAGCATGAATTGTTTTTTCAAATGGTCACCATTCTTGAGATTCATATCCTGATTCTTGATGTCTGTGTTATGCATTGTAATGCAATATTTTTCTTGTTTTTTTTTGTGCGCAAACCATCTGTAAAATCCTCCAAATGATCTATAACATGGTGTTCTCTTATGCTATAGCATCACAGTTTAGAATTAAACTAAGAATTTTACCCTTTTAATCAGAGCTTAGACTCTGATTGAGATCAGTCAGTCAAGTCACTAAATGATGATCATCATCATTCCTTAACCAACATCACCTTATCATACTTTTCCTTGACCACTCTGCCATAACACGTGTTTAAAAAAAATGAATTACAGCAGCCAAAGAAAAATATATGTGCAAATGTCAAGCGTCAAGAGACCAACTAAAGCAAACGCTGATCTCCATCATGGTGACCTTAAACCTTGTTTCTCTTTCCTTCAGTGATTCTGCTTAATAACAGCAGGTGTTCATCACTAATGCTCAATCATCTCTTAATTAGTAACTTAACTATACAATTATCATTCAATTATCATTCTGGGATCAAGAATGTTCCATAACTCAAAACGTTTGAGTTATGTTTCAGTCTTTGTGTCCACATAGCTTTCGGTAATATTTGAGGCCAGTAAACTCAATTTAATTTAGTCCAAACAACTGTTAGGTTTTACAGTGTACCGAGCGCAACAGAAGGAGAGTTTTCTTGCGCCCCCAGTGTCGGAACAGCTGGCGGTTCGGCATCGAGACGTCGTTCATGGCAGCCGCATCCAAGTCAAGTCCTCCTCATTTATATAGCGCTTTTAACGATGTAGATTGTTTCAAAGCAGCTTTACAGAGCTAAAGTTAGTTTTGATTGATTCACTTCCGTCGAAATGATCATTTGTTGTTAAATTACGCTGATGGCATTCAAATTCGTATTAAGAATTGATTCTATAGTTATGTGCGTTTGAATATATGTGCGCAGGTTTGTAATTCCCTACAAACCATGCCTAAACAAACTACTTTTCTTGCCTATAAATTGATACGGAATTTTATTTTATTACTTCGGGGTTGGTACGTGAACCGTAAAATACCGTGAACCATAAAAAAGAACCATAATCCAACATAACGTTCAGCCTGCTGTACATGAGGTCCCTAAAGTGGTGTCTCAAAACCAAGGGGTTTTCCCCCGAGAATGAACCCACTTCCTATGATCAAGGTAACACGGCAGTGTCTCCATGCCTTGGTTATATGGAGGGTTCCTTGGTTCCTATCCCAGGGTCCAGTGTTAGGTGCTCTTTGCCATCAAGTTTTGCTCTCGACAGATGCTTCCCTCACTGGCTGGGGAGCGGTAATGGAAGGCCGCTCAGCTCAGGGCCTGTGGAGGAGTCATCATCTTCCATGGCACATACACTGCCTGGAGATGATGGTGGTCTTCAACATGTTGAGACACTTCCTTCCAGACCTGAGGGGCCATCACGTGCTTGTTTGTACAGACAACACGTCGGTGGTCTCCTATATAAATCATCAAGGGGGTCTGCGTTCACGTCCACTATGCAAACTGGCGCACCAGATTGTATTGTGGTCCCTAGGGAGACTGCTCTACCTGAGCAGTTTATATTCCGGGACATCAGAATGTAGGAGCAGGCATCCTGTTGAGGCAGAGGCTGAGGCCCGGGGAATGGAGGCTCCACACCGAGGTGGTGGCGCACATTTGGGGGGTTTATGGCCAGGCACAGGTGGATCTGTTCGTGTCTCAGGATACAACGCACTGTCTAGTGTGGTTCTCCCTCACACATCCAGCACCACTGGGACACGTCTGTATGCATTTCCCCCGATTGCTCTGCTCCCAGGAGTTCTGGAGAAGGTTCGCCAGGACGGAGTGAGTGTTATGTTGGTAGTTCTTTACTGGCCAAGCTGGGTGTGGTTTTTGGACCTAATATCCCTTCTTGACGGCTCCTACCTGAAGCTGCCGGTCAGGAGGGACCTTCTAACTCAGGCGGGGGACTAGTCCCGGTCCAGAAGTGTTCCACCTGTGGGTCTGGCCTCTGTGGGGGCCAGACTCATAGACTCTGGTCTCTCAACCGAGGTTGTAGAGACCATACTCTACTCCAGAGTTCCATCCACAAGGAAGCTATACGCCCTGAAGTGGAGAGTTTTTACTTCCTGCATGGCAGCCTGAGGCTCAGGCCTGCCAATTCGTACCAGAGTTCCAGCTTGGGATCTGGCACTTGTTCGAGAAGGTTTATCTGTCCCTCCTTTCGAGCCCCTTGATTCTGTTCAGAAAAGTTTCTGACCCTCAAAACTGCGCTCCTTTCTAGCCATTTCCTCACTAAAAAGAGTAGGAGATCTCCAGGCCCTATCAGTATCTCCTTCTTGCCTTGAGTTTGCACCCGGGATGGTCAAAGCGTTCCTCTCTATCTGAAACCATGTACCAAAGGTTCCAACCAATATACCGCGGCTTATCATACTGCAGGCAGTACATTCTGTCCTCCTCCCTTTAAAGATCAAGACCAGGAGAAATTGAAACTCATCTGTCCAGTAAGAGAACTGTACACTTACGTCCACAGAGTGGAGAAAGTAAGATCAGCTGCTGGTATGCTTTCGGCCTCCTACAAAAGGTATTCCTGCATCCAAACAGACTGTTAGCAAATGGATAGTTGAGGCTATCTCTCTTGCATATGAGGTTGTGGGCCAGCCTTCACCTTTGGCCACTAGAGCCCATTCTACTAAGGGTGTGGCGGCCTCCAAGGCCCTAATTTTTGGGCTGTCTCTTCAAGAAGTTTGTGACGCAGCGGGCTGGTCTTCGCCACTCTTGTATGTCAGAGATTATGACTTAGACATGGATACCGCTGGATCTAGAGTTCTCAAGTCGTGAGACAGTTTTAACACGACGTTCGGGTATTCTTGTTCCCAAAGCGACATGGACGCAACGCGAGTTCCCTCGAAAGGGAACGTCTTAGGTTACGACTGTAACCCTAATTCAGTTTTGCCGCAGTGGCAAAGGTCATATGGGCCGCATCTGGGCCACACACAGCAAGCCACAACTCACACTAAAACCGTCTTGCTGTGTGTGGCCCAGATACGGGCCATATGACCATTGCCGCTGCCAGAACTGAGCCCTTTGTGCAATAGTTTTCTGGATTTAGTCTGTCTCAGTTTTTTCTGTTTCTTTTTTCGCAGATAAAGTTATATAAACTTAAACTGTAAAAATGTATTTCCTTGTAATAGAGAGAGAGAGAAATAAAATCACAGAAAGATGCAGAGGAACAGCATGGAAGAACCTTCTTTTATGAATATTATGCTGTTGGGCTCGACTGGATCAGGAAAGAGCGCTTCAGGAAACACCATCATAGGTGTTAGAGAAACATTTAAAGAAGATTTTTCTCCCGAGTCTGTAACCAGAACCTGTGAATCAGCACAAACAGAGCTGGACGGACAAACAATCACAGTGATCGACACTGTAGGACTCTCTGATACATCAGTGAAGATTAAATATGCTGAATCTCAAATAGAGAAGATGTTTACACTCCATAGTGTTGATGTGTTTCTGCTGGTGATCAAACTGGGTGAGACATTCACAAAGGAGAAAATTAATGTTATGCAACTGAGCCATATTTATTTTGGATCAAAGCTCTCAAATCACACAATAGTGCTCTTTACTCACGGAGATCAGTTACATGAGCCAATAGAGAAATATCTGAATAAATGTGAAACACTGCGGTCAGTAGTTGATCAGTGTTCAGGAGGTTTTCATGTGTTTAACAACAAAGGTGAAGATCAATCTCAGGTCACTGAGCTTCTGGAAAAGATAAAGAGTCTGCGAGAGAAGAATGGAGAGAGCAGATACACCGAGCAGGATAAGAGGACTCTTCTACTCAAGCAACATGATGCTGCAGTATCATTATTAGCAGGAGCAGTGGCAGCAGCAGCAGTAGGAGCAACAGTAGGAACAGCAATAATAATAGGATCAGTAGCAGGAGCAACAGTCGGAGCAGCAGTAGGAGCAACAGAAGCAGTAGCAGGAGTCAAAGCAGCAGCAGGACTAGCAGCTACAGTGGGAGCAGCTGCATTAACTGTTGTGAAAGCAACAATAATGGGAGCAGCAGGAGGTGCAGCTCTGGCAACAGCAACAGCAGTTAGCGCTGGAGTATATTTCTGGTATGCTAAATAATGAATATTGTAATTATTACCAGAGTTTCTTATTCCTTAGAATTTTTTTCTGGTCTAAGTCCTGCCGGTTGTTCTGTTAATCAGTGTTTCATGCGCTTGTGATTGTAAATTAAGAGTACATGATATTTTTAATTTCATTCTGCATCTAAGATAATGCGTTTTCATTGTATTCCTTTTCACAATGTAACTGAATTAACTATTTACCTGAACGGTTTATGACGTTGTATATGGTATCATTGTAATCATTAGAACCATCAAACAGAGTTATGGACTTTTTAGCTGTAAATTATGACATTTGAAATTGAAACCATGAGTAAATCTGAAGATTTAGAATGCGTGTGTCAGTGTGACGTCACAGAGATTGAGCTTCATCTCATCATGAGGGAAATAAACTGGTACAACATCTAAAAGCCCTGTCCAAAACTAAAATAAATTGCTAAATTTTCTGTTTAGGCTATTTTTTTGAGCCTGTGCAGATATGGTTTCTTTTTTACCTCTTTAATTTGTGTGTTAGCCCTTGTTACATTAAGTTTGATGCCATCTTATTATATTTTAAGTTCTCCTTACCTCTTCAGATGCGTTGGTGACACTTTACCTGGTTTGGTTTTAAGGCGATTGACCTTATAGTTTAAAATCGGGGCATTGAGCATTAGGGACCCCCAGGAGACCTCATAAACCCAGAAGTAGAGGATTTTCTTTCCAAAACATGCTCACATAGGCCTACATTTACATTATACATGTGACATTCAACAAATACCAGAGTGTAACATATTACCATGGGGTTTTGGACTTGAGCCAAAAGACCATGTAAAGATCATTGTGAATTCCAGCATCATGATGCATATTTTATTAGACCGAAACCAAAAAGAGCCCTGGATAAAATCTAAATTTGCTTCAACAAATGTCTTATAGTGTTGGTGTATGAAACCGCTGTGCGCCGCTTGCTTAAACCCCTTCCCTGATATCATTAAATGCCATTCTAATAACCATATCCTCACACCTTGCTATGCAACAGATTTATTTGATGGTCCACAATGCACATTCTTTGATTCAATGCTTTTATTAATTTGAGGAATGTTTCGGAGAAAATATTGAAAAGAGATTGATAAGAAAAGAAAAAGTAAATTTAATAAGATCAAAGTAAATGTGGAGCAGGATGACTAATTACCATCTCCGACCACGCGTGAGATCATAATTAATATCCAATACACAAATATAGTTCATTGATGTTGAACAGGGAGCATCATTCCAGCAACGGTTATCTGTAGGGTGGAATGATGAAATCAGTTACGCTGATCATTACCGTGGAGTTAGAATCAATGGTGTTCAACTTAAGGCACTTGGTGAAATCCAAATGAGTCATTTAACGTTACCGCATGATATGAAATTATAGGATTGCAAATTATAAATTGAAAGTGCACTCACAGGTCCAGTTGATCTCCAAACAGTTCTCAGGAACAACAGCATTGTTTGGTTCTCCAGAGCACCAGTTGGTATAGTCATACACAGATCCATCACTCCACAACCACTCTCCGTCCTAATAAGTGAAGAGAATGAATCCAAAAAGTGCACTATAGCCAGACTTAAGTTCAGCTTTAAGTCAAACTATCTTCATTAGAACCTTCACCTTTGATTAAAGCAGAAACTTCAGTTTAGACAAGCAAATAGGGATCTTTAGGGCGCACAATTTAACTTACTTGTTCACCATCATGAGCACCAACCCAAGTTCTTGTGGAAGGCGGCAACAGACTCAGCAGGAAATCATTCTCTGGTTGATCATGCACAGATGCGAGATTCGCACCGAGAGTTTGACAGTTTCTCTGAAGAGACAGATTTGTCATTTCAAAATCTAAAGTCGTTTATGCTTTCTGCCAAAAAGATTAAACATTTTAGTCATTTGGAAACAAAGTCTGCTCTGATCGATTATTTGCTCGGTATCAGTTTTCTGTTGCATTTATTTGCAGAAGAGAATTTCACTTAATATAACTGGGAAAGCTTCTTTTTAAGGGTCTTTAATCTGTAACATTTAAATTAATCATTTGATTCAGCAAACTATTTTTATTTCATTTTTAAATGCAAGCAATTAATACAGCTGTAATTAGATCTAGTATTACTCGGTTGACCCAGTTTTAACCCACACTTAAACCTAACCATACCTAGCAGCAAAAGTGTTTTACATCAACACGTACATTACCAAACCATTTATTTGGATGTAGTTAAAGACACCTAATATAAAGATGTGCCCAAATAATTTTGTGTTAGTCAAGTCACATTTATATAGCACTTTTTTACGGTTCAGAATGTTTCAAAAGCGGGGGAAAAAATTGCAACAAAGTTTGTTTCCAGAAGAAAATAGCATTACAGTCCAGCTACGTAAATTCTGTGAGGTTTAATTTTTGTTGTAAAAAGTTATAAATTCTAATATATCCGCTCTGGGGAAAACCCATGATGTAACTAATACATTACCTCTGCTGTAATCCAGGTAACCGATTGAGAGAAGTACTTGTAGCACCTGAGTCCAGAATCGGTCCATTCAAGTGGGCATCCTTCTGAATCATTTGTGGATCCAGTAACATTACCTAAATGTTATGGGGATTTTGTAATATTTACAGCAAAAAGGGTTTTTATTTTATGTGGCTCATTTCAAAATTGTGCGATTATATGCCCAAAGCTAAGTGTACTTTGACACTGAAAATCCTTCATTAATCATGCAAATAGTACATGGAATCTTGTACATTCCCAAAATGCAGTTAAACTATCAAGGGTTTTTAAAATTAAATGTTTTGGTTACCTTCTGCATTCCCCATGGAGCAGATAACGAAAAGCAGCAGAAGACTTCTCAGCATTGCCATGACGAACCTGAAATTAACCTAAAAATGAATAATTATGTGAAGTTAAATGTCTGCACTCAAATGCTGCACACTGTGGATTTCTCAATGCATAAACACACAGCAAATTTTATTCAGTAGATTTCTGTACCAAAAACTCACCTTGCTTTAAAGACTGTAGCCTTCAGATTCTCAGAGGAAGTTTTCGTGAAGTTCCAGAAAGACCTCTGCGTTTAGAGCCTACTTTATTTAGTGGGCCTCATTTATCAATCTAACGTAGATCCGAGCGCAGAAATCATAGGGTTCACGTGTGATTCATGAAACATTCAAATACAGCCAATCCCATCGTACAAATGATCGGCCGTTGATAAATGTGGCTGCTGAAAACAATCATCATTTGAATATCACGCCCATAAAAATTCACGGTTTAGAAGCCGTAACTTCCTCATTATCTTCACCTGAGCTCAACACGCAGCGCCAGCTGAAGCTTGGGCTTTGATCCAATAGGATGGTAAAGGT
Source organism: Rhinichthys klamathensis goyatoka (assembly GCF_029890125.1). NCBI lineage: Eukaryota > Metazoa > Chordata > Actinopteri > Cypriniformes > Leuciscidae > Rhinichthys > Rhinichthys klamathensis. The sequence continues at coordinate 2,238,377 of NW_026606845.1, read as the reverse complement.
ATTTTATGACGTCCCAATGTGATTACACCTCAGTCCAGTAGATGGCGGTAATGCACAATGATTGCAAGCTGCCAAATAAAATCTACCGAAGAAGAAGATTATCTTCACCTGGGATGTTTCCATGACAACGCAGCACGGATGCAAATAAATATAGAATTTATTTTTATATATATTTTTTTAAATATGCGGTGTCTGTGTGTGTGTATGTGAGAGAGAGAGAGAGAGAGAGAGAGAGAGAGAGAGAGAGAGAGAGAGAGAGAGAGAGAGAGAGAGAGAGAGAGAGAGAGAGAGAGATACATTCAGTAGTCCAAATTGAACCAATATAATCATTTTAACTAGTTTTTGTTATTTTTTTTGTTATTTTATAACGTTGGGGAATCTTTCTTTAGAAATAAACTTAAGATTCGAAGTTACAGACCAGTCTCCAATTACATCCATAGAATAAGACTAGCTTGAGACCCTGAATGGATCAGTTCTTATTCTTTGTGACTGAACACAAATTGCAAGCAGTGTAAGGATTTGAGATCAACGGGGACCTGTTTCTTGATTGCGCAATGCGTCATAAATGAAGTTAATCAATGACCTGCTGGCAGACATTGGGGCACCATATCACATGATTCAAGGTTTTGTGAATTAAACATATATGTGTTCATATTTGTTCAGTAGTGAAAGGAAAACAGGATTCGGTCAGTCGCTACATAAATTAATAATCAAAAGAGTTCGTTGGACGAACTGATTAATTGATTGTAATATTAATTTAACCACATCAAGTTAATCCAATTAACTGACCCAAATATTCATAATTAATCATAACAAGTTATTATTGATTATTAATATTTCATAGAGCTGATTCATTACACTCTTTCCTTCAGTAATTCTGCTTGTAAACAGCAGGTGTTCATTATTAATGCTCAACACTTACACACAACGCAGGGTTTGAGGCGCCTGTTTCCAAGTGATAACTGATAGCTTTGTGGCTTCAGATAGTCTACCTGAAATTTAATCTTACAAAAATATACTTAATTCAAGATGTTGACACTGGAAAGAAAGTGTCAGATGATCAGTTAAATTCAAATTTAAGTTTGTTTGACATTTTAATTTAAAAAAAAAAAAAGAAAAAGATTGATTAAACTTCCACAATAGAGAGAAATGAAAAACATCCACATATTTGAAACTTTGCCACTGCCAGAACTCAGCCCTATGAGACTCAGCGCATTAGCCCAGATGAGGAATGTATGTTTTTAGACAGTACATAAAGGTATTTACAGGGCAGGCTGATCCATAATAATTGTGATGTGAATATATAACTTAATTGTTAGATTATAAAAACCTCAGTGAATCAGGCTATTTCATGATGAACACACACACACAGCCGCCTGCAGTGCATACTACATTGAATTTCACACACTTTTGCGTCACTATATGCACGCAGATTTGATGCACACTTTTGCTGAACCTGGACTGAAGCGAGCTCCACAGCAGTCTTCTACTCGACAGTCAAAGCAGCGTTACGTCACTAAAGTGTGGACACGGAGGAAGATCCATTTGGGACAGGGCTGTGCACTCCAGTCCAGAAACTCCAGGGTTTCATTTTAGATCAACTGATATAGAACTCATACAGATTTAGAACAACAAAAGAAGAAAAAAAAGTGAAATAATGATTATGTTAAAACATAACCAACACCATCAAATCTCCTTTTTCTAGTTGTTCATTTGGCTGTTATAACTCACTTACACAGCAGCCAAAAAAAATCTAATGATAATGATTTAAGTATCAAGAGCCCAACTAAAACACACACTGATCACCATAACGGTGACTTAAAATTCCGGTTTTCTCCTTCAGTGATTCTGCTTGTTAACATCAGGTGTCTTAAACTTTAACACTGCTTCAGTGTTACTTTAACACTCTTGAGTGTGGACTCATATAAACACTGAACAGTGTTAATTTAACACTGGGGATTTTGATGTGTATATATTTCCTCCAACAGCTCAAGCATATCTATACACCTATAGAACAGTGCAAAAAATAAATAATTAAACCGCTCAATAGCAGATTCCAAGTAATTAAGACCTCAGGGCATCATTTCATTTTGCATGGGTTCCGCATAAATGGTCAGGTCACTACTGTTCAATAAACGACACTCATTCTAGAGACCAAAGCTCATCTGTGAACACATACTGTACTGTAACTGTAAGAAAGTGCAAATAATGGAATCAGACATCTATTATGTAAATTTTAAAAGAAGAGATGCTGAGGATACAACTGGACCTCAAACACCAAATAACCACCAGGATGAAGGAAAAGCTCAAAAGTGCAGTAAGTACAAAGTTTATTCTGAAGCAATGATGGTGGTGAATGTTTGAGGAATTGAGAAAAACTATACAATACAATACGTACAATACGTCAAGGTTTGTATCAAATGAATTAAAACAGATTTTTTTTTTTTTTTCATATTTTACCATATATTTATTTCTTATTATTGTCATTTATAAAAGAGCATTCAGAAGAAAACTCTTTAAAAAGCCATTTCGAATGTTGATTTTAGTTACATCTTTTACTATAGAGTAAATTGTTATTTACTGATATCCGTGTGTTTTGTCTCTGTGTGTCAGGAGGAAGCAGGTGTTTGGTGTTGATGACAGTGTGTCTCGGGCTCATGTGTGTTCTTCTGCTGGTCTTCATCACACTGTACATCACCATCACAGCAGAGAGAGACCTGTTAAAGAGTTACAAGAACACAGTTGAAGAGTTCAATCACACTATCAACAGCTTACAGGACAAGAACACTGATCTAATGACTGAAAAAGACCAACTGAAGAACAACTTCAGCTCTTTGAGTCAGAAGAAACTGGAACTGGAGACCAGAGTCAATGATCTCAGTGCTGAGAAAAGTCAGTTACAGGGAAGTTTTGACTCTTTGAGTCAGAAGAAACTGGAGTTAGAGACCAGAGTCAATGATCTCACTGCTCAAAATAGTCAGTTACAGAGAAGTGTTGACTCTTTGAGTCAGAAGATCCTGGAGTTAGAGATTGAACTAAGAAAGTTATCTATACAAGGTTTGTACACATGTATTTATATGTTTATTTGCACTTTACACCACAAATACTGACCAAAGTGTTTGTGTTTATTGAAAGGAAATGGCAGTTTTATTTTCATATCTCATAAGTTGAAGAGATGGTCTGAGTGCAGGCAGTTCTGCAGAGATCGAGGAGCTGATCTGATCATTATCAACACTGAAGAGAAGCAGGTGAGATTGTGTGAGTGACTGTTAGTTTATGAGAGGAATCACACCATTGGGCATTTATTTTAGACTGCAAGGGAAGCTCAGCTTCCCCTATTGTCAAAAAAATTAATGGTCAAATATGTACTATTGTGTTAACATTTTATTGACTAAAAATGCGTTAGAACACGTTCATCTCGAAGACAAGTTCGTTCAGATTCAGCTACATATAGCAGGACGGTTGAGTCGATCTCCTTCTAATACATTCCCATAGCATCACAGTGCATTTCACTGTTGAAGCCTATAGCGTCCATTGACTTCAATGGGGCTGCTTTGAACAGTTTTTTTTTTCAGTGCTTCGCAACTATAGACGGTCATTAGATAAATGCTGCATGATGTCCCGCCCACGGACGCTCAGCGTCTCTGGGAGTGAATGGAGGAGTGGGCTGGCCAGGATCTCTGCATCTCCTTTTGATTGACGCCAATTTTCTCCAATAAACACTCACTGACGTGGAAGCTATTTGAGCTCAGTTCCAGCGAGGATTGTTCAAGTGTAGTCGAAAGACAAACTGCTGCACATTTCACACAATTATACACCACATTCCTTGTTTCAGTTTAACAAAAAAGCATGGAATGTTTTGTGATTAATGTCCTTTACTACAAGCATGGTATGTTTTGTGATTACTAATCACAAAACTTACTATGCCTTTACTACATTATTGGTAGTTTTAATATGACATTTGTTGAAAATGCACTGTAACCACAACACTTACCATGCTTTTACCACAGTAGTTGTACTGTGATAGGCAGACATGGGGACTTGTGACTTGGTGACTTGGACTCGAGTCGACTCGAGTCGCTATTTTTATGACTTGTGACTTGACTTGACATAAAATGAAATACTTGAGACTTGACTCGGACTTGGAAGTTAAAGACTCGGGACTTGACTTGACTTGAGACACGATGACTTGAATGACTTGAGTGTTAATCACATCATGTTTTCAGTTTGAATATAAAATATATATAAAAAAATGTTTTAAAGTTGATCACGACACTATCATCAGTCATACCTCGTACCTATACGCACACCACGCCCACTTAGATCAGATATCACATCAAAATGTCAGCCGGAGGGGTACCGAGGGTCATTGCTTTCGGCTTCAAGAATTATTCACACGATGGCAAAAGACGAACAGCGCTTTGCAAGACATACAACATTAACATTGCGGACAGCCAGACGACAACCTCCAATTTCGTCCGTCATTTGAAGAGCCATTCTGCCCAGTAAGTGCTTGTCAATTTGTTAATGTTAGTTGGTAGTTAGCTAATGTAATAGCTAAAGTAGCCATTAACCCTTTCACAAGTAAGTTTAAACTATTCTAACTGATCCCCCAGCGTGAGTTTTTCTAGGCGACCGTTATTTAGAACCTGTCACTCACTTTAATGTTTCATGGTGACGCGTCATTGCTTGTCAAGTGACACAGCGCAACCACAACACAGCGCTGAATGAATGATCTGCTTTTATGTCATTTTTCCTGTTTTATTCAAAATGTTCACAAATGTATTAGCTATAACATGCAACACTGATATTCCGATTGTCAAATATGTGTAAGTGGATGTGTTTTGTTGTTTAAACACCTTTATAATGATCGCGTTAGTTGAGCTGTATGTGCGAATGGGCGGTGCCATGTTAGTTTACAACACGTCAATTTCTCAACTTCTCACGAAATACATGAAAGTAAGTGACCGGTGAACTGGGAGGAGAATAGGGTAAAATGTAAAGCTACTTACACAATGTGTATCTGATATGAATAAAACGTGCGTCTTATTATAATGGAAATGATTATTATTGACGCTTCCATAGACATCAGTGTATATTTTACAAACTACAAATATATTTTTTGCTAGTAGTTATGTGTATTTAAATGTCTGAAACCTAAAATAAAAATGATGTGGTTGAAAACACTGAACAGTTGTGATATATGACAGCACTGAGAGCGTATGTCTCTGGCTCAGCGCCAGCCAACGCGTTTGAATTCATTGATAAATAACTTACACGAAGCAGAATAGTGGGTCATATGTCTAATGCTTTTTGAAAACTTAAAAGGGGCATATAATGCCATTTTTGTACAAGCTAATATGATTCTTTGGGGTCTAAATTAAAAGTTTGTAATATACTTTAATTAAAAATTCTCATTAGTATTGTAAGAAAACACTTATTTTACTTGGTCAAAAACAGCTCTGTTTTCAGCACGCCGTTTCAGTGCATATGACTTTAAATGATAATTTGCTCACCCCGCCCCTCTGTTCTGTGCGTACACCGTTTGTAACACAATAACACAATAACCATAACGCGTTGTTCAGTATAAACGTGGAATTATGAATTATATTGAGAACGTCATACATAGAAAACATGCCGTAATGTACCCTGAGTGTAAACCTTAGACGCATTCATTGTGAAGTGTGCAGCTAGCGATTTGCAAAGATATAAATATTAATATAAAGTTGAATAAAACGTTACACTCACTTCAGTTCTTCTGGAGATTCAGCAGGAACACGAATATCTGGTACCGATCTTTTTTCATGAGCAGCTACTTAGCAAATCCAGCTTTATACTCACCCTCGTTTATAAAGCAGTCTGGTGTGTGAAATGATTCGGGCAAACATGAGAGCATTGACGTTGCTCGTGGGGAATATTCCCTTCGAAAACAAACTCAGCCACTGCGTCTTCAGCGGTTCAGATTTAGGAACATTAAAATGACTGCTGTGTTCGTTATTACACCCAAGAGCAGAACACCACAATCGCTTAGACGCCATTCTGCTCATAGACAGTGCTCCAGCATATCAACAATGACCGCGCCGGTCCACGCAGACTATGATTGACAGCTCTCACGAGCGAGGGCGGGTCTGTGTTGAAACGCGGCTGTCATTCAACAATCGTGGGAGTGGCTTCCGAGCCTGTGACGTCACACGGTCGAACGGCTCGATTTGAGGCAGGGGAAAACATATAAGGAGATTAAAACAAAACCACTGGATGGATTTTTATCATTATATGATGGTTGTGTACAGGCACTGCCAACACACATTTCAGTACAATCAACTTGTAAAAGTGCATGTACCATTATATGACCCCTTTAAGGCTTTCTTCTTCATAAAAGAAGTCGGACATCACATTTTTGTATACATTGTTATTTCTTTAAATTAGTAAGCTACAGGACACCATCTTTTAAAACATGACCTGCGTGAAAGAAAAAAGTGAATGAATGCGTCATTGTTCCCAAATGCAATTCCGAATGCGCCTCTGTTCATTTCAAACCAAACTGACGCCCATAGATCAAACTCTGCAGGTAAAATTACAATAATAAGGTGACTTGACTTGACTTGGACTTGACTTGACCTACTACAAGACTTGACTTGACTTGACTTGACATAGCCTGTGACTTGACTTGACTTGACTTGCCCAGGAAAAAAATACTTGGGACTTACTTGAGACTTGAAGGTTAAGACTTGAGACTTACTTGAGACTTGCACATGTGTGACTTGGTCCCATCTCTGGTGATAGGTGTAGTAAAAGTAACCCACTATTATCCCCAAAAATGAGCTTCCCCTCCTTGAAAGACCAGCAGCCGCCACTGAATCACACTTATTCCTGTTTTTATTCACACACAGAGCTTCATAACTTCATTATTCAAGGAGGATGTGTGGAGTGGTGTGTGGTTTGGTGTGTGGATTGGTTTGTCAGACTCTGAGACTGAGGGGATCATGAAATGGGTGGATAATTCACCACTGAAACAAGGGTAAGTGATAAAACACTTCGAATGCGTTTGTTTAATCCTTTCAATTCTCATTAAAAAAATAGATAATAACAACCTTTATAAATTAGACTCAGCTCTTCCACAAACAAAATCACGACAACAACCACAATAAAAAAAAAATTTATGGATTAATTATTTTCTTTCTTGCTTTTCTGCACTTTAACTTCTGAACTACTCTGCTGTTGTCCCAGCTAACAATTTTGTGTTCTAAGAACTTTTCCAAACATTCGGTTTTGGTTATGGAAACGTTAAAATGTCCAGTTTTTCTGATGTTCTTGATGATGTTCATAAAACATTCTTTCAACTTAATTTTAACTCAACATTCTAACTTTGATTTGTAACATTCCAAGAACACAGAAATGTCCAGTTTCCTGAATGTTAATAGATAGTTATTGAAAGGTTAGTATGATGTTCCTGAAACATTATTTAAAACATTTGAACTTCTGCTGTAAACAAGCAGAATCACTGAAGGAAAGAGAAACCAGATCAGTAAAAAGCACAACTGACTTCAGACACAGTCTTAGATGAAATCAACTGAAGAGAAAAGAAGACATTAAATCTGTGAAGATCTCAGCAGAGGAGGATTAAACAACTCCACAAACAGCATTACCAGCTTCACTTATTACTAACCAGACTGACTTTATTTCTGTCACACGTCTACACAAGTTTTATTGAGAAATAACAGGGGTTTAAGGGCTGATGTTAAATTGAAAATCTTTCGTTTGAAATCACCATTATGGTGAACAGTGTTTGCCCTAGTCGGGTTCTTGACCTTTCTTAATTTCTTTCAGCATTTGAAGGTATTTCCGCATTAATAGAGAATCAGACCATTTCCTGATAGTCACCATAACATTTACAGTCATCTTCATCTAAAGATATTTTGTCTCATGTTTTTTTGACACAGTAATTGTGTGTTTGTACAAACTGATTCTACAACCAGAAGAAAAACTAATACATTACAAATTAAATACAATTATATTAATATTATTTTAAGGTTCAAGAACCCAACTACAGGAAACACTGATCAGCTCAATGGTGACTTCAAATATGTGTTCCTCTTTCCTTTAGTGATTTTAAACATTAACTTTGTCAATACTAACGTTCACGCTGTTAATGAAACACAGGGGATTTTACAGCGTCTGGCTTTAATCCAGAAAATATTTAAAGGACATCCAAAGAATGTTGTTTGAATAATGTTTTCTGCCAACATTATCAGAACATTCATCAAATACTATAATGACAATATGTTGTGATTACATGAACATTGTTTTGAAAGTGTTTAATTCTCACACTTGCACAAACTTTACATTTAAGAGAAACGCATGAACAATAATGGGACAGCCTACAAAACCTTCCCACTTTTCAAGGATGTTATTTTAAAAGAGCAAGACAACCTTATTCATCTGAAGTTTGTTGTCATTCTAATGTTTAATGGATGTTCCAAAAATAATGTTTTAAGAACATTTTCTCCCAACATTATGTGAACATTTAAAAAAAAACTTCTACAAACATAAACACTTTTTTTTTGTGCTAACCTTTTGAGAACATTATTAAATACCAGATAACGTTGAACAAACATATTACTGGAAGAATGATTGTTCATAGCTTTGAGAGAACTTTGCCAGTACATTAGCCAATGTCAGGAGATCGTTCCCTGTTAGCTGGGGTGGTGCATGGCTCTTTTATGATGAATAGCTTGTTAAGCTCCTCATTTGTTGTTTTCTGAATGGATAAAAACTTTCATTGGACATCAGGGGTCCTGAATAACTGAAAATCTGACACACTTTATTCAGGTTTTGGCAAAGAGGTGAGCCGAATAACAGTGGTGGAGATGAGGACTGCATTGAACTGGATCCTGGAAGAGACCCTGTGAACAACTGGAATGATTTGCCATGCTCTGCGAATATGAGATGTATTTGTGAGAAATAAGTTTCAGTCTTGTTGTGCTTTTTCTATGATTGATGATCTATGAATCATTCTTATTGTGAATGTATAATTTCTGATTCAGGTTTCTGTCTTTTAAAAAACTGCCATCTGATCTTCATATGAATTTGTTAGAAGGAAATGTAAAATTGTCATTTTTTTTCTCATTGCTATAATAAACTCAGAACATCCCGTTTCTCACGATGTGAATGATGCTGATCTGGGACAATAAACCTCTGATGTGTTCATGACTATTATTCTGATATTGAGTGTCTGTAAAAACTGCTTTTGAGTTGTTTTCACTCTGAATAAAATGGCCAATAACCATTATTATTATTATAGTAAACTGTATTTTTGTTTTTATTTCATATTTCATTCTTTTGTATCTGTTTATTGCACTATGGATATACAGCGGGTGAAATAAGTATTGAACACGTCACCATTTTCTCAGAAAGTATATTTCCAAAGGTGCTATTGACATGAAACCCAAGTAATCCATACATACAAAGCAACCAAAACAAATAAGTTCAGAAATTAAGTTATGTCTAATAATGTGAAATGACACAGGGAAAAAGTATTGAACACCTGAAGAAAGGGAGGTGCAAAAAGGCATGGAAAGCCAAGACAACAGCTGAAAACTATCAGTAATTAAAAAGCAATCCAGCCCTGTCCGTGCAAATTAATATCACCTGGTTCAGTCCCAAAGGATGGCTTACAAAACGGCCTCATTGCCAAGGTGTCACACAAGACACATCTCATGATGTGGATTGCCTACAACCATTGTCAGAATCCCATAAAATAAAGTGAGCAATGTCTCTTCTTCACCTATATATTATAATTTTAATAATAATTCTATCGAATGACAAATTTGAAAATGATCACTGGTAAAGGTAGTAATATAAAATAATAATAATAAAATAAAGATTTGGCAGCAGGCCAAATTATTTGCCCGAATTCTCCCGGTGCTCCCGATGGCCAGTCCGGGCCTGATGTGAGTTCACAGAGATCTCACTGTGTGCTCATATGTGAGTCACCCCAGCTAGAAATGTTGAGCTGCTGAGATCTTCAGATTTAATGTCTTCTTTTCTCTTCAATGGATTTCATCTAAGACTGTGTCTGAAGTCAGTTGTAGTTCTTGTGTTTCTGCTCGTCTCTTTTTCTGTTCTCTTCTTTCCTTCAGTGATTCTGCTTGTTAACAGGCTTATTAAAGCTGAGATGACTTCTGTTATGTCTTCATTACAAGAAGCACAAGCAAGTATATTCCTTTAGGAATCTTTTAATAACTCTTATGCACAAGCAGGATAACATGCAAGCACTATTTTCTCTCACTCTTCTTTCTTCCTTCACATGCGTTTCTAACTCAAGAAGCGTGAGTGCCATCTAGTGGTGCATTAATGTAAGAACATCACATATTCCCCTCTTAGTTAAATGAATTCTTTCTGTAGCCAACAATTGACAAAAAATAGAAGTAAAGCACATCAAACCAGTAATGTATTAACAATTTCACATGTGTATGAAGAATACACTAAGCAACACATTACATGAATGCAAAGCAGCATTTAAGATAACAATATGAACAAAACCCAACTACTCAATACTTCAATGTTCATGTGAGTGTTGCAAAAGTCCATGTCAGTTTCTGTGACTAATAGACATGGTCCTTTAGCCAACCCGGCTCACGTCTTTGACGTGTCTCACGTGGCAAGCATCAGAAGACATTGAGTTTCCAGACGGTGGAGCATGAGAGGGAATCAGGTTTTCTGCATTTGTGGTCAGTCCATTATCCATTGCATTAGTCGGCACAGGTGCGAGACACGATGCATGCCACTTCTTTCCATCGTCTAATAGGAAGGTGTAAGGGCCAACTTTTTTCCTCACCTCAACTGGAGGAGTGAATTTTGGGTGTCCTTTTGGTACATGTACTGACTTTTTAATGCGCACTTTATCCCCTTTTTGGAAAGAAGAATGACGCACTCGATGCTTGGTGTCAAAGCGAGATTTGCAGAACACGTTTCTGCAGTTGTTTAGGTTCATGACCAGAAGGTGAGGGTTTCAGGACATTGAGGCAGGTACGCATCTTCCTCCCATGAAGTAATTCGAAGGGGGAAACACCTGTCACAGCATGAGGTGTAGCACGATAGATCTGCAGGAAGTCAGTCACTGTTGCTTTCCATGGTGCAGATTGTAGGATTGCTGATTGAATTGTACTTTTAAGAACTCTGTGGAAGCGTTCAATAGCTCCATTTGCAGCAGGATGATACACTGATGTGCGAATGTGCTTAATGTCTCTCTCTTTCGAACGCAGCGAACTCTGGTGAAATAAACTGAGGCCCATTATCACTCACCAGAGTGGTCGGGTTGCCATGTCTACTGAAGACTGAGGTAAGAAAAGCAGTCACCTGTTTTGTTGCAACAGATGCAGTAAAGGCTACCTCGGGCCATTTACTCTAATAGTCAGTGAGTGTCAGAGCGTATCGACAGTCCCAGACAGCAGTCTCGAAAGGGCCCACAATGTCTATCGCCAATTTTTCCCAAGGTGCAGAGGGTAAAGGAAGTGTAGTGGCACAGCAGAGGTTTTCGCAGTTTTATCCAGAGAAAGGCATGACAGGCGGTAATTCTTTCTTCCACAAGTGTGTCCATTCTGGGCCACCAGTACATTTCACGCAGGCGTTGCTTTGTTCTTACAATCCCCTGATGGCCCTCATGTGCAATGCGGACTAGCGACACACGCAGGTCCCCAGGTACCACCAGTCGAGACCCTCTGAACACAAAATCAGCTTGCACACTGAACTCATGTCTTAGTTTGTAGTACGGGCGTAGAACAGGATCCAGAGCAGCCGGAGATCAGGCTTGTGCAAAATTCTGAATTTCAGAATTGGCCTCCATTCAATTCATGAATTTGAATTTGAATTGAATTGACTCCGCCCCACAGGAAGTTGAATTGGAATTGGAATGGCAGGAAGTGGAATTAAATTCATGGCAATTCAAAGAAATTCCACACAGTCACACAACAGAAAGAATGTGTTGAATCTCACATAGGCCTACATTCAGTGTTTGGAAGGTTACTTTGGAAATGTAATTGCTTACTGTTATAAGTTACCCATTATAAATGTGGTTTGGATTACTTTATTTGGATTACTTTATCAATGCAAAGCAACTTCCTTTTAATTTGATTAGTAACTAATTGAATTACACATTTTACCTCAGTAATACAACTAAATACAATTACATTAATTTTGTAATTTAATAACATAATTTTGTTACACGTAAGTCACTCCTCAACCCTGCATATATTTTGTTCTAAAATATAGATAATGATCAAATTCTTGATATAAATTAGCCAATGTTGTTTAATTGGTTTTGTTCCAATGTTTTTTTCATTTCAAAGTAATCAAATAACACAAAGTCGTTGTAATTGCAGTTCCCTTTCGTAGTCACTCCGAGTTACGTCGGATGACGGAGAATGGGGGTTTCGCCAGAAAGCCTATCACCTTCGAGTATTAAAAAACGAGCCTATGGCAATGAAATGCCATGGGTCTGCGGAATTTGCATAATGTATCTCCGCCTCACCGCGTGAGTATTTAAGGAGAGACACCTGCAACAGCAGATCATGTTTTCGCTTCGGAGCCAAGAGCATCTCTTCACTCCACAAGCCAAATCCTGAGTTTTCTCAGTGACTACATCTCTTCGAGACGAGCGAACTCTCCGGTGTTGGTGTGACGGCGGTATCCAGCGAGTTTCACATTGCCTGCGAGCTGAGCAGTGGTCTGCCAGTCTGTGTGTTCTCCCTGGTCACTTCAACATCCGCGGAGTTTTTCCTCTCACTAAAGAGCTGCACGCGGCACGTCTTTTTAAAGACGCGTCTATCTAAAGACGATCTGCCCGTGTTTTTCTGAGTGTGGTATTCTGATAGATTCAGCTGATGGGCGCGAGCGCTGTTTTGAGTGCTTGGGCTTTGATCGCGCTCAGACAGCGCTCGTGGGTGTGTCACGTTCTCTCACTGGGAACGTGACCATCGCAATGTAACGGTCGAGACTCGATGAGCTCAATGAGTGAGAGTCCCCTCATCCACACCCCGATCTATTTTTCTCCACGTGAGATAATACTTCGGCTGGTGGCCAGGGTGACCTAAGACGGCAGGTTTGGAACTAAACCGACGAAAAATTCCTCGGTCCACACCCCGTCTTTCACATTGCAACCTGCGTGGTCCCGGGTGAGTTCGCCGGCCCGCCCGCGGGCCCGCGGTCTCATTCGGTACCCCGGCTGATGAAATCATGTATCATGAGATCGTGGAAGTCTCCTTGACTTTTCGCGACTGCTCAGTGGCCTCTTCCGCCTTCTCTGCCCTTGTAGAGGCCGCGGCCTAGGGTGCACTGGGGTTCCCCCTGTGGAGTGTTCTGTGGCAACACTTATGTGTCCCCACAGCGCCTCCACCTGGTGTGGCGACTCTTAGGCACCCCTCCAATGCCTGTAGGTTCTTGTCTACTCCGGTGGCGGGGACCTATAGAGCTGCGGGGCAGGCTGCCACCTCACTGCGTGTTATTGCCATCCTCCTGGGTGTTCAATGACATGCACGAGGGTAGGGCTGATTCAGGGCTCATCCTTGAGCTGCCTGCCGTCACCGACCTTGTTCTCCGAGCGACGTAGGTGACCGCACGCTCCCTGAGTCAGGTGATGTCCACATAGGTGGTCAGACACCTCTGGCTAACCTGGTTGATGTGCGCGAGGCTGAGTGATTTCGTTTCCTCAACTCCCCCATATCCCAGGCTGGCCTCTTCGGCGGCGCGGTCGAGGACTCTGCCCAACAGGTTTCGGCCGCCCAGAAGTGGACTGTGGCTATTTTTTCTGACCCCGCGGTTTTGCTGCCTCCAGCTGCCGGCTCAGACGCCTCAGTCCGCTTGCTGCCGAATGCGCCCTCCTGCGACTTCCGCCCCCTCCCGCCCGGCCCCCAGCAGCACCGGGCCGCGCCGTGGAGGTGGTCGCAGGAAGGCGCCCAGCGCCGCCGCTCCCACCACGCGCATCACGCGCTGTGCGTAGGGCACCAAGTGCTGAGGGGGCACCAAAAATAGCCTAATGAAAAACCAATCATCAAACTTTTTGTTATAATCAGATTCAGCGCGTTCTTCCTCTTCATTCCGCAGCGGCGCCGAGCAGAGACAGAGAGCACGTCAGAAACACAGGACAGGGTGTGTGTGTGTGTTCATGTGTGTGTTCTTCTGAGCCTCATTGGTCTGTCACTGCTCGTCAATGTCAGAATATTTGAGATGACCAATCAAATCAAAGTAGGCGGGCTTTATGTTCACAGACGCTGAGCGCGAATTTTAACAGTGCAACTCTACGCTTCAGTGTACGGTCAAGTGCGAGATAAGATGTAAGTAGCTAAACAACTTTATTTGACAGTTTTTTTTAGGTCATAAATGTTAAACGAATGACAAAAAATAATTAGGCAAACTAATATAGTTTTGTCTAATTTCGCCATTTTTAACTGAAAATAGGCCTATGTAACATGTAGCCTAGTGTAATAGTTTAGGCTACTGTCATTGTGAGGGGACAAGAAACATGAACAAAGCCGTTTTCATCATGTTAGGCACAGGATTTATAATGAATGTGTACATATTGAGAATAAAATACAAATTGTAACCTTTAGTAAATTAAAAAAGCCAACTTTAGGAGGGGAAGAGACAGGGCAAGATAAAAACAAAGAGAAAAAGAGTGTGATGCTGATGAGGAGAGAAAAATAATCAGCTGCCCACTGACATGGTTTTAAAGCTGTTGTTATCGATTTTTTTTTTTTTTTTTTTTTTTGCCTTCACAACATCTTAAAATGCACATCTGTAGTTCAGAAAAATCCAAAATTTCCCCCGAACACCCCTAACTAACCTGCCTCAAATTCGGGATCCCAGTGATTATAAAACCATGCCATTGCATGGTAATGAAACTAGTTAATAGTAAGCATTAGACCCTAATCTAAAGTGTTACTTTTTAGCTTTTTAATTTTTTTATAAATCATATCCTCATTGGGGGCTTAGCCCCCCTAAATGAAAATACTAAATGAAAATGTTTTTTTTTAGGGGGGGGGGGGGGGGGGGGGCATGGCATCATAAAGGAATTATGCTTAGGGCACCAAAATGGCTAGCAGCGGCACTGAAGGCGCCCCTGCCCGTACCGGTCCCGCAGCCCCGCCAAGGCCAGGCTTGCGGCGCTCCCGTTACGTGCAGCTCAGATGTGGGTTGCAGTTCTTCAGGGAGTGGTTGCAGGGCCACTCCTTCCCCTGGTGGAGGGCTGGGGGAGAATCTTTCTAAAACAAAGAGCTGCATCCCATCTCTGAGCCCTCAGAGGGCCGGACGACAGTGCGCGACGCTCCCGGGCCTTGCCGCTCTCGTCCCCCTCTGTCTCTGAGGGCGCGGATGACAGTGTGTGCCGTCTCCGGACCACACCACTCTCGTCCCCCTCTGTCGCCAGACCCCTGGCAGAGCAGACCCCCGTGGAACGCTGGTCCTTCCCTGGTCTCCTCTGTCAGGACGCGGAGCATGACCGTGCCCCCGCACCGGGCCGCTATGCCACCCACGCCTGGGCCGGTCACTCCGCTTCGCTGCCCCTCCGGGGGGACGTCTGTCGTTCGGATGTTTCCGCTGGTTCAGTTCTTGGGAGCTTGGTTAGAGCTTCCCTACCTGTCCCGCTGGGTCGCCCGAACTATCAGGCTCGGCTATGCGATCCAATTCGCACGGTCTCCTCCCCGCTTCAGGGGAGTCCGTTACTTTGGTCGCTGGCAATGCCCCGATCATGAGAGCGGAGGTTGCCACCCTGCTGGCGAAGGGTGCAATCGAGACTGTCCCTCCAGCCGAAATGAGGTCAGGGTTTTACAGCCCGTACTTCATTGTCCCCAAGAAGACCAGTGGGTTACGTTTGAGTACCCTGCCACCAGCGGTGGCGGCTACCATCACTTCCGCTAGAGCATCGTCCACGAGACATATCTATGCGTTGAAGTGGAACCTCTTCGCTAACTGGTGCTCTTCTCGCCGAGAAGACCCCAGGGGATGCTCGATCAGTGTTGTGCTTTCCTTCCTGCAAGATGGGTTGGAGCGAAGGCTGTCTCCCTCCACCCTGAAGGTGTATGTGGCCGCTATCGCCGCATATCACGAAGCAGTTGAAGGTAAGTCTATTGGAAAACACGACCTGATCATCAGGTTCCTGAGAGGAGCGAGGAGACTGAATCCTCCTCGCTCTCCTCTCGTTCCCTCTTGGGACCTCTCAGTGGTCTTAAATGCCCTGCAGAGGGCTCCCTTTGAGCCTCTGCAATCAGCTGAGCTTAGGATCCTGTCAATGAAGACAGCGCTCCTGGTTGCGTTGGCCTCCATCAAGAGGGTTGGGGACCTGCACGCATTCTCCGTTGACGAAGCGTGCCTGGAGTTCGGGCCCGGCCACTCTCACGTGATCCTGAGACCCCGGCCTGGATATGTGCCCAAGGTTCCCACCACTCCCTTCCGGGACCAGGTGGTGAACCTGCAAGCGCTGCCCCGGGAGGAGGCAGACCCAGCCTTGGCACTGCTCTGTCCTCTGGCTCTCTCCAAACAAAGGTTGTCTCACTGGATAGTGGACGCCATTGCTTTGGCATACCAGCAGCAAGGTCGACCATGCCCCCTTGGTGTGACTGCCCACTCCACCCGGAGTGTGGCGTCCTCTTGGGCTTTAGCGCGTGGCGCCTCGCTGACAGACATCTGCAGAGCTGCAGGCTGGGCGACACCTAACACATTCGCCAGATTTTACAATCTCCGAGTGGAGCCAGTCTCCGCCCATGTACTGTCTTTTTCAAGCTAACATGGGAGCTGTTAAGTGTCTCGCTTGCTCGCCACTCCACTCCACGGACTGGATACGTGCGATATTTCCTCAGGTAGCCTTCCTCTCTGAGGCCCTGAGTTCCTCCAGCACTGTTGACGCTGGCGCCAGTGTCTATTGCCTGTGCGTCGGCTAGGTGCCTCCGTGTGCATGGTTCCTCCTCCGAGCAACCCCCACATGTGTATTTCCACTGTAAGCCTCCTTGAGCATGTGTCTTTCCCTCGGCAAGCCACCTTGCCACTCCTGGAGTTGAAAGTAGATGCCACCCTACTGGCTGGTCACTCCAGTGTTCCTCCATATGAAGCCCCCTCGGGCCATATGTGTATTCTTAAGTCCTCCCTACGGGTAGGCATGCTGCGGCATATCTCCCCTGAGATATGCTTCCCAGTGTACCTTGGTATTCCTGTGTTAAGTAGGACTCCTTCGTCCGTGCCTATATCACGACAGGGAGGTCAGACTTCGCAGGGCACTGGAAGACAGCTGTGAAGGTGGCGTGATTACACGGGGACCCCCATTCTCCGTCATCCGACGTAACTCGGAGTGACTACGAAAGGGAACGTCTCGGTTACGGATGTAACCCTCGTTCCCTGAGTAGGGAACGGAGACGTTACGTCTCCGTGCCACTTCCGCTGTACCGCTGGGTCGACGCCTGAGTTCAGTTTCGGCTCCTCAGCGAAGACATGATCTGCTGTTGCAGGTGTCTCTCCTTAAATACTCACGCGGTGAGGCGGAGATACATTATGCAATTTCCGCAGACCCATGGCATTTCATTGCCATAGGCTCGTTTTTTAATACTCGAAGGTGATAGGCTTTCTGGCGAAACCCCCATTCTCCGTCATCCGACGTAACGTCTCCGTTCCCTACTCAGGGAACGAGGGTTACATCCGTAACCGAGACGTTATCATTTATTCCAATGCAAAACTCACTGAGCAACACTGTTGCATCTAATTCTCAATAGCTCCTCAAATGTTATATCATTGAGTCTGCACCGTTCTGGTCTGAATATTTTTCCTGCAACACTAAAGATTCTCTCGACAGGTGCAGAAAAAGCTGGTATGGCAAGATATTTACATGCAAGTTGAGCTAGGGCAGGAAAACGGCTTTGGTTTTCTCTCCAATAGACCAAAGGATCAGTATCCTCTTTAAGACAAGGGGTCCTCAAGTACACACGCAGCTAAAAGACTTTTGTTATAAGAACGTTCTCCAAATATTCAGTGTTGGTTCTGGGAACGGGAAAAATGTCCAGTTTTCTTGACGTTAGAGGAACGTGTTTTAAAAGGTATTAGGTTCCTCAAACGTTCTTTCAACTTAATTTTGATTTAAAATTCAACATTTAAGGGACGTTGATTTCTAACATTCCAAGAACATAAAAGTGTCCAGTTTCCGGAACGTTAATAGAATGTTATTTAAATGTTAGTGTGATGTTCCTGAAACATTCTTTCAATCATCTTTCGAAAGAGTAATAAGAACACAAACTACAACTTTCTTCAGAAACAGCCTTAGATGAACTGAAGATAAAAGACATTAACTCTATCAAGATCTGATTAAACAACTCCACAAACAGCATTACCAGCTTCACCTATTACTAACCAGACTGACTTTATTTCTGTCACGTCTACAGAAGATCTTACTGAGAATTAACAGAGGTTTAGATGTTGATGAGAGTTAACAGAGGTTTAGATGTTGATGTCTTATTGAAAATGTTTGGTTTGAGGTCACCATCATGGAGATCAGTGTTTGCTTTAGTTGGGCTCTTGACGCTTGACATTTATTAAGTTGGTGCTTTATCAGCAATTGCAGATGTTTATGGAAACAAAACATGTCTGATTTAATAACAGATAAAGGACTGCAATTAAATAATTGCATTCACTGTAGTTTTGCTCACTTTTGGAACTTGAATGTAATTTGAGAAAAAATAATGAACTCAATTGATGTGCTAAAAATAATTTGTGTAAAAGTGTCCAAATCTATTTGAAAGTTAAAAACGACACACTTAGACATAAGCACACATCATACAAACCTCAACAATGGTGACAATAAAAAAATTATTCAGCTGCATAATTTATTCATACCGCAATGCATGCTGGGAGCCATGAATGTGTTTTGTATGCTGGCATGAAGAATGTCACCATTGTTGTGTTTCATATACCGAATGTTGATGTCTGTTTATACTTATAAATTCACAGAATTCAACATTCAGCATCTGAAATACAATAACATTGTTACAAATCATCTTTTTCACATTTATTAATTTTCACATTTTTCAATAGTGTTTCAATTCCTTAAGTCATCAATTACAGAAAAAGCAGTCATTTGTCTGCTTTTTAAACAGACATGTTGATCTGCGCTATCAATGTTGAAATGTTCTTCATAAACACCTGCAATTACTGATAAAGCATTAACTTAATCAGAGTCAAGAGCAAAACTAAAGCAAACACTGATCTCCATGATGGTGACCTCAAACTAAACATTTTCAATAAGACATCAACATCTAAACCTCTTAATTCTCATCAACATCTAAACCTCTGTTAATTCTCAATAAGATCTTCTGTAGACGTGACAGAAATGGAGTCATATTCCATCATGTTCCACAAAATTACAATTACAATAAATAAAACTTAATTATTTGTTCTGTGACTAGAGCTTTTAACATTCATTGCTGATGGAAAACATTTCCTGTTAATGTAATCTGTACAAGTAGTTCAAACTAATATAATTTATAGAATATGTAATGCAATCATATCTGACTGTAAAGCTTCATTGTTAAACACTTCACTTAAAATATGTATATGAATTTCTTTGAATTTTTATTGAATTACAATTCTGCTTCCTTTAATTCAAATTCGAATTGTAATTCTAGATCCTGTTTTTGACATCAATTCAAATTCAATTCAAATTCAAGAATTGAATTGGAATTTAGGAGTCATTCTCAATTCAATTCTGAATTGTGCACAAGCCTGCCGGAGATGGAGGCCAGCCACACGTAATTTGTGTGCGCAGTGCAGAGAGTTTAGAACAACGAGTAGAGGCAGCAGCAAATTCATCCTGAGATGGCAGTCGGACCAGTGGACAGTAAAGCAACCAATTCGGGATCTGTATCTGACTCAGCATCGGAAGTAAGAGGCAGGGGCAGGCGGGACAAACAGTCTGCAGTGTAGTTTTCAGATCCAGGACGATACTCAACTGCATAATTAAAACAGAGCAACCGAACAGAAGTACTTATCTTCTACTAAAGATAAGTAGATAACCTACTTATCTTTAGGTTACCTGTAAATCTCCCCTTCCCGAAGCTGAGCTTTAATTGATACAGTCTTTGCAAACTAATTATTTATGTCGGTCGTTTAAAACTTCTATTGTAAAACAGCTGTTTAGTTTAGCCACTTGCATCTTATCTCGTGAAGCGTCGCGTTGGGATTCGCTCGCGCTTCTGTGAACATAAATCCGGCTTGCTTTGATCGGTCATCTCAAACATTTTGCCATTGCCGACGAGCGGTGTTGAGTAGCTAGTAGCTGAAGCAGCTCAGATTATGAGGTCGGTTATCGTCGCGATATGCGAATCATTGCAGCACCAAATTAGAGTATTAGGCAATTATTTCACAAAGTTCATTATACATTCAGAAAAATGACCGAGGTCCGGACCTCGGAGACCTCAATGGTGGGTACAGTCCTGAGGCTATTTGGCCGCTTGAGTTTCTAGAGATTTTTTATTATTCTGGCCTTTTCAGCGCCGCCTTTGCGCCTATTATCCATGTTTTGTATCTCTTATTTTTTGTTCGCACATCTCTAACAAATGACTTTTTTTGTGGGGTTGCGAGAAAATAATAATAAAAAAATAGTGGGGCTGCGCTGTGACTGGAGCATTCAACCCAGTGCCATGACAACACCGGCCCTCCTGGCCAATAAAACAGACCGGCTCACCGAGAATTCTCCCGGTGCTCCCAATTAGCCAATCCGGGCCTGGGCGATCGCCTCATTCAGATAATGTTGCACAATTAAAATGAAAAACGACACACACAGTATCATGTAAGTCTAAATAAACTGTTTTATATATTGACGTTTTTTTGTCTGACGTTAGCCAGGCTACTCTTGACCCTTCACTCTGAAACATTAGAAACATTAGACTCTGTGTGCTGTATCTGTGTATTTATTTTGCAGATTTGAAACAGAAATAAACATGAGAAAATATGATCAGATGATAATATCATCATCATGTGGTATTGTTAAACTTAGCAAGAGTTTAATATCTAGAAGATGACTTTAAAAGATTTAGCAAGACTAGCATGTTAAGATCAGCTTAGTGTTGGTTTTTAAATACTCAGTTCATTCAGGATCTTACAGTCTTACAGTCTACGCTTTCTTATCCTATATTTCTTTTAAAAAATGTTTACAGAAAGTTTTAATCTGCAGAAAAAAATAGTCAAATACAGATATCCAGAATCAGCATATGAATCTCAACAATGGTGACAAACAAAAAGCTTCATGTCGCAATGTAAGCTGGGTGCCACTATAGTACAAAACTCATCCATGACTCCCAGCATGCATTGCGGTCACCATTGTTGAGATTCATACGCTGATTCTTGATGACTGTATTTAACAATTTTATGCAGCAGCTCAAAATTTTTGAGACACCCCTCGCTGCAGTCTGTAGCACGATGACGTAGCTGGATGGTCCAATACGTAGTGGATGGACATCATAGATGCATGCGCAGTACCAATATCTGGGTTATAATTCGCATGCGCTGGTCTTAAGTGATATGTATACTCAATATTGTACTGAGATGATATTCTAACCTGTGTAGTAGTAGTACTGTTAAATAGTTATAAGTAATTATTTACATAAATGGGATGCTTAAGTTATCCGAGTTTTACTCTACATAGGCTACATGCAAAATAGTTAATTTTACAACATTTTAAATCACATGATTTTAAACCTAAATTTGATAGATTAATAGCATGTCCTCACCGCAAGTTTTTTTTTTTAATGCGTGTATATAGAACATTTTAAAATAAAGCCATTTTTATTTTTATTCAGGTCATATTTGCTCTTGAGTGGAAGCAAAAATGAGTCGAGTAGCAATTGTCTCTGTAATTTTAAAAGGTAAAATACAATAAGGTCTGTAAACATCTTAAAATACCAGTACAAATTCAAGGGAAAATGCAAAAATAATAAATTGCGGGAAAAAAAAAAAATGCTTAATGATATTTTGCCTGGTAAGAGTTCCTTCTTTAATGGCTATACTCATTTTTCCACAGTGATCTGTAGCCTACGGTTCCTCTTAATTTGCTGTTCAGTGCAAGACATGTCTATGGTACACTAAAGTACATAATTGTACCTTTAGGGGTACAATTGCTTGTCACTGGGGCTGTACCCTCAAGGGAACAGTTTTTGTACCCTTGGCATAGGGTACATATTTGTACCCTTGTGCCAAAACTTTTATTTCCTTTATTTCAAGTTTATTTTAAGGCTACTCAAATATAGTGATAAGTTCAAATTTACCTTAAATAATTAAGGTATCATTAAAACCTTTAAACAACAAAAATTGGCTTAGCAGAGGCTGTGTCTTGATATTGTACACGGTATTGTTTTTCATTTATTATAACAAAAGGCAAATATTGTGATAAACACAATTGTAAAAGTAAAAGGACAACAAAAGGAAACAGGTGTCATATGTTTACAACCTTAAAATTAAATAAAAAAGAAATCCTCAAACTAAGGGCACAGAATCACCAGCACTTACATGAAAAACCAGTTGATATTATTTGTACAGGTTGTGAAAGTTAACAGCACAGAGATAGCAATGTCTGAACGTGCTTTTCTGTTCTATGCAAAAGACCAAACTCAGCAAACATCATAATAATAAAGCATACTATGTACAGGAAAGCAGATGAGCCCAGAACATGAACGCAATGCGTTACACATTAAGCGGTTTCCTCATTAATCATTGGTTTCTGAGAACAGATTAATTCTCACGTGTTCTTTATACAGTTTATCATTTCTATTCATTTTCCACTGAATTATGCGATCTGAAGAGCGAGCGGGTTTTTTTTCTGTGCGTGAGTCAAAGAGCTCATTCGCTATAGAGCTGAGAGAAACATGCAGATAAAACATGAAAAAAAAACAAGAAAAAAGTAGTACAATATTTTTTTTGTTAACCTATACTTGAATTACTATTATTTTGAAGTAGGGCTGCACGATTAATCTCACGATATTGTAATGCGCATCTAATCAGTAAAGCCGGTTCCTTGATTAGTAGTAAATCACCTTCACCTGCTTTCAGATGGAGCGGCATTTACTACAAAGAGCCGTAGTTAACTGACAAGCTGAGCCATATCGCACTAATATCGATGACGTATCGCCAGCGATATTTAATGTGATATGGCTCAGCTTGTCAGTTAACTACGGCTCTTTGTACACAGCAAAAACTCCAGTGTTAAATGAACACACCTGGGAGTGTATATGAGTCCACACTCAAGAGTGTTAAAGTTAATGAGATATTTAAGTGATTAATTGAGTGATGATTGAGCATTATTGAAGACACCTAAAGCAGAATCACTGAAGGAGAAAACCGGAATTTCAGGTTACCATTATGGAGATGAGTGTTTGCTTTAGTTGGGCTCTTGACCCTTATATTATTGACTTTAGACTTTGTTCGGCTGTTTTATCCGAGTTATACCTGCCAGATGAACAATGATAAAATATGATCTAATGGTGTTGGTTATATTATGACATTCATCATTTAGACTATTTTTTTGTGATTTATGCTGTTGGTTACAGCATAACTGAGATTCTGCATAAATATCTAGAATTTGTGATATAACATTAAGGATTTCTTAAAAGTTGTAAAAAAAAAAGAGAAAGATCCTACTTTTAGGCACACTCAATCCATCTCAACAATGGTGACGAGCAGAATATTCAATTAGGATAAGTAAATTACATTGACAATTCAGATCATAATTTATTCATACCGCATTGCATGATGGGAGCCATTAATGAGTTGTGATTGGTGGCAACCAGGATTATTATTGTCACCACAGTTGAGATTCACAGGCTGATTATTGATTTCTGTGTTTCTAAATAAATGCATTTAAAAGTAATTTGATCAGAACAATGTTTATTAAATGTTTTGGATTATAAGAAAAATACAATTATCATATGCTGTAGAACCACGAAACTGTTGCTATCAAGTTAAACAAGATCATCTGAATGAGTTTCATTTTTCAGATCACAGCATGATTATGTCAACACATAACCAACACTATCAGATCACACTTGTCTTTGTTCATTTGACTGTAATAAATCAATAACAGCAGACAAACAAAATTTAAACTTAAAGTATAAAGATCAAGAGCGCAACTAAAGCAAACACTGATCGCCATAACGGTGGCTTACAATTTTAGATTTTCTCCTTCAGTGATTCTGCTTGTTAACATCAGGTGTCTTCAATAATGCTCAATGATCACTAAATTAATCACTTAATTATCTCATTAACTTTAACACTCTTGAGTGTTAATTTAACAGTCATATCTGCATCATATCTTCCATCTGAAAGCAGGTGAAGGCGATTTACTACTAATCAAGGAACCGGCTTTACTGATTAGATGCGCATAACAATATTGTGAGATTAATCGTGCAGCCCTATTTTGAAGCATTGATTGCCTATATGTGGAAGTAAATGAGTTTGTTCTACTCATGTTATATACATGTTTTGTAATGATACAGTCTTTTAGTTACTTTTATCTTTTTCTTTAGAATTATATTTTCTTGCCAATAAATAGACTCCAGATCCCACAGCTACTGCTGCCAGAACTGCTCCTCCTGCCGCTCCTATTAATGCTGCTTGTCCTGCAGTAAGTGCAGTTCCCATCATAGATGCCAGTCCTCCTCCTGCTCCTCCCAGTCCTACATATCCTCCCATTGCTCCCACTGCTGCTGCTGCTGCTGCTGCTCCTCCTCCTACTGCACATTTCTTGAGTAGAAGAGCTTTCTGAGTCTCCTTATAGTCCTGTTCTTTGCAGAGGTGGGTAATCCAGGGGCCAAAGAGTAAAAGTCCTGCCATAAGTTTATTCCACCCATGAACTCAGTCAGCTGATTTCACTAATTAGTTCTGTCTCCTGTCTGAATTAGCAAATACAGGTGATTGGAACAAAATACTGAGGAGGACTTTTACTTTCTGAACCTGGACTTTATACCTTTGGCCACATGTCAGCCAAGAGCAAAGAGTCTTAGATGAAATCCACTGAAGATAAAAGAAGACATTAAATCTGTGAGGATCTCAGCAGAGAAGGATTAAACAACTCCACAAACAGCATTACCAGCTTCACTTATTACTAACCAGACTCACTTTATTTCTGTCAGACGTCTACAGAAGATTTATTAAGAATTAACAGAGGTTTAACTGTTTAATTTGAAGTCACCATAACAGTGATTAGTGTTTCCCTTAGTTGGGCTCTCAACTCTTATTACATCTAATGTCTATTTTCGCAGCTATGGCAGTGTGTGTGTTAAACACATTTGCAGCAGCAAAGAAAGCTAAAGTTAAATGAGATCAGGTGATGATGGTTTTATCATCATCATGAAATAGACTCAATCACTGAGGTAGGGCTGGGCGATATATCGCACGAAATTGTTATGCGCATCTCTTCAGCAAAGCTGGTTTCTTGATTAGTAGTAAATCACCTTCACCTGCTTTCAGATGGAAGATATGATGCAGATATGTGTTAAAGTTAATGAGATAATTAAGTGATTAATTTAGTGATTGAGCATTATTGAAGACACCTGATGTTATCAAGCAGAATCACTGATGGAGAAAATCACAAATTGTAAGCCACCGTTATGGCGATCAGTGTTTGCTTTAGTTGGACTCTTGACCCTTATACTTTCACTTTAATTTTGATTTGTCTGCTGTTATTGATTTATAACAGTCAAATGAACAAAGAAACGTGTGATCTGATAGTGTTGGTTATGTTTTGGCATAATCATGCTGTGATCTGAAAAATTAAACTTATTGAGAAAGTTTGGTTTAATTCATTAGCAACAGATTTGTGACTGTACAGCATATGATTATTAGTATTTTTCTTATAATACAAAATATTTCATAAACATTGTTCTGATCAAAACCCTTTTAAATGAATTTAGAAACACAGACATCAATAATCAGCCTGTGAATCTCAACAATGGTGACAATAATAATGCATGTTGCAGTGGCTGCCACCAATCACAACTCATTAATGGCTCCCATCATGCATTGCGGTATGCATAAATTATGATCTGAATTGTCTATG
This sequence comes from Rhinichthys klamathensis goyatoka, assembly GCF_029890125.1. Lineage (NCBI taxonomy): Eukaryota > Metazoa > Chordata > Actinopteri > Cypriniformes > Leuciscidae > Rhinichthys > Rhinichthys klamathensis. The sequence continues at coordinate 2,212,300 of NW_026606845.1, read as the reverse complement.
TAATTTACTTTTCCTAATTGAATATTCTGCTCGTCACCATTGTTGAGATGCATTGACTGAATCTTGACGTCTGTGTGTGCCTAAAAGAAAGATTTTTTTTTAAAACAACTTTTAAGAAAACCTTTATATTATATCTGAAATTCTGGATATTTATGCAGAATCACAGTTATGCTGTAACCAACAGCATAAATCACAAACATAAAGATCAAATAGTGATTGTCATAATATAACCAACATCATAAGATCACTTTATTTCTTTGTTCATCTGGCAGTTATAACTCAGATACAACAGCCAAACAAAATCTAAAGTTATTAATCTAAGGGTCAAGAGCCCAACTAAAGCAAACACTCATCTCCATAATGGTGGCTTACAATTTTAGATTTTCTCCTTTAGGTGCTCAATCATCACTCAATTAATACCTTAATTATCTTATTAACTTTAACACTCTTGAGTGTGGACTCATATACACTCCCAGGTGTGTTCATTTAACACTGAGTTTTTGCTGTGTACAAAGAGCCGTAGTTAACTGACAAGCTGAGCCATATCGCATCAATTATCGCTGGCGATACGTCCGCGATATTAGTGCGATATGGCTCAGCTTGTCAGTTAACTACGGCTCTTTGTAGTAAATGCCGCTCCATCTGAAAGCAGGTGAAGGCGATTTACTACTAATCAAGGAACCGGCTTTACTGACGAGATGCGCATAACAATATCGTGCGATATATCGCCCAGCCCTATGTGTATGTCAATGTAGGCCAGTTTTTTTTTTCATGTCTGTTAAAAGACTTATTTGACGAAGATGAAAAGATTCTCATGCTGCAGATGTGAATATATTAATGGAACAATATAACTGTTGGATTATCAAAACCTCAATGAATCAGTCTATTTCATGATGAGTATAAATCCATCAACAGGAAACCATCATCACCTGATCTCATTTCACTTTAGCTTTCTTTGCTCCTGCAAATGTGTTTGACACACACACTATCACAGGAGCCAAAAAGACTAAATATATACTAAGAGTTGAGAGCCCAACTAAGGGAAACACTAATCACTGTTATGGTGACTTCAAATTAAACAGTTAAACCTCTGTTAATTCTCAATAAATCTTCTGTAGACGTCTGACAGAAATAAAGTGAGTCTGGTTAGTAATAAGTGAAGCTGGTAATGCTGTTTGTGGAGTTGTTTAATACTCCTCTGCTGAGATCCTCACAGATTTAATGTCTTCTTTTATCTTCAGTGGATTTCATCTAAGACTCTTTGCTCTTGGCTGACATGTGGGCAGAGGTATAAAGTCCAGGTTCAGAAAGTAAAAGTCCTCCTCAGTATTTTGTTCCAATCACCTGTATTTGCTAATTCAGGCAGGAGACAGAACTAATTAGTGAAATCAGCTGACTGAGTTCATGGGTGGAATAAACTTATGGCAGGACTTTTACTCTTTGGCCCCTGGATTACCCACCTCTGGTTCTTTGTATCTCTTGTATGCATTTTTTATCCTGAGTGACTCAATCTTTTCCAGAAGCTCAGTGACCAGAGATCGATCTTCATCTTTGTTGTTAAAAACATGATAACGTCCTGAACACTGATCAACTAGTGACCGCAGTGTTTCACATTCTCCCAGATAATCTTCTATTGGCTCATGTACCTGATCTCCGTGAGTAAAGAGCACTATTGTGTGATTTGAGAACTTTGCTCCAAAATGATTCTGGATCCATTTCACAACTTTACTGTCACTCTCTGTGAAAGTCTCACCCAGTTTGATCACCAGCAGAAACACATCAATACCATCACACGTACTCTGCAATATCTGCTCTATCTGAGTTTGAGCGTCTGTGATCTTCACTGATGTATCAGAGAGTCCTACAGTGTCGATCACTGTGATTGTTTTTCCATCCAGCTCTGTTTGTGCTGATTCACAGGTTCTGGTCACAGACTCAGGAGATAAGTTTTCTTTAAATGTTTCTCTAACACCTATGATGGTGTTTCCTGAAGCGCTCTTTCCTGATCCAGATGAGCCCATCAGCATAATCCAAGGAGGTTCATTCATGCTGTTTCTCCTCTGCATCTTGTTTGTGAGTGGAATCGATTTTTCCTCTCTCTCTCTATTACAAGGAAACATATTTTGTTAGTTAAATGAATTAAACCTGCTGCCTTTTACACAGCTCAAGTATATATATATATAAGGTCGGGCCATAGGCTTAATTAATTAATGTTCTTCTAAAATATTTTTTTTGTTAAAGCAACACTATGTAAAATTTTTTACCTTAAAATAATGTTTCCAAAATCTTATCAGTGGTTCATCAAGTCGTAACAGGGTGAAAGGCGCTTCTGCCATAGCCTGACGGTTCTGTATCGCTTTTACTGGCACTACAGAACTTCGGGGTTCGGGTAGTAACCCGAGCACAAAAAGAACTACAAAATTCGACTGCTTTACGTCAATCGTTACAATAGTCACTATTTCGTTTTTCTTCGTTTCTGATGTCGCAATACATCATACTTTCATGAAATCATGTAACACACTCTACCTTGTCTGTGGACATCGTTCATTCTAAAGCCGGTGCTGGATAAACAGCGAGCGTGCGTGCAGCGGTAGGCTAAATTATTTACGACAGCGGTAATGGACAATTTCTTTTACAACCAGTAGGGCGACCGAAAAGGAAAAGTTCCATGGTGTTGCTTTAATATATCTTTGTTAACTACACTGTTAGACCTTACCAGGTTTTTTTTTACAGTAAAATACTGGCAACACTGCCAGTAAGTTACTGTTAATTTTACAGTTATTTACTGTAATCTACAGTATGTTACTGTAAAAATGAACTAAATTAAAACTCAAATGAACTAATTTCACTTGCAGAAACCGACTGCCTTAAATTGACCAACTCTCATTTAAATGTATCAACTAAAATTTAAAATATACTAATAATGTGAAATAAAGTATTACTGTGAACTTATTTCATTTGACACCACTAACAAACTATTGTACATAAAGAGATTTCCACTGGATCAGCAACTACACAGTCACCGCTTGTTAGTGATGGCCGGTTCGTGAACGAATCGTTCTTTTGAACCGGTTCTTTTTAGTGAACCGGTCGAACCAGTACACTAAATCGGACTGAATCGTTCGAAACAGTTCGCGTCTTGCGTTAGTGCTGATACACAAGTTACTAAAGTTACTCACTTTCAGACATGCCTGACAGTCCCTCTGACTCGAAATAAACCAATATCCCGGAGTATATTTCACTCCAGTAAATCCAACAGTTTGAAACGTGCTGTTTTTGAGAGTGATGAGCACGAGCTGATACTGCGCATGCGCGTACTACCGAACGCACATGTACAGCGGTTATCGGATCACCAGTACAGAACCGAGAACTGTTTCTTTCGGACACGTTCGACATAATGAGAACAACTGATCGATGAGCTGAGCACGCGTGCAATTTTTTTCTGAGGGACGAAATGTACGTTTCTTAAGTATTTATTTAGTTGAACATCAGTAAGTGTAATAAAAAAAAACATGTTGGAAACATGTTTATCACATAATTACTGTATTATCACTGTATTATTTTAAAGTTTGGAAACACAATGAATGGATTGTAAAACTGTCAAACTAAACATTTATTAAAATAATATTTTCAGGAACTGCTCATTTAATTTCTAAGTAAGTTGATATAAATATTTTATGTAAACTCTTGCCAAAGTTTTAATGGTGCACACTGCACAGTACTGCTTAGTAAATGTTTATAATGTGTTAAAACATAACGTATTAAACATATTGGAGAAGAAAGACATGCATCGATTTTTTTAGTTTTGTCGACTGTATATTCAGGTTTCAGCAGTTCTCAGCTCAGCACACAGCCTATGCTACGGTTCTGGAGTCAAGAACTGGTTGTTGCAGTTCTTGAATCACCAGTACAGAACCGAGAACTGTTTCTTTCGGACACGTTCGATACGGAGAACCGATGAGCTGGAGATACTGAGCATGCGTGATAGCACCGTCTCTAAACAGAACTTTCTTTCAGCCAACTGATGATGTGCTGATGAGCACGCAGCACGGGTGAACCGAGGACTTAAATGAGGGGCCGAATTCGGCGAAATGTAAGTTTATTACAAATAAAATGATGAAGACCACTTATGCACTTTATATATTTAAGACATGTTAAACATCCGCGTTTGCACATCGCCTGTAGGCTACAGGGTTCGTTTGCAAAATGTAAATGTAAGAAACTTATCCAAGAGGATTATTACGATGAGTACTATTATTTAAGTGAAGTTATGATTACAAATGCCTTTAATTTAAAGTATTTTTATCCGCCGGGATGATATAATTGACGTCATTACGCGAGGACGTAAAAGAACTGGTGAACCGGTTTTTTGAACCGGTTCATTGAAACGAACTGTCCGAAAGAACCGGTTCGCGGAAAAGAACCGAACTTCCCATCACTACCGCTTGTTAAATAAAGCAACACACAGCGTATCATCAATGTTTGTAGATCTTCTCCTGGACTGAAGCACAGGCTCTACTCTTCAGCACAACGGTGACCCAAAAAAAAATATTTTACAGTAAACTACTGGCAACAGTGTTGCCAGTATAAACCTGTTTTATAACTTACAGTTTATTACTGTTAAAATACATTTTGTGGGTGTGTCTTTTTATCTTACACTGTTAACCCTTTCAACCCCACAGGAAAATCCACACTACAAAGAGTAAAAAGTAACAGTTGCAGTGAGATAATTAAGTGAATATGTAAGTGATTGTTGAGCATTAGTGATGAACACCTGCTGTTAACAAGCATAATCACTGAAGGAAAGAGGAACAGAAGAACAGAAAATAGAAAAACACAAGACCTACAACTGACTTCCAGCCATCACACATTATTACACTTATTATTATCCAGTATTACTTTATTTCTGTCATACATCTATAGAAGATATTGATGAGATGTTTAATTGAAAATGTTTGGTTTGAAGTTACCATTATAGAGATCAGTGTTTGCTTTAGTTGAGATGTGTTGAAGATTTTATTATTCAGAAAACAAGAAATTTAGCCTTATAAGAATACACAATTATTTCTTGTATGAGTCCTCTGAAAGGACTGTCTAGGTGACTTTGAAAGCCGCAAGACCTTCTGTAAAAAGACCCTGAATGTCAATTCTATTCTGAGAAATCACATGGTACAAGACCTTTACCTCAAAATATCTATAAGTGTATGACCATCTTTGGAAAAGGATGTATGCATATATGTGAGAAGCTGGGCACTGATCAGGAGTGATCGCCTGCAGGAGGAAGGGATCTCCTGCTGGAGGGAGTGATCCCCTGCAGGTAGATGCTCGGCTTTGTTTGTTAATAAAGTCTAATATTTCTGGCATCAAAGATCTATGCGAAGTTATTTTACAGAACAATTGAAACCTCAAAGGGGCTTGGATGGGTTTTTGTTTTGTAAATCGTATGCTTCTTTAATGCAAACAATATTTATTGCATTCTTTTTTCATCACTTTAAGGGCTTTTATATAAGACAAACTCATTAAGAAGTTATCTCTCATTTACAACTCTTCTCATTTATTACTCATTTAAAAGTAAAGTAATACAATGCAATACAAGTCACATACATTATGTAAGCACGTTACATTCTAATAATACAAATACATTTATTTACATAAATGTCACTGCAGATTAAGTATTTTCAATAAGAATATTCACAGTATAAGTATGAACTGTAGCTGAAATATAGCCATTGATGCATGAGGTCCACTACAGTGGACAGATGATTAATCAGATTTTTCTCCCAATCTAAAATCAAAATTTGGAAAATTTAACTGTGATATGATTCATTAGATATTGCTTGATGCTGCAATATGTTTTTATCTACAAGAGTCTCCTAGGAAAGAAGGAATGGTTGGACTAGCCGAGGTGGGCTGGTCCAGGCGGGGTACTTGAGCGCTGAGCGTCCGAAAACGACATCTCCGAAAACGTCAGATCATAATTTTAAATAGGCGCTATCTGTATAAACAAACAACATATTTGAGATTGAAGCAACTACATTGTCGACTGAAAAACTCTTAAAACTACATTTCATACACAATAACAGTAGTATTTTTAAATTTCGCGGTCTTTCTCCTCTGCTATTGACGCAACTTGAGATTTTAAATATTAGATATAGAATATACACAATTTACATATACAATATGCAATTTAATTTAATCTTACCTTGCATATAGCAACGGGAGTTAGCATTCTACATAAAGCTACCACATAATAACACTAAAACAGCTCACGTTAGCTACAAGTTATCGCGAGAACAGATTCAGATCAGGCATACTACTGGCATACTAATGGGGTCCTACGCCCGGACTATTCACACCGAGTAACCCGATTATTCACCACACCGGCCGAGCCACTAAGCGACCGTTGCAATTGCAAAGGGCCCCGTGGCCAGCAGAGGGCCCCCTAGAGTCACTGCTAGCTAGTGGGGGGAAAAATCGCACAACGAAAGTAACATAAAATAAATAAATAAAAAGAAATGGACCTACAGGCATCATTTATCAGGCATCATTATAAGCACAGAGTTGTTATTTATTTAGTTCTGTATTATGGCAAATGCAAATCAACCGGGAGCTCCCCGCAAAGGCGCGCGCGCGTCTTGATTCCGACTGCCCCTATGATGTCACTAGTTGTCACTTGGTCAGGGTTAGCGACTCCGACGAATCGACGATGTCTGACAAGAAACGAAAATATCTTTCTGGCCAAGAAAAACGACAAAAAAGAGCCTGGAAGAAGAGAAGAAGCAAGAAGATAAAGGTACGTAAGCCTGTAGGCTTAATTTTCCGATTTCTGTAATATGGATAATCTGCACTAAAAGTCTTAACATTAGCCTAAATCTTGCTTGTATTAATTTTCTACAGTTGTTTAACTTACATGCTAATAACATGCTGCATAAAATTGGTTTAGTATTAGGCCTATACCATTTGCTGTGGTGTTACTGTTAAACCATTTAACAGAACAATATAACAATATAAACACAGTTTGGATTCTACACTAAAGGGCTAACATTAGTTTACTCCTTATGACCCTTAGGAGCACTATTGAAGTAACGTTATATGCTGCCAGTAAGCAAAGCTCCAGCTGTTGGTGAGTATAAAGGGGCTGTAAAATGATAACCTTCTGCATTTTAAAAATTAAGTCTAACTTTATGTATAATTATTTTCTTTATTTGGATTGGATTTTAATAGTTATATTGAAATGTTACCTTATTCTTAATATTGTTACTATTGATCTTCTTTGTGGTGTTTTAGATGTTATTGTTAATTTTGTTTATTTGAAAAATCTATTTATTATTTTATATAATATTATATTTAAATGTTATTCTATTTGCTCTATTTAATTTACATTATATATATATATATATATATATATATATATATATATATATATACACTCACCGGCCACTTTATTAGGTACCCCATGCTAGTAACGGGTTGGACCCCCTTTTGCCTTCAGAACTGCCTCAATTCTTCGTGGCATAGATTCAACAAGGTGCTGGAAGCATTCCTCAGGGAGTTTGGTCCATATTGACATGATGGCATCACACAGTTGCCGCAGATTTGTCGGCTGCACATCCATGATGCGAATCTCCCGTTCCACCACATCCCAAAGATGCTCTATTGGGTTGAGATCTGGTGACTGTGGAGGCCATTTTAGTACAGTGAACTAATTGTCATGTTCAAGAAACCAATTTGAAATGATAAGAGCTTTGTGACATGGTGGAAGTAGCCATCAGAGGATGGGTACATGGTGGCCATAAAGGGATGGACATGGTCAGAAACAATGCTCAGGTAGGCCGTGGCATTTAAACGATGCCCAATTGGCACTAAGGGGCCTAAAGTGTGCCAGGAAAACATCCCCCACACCATTACACCACCACCACCAGCCTGCACAGTGGTAACAAGGCATGATGGTTCCATGTTCTCATTCTGTTTACGCCAAATTCTGACTCTAACATCTGAATGTCTCAACAGAAATCGAGACTCATCAGACCAGGCAACATTTTTCCAGTCTTCAACTGTTCAATTTTGGTGAGCTCTTGCAAATTGTAGCCTCTTTTTCCTATTTGTAGTGGAGATGAGTGGTACCCGGTGGAGTCTTCTGCTGTTGTAGCCCATCCGCCTCAAGGTTGTGCGTGTTGTGGCTTCACAAATGCTTTGCTGCATACCTCGGTTGTAACGAGTGGTTATTTCAGTTACTGTTGCCCTTCTATCAGCTCGAACCAGTCTGGCCATTCTCCTCTGACCTCTGGCATCAACAAGGCATTTCCGCCCACAGAACTGCCGCTCACTGGATGTTTTTTCTTTTTCGGACCATTCTCTGTAAACCCTAGAGATGGTTGTGCGTGAAAATCCCAGTAGATTAGCAGTTTCTGAAATACTCAGACCAGCCCTTCTGGCACCAACAATCATGCCACGTTCAAAGTCACTCAAATCAACTTTCTTCCCCATACTGATGCTCGGTTTGAACTGCAGGAGATTGTCTTGACCATGTCTACATGCCTAAATGCACTGAGTTGCCGCCATGTGATTGGCTGCTTAGAAATTAAGTGTTAACGAGCAGTTGGACAGGTGTACCTAATAGAGTGGCCGGTGAGTGTATATATATATATATATGTGTGCTGTAGTTTGTGACTCTTAAACTCTGGTGTCAATAAAAATGTATCTTTGTTCAGTGATAATCACTTTATCTGTCTTTTTATTCAGCAAATTAATCAGTGTGTGTGTGTGTGTGTGTCTTGCACTGCCATTCAGCTCAGTGGTATCATAATTTTCCTGTTAGACATCAAACATAGTATATACAGTATAATATAGTTATATAGTATGGTATAGTTATAAGGTAGTCATTGCTTTTCTTTAGGCCTTAAAACGGTCAAAGGGGCCTCCAACCAAATTTTGCTTAGGGCCCCCAAAGGTCTAGGGCCGGCTCTGACTGCAAAAACTAAATAAATAGGCAATACAAGCTGACCGATTATTTTATTTATTATGCTGTGAGTAATCCACAGATTTGTCAGTGGAAAAGTAATTTATATTTGTGTGTGTTTTCTCACATTTTGGCATAGACAAGCATGTCCCGCGCATTTTTTCTGGATATTTTTCAGTGAGGAGACTGATTGACTAACATAACGTTAGCTGCTAACACTGCAAAAACTAAATAAATAGGCAATACAAGCTGACCGATTCTTTTATTTATTATGCTGTGAGTAAACCACAGATTTGTCAGTGTAAGTAATTTATATTTGTGTGTTTTCTCACATTTTGGCATAGTCAAGCGTGTCCCGCGCATTTTTGGATATTTTTCAGTGAGGATAACGTTACTGATTGACTAACACTGCAAAAACTAAATAAATAGGCAATACAAGCTGACTGATTATTTTATTTATTATGCTGTGAGTAATCCACAGATTTGTCTGTGGAAAAATAATATTGTAGTATTTTCTCACATTTTGCATAGACAAAAGTGTTCCTCGGACATGAATATCCGTGAGGAGACAACCACAGGCCGTCTTTCACGCGGCAAAAACTAAAGAAAAAGGTACTACAAGCTGACCTATTCTATTGTTTATGCTATGAGTAAACTACAGTTTTATAGGGGGAAAATGAATCAATAATTGTGTTTTTTTTTCTTCTTCTTCACAGTTTGGCATAGACAAACCTATCCTGTACAATTGCATATTTGACACAAGGGAGACTGACATTCATTTATGCGGTAAGTTACGAACTAAAGAGAAAGCTATAAATATTCCTTTCTAAGCTTTAATTCAAAACGGGTGATTTATAAAAGTCTGGTGCTCAGGAAAACGCGTAATTGCCGTTTAATGAGGTTAAAATGACGGATTGGTTTGCTAGTGTTAGTTAAAAAGACTGACAATATGTGCTTGTCACGTTTTCTAATTTGAATTTCGCAATAACAGATCACTGTCATGCTATTGAAATGCAAGCTATGCCCATTTGTCTGCTCTGTCAGACTAAGTCTGTTAAAACATTACAGACTTTACCATTTTGTACATTCAACAGTATGTCCGATACCATGTCTGTATGAAGGCTGCATGTGTACATTCAAATCATACAATTCCCTGAAGATACACTTGACAAGATTTCATCCTGAGAAGGAAGAGACACATGGCTGTGAAAAGTCTATGGAATTCCATTGTCCTTTGTGCACATTGAAGCAGCCATTTGTAGAACAGGACATGTTCTGTCACCTGCGAAGTCATTTGAAAAAAATTGAAATGGTGACATGTCCTTATAGAAATTGTAATTTCCAGACAAATAATTACTCCACATTCAATTCACACAAATGGAAGGAGCACCACGATGCTTCAGAATATAATGATTTGATAGTCATAAGTGAAGTTTCTGAGCAGCAGAACAGTGGATCTGAAGATAACCAAGAGGTATCTGAAAGTCATTCTGTCTTGGAGCCAACTGTGTTAGACACTGGTCAATTATTTGACCTGCTTCATCACACTTTGGCAGCTTTGTTCCTCAAAATGCAAACAATATTGCATGTCTCTGAAAAAGCTGTTCAAGAAATTGTTGAACAATTAGATCAGCTGTTTCAGTTATCAAAGCCCTTGATCAAAGCTGCTGTCAGTAGAGTACTTACTGAAAACCAGTGCTGCGTCCCTGAATCAGTTGTAGATGAAATTGTTGAGGCAGTGTCAGAAAATAATGTACTTCACAGATCCACAACTAAACATGCAGTTCTTTCAACTGCTAAAAGGAGGAAGACGTATATTGAGCACAAATTTCCATTTGTGAAGCCTGTTGAGTACTTCATTGAATCAAATCACACCTGCATGTATGTGCCAATTCTCTCCAGTTTGCAGGAGTTGTTGAAAAAAACAGATGTACTTGAAAAAGTACTGGAGACTTCACCTTCACAAGATGGATGTTATGCAACTTTTTGGGATGGCACTTATTGTGAAGAAAATCCCATCCTCTCAGATGACAAACTAAAGTTTGCTCTCATACTTTACATTGATGATTTTGAGGTTTCAAATCCTCTGGGTACTTCTCGTAAAATTCACAAAGTGTGCGCAGTGTATTGGGCATTAGCTAACATTCCAGCTAAATTTCGCTCTGCACTTCACACCATACAACTTGCTGTTTTTTGCAATTCCAATGACCTGAGACATTTTGGCTATTCTAGGGTTCTTGAACCCTTACTAAATGATCTCAAGACTCTTGAAGTAGAAGGTGTTTACATTGAGTCTCTTGGTGACTGTGTAAGGGGTTCAGTTTTTGCTGTGGCGGCAGACAATCTTGCTGCGCATGGCTTTGCTGGCTTTAAAGAGAGTTTCAATTCCGCATACGTTTGCAGATTTTGCCTCAGTCCCAAGACAGACATACAGACTTCAGAAGTGACCACTGGTAACTGTGAGTTTAGGACAAGAGAAAATCATGACACCTTAGTCCAAGCACTTAAAAAGGATGGAGATCATCTTGATTATGGGGTAAAGAGTTCTTGCGCCCTATCAGATTGCCTTGCTTATTTCCATCCCATCACAGGGTTTCCACCTGATATATTACACGATTTGTTTGAAGGTGTTGTACCTGTTGAAATCGCACTTTGCTTAAAAACATTGATTTCCAAGAAATATTTATCTTTGGATGATCTCAATAAGGCAATTGTGTCCTTTCCTTTTGAACATTCTGACAAGACTGACCGTCCACATCCGATTCCCAAAAGTTTTTCAACCCGGGGCACTATAGGTGGAAATGGTCACGAGAACCACACCTTGCTGAGATTATTGCCTGTTCTAATTGGACACTCTGTCCCAGAGGGTGAAAAATGTTGGGACATTTTGATGAATTTAAAAGACATAGTTGATTTATCACTATGTCATTCGTTTGATGATGAGACACTACAGTACTTTGCTTGCAAAATTTCTGATCACAGACAACTATTACAGGAAGTGTTCCCTAACTTTGTGCTTCGCCCTAAACACCATTTCGTTGAGCACTATCCTCACCTGATTAAGTGCTTTGGTCCTTTGGTACATCTCTGGACCATGAGATTTGAAGGGAAGCACAAAGTTTTCAAGAAAATTGTGCATGACGCGAACAACTTCAAAAACGTTTTGAAAATGCTTGCAGAACGACACCAAAAGCAGATGGCTTACTATCTGTCCTCTCCAGCCTTTTTTAAGCCTGAAATCCAAACCACAAACATGAAATCTGTCTTAGTAGCCACATTGCCAGAAGATGCACAGGCATTTATATCCAGTATCACTGACAGCAACACCGTTTACTCTGCTGATCAAGTGATCATTGATGGTACCCTTTTTAGACCGGGCATGTTTGTTTGCACAGGGCTACATGGAGGGCTGCCTCAGTTTCATGAGATATGGCACACTTTGCTGTTTAATGACGGTGTTTATTTTGTGCTGAAGATATTTGAATCAAACTATGTAGAACACTTGCGTAGTTATGAGTTAGTTGCAGACTGTGGAGGAAAGGTCTTTGTGAGATCACCAAATGAGTTGCATGACCATATTCCTTTGACTGCTTACAGGGTAAAAGGCCAAAAAATCCTTACCACAAAGAGGTTCATCTCACTCTTGGATCGACAGTAGCCTGCTGCTGCATTGCTGATCACTACACACCTGAGGGTCAACTGTAAGTGCCTTAAAGATTGTGGATGCATCTTCTACAAAACAAATTTTGATTTCTTGATAGTTGCCAATTAGCTGATCAGTTTTGTGGCAAAATATGAATTTTTATTTTTTATTATTATTATTACTGCAAAAGCCCCTGTAGTATGTTTTTTTTATTGTATTTTTATGCTTACAGATTCCAAGATTCCAAATGAGCGCATCAGATAGCACATTAAAGCTGAGGGTGATAATAGATCCTACGAGTACCCGTAAAGTAGTTATGCCATCTCGACCTGAGACAGTCAGTGACCTTTCGTTGCATCTAAAAACAAACCTCAATGTGAGTTATGATTTTAGGCTACAGTTTGAAGATCCTGAGTTTGGAAATGCATTATGTGATCTCGAGAACATTGATGATCTTCCCTCCAAAGCAACTGTGAAGCTCATCAAAACACTTGAGCTGGATATCCATCCTACTGACACAGAAGACACCGCGTTGGCTTCGGACACATCATCCTTTTCTAAACGCACAAGCAGGTGGCCTGATGTGTTTGATCTGCCAAAATTTTCATATGACGTTGAGTTTGCCTTGAGAGAGGGCAATTCTGAATATTTGAAACAAGGAAAGCATCTTAAATTGACAAGGGATCAAAAACATAACATCCTTGAGAGAATGATAGATACAATTTACAGCTTCAAGGCATACCCAATTGATACTGAGTTTGCTCAAGCAGCTGAAGCCCTGGTGAACAAACACCCCTGTTTGAAGGAAAATGGCTCAAGAACCGGTCATGATGGATGGAAAGTGTCCTTGAAGTTCAAAATGGGTAATTATAGAAGCAAACTTCGGAGATCAGGAATGCAAGAAGTTGCCATCAATGGGTGCAAAAAAAGCAGAAGCAATCCAGATGCAGAACATAGTCGAGCAAATATTAAACGCCCTAGACGAGCAGAAGTCAACTTCCTCCCCAACCTTCCTCATGGGTCAGATGAACTTTCTTTGGAAGATTTACGTCTAAATATGATGGATGAACTTAAAAAGAAGGACCAAGATGTCATGATGATAAATCGACACATGCAACAAACATTTGCGCTGAGACGAAAAGAAATTGTGCAGTCCAGTCCATCAGTTAAGGAAATGATGTCAAGATGGCCAGCTTTGTTTCGAGAAGCCCAAGTAAGTGATATTATTTTGTAACTACTTTTAATGTCTACTTCTCAAAGAGAAATGGTTCGTATCTTACTGTTTTGGTATATTGCAATTCATTTTGTTTTAATGCTGTCTTTTAAAAGATTAGTTTACTAAAAATATTGACATATTTCAATAGTCATAGTCATGTCAATAGTATTTCAAAAGTTGAGTAAATGATGAAATAAGTTTTAAAAAAATGGTGAACTTTATTTATGGACATCTTTGCACCCTGTAGTGTTCAAATTTCTTGCAGTGTAGAAAAGCGTTGTGATTTATTTTATTTTCAAATTCACAACCGCCTTTTCATCTAACATTTTTTTCTATTTATTGTTGCAGGTACTTGCAGAGTTTCACAGAATCACAAATCAAAATCTGCAGCAGACATTCTACTCCTCCCTGGATAAACATACTCCACAGCTTCTGAATCTTTTCAGAGCTAAGGCAGCAAAGGGCGGTGTCAGTGGCAACAAGATGGCTGCAATATTAAGAGACTACGATGAACATGTAAGTAGAATTTAACTTATTTAAGGGCTGTACAGGATGAGAACGTTGGTGTAAAGGTTATCCATGCAACAAATGTTAAAGATGTTAAAGAGTTAGTTCACCCAAAAATGAAAATTCTGTCACCAGTTACTCAACCTCATGCCATTCCAAACCTGTAAGACTTTATTCATCTTCAGATCATAGTTAAAGATTGTGGGGAACAGGACGAGGCCGAGGGACGTGAGAACGGCGCGAGGCCGGTGGTGCGAGTGTTAATGAGCTCACAGTTGTCGCTCACGCCTCGCGCCGTTCTCTCACGTCCCTCGGCCTGTCCTGTTTGCCACAAAGATCTTTTGAAATCTTGTAGCTTTCTGTCCCTCCAATGACAGTCTACACAACTACCACTATCAAGGTTTAGAAAGGTAGTAAATCCATGTGACTCTACTTGATTATCCACAAACAAACACATCCGTAGCTTCATAAACTAAGGTTTAACCACAAGTCACAGGGATTAGTTTAGTGATGTCTATCCTACCTTTCTAGACCTTAAGGCCCTGATCACACCTAAAGCATTTTTCAGGTTCAAAAACGCGAGGCACATAGAACTGTCATTTTGCTAGTTGTGTAAGCTGTCAGTGGAGGGAGAAAAGCTCTCTGATTTCATTAAAAAGATTTTTGTATCCCAAAAAAAGTCTTACAGGTTTGGAACATCATGAGGGTGAGTAATTAATGACAAAATTTAAATTCTTTGGGTAAACTAAAATCTTCTGAAGCAATACAATCAATTTGTATGATAATTAGACTGAAAATAAATATAATCAACTATTTAAAATAGACTAAATTTTAAAAAAACACCTCTATACACAGCCTAGGGAAAAAATGGTAATATGGCAGCACAAACCTCAACTATCATCAAACTGATTAAATTATGCTATGTTTTGTGTTTTGTCTTTAAGGACAAGAATGACATTCATGTCAGACGAACTACTGCTCTGGCAGGTTTACCAGTTTATCTAAAAGAAGACTCTGCAGATGTTTTCAAGACACACAAGGTATGAAATATTATATTGCAACAATTTAATCTTTTAGTTAAAAGATTTTAGTCCGTGGAGACGTAACCTAATGCCTCAGAAAATCCAATCTGCCTGTTTACAAGACAGTCGCATTGGCACATATCTGATTTCTATCTGATTTATTTCCACATATGAACAAGGCCTGAAATATCTGAATGCATGCAAATTTTTTCCTGTTTGCACGGTCATAGAACGTCTCCCTAGTGTCGTCACCGACGCAGTTCGAGTTTCCTCGAAAGGGAACACATCCCATCTGTGTCACATATGAGGAAAAAATCTGAATTGGGTCACATTTTACTGACAGAAACTTAGATTTGTTCCACATTAAATTTGATTTCTAAATAAGAAAAAGGCTGTGATAGATGTTAATTTTAAAGGATTAGTTCACTTTCAAATGAAAATTAGCTCATGATTTGCTCACTCTCAAGCCATCCTAGGTGTATATGACTTTCTTCTTTCAGACAAATACAAAGAGTTATATTACAAAATATCCTGGATCTTCCAAGTTTTGGCAGTGGATTGCAACCAACAGATTGAAGCTCAAAAATGTGGATCCATCCGCCATAAACGAACTTCACGCGGATCCGGGGTGGTTATTAAAGGCCTTCTGAAGCACGATGAGTTTGTGTAAGTAAAATATTAATATTTAAACTTTATAAAGTAAAATAACTAGCTTCCGGCCAAACGAACATATGGATTCCACTTACACCTAAAGCGCAACTTATGCGAGTAATGTGACGTACTGCTGATATTTTTGCTACGCCATGATGCAGTACGCTACTTCTGAAGTCACAAGTTGCGCTTTAGGGGCAAGTAGACTGCGTTTGGCTGGAAGCTAGAATTTTACTTTGTTATGTGTTAAATATTAATATTTTTCTTACAAACTCATCGTGCTTCAGAAGGAAGCCGCATGTAGTTCGTTTATGATGGATGGATCCACGTTTTTGAGCTTCAATCTTTTGGTTGCAATCCACTGCCATTATAAAACTTGGAAGAGCCAGGATATTTTGTAATATAACTCCGATTGTATTTGTTTGAAAGAAGAAAGTCATACACACCTAGGATGGCTTGAGGGTGAGCAAATCATAGGCTAATTTTCATTTGAAAGTGAACTAATCCTTTCATAGGATTCATAGCCTGTTCTATAGGTTGTATATCTTTTTACTTTTCTTTTGTTCTAGAACATTTAGCCGATACACCTAGTATGAGTTCCTAGTAAAGTACTAGTATTTTTCCAAATAAAATCTTGCTAATTAACAATTTTGTTAAATGTATTGTTAAAATGAAGTATTACATTTTTGTAAATATTACAGTCAATCGAACTTTGCTGAGCATGTCCATTTTTCAAGGCTTTGTTGTCATTCATGAAAATTTAGTTTTGATGTCTGCCCTGACTATGGCCTGTTTGTATTGTAGATTTGTAAAGAGATGCATTAACAAAGATTTATTTCAAACCATTTAGAGAGAGGATCTTGACCAGGCGCAAAAGGCAGCAGTTGCCATCATTGCTGTCGAGGAAGAGGTTGAAAAGTTGCCTTTCAACCCACAGGATTTTCTGATTGTCCTTGAAGATGAGGTGGTAATGTCTGCAAAGTCCTGGGTTAGTGCACTGGTGCTGATTTTTGGGCTACTCTATGCCCTTCACATAAGCTACCCAAAGAAGCTGACCGTTTTTTTTGAGTTCATACAGAAAGTGCTGCTAAATCTCGACGATGGGAAGGCCAGGCCGAAGTTGCTTGCACTTAAAAATGAACTTCTGATTGACTAATTGCTAACTTTTTCTGGTTCCATTAGGCGATTGAGTTTGCCGTTTTTAGAATTTTAAACCGCAGTTTATGAATTTCTTTTTAAAAGTTCCCAATTTGAGCTGTCTGTTAAAGTTTGAAGAGTTTTAAAGTTTTAAATATTTTATTGGAAATGTATGTCTGATGAAATTGTTTTAATGTTATTTGGACTGATTTGGCACACTGATTTAGTTTTAAAATGACCCTGTTTGGGCAGACCCTGTTTCATAGTCTTAAAGGAATAGTTGATTTAAAGGGTTAGTTCGCCCAAAAATGAAAATTCTGTCAGTAATTACAAAAGTCTTACGGGGTAGGAACAACATGAGAGTGAGTAATTACTGACAGAATTTTCATTTTTGGGTGAACTAAACCCTTTAATGGTTAAAGTGTATATTTCATGAAATTGTTTTAATGTTATTTGGACTGAACAGCACACTTCTGTTTTATGCCTGATGAGCTTTTGTGGGTGAACTAAACCCTTTAATGGTTAAAGTGTATATTTCATTTCATGAAATTGTTTTAATGTTATTTGGACTGAACAGCACACTTCTGTTTTATGTCTGATGACCTTTTGTGGGTAAACTAACCCTTTAATGGTTAAAGTGTATCTTTCATTTCATGAAATTGTTTTAATGTTATTTGGACTGAACAGCACACTTCTGTTTTATGCCTGATGACCTTTTGTGAAAAAGTATTTTTTCAATAAATACTGTTATTGCATAATTTTCTTTCATCATTTCTTTGTACTAATATTTTCCCCTTGTCTTAATTTAACTTTATTAATTTGAGTTTAATTAACTTAAATCATTCACGGCAATCGGTTTCCTCAAACCATTTGAGTAGCTACGTAGTTTAAACTTGATTCAATTTATTAAATGAACTCAAACCAATTAGTTTAAATTAATGGAATGAACTTAAAATCTTTAAGTTACCTATACTCAAAATGATTGACTAAACCAACACTAAATTATGAGTGAATATGACTCGATATATACAAGTTCACAATACTCATATGTATTTGTTTTTAAACTTAAACGGTTTGTAGCAATCAGTTTCCTCAATCGGTTTGAGTTGAGTTAACTTATTGGGTTTTACAGTGTATCAACTCGTCTTAGTTAAGGGAATAACATAGTTTAATATGAAAAACCAGTATCCCTTTAATGAACCCAAACGTCAGAAGCCCAACATACCCACAGCAGCGACACTCGAATCTGGCAGCAAGACGAGATAATAGGGAGAAAACACACTGTCTGCAGTACCATAAATAGCCACAGGAGGGGAGCCCTCGAACACCAACGATTATAACAAAATACCTTATTTTATGTAATTCACACATCAAAACTGTTTAATAAAAATGAATGTTCTTTTGTTTAACACTGTTACATATCACAGGGGGAAAAAAAATCTAAGGAATAAGAAACTGCTAATAATTATTTAGCATACCACAAATATACTCCAGCGCTAACTGCTGTTGCTGCTGCCAGAGCTGCACCTCCTGCTGCTCCCATTACTGTTGCTTTCCCAACAGTGCATGCAGCTGCTCCCACTGTAGCTGCTAGTCCTGCTTCTGCCGCTGTTGCTCCCACTGCTTCTGTTGCTCCTACTGCTGCTCCGACCGTTGCTCCCACTACCGTTCCTATTACTATCGCTGCTCCTGCGGCGGCTGCTGCCACTGCTCCGGCTAATAGTGATTCTGCAGCATCATGTTGCTTGAGTAGAAGAGTCTTCTTATCCTGCTCGGTGTATCTGCTGTCTCCATTCTTCTCTCGCAGACTCTTTATCTTTTCTAGAAGCTCAGTGACCTGAGATCGATCTTTATCTTTGTTGTTAAACACATGAAAACCTCCTGAACACTGATCAACTACTGACCGCAGTGTTTCACATTTATTCAGATATTTCTCTACTGGCTCATGTAACTGATCTCCGTGAGTAAAGAGCACTATTGTGTGATTTAAGAGCTTTGATCCAAAAAAAAGCTGGCTCAGTTGCATAACGTTCCTTTTCTCCTTTGAGAAAGTCTCACCCAGTTTGATCACCAGCAGAAACACATCAACACTATGAAGTGTAAACATCTTCTCTATTTGAGATTCAGCATATTTAATCTTCACTGATGTATCAGAGAGTCCTACAGTGTCGATCACTGTGATTGTTTGTCCGTCCAGCTCTGTTTGTGCTGATTCACAGGTTCTGGTCACAGACTCAGGAGAAAAATCTTCTTTAAATGTTTCTCTAACACCTATGATGGTGTTTCCTGAAGCGCTCTTTCCTGATCCAGTCGAGCCCAACAGCATAATATTCACAATAAAAGGTTCTTCCATGCTGTTCCTCTGCATCCTTCTGTGAGTATAATTGATTTTTTTCTCTCTCACTATTATGAGGAAACACATTTTGTTAATTAAATGACAAAAACCTGCTGCTTCATTACAATGACTTTATTTGCGTAAAAAGAAACAGAAAAAAATGAGACAGACTAAGGCCTTGTGCACACGGACACAGGTATTTTTATAACCGGAGTTTTTCCTACAGCGTTTAAAAAAAAATCCCGTCCACACATGCTCGGTCTCCGTCTACATGAAAACGTAAAAACACGCTATCAAGCGCGGTCAAGTGCATGCCACGCCAGCAGGCGGCGATATAGCCCTAACCGTAAAAAAAGCAACGTTGGCCAATCAGAAGCGCAAATCTGACGTCAAACACAGCGGATAACGGCACACACTCTGACGTCGCAAGGCAAAAACCCCGGTTTCACTGTAACCGGCGTTTCTGAAAATCCTCACCCTGGCAGGGGTTTTCAAAAATGTTCGGTTTCAGTGCGTTTTCGTGTGGACGAACGGCCGAACCGCGTAAAAAAAGTCACGGTTATAAAAATACCCGTGTCCGTGTGGACAGAGCCTAAATCCAGACCCAGATAACATACATATCAGCAGGTTTTAGTGTGAGTAGTGGCTTGCTGTGTGTGTCCCAGATACGGCCCATATGACCTTTGCCACTGCCAGAACTGAGCCATTTGTGCCATAGTTGGCCCAGATGAGGCCCTGATATATTTGCTATTAGCCATACTCCTCAGACAGCAACATAGAATCAACGCATACCAGATGTGGGCCAGATCTGGGCCGACACTATTGGCGCTTTTCCACTGCGTGGTTCGGCTCGGTTCGGCTCGGTTCGGCTCGACTCGGCGCGGAACGGCTCGGCTCGCTTCGCTTTTCCACTGCGTGGTACGACTCGACTCGGTACGGCACAGTTCGGTTCGCTTTAGCTTGGTTGCTTTTCCACTGCAGTAGTACCGCTTCAAAGAGGGTGGGGGACTGATCGTTATAGTTGCGCAACATCTCGGCAACCAACGAGAGGAACGTCTGCACCTCGTCCACTGACCACGATTCAGCCATTTCTTTTTTTGAAGTTTTCATCTTCTTTTTTCAAGCAAGTACTTTAAAAACAGGTGCTACAGCGTTGGCTGTTGTCTACTGGCTATTTCAATCTAGCGGGTTTAGTGTCTCGTGACGCAAATACAATGACGCTGGTAGTGACGATTCTGTCTGTCTGACCAATCAGTGATCTGTAATGTGTTCACGTCACATTTTAGTATCGGTACGGTACGCTTGGAACCTCAACAGACCAGGTACCATTTAAAGCGAGCCGAAGCGAGCCGTACCGTACCGTACCATGTGGAAATGCGCCATAAGTGAGCCGTACCGAACCGAGCCGTACCGTACCATGCAGAGGAAATGCGCCATAAGTGAGCCGTACCGAACCGAGCCGTACCGTACCATGCAGAGGAAATGCGCCATAAGTGAGCCGTACCAAACCGAGCCGTACCGTACCATGCAGAGGAAATGCGCCATAAGTGAGCCGTACCGAACCGAGCCGTACCGTACCATGCAGTGGAAATGCGCCATAAGTGAGCCGTACCGAACCGAGCCGTACCGTACCATGCAGAGGAAATGCGCCATAAGTGAGCCGTACCAAACCGAGCCGTACCGTACCATGCAGAGGAAATGCGCCATAAGTGAGCCGTACCGAACCGAGCCGTACCGTACCATGCAGAGGAAATGCGCCATAAGTGAGCCGTACCGTACCGAGCCGTACCGTACCATGCAGAGGAAATGCGCCATAAGTGAGCCGTACCGTACCGAGCCGTACTGTACCATGCAGAGGAAATGCGCCATAAGTGAGCCGTACCAAACCGAGCCGTACCGTACCATGCAGAGGAAATGCGCCATAAGTGAGCCGTACCAAACCGAGCCGAGCCGTACTGTACCATGCAGAGGAAATGCGCCATAAGTGAGCCGTACCGAACCGAGCCGTACCGTACCATGCAGTGGAAATGCGCCATAAGTGAGCCGTACCGAACCGAGCCGTACCGTACCATGCAGTGGAAATGCGCCATAAGTGAGCCGTACCAAACCGAGCCGTACCGTACCATGCAGAGGAAATGCGCCATAAGTGAGCCGTACCGAACCGAGCCGAGCCGTACTGTACCATGCAGAGGAAATGCGCCATAAGTGAGCCGTACCGAACCGAGCCGTACCGTACCATGCAGTGGAAATGCGCCATAAGTGAGCCGTACCGAACCGAGCCGTACCGTACCATGCAGTGGAAATGCGCCATAAGTGAGCCGTACCGAACCGTACCATGCAGTGGAAATGCGCCATAAGTGAGCCGTACCGAACCGAGCCGTACTGTACCATGCAGTGGAAATGCGCCATAAGTGAGCCGTACCGAACCGAGCCGTACCGTACCATGCAGAGGAAATGCGCCATAAGTGAGCCGTACCGAACCGAGCCGTACTGTACCATGCAGTGGAAATGCGCCATAAGTGAGCCGTACCGAACCGAGCCGTACCGTACCATGCAGAGGAAATGCGCCATAAGTGAGCCGTACCGAACCGAGCCGTACTGTACCATGCAGTGGAAATGCGCCATAAGTGAGCCGTACCAAACCGAGCCGTACCGTACCATGCAGTGGAAATGCGCCATAAGTGAGCCGTACCGAACCGAGCCGTACCGTACCATGCAGTGGAAATGCGCCATAAGTGAGCCGTACCGAACCGAGCCGTACCGTACCATGCAGAGGAAATGCGCCATAAGTGAGCCGTACCGAACCGAGCCGTACCGTACCATGCAGAGGAAATGCGCCATAAGTGAGCCGTACCAAACCGAGCCGTACCGTACCATGCAGAGGAAATGCGCCATAAGTGAGCCGTACCGAACCGAGCCGTACCGTACCATGCAGAGGAAATGCGCCATAAGTGAGCCGTACCAAACCGAGCCGTACCGTACCATGCAGAGGAAATGCGCCATAAGTGAGCCGTACCGAACCGAGCCGTACTGTACCATGCAGTGGAAATGCGCCATAAGTGAGCCGTACCGAACCGAGCCGTACTGTACCATGCAGTGGAAATGCGCCATAAGTGAGCCGTACCGAACCGAGCCGTACCGTACCATGCAGAGGAAATGCGCCATAAGTGAGCCGTACCCATAGACAGTAAAATAAATGGACAGAGCGATCTCATTGGAACTCAGTTGAGACAGTTGAAGCCCACTTTTAGCGATTTTTGAGAACTTCCGTTCCTGACGCGCAGACTCAAACCGACTCAAACTAAGCTTGATGACGTGAGCAACCTGTCTGACAGACGTTAATCTTCTAGTAGCTGTGCGTGAAAACTGCCAACGTTAATCTTGCAGAGACGGGGAACTTGAGCAAAGAGTTCTTTGGCGTGAGTGAGCAGGAGTAAGAATTCCGTTGCTTTTATGGACTCATTATCTATGGGCTTCTCCCTTGACGGGACGTCCCCCCGATTGCCTGCGAGCTTCTCCTGCTGTCTGTACGGTAACTTCTGTACAGCGCGACAGAGAGTCGAGTGGTTATGACGCAATCGTTAGCCTATTTTTACTAAATCTGTTTCTACGGGGCCATAGTGTAACATAGAAGGTAATGGAGCCCTTTATACATTGTCGTGTTTCTTTAGAAATAAATAATGGACAAATGGAGTCTTTAAACGCCTCAGATGTAAAGTTATTCGCTGTCAAAGTGACGCAAAAATCAATGGGAGTCAATGGAAATGCTAACGCAAGTGAAGTTCTGCTACAACATGGCGGCACCCGTCCGGCTTCAACTTCCGGTCGATGGATTACCCCCTTGGCCGTACCGAACCGAGCCGTACCGTACCATGCAGTGGAAATGCGCCATAAGTGAGCCGTACCGAACCGAGACGTACTGTACCATGCAGTGGAAATGCGCCATAAGTGAGCCGTACCAAACCGACCCGTACCGTACCATGCAGTGGAAATGCGCCATAAGTGAGCCGTACCGTACCGAGCCGTACCGTACCATGCAGAGGAAATGCGCCATAAGTGAGCCGTACCGTACCGAGCCGTACTGTACCATGCAGAGGAAATGCGCCATAAGTGAGCCGTACCAAACCGAGCCGTACCGTACCATGCAGAGGAAATGCGCCATAAGTGAGCCGTACCGAACCGAGCCGAGCCGTACTGTACCATGCAGAGGAAATGCGCCATAAGTGAGCCGTACCGAGCCGTACCGTACCATGCAGAGGAAATGCGCCATAAGTGAGCCGTACCAAACCGAGCCGTACTGTACCATGCAGAGGAAATGCGCCATAAGTGAGCCGTACCGAACCGAGCCGAGCCGTACTGTACCATGCAGTGGAAATGCGCCATAAGTGAGCCGTACCGAGCCGTACCGTACCATGCAGAGGAAATGCGCCATAAGTGAGCCGTACCGAACCGAGCCGTACCGTACCATGCAGAGGAAATGCGCCATAAGTGAGCCGTACCGAGCCGTACTGTACCATGCAGAGGAAATGCGCCATAAGTGAGCCGTACCGAACCGAGCCGTACCGTACCATGCAGAGGAAATGCGCCATAAGTGAGCCGTACCGAACCGAGACGTACTGTACCATGCAGTGGAAATGCGCCATAAGTGAGCCGTACCAAACCGAGCCGTACCGTACCATGCAGAGGAAATGCGCCATAAGTGAGCCGTACCGAACCGAGCCGAGCCGTACCGTACCATGCAGAGGAAATGCGCCATAAGTGAGCCGTACCGAACCGAGCCGTACCGTACCATGCAGTGGAAATGCGCCATATGTTGCTGTCTGGGTCAGGTTGAGTTTATGTCATTCCATGCGGTATGTGGGCGAACTGTGGCAATATCTCAAGATGCTTGAAGAAACCTATGTGCAAAGCTACCTGAAAAACATCTCAGGTTACGACTGTAACCCTAAATAGGGAACAAGCGTTGATGACGCTTTGGGAATGGCCCTGCGTGATTGCGTCTGTAGCACACGTGTCAACTAGTCCAATGGTGAGAGTGAACGTCATAGGCGGGTGGAAGGGAACTAGCCTATGTGCAAGTGTACATTAAGCTGTTTTAAACGCCAAGGCTGGTCACACGTCAACTATTGATCTGATTAGTCAAAAAATACAGACTCCGGTACTAGGTCGGAACTGAAATGTTAAAATTGTTACGCTTTGAGCGGTGTTAAGTGGAATCGTTAACACCTCTGATTGGCTATTGTGTTCGCGCTCATCGGATATGTCTGAGGATTAGCAACAATGCTCTACGCGCAGGAGCGTTTGACATAGAAATGTTTTAAAGTGTTTAAAAAAAACTTTGACAATTCTAATTTAGTTAATGGAAGTTAATTGATAAATTAAATCTATTTATGACATTATTTTTGGAACTTTCCTCATAGGCTATATTTAGCAGTGACATTGTCAGGCTGTTTTATTTACAACAAAATAAGCTAGTTTCCTGCCCAAAATATAATGGCATTGTAATGGCAATTAATATAATAGCCTATATGTAACGATAAAGTTTACAGTGACTTTACAGTACATTTTTTACAAACGTTAAAAAAGCTAAAATAACACCTTGCTGTAGTTTTGTGTAGTTAATCACCTGACGTATTAAACACGACTTCCCAGGAGGACTTGAGCACCATATATAAAACTAACCAAACAAGTTTTTTTTTTTTACTGTATCATTTTTACTATTTATTACTTTGCCTGTTATTCACATTTAAATAACTTCCAATGCTTGTTTGGCTAAAATGTGTGTTATGGCTGTGGAGTAAGCTGTGACCAGTCCAGGCCTATAATCACTAAATCACCAACACAACACTTGTCAACATAATAAATAAAACTGTACAAATCGCCTAGCATCATATAACCTACAGATTACGACCATTATGAACATTATGAATGGAGACTCAATTCTCACCTGTGTTAAGATCAATCGCCTTTTCACTTGTCGACACACTGAAGTGAAACTGCAATGGTTTTACTATGGGTTTCACTGACAGTGATCCGTTATTTTACAGAAGTAGGGAAATGTCATGTAGCCGCCTTTTTGGTCACATTTTGGACAGCGTTGCACTATTTGGTGTCTGAGATATTTGGTTGCCCTGGTATCAATCATGCATATTTTCATGAGTTTCCCGTTTCGAGTTTATGAGACAAAATAGGGCATTTACTTTTATGCACTTCTGAATCTGAACATTGGTTGTATTACCGGAACGGAAACATGTTTTGAGTGATCTGTAAATATGTGTGAGTTAAATAGAAGTAATATAAATATACAAATCATTACATGCTAAAGAAAAACTATCACATTTTTCTGGTGTTAGTACTTTTATTTCCATTTTTCTTTGACAAAATTTCAGTTTAGACCATTTTCATCTCTCATTTAGTTATCATAATTTCACTTTTTTTTTTTTTTGAGATAGAGAGAGCAGCTAAATTACATTCTGTTCAAACAACAAACACCTCCATTTCCAAACCATAAATTACAATTCAATTTGCAGACAAAAAATTTTCGTACCCAGGTAAACACAAACTCGCTTGCAAACCCTTAAAGGGACAGTTCACCCAAAAATGAAAATTAGCCCATGATTTACTCACCCTCAAGCCATCCTAGGTGTGTATGACATTCTTCTTACAGACGAATACGATCAGAGTTATATTAAAAATGTCCTGGCTCATCCAAGCTTTATAATGGCAGTGAATGGCGATTCTGTTTTGAAGTCCATAAAAGTGCATCTATCCTTCATAAAAGTGCATCTATCCATCATAAAAGTGCATCTATCCATCATAAAAGTGCATCTATCCATCATAAAAGATTAAGATGCACTTTTATGATGGACAGATGCACTTTTATGATGGATAGATGCAGTTTTATCATGGAAAGATGCATTTTTATGATGGATAGATGCACTTTTATGATGGATAGATGCACTTTTATGATGGATAGATGCACTTTTATGATGGATAGATGCACTTTTATCATTTTATGATGGATAGATGCACTTTTATCATGGATAGATGTACTTTTATCATGGATAGATGCACTTTTATGATGGGTAGATGCACTTTTTAGATGCAGTTTTATGATGGATAGATGCACTTTTTAGATGCACTTTTAGGATGGACGCAGTTTTATGGACTTCAAAACAGACAGGACATTTTTTATATAACTCTGATCGTATTCGTCTGAAAGAAGAATGTCATATACACCTAGGATGGATTGATGGTGAGTAAATCATGGGCTAATTTTCATTTTTGGGTGAACTATCCCTTTAACGCTTCACGCATGCACACACACACACACACACTCACTGCATGACACAGCGCCGTCTGCTGGTCACGGGTAAATAAGGCTTCTCCAGTGTTCAGATTTCATTCTTAGTGTCAAATCATCAAACTGTCTGTATGCATATACCAATATGGTAGTTTACCAACTTACTCTAAAATATTAAGTTTAAACATTAAGTAAATATGTGATAAACATTTGTTGTTACATGCTTAGTTCAAGTAAACCACTAAGATACATCTAGAAATTTAGGACCAAAGCGTGAAACTGAATTAGTAATAATAAGTCATTTGTGCAACTTATTCACTAAATGCCCCCATTACATTAAACACAAAAAACTACAAGCACATTTGCAGGAATTACAGTAGCTCATTTCTGTCACAAATGATGCAGGATCCGTGTCGATTGTAGAATTATTAGAGATGAACAGAACAGAAAAATAATGAAAAATTAAATCATAGAACCAAGTACAGAAGTTTGACTCGTCTTTCACATTGCAAAAAACCGTTGGATCCCAATCAATCAAGGTTTTCTGTGACCCCTGACCCTAATTAACATCTGTCAATCAAACTCAGCAACATATCTATGAAGTGTCAAATACAGATCTTTGAAAATACAGTATTTGTATCATTAAAACACAATTCATACAAATTGCTTTAACTTTAAAACCATAAATATGGACCGTTTTGTGTGTGCATTTTATGTCTTAAAGCAATAGTTCACGCAAAAATGTCATCATTTACTCACCCCACATATTAATTAAATGGAAAAGAGCTGCATGAACATTATGAAGAAATCAAAAAGAGATGTTTGGCATTAAAAAAAAGGTTTGGAACAACATCAGGTGAGTAAATGATGAGAAGGTTTATGTTTGGGTGAATTATTCCTTTGAAACATCTGCAATAGGAGTATTTATGAACAGCTTTTAAAAAATAATCATAATAATTGGAATCATCATTCATTCATAATCTACAAACATATCTATCCTGATAGATAACATCTATGATCTAAACCTCACCCTGAAGAGTCCAGTCGTCTTTTCCCAGAAGATCCAGTTCAGTGAGTCCAGTTGTCCCAGTTTGGCTCTCGGAGAGTAATGAAGCCGTGTTTCGTGATGTTCGGTGTGTGTCGTGCTGGTCTGGCAGCGTCGTGACGTTGATTATGACTGTGTAGTGTGAGAAAGAGAGAGATTGTCCAGAAATAATACAGCAGTGAGCGCAGCTTCAAGAGGAGGCCAAAGGGGAGAGGTCAAGAGGTCAAAGTTCAGCTGATCACAAGGATGCCGAAGTGCTTCTTCAGCTGCTCCAGAAAGACGAATGTCAGGACGGTGTGAGGAATCAAGCGGATCCCGGCCGGAACTAAACCCTGTCATGCGATTGGACGGAGAGAAACGTTTCACAAAACGATCAGTAATGATTCAATTCACATTTATTTGTATAGCGCTTTTCACAATACACATCGTCTCAAAGCAGCTTTACAGAAAACACACGAGTCCACATTACAATTTAGAGAGATCTGTTCTGAGAGGAAACTGTCTGAGTTATATATTGTATATTCACGGTCTAGTTATTAAATACAAAATCACAGTTAGTGAGAAATTTATTCATTTAAACAATGTAATAATTGAATGCAGAAACAATGAGCTCATTGAAGTAATGAATACTTGTTTGTTAACTAATGATTATGACATTTAGAAAAAACTAGCATGATCACAATGTTTTTTTTTTTTTACTAAGCAAAACTGGTACCTTATAGAAGGCGAGTGGTCCCAGTTTGGCGGTTTCAGAAAGGCAGTGCGCCACACCCTAAAATACACAAACAAATATTACTAATTAGTGATAAACGTATTGAAACAATGATCAGAGAGAGAGAGAGAGAGAGAGAGAGAGAGAGAGAGAGAGAGAGAGAGAGAGAGAGAGAGAGAGAGAGAGAGAGAGAGAGAGAGAGAGAGAGAGAGAGAGAGAGAGAGAGAGAGAGAGAGAGAGAGAGAGAGAGAGAGAGAGAGAGAGAGACTCACTCTGTATTCTCCTTTAGAGTTCATTAATCTCGTCTTTATGACGTCCAGCGGCTGACAGAGGAACGTCGCACAACCTCCCTGAAGAGAGAAAGATGACATGACAAACATTTATGTGTGCAGTCAAACCAACATTTATTCAGACACCTTCAACATTTCTCACATTATCAGTTTATTCGCTATAGTTTAGAAAATGGTAATAAATATGAGCAGAACTCAGAGTTCTCAGATCAGTGGATATTTCTCTGGTTTTGTCCGTCCTTCTGTTAGACTCACACACATGAATCATGTTGAATATCTGTCAGCTGTTAAATTTAACGATGTGTAATAGCGCCCCCTATCGTATAACAATGAAAACACGGAAATTTCCATCAATGGCGAGGAAAGAGTTAAAATGTAAAATGATTACACTTCTACATGTAAATATAACCAATACTGTCCAATAACTATCAGTTATCAAAAATATCCTATGATTGACCAATCAGAGGCTCCAGTACTCACAGCGATGAAGCTGGACAGGAAGTGTGTGAGTATGTTGTCTCCCATGAGTCCTGTGCCCAACACCAGCTGCTTGGCCTGGTCATAACATGCCAGCTGACACACACACACACACACAGAGAAGTTCAGCATCATAAACGGGTAAATGCCCTCATTCTTCCCTCGCGGGTCAAAATGACCCGAAGCCCTAAAATTATACTTAATGTTTGTTTGTTTTTTTGTCCAGAAAGCTTATCATATTTCATTTTGATATTTTTTTCAAATTTTTCATGCAATTTTTTTTTGGAGATTTTTTGTTCTTTTATATTTTACTATTAAATTACTAGATTGAATCAAATAAATAATAAATAAATAGTCATTTAAGCACATTCCTCACATTCTTTCAACTTAAATTCAAAATAACTCACAACTTCATGCCTAAACCTTTTAATTCAGCTCAGAATATTTTACATTGGAAGTCTTTGCCGACCTCTTGTGGAAACATAATAATATAGCATGATATATCATGACTCTTGCCAGTAGATGTGACTCTAGCTCTATGTGGAGCAGATGAGCCGTTTCCCCAGGGTCCTAAAGTCACTTCAGTATGCATTCAGATACACATGTAGACATTATAATATACTATTTTAGTATAGCATTTTTAATTTGAATTTTGAGCATTTTTAGGTTTTCTAGAAGCATTCCTCGCGCTCCATTCATTCCTATGGGGGTCAAATTGAGCCGCGACGGCAGGATTTGTTACTTTTCAAAATTTCAACCACAAAACTCATCGAATCCATAAAAATATTAAAAAAGTGTGTATTCGTGGTTCAAGTGCAACAAAAGTCATGGGATCTTAGACCCCTCCGATTAATTTTTTTTTTTTAAACATTTTCATATTTTTGACTTTTTGATTTTGACCCGAGGGAAGGATGAGGGTTAATCCAAAGCAGTTCACGGTGCATTCAAGTGTTTATGTATCCATCTGTGAGGGAATCAAACCAGCCCCTGATAGACTTTATACTCTTTATGCACTTATTTTGGGGTAAACCTCAATCCTACAATATATAATAAATGTTTTAAGGATAATCCGTAACAGATATTTGATACACTCCCATCATGCACTGCTCCCTCACCTGTCCGACGGTGACGAGAGCTCCTCTACTGGACGCCATAGTGGCTCCTGAGAACAGCCTCCTGGTTCCCTCTGAGAGAGAAACATGTTTAGAGAGAGACATTCAAACATGTGCAGAGGTTAATGACAGATGCAGAAGTGTGCGTTACCTTCCCGCCAGACCCTGAAGAGGCCGTCCAGCGCGTGTTTATAGCTGCGACACACACACACACACGATGAGGTAAATCACATTATGACTGTCTGGTGTGTAAACACTGTTTCTAGATCGAGACACACTCACTTTCTCCTCTGCTCTGCAGGAAGCTTCACATCGTTCTGCATCCTGAAGACATAAACAACATGAAATAAATCACCAGATGAGCTAGCAAACAAACACACCCGTAACACAAACCCCACAACACACACCGAACGTTAACCATGTCTGCTGGAGTCCCGATGAAGCCGCCGGTGAATCCTGCAGAGAAACACAGGCTGTGAGAGGATATCCCAGTATATTGGATTTATATATGCATCAGGGTTATGATCATTAACTAAAAATAAATATTTTCGTTACTTGAAATGAAATAAACATTAAATAGAAAAAAAGTTTTTAAAAAAAGTAAAACTTATTTTAAGTTAGTATTTTTTGCCATTTTTTATTAGTAAGCCTAAAAAATTATATATAAACAAAAACTAATAAACATGACAGACAAACCCCCCCCCCCAAAAAAAAAACAAAAAACGAATGACAAACTTTCAAATGAAAATATAAAAATAAATAAAACTGAAATAAAAACTAATATACAGTATATACTTCATAATATATATTATATATATATATATATATGTGTGTGTGGTGTGTGTATATATATATATAAATAACTGAAACTAACAAAAAGTTACAAAAACAAAACGACAACATTGAGCAAAAAGTTAATATTTAATAAAAACTATAATGCTAAATGAACTATACTAAAATAACACTGTTATGCATGCATTTATTAAATGTCACACAGCATGTTGTCTAAATAAGCTCGCGTAGTTTCATAAGTGAATTGCGAGCGATGAACACGATGGGTCTCTTGCACATTTACCACACTTGTACCAAATGCTGTAATAATGCTCTATTAACCCACTAAATCTCTCAAAACTGTTATGAACTGCTTATTACCAGACATCCTGAATATCATTATTCAGTCCCTTCAGCAAAAACTGTATCCACATATTTGTAAAACTGCAATTGTTAGAAGAAAAACAACCTTGATTCTTCTGTGCTCAGTAACTACAAACCAGTCTCTAATCTGCCATGCCTAGACAAAACAATTATAAAGATAGTGTCCATTCAGATCAATAACTTATATCAACTACAATAAACTTAGAGAGATATTTGACTCTGGCTTCCGGGCGAAGCACAGAAACAGCCTTGATTGGGGTTTTAAACGATCTGCATGTTATTTGGGACTCTTGTTCTTTTAGATCTGAGTGCTGCTTTTGACACCGTTGATCATGTGACTCTTCTCGACCGACTGCAGATCTGGGTCGGTCTGTCAGGTCGGGTCTCAGATCCCACTTAAGCATCAGGGAAACTGTGTTACACCTCCAGGCGTTATACGTGGTTTCTTGTGGTGTTCCTCAAGGCTCAGTTTTGGGTCCTTGTGGAATTACAAATTTAAGAATCTGTTGATCTTACATCCTTACAAGTCAGCAAGTTAAGCAAAGATTTTATCAAGAGGTTCCTGCCAGTCCTGTTCTCTTTATTGTAAGTCAAATGAGTCCGATTACTGAGACTCTCCCCCTTGTTCTGTGAATAGTTATGATTATTGGATTAGGAGTGGTGACACTCCAGAGTCTGGGGCGGGTTATCCTATACCTGGATACTTCATTCGCATGCTTTCTATCCTTCCCTTGGGTCATTGTGACCCGAAACTCATATTTACTTTTTTTTCTTTTTTCAAAATTGAGTGTTCATCAGAGGGGTCCAATACCCTAGGACTGTTCTCGCACTTAAACCACGGATACACACCCAAAACAAAAAAAATGATTGAATGGATTCAATGAGTTTTGTGGTTGAAATTTTAAAAAGTAACACATTGGGCCCATTTGACCCCGTTAGGAATGAATGGAGCGCGAGGAATGCTTCAGTACACATAGAAAAACCTAAAAATGCTCAAAATTCAAACTAAAAATGCTAAAACTTAACCAAAAAATTATTTTATAATGTCTACATGCGTATCTAAATGCAAACTGAAGAAAAAATCTAGTGGCAAGAGTCATGAAATATCATGTTATATATATTTTTTTCCACAAGAGGTCGGCGAAGACACCCAATGTAAGATATTCTGAGCTGAATTAAAAGGGTTATGCATGAAATTGTGAGTTATTTAAAATTTAAGTTGAAAGAATGTGAGGAATGTGCTTAAATTACTATTTATTTATTGATCAAATCTAGTAATTTAAAAGGTAAAGAAAAAAAGAAAATTATTATCAAAATCACATAAAATAAGCTTTCTGGAAGAAGAAAAAAATATATACACTACCGTTCAAAAGTTTGGGGTCAGTGAGAATTTTATTTTTATTTTTTGGAGGAAAGAAATCAATACTTTTATTTATCAAGGACAGTTAAGACATTTATAATGTTACAAAAGATTCTATTTCAAACAAATGCTGTTCTTTTGAACTTCCTATTCATCAAAGAATCCTAAAAAAAAAACTAAAAAAAAACTGTACAACTGACAGACCAACAACTGTTTCAACATTGATAATAATAATAAATGTTTCTTGAGCATCAAATCCTCATATTATACTGATTTGTGAAGGATCATTTGACACTGAAGACACTGACACTGGTGATGCTGAAAATTCAGCTTTGATCACAGGAATAAATTACACTTTACTATATATTCACACAGCTGATTTACACTGGAATAATATTTAATACTATAACTGATTTTTGTTGTATTTTTAATCAAATAAGCGCAGCCATGGTTAGCAGAAGAGAATTCTTTTAAAAGTATTTAAAATCGTACCGACCCCAAACTTTTGAACGGTAGTGTACATATAAATATATAAACATTTTTGGGCTGCAGGTCATTTTGACCCGCGAGGGAAAGATGTGTTACAAAGTGCGAGGGAAGGAAGAAGGTTAAGGTCGTCAGCCAGGCTCGTATCCTCCATTTCTAAACTACAATATACAGCAACCGAACATCTCGTGTTCTCAATAAATAATCCCGCTGAAGACACAAGCGACTCTCCTGGTCTTCTCCTCTAATATTTACCCTACACATGCTGAACAGGCTCATCGAATGCCATGTTTAATTTCACCAGAGTGCAGATGACACACAACTATCCTTCACTTGCCCCAGATTCCCACACTTCACTTCCCACCGTACCGTCCTGCAGAGATTAGAGAGCATTGCGGACGTCTCAGAGCTTCAGCTAAACACAGATCAGACAGAGGTGCTTGTTATCGGTAATGACGCGCGGCGAACATCGATTGCTGCATATCTTTACTCTATCACTAACAGCCAGTAATCAGGCCAAGAACTGATGATGGACATGACCTCCGTTTATTATCATCTCCAAAGTACGTGACATCGTCTCGCCTTCTGACAGTCAGAACCTCGTCCATGCATCCGATACGTCTAGACTTGATACCACATTACTCCAGCACTTCACTTCCTTCAGAGCTGAATCCAACATCCTCAGATTAGTGTATTAATGTCTTCATGGAAATGCCCTAATACGCCTTTCCACTTGTTCGAGTAAAAGTACTCCAGCAAGATCGCTCCGAACATACAGTGGACCAAAAACACGGCTAAAATTTTATTTTATTGTTATATTTTATTTTATCACCTTCTTTTTATTAAGTGTATATGTTTTTCTTTTCTGTGAATGTATTTCTCTTCTGTAAAGCACTTTGTAAAGACGGTGTTAAAAGGTTGCTACATAAATAAAGCTTTACTTACTTCCTCTAAATCTTATTATGATCTGTGTTGCACTGCGCGTCTCATCGTGAGGTAGTTGGTGTGTGTGTGTGTGTGTATTCACCTCCAAACGCGCCCAGCAGGACTTTCTGATAGAAGGGCATGGGTCCCTGACTGCCGCTGCCCATCATGTCTCGCACCGTCTCGTAGATGGCGAACCGCGTGAGGGAATACGACATCTGCGCAGACACACACACACACTCAGTTCATCCTCTTCTGTGTTAGAGGGGCATCTTAACCATGTTTAGCCTGTAAACACTTAACATTAATCTCACACTTAAAGGATTAGTTCACTTTTAAAAAAACTTTTGCTGATAATTTACTCACCCCCCCATGTCATCCAAGATGTCCATGTCTTTCTTTCTTCAGTCGAAAAGAAATTAATCTTTTTGATGAAAACATTCCAGGATTTTTCTGCATATAATCGACTTCAATGGTAGCCAAACGGTTCAAGGTCTAAATGACCGTTTCAGTGCAGCTTCAAAGGGCTTTAAACGATACCAGACGATGAATAAGGGTCTTATCTAGCGAAACGATCTGTCATTTCAAAAATAAATAAAAAAGTTAAAGTTTTATAGGCACAAATGCTCGCCTTGCGAACTCTCCTGTTCGAACTCGTTCATCAAAATGAATGAATCTTTTTTGAGTCAATGACTTGAAAAAAGATTTGTTCATTTTGTTGAACGAGTCAATGACTCGAAAAAAGATTCGTTCATTTTGATGAACGAGTCAATGACTCGAAAAAAGATTCGTTCATTTTGATGAACGAGTCAATGACTCGAAAAAAGATTCATTCATTTTGATGAACGAGTTCGAACAGGAGAGTTCGCAAGGCGAGCATTTGTGCCTATAAAACTTTAACTTTTTTATTTATTTTTGAAATGACAGATCGTTTCGCTAGATAAGACCCTTATTCATCGTCTGGTATCGTTTAAAGCTGAACTGAAACGGTCATTTAGACCTTGAACCGTTTGGTGCCCATTGAAGTCCGTTATATGGAGAAAAATCCTGGAATGTTTTCATCAAAAACATTAATTTCTTTTCGACTGAAGAAAGACATGGACATCTTGGATGACATGGGGGTGAGTAAATTATCAGCAAAAGTTTTTTAAAAAGTGAACTACTCCTTTAAGCATCAGAGATTTCACACTGTAAACTGAAGATCTTGAGTTTCATGAATACACACAGAACTGCTCCTCTACAGGATCACAGTTTCATAACGGTTGATTATACGAAACATGTGCGATCCAACACTTTTTACACCTTTAAAGCTTTACACCTATCATTATCCTTCACACGCAGCACTAAAACACCACGACACCCTGATGTCATTTGCCAGATCTGCATCTGAAACACACTTAGACTATTATTCGTTTGAAAAAATGTTGGACAAAATGTGTTAGTTGAATATGTCATTCTGGGGAATATTGCACGTGATTTATTTGAAAGATCGACTTCCTCACTATTGTTCAGGCTTTCTGCAGTGTCACGGTGAACGTTCATAACTCAGTTTCGGTTTGATGATGATGAAGATAACGTCCTCACTATTGTTCTGCACTGTCACGGTGAACGTTCAGAACTCAGTTTCGGTTTGTCATCTGTAGCTTTGGCAGCGATTTTTCCAAAACACTGTCAAACCTAGAAGATGCATTTTCAGTAAATAAACGAAGTGAATTCATTTGTGTCCGCTTCTTCTTCACGACTCAAACTCTTTGATTGGTACATCAGTGTCCAAACCTCATACACGCTCAACCCGCTGTAGATCCTGATCACATGACCTGTCTCTCTCTAACAGAAAACACACATTAAGTTGATGGCGAAGGCTGTCTGTGTGAAATATTTCGCGTCTCCAGTTTCACAGGCGCTACCAGTGCTCAGTTTTCCCAGAGTTCCCCGCGGGATGTGAACGGATCTGACCTGTCTGCAGAGGGACGCGCTGAGGCCGTTGTAGAGCGCCAGCACACCGTCGCTCTTCACCACGTGCATCGCCATGCCAACCATCCTCATCCTCACCTCCTGCTGCGTCTGCAGGTGCACCTGTTCAACATCATCATCATCGACATCATCAGCATCATCATCACCAACTTCATCATAAACAACATCATCTTCATCATAAACAACATCATCATCATCACCAACTTCATCATAAACAACATCATCTTCATCATCATCAGCAGCACAAAAAACAACAAACGGCATTTTCCTTCACATGAGTCTGAAACGGATACAAAATACAATACAAAACAAAAAAGCACACACACACACACACACACACACACACAACAAACATTTTGTGTCTGGTTTAAAATATATATAAATGACTGAGTCAGTTAAGTGTTTTATACATATAATATAAATAAAACACTCAACTGACTCATATACTGTATATATGCGTGTGTGTGTGTGTGTGTGTGTGTGTGTTTTTCTCTTCTGTTCACCAAGGCTGCATTTATCTTTATCAAAAATACATTAAAATCAGTAATATTGTGAATTATTATTGCACTCTAAATCATCTGTTTTCTATGTGAATATACAGTAAAGTGTAATTTCTTCCTGTGATCAAAGCTGAGTTCAGCATCATTACTCCAGTCTTCAGTGTCACATGATCCATCAGAAATCATGAATAATATGAGGAATTTGATGCTCAAGAAACATTTCTGATTATTATCAATGTTGAAACCATATGCGCTGCTTTTGTGGAAACTGTGATAGTTTTTATTCGTCAGGATTCTTTGATGAACAGAAAGATCAAAAGAACAGCATTAATGTGAAATAGAATAGTTTGTAACATCTAAACATTTTCCAGCTTTTGTTTTTTATTTGGTTCTGAATTGTGAGTTATCAGCAGCCACAAACGAGCCCACGTCTATATGAAATCCCAAATCATTATATCAATTGTGAGAAACATGTAGTTTTCCGAGCACTAACTGTTTGTTGAGCTATGGATATCAGCACATCTGTAAATGCCAACAATGGTAGAAATGTAATTAATGTAAAAATGCATCACGTGACCCAGGGATGACATTTACATGAGGAAAAGGATCTGATTTACCAAACAAATGGTTAATTATGTCATTGCATTACATACACAACACTCTAATAGGTCTAGAAAGAAAACTTTTGAATTTTTGCCAGTTTTTAAATACTTATCTGTCATTCAGCCATTAACGTCTGTGTCACTTTTGGTCAATTTAATGTATCCAATTGGTGAATAAAAGCATGTACTTTTCAGCAATATATATATATATATATAGCGTGTAATAAATATCATCTCTCCAAATAGACTGTAGTTCAACATCAACTGTCTGAGTTGAGCTCAAGTGTGTAAAATGTGCAACAATTTTCTCATTCAAGCATTACATAAATACCTGCACACAACAGGTTGTAACAAAACCTCTCTCTCTCACACACACACACACACACTAGTGCATTGTAGCATGGTTTGAACAGTGGCCAACAATGACTTCACATATCTTTCTGTTGAAAGGAGATGTACACAGTTTAATAATGCAACTGTAACTCGAGACTGAACGGGTCAGCCATAAACAGAAGATGCAGTGTGCAGAATATAGTGGGGAAATATTACAATATCAAGAAGAACATTTACATACATATGTTTGCAACTTGTATCACCCTGTGTTTACCATATTCACAGACCATTGGTAAAACTTTATAATACGACTCCATTAGTTCACATTAATGCACTACTAACATTAACAGTGAGCAATTCATTTGTTACTGTATTTATTAATCATTGTTAATATCAGTTTATGAAAATACAACTGTATCTGTAATGTCAGCTGTGGTCCATTAAACAATATTATCAGATACAGCTTTTGATTGTAATCATTTATTAGTAAATGTCAATGTTTTTCATTGTTAGTTCATGTTCACTAATGTAGTTCACTAATGTAGTTCACTAATGTAGTTCACTAATGTAGTTCACTAATGTAGTTCACTAATGTAGTTCACTAATGTAGTTCACTAATGTAGTTCACTAATGTAGTTCACTAATGTAGTTCACTAATGTAGTTCACTAATGTAGTTCACTAATGTAGTTCACTCAAGTTTACTAATGAATGTTAACACACAAAAGCGTTTGCAGATGACTTATAAAGGTCAAAGGTCGCGCTCAGATTGGACTCACGAGGGTCTCGCTGTC
This sequence comes from Rhinichthys klamathensis goyatoka, assembly GCF_029890125.1. Classification (NCBI taxonomy): domain Eukaryota; kingdom Metazoa; phylum Chordata; class Actinopteri; order Cypriniformes; family Leuciscidae; genus Rhinichthys; species Rhinichthys klamathensis. The sequence goes on along the minus strand of NW_026606845.1, from coordinate 2,173,765 downwards.
TCTCTTTAAACACACAGTCTGAAGGGTAACCGGGTCAAGTTTTTAACTTCAGCCAGTGTGTGTGTGTGTGTGTGTGTGTGTGTGTGTGTGTGTGTGGTGTTAAACGGTACTTATCTGTGGCTTTTGTTTGGTTTTAGTGAATAGCAGACAATCTGAGCTCACTCAGCCGGATTGCTCAATAAACTCGCTCTCCTTTTTATAATTCATTCATTCGTGTTTCATTCATTCACAGGTGCTTTCCAGCCACCTGATACTCTCCTCTGTGAAACTCTGATGAAAAAACACACAGTAAAACTACTTCTGGAGCAGACACACACACACACTGAAGCAGACACACACACTGAAGCAGACACACACACACACACACTGAAGCAGACACACACACTGAAGCAGACACACACACACACTGAAGCAGACACACACACACACTGAAGCAGACACACACACACACTGAAGCAGACACACACACACACTGAAGCAGACACACACACACACTGAAGCAGACACACACACACACTGAAGCAGACACACACACACACACACACTGAAGCAGACACACACACACACTGAAGCAGACACACACACACACTGAAGCAGACACACACACACACTGAAGCAGACACACACACACACACACTGAAGCAGACACACACACACACACACACACTGAAGCAGACACACACACACACACACTGAAGCAGACACACACACTGAAGCAGACACACACACACACTGAAGCAGACACACACACACACTGAAGCAGACACACACACACACTGAAGCAGACACACACACACACTGAAGCAGACACACACACACACTGAAGCAGACACACACACACACTGAAGCAGACACACACACACACTGAAGCAGACACACACACACACTGAAGCAGACACACACACACACACTGAAGCAGACACACACACACACTGAAGCAGACACACACACACACTGAAGCAGACACACACACACACTGAAGCAGACACACACACACACTGAAGCAGACACACACACACACTGAAGCAGACACACACACACACTGAAGCAGACACACACACACACACTGAAGCAGACACACACACACACTGAAGCAGACACACACACACACTGAAGCAGACACACACACACACTGAAGCAGACACACACACACACTGAAGCAGACACACACACACACTGAAGCAGACACACACACTGAAGCAGACACACACACACACTGAAGCAGACACACACACACACTGAAGCAGACACACACACACACTGAAGCAGACACACACACACACTGAAGCAGACACACACACTGAAGCAGACACACACACACACACTGAAGCAGACACACACACACACTGAAGCAGACACACACACACACTGAAGCAGACATACACACACACTGAAGCAGACATACACACACACTGAAGCAGACATACACACACACTGAAGCAGACACACACACACACACACACACACACACTGAAGCAGACACACACACTGAAGCAGACACACACACACACTGAAGCAGACATACACACACACTGAAGCAGACACACACACACACACACACACACTGACTGAAGCAGACACACACACACACACACACACACTGAAGCAGACACACACACTGAAGCAGACACACACACTGAAGCGGACATACACTGAAGCAGATACACACACACACACACACACTGACTGAAGCAGACACACACACACACACACTGACTGAAGCAGACACACACACACACACTGAAGCAGACACACACACTGAAGCGGACATACACTGAAGCAGATACACACACACACACACACACTGACTGAAGCAGACACACACACACACACACTGAAGCAGACACACACACACACACACACACACACACACACTGAAGCAGACACACACACACACACACACACACACACTGACTGAAGCAGACACACACACACACACACACACACACTGAAGCAGACACACACACACACACACACACACACACACACTGACTGAAGCAGACACACACACACACTGACTGAAGCAGACACACACACACACTGACTGAAGCAGACACACACACACACACACACACACACTGAAGCAGACACACACACACACACACACACACTGAAGCAGACACACACACACACACACACACACACACTGAAGCAGACACACACACACACACACACACACACACACACACACACACACTGACTGAAGCAGACACACACACACACACACACACACACACTGACTGAAGCAGACACACACACACACACTGACTGAAGCAGACACACACACACACACACACACACTGAAGCAGACACACACACACACACTGAAGCAGACACACACACACACACTGAAGCAGACACACACACACACACTGAAGCAGACACACACACACACACACACACTGAAGCAGACACACACTGCTGTGTTTTTGTGATATATGAGGACATTCCATAGGCGTCATGACTTTTATACTGGACAATCTGTATATTCTCTCCCCCTACACTGCCCCTATCCCTAAACCTGCCCATCACACACACACACACACACACTGCCCCTATCCCTAAACCTACCCATCACAGGAGACATGCTGCATTTTTACATTTAAAAAAAAAAACATTGTTTTTTATGTTTTTTAAGCTATTTGAAATATGAGGACTCATGCAATGTCCTCATATATCACGTGTAAGTTGTAATACCAGTGTAATATGCATGTCATTATACACATTTGTGTCCTCATATATCACAAAAACAAAAGCACACACTGAAGCAGACACACACACACACACACTGAAGGTCAAAGCAAGACAAGATAATCAAAGTCCAGCAAACCGGCCTCAACTGGACACAGATGGCAGACATGCTGATCTCACACGTGTGCGACTCGAGGAATCTGGACAAAAGCATATGCATGAACACACACACACACACACACTCTCTCTCTCTCTCTCTTTCTAACACACACACACACACACACATTCTCTCTCTCTAACACACTCACACACACTCTCTCTCTCTAACACACACACTCTCTCTCTCTCTCTCTCTCTCTCTCTCTTTCTAACACACACACACACACACTCTCTCTCTCTAACACTCACACACACACTCTCTCTCTCTCTCTCTCTCTCTCTGATAATGAATGAACACTTCCTGTCCACATGGAGAGCTGATCCTAAAACACCACTGGCCTTTAATATAACAGTACAGCACGCAGAACATGTACAGCCTTTCATCCCCAACTCTATTATTATCAACACATCATTTACAAGAACCGACTGCGCTGTAGGCTATATGACAGAGAAACTCGAGTGTGTGTGAGTCTGTCATCTACAACACCGTTGTTTAATGTCCTTCAACAGTTGCAGGAAGTGTTTGGGAGTCGCGCTGACCTCCGTACTGTTATAATGTGATTACACACACACATTCTTTTGAGTTAGTCACACATGACATCACACGAGGCCAATAAACTGATCCCAAATCAGAGCTACTGACATCTGCCTGTCATTTAACATCTAAAGTGCAGGATGAATTTATTCATTATATTTCTAGAATTAATTTAAATGCTTTTCATTTAAACTTAAATTGAAATATGTACAAAATTGCTTTGATAAAATAAATCAAACCAACAGTTATTTTACACAACATTTGCACAAAATTTGATTGAATCTTTCAAGGATTATTATGTTAATGTTGTTAAAATGGTCAAATATTAACCGATTTATCAGACACAAGGTTTTCGGTAGATTTTGCAATAAATAAGCATTTATATGTTGATGGTGTTAAAATGGCCAGATATTATGAGATTTATTGGATGTAAAATGTCTGTTACAATTCGACTAACGTTAGTCTGAGATTGCTAAAATGGCCAAATATTACAGTCGATAAATATTCTTTAGAACAAGGCTGGCAGTAGATTTTGGGAAAAGCTACAAGCATTATACTGATAAACTGACCAAATATTATATGATTTATTTTCATATAAAATGTTCAGTGGTAAATTTTGGATCTGAAAAACTACACGTCTATTGTGTCCATAGTAGGACACACACTCACTCACCACATGATCTGGGTTTGGGTTTGCACCCAAAAGGTTTTTTTTAATGGCACATATGAATATGTTTGTTTAAAAGTTATGTGGCTGTATAAGCAATAGTGTTAAAATTGATGATAAATTACTATTTCCCTTTGCAGTTTGACTGGCCCATTTTACAAGAAACTGCTAATGCAAAAAAAAAGTTGTAGGCCTAGCTGATGTTTCAAGAACTGTAGGGCCTAAATAATTATATTTTATTACATAATTTCAACACAAAATTATCAAAAACAGTCATTATCATAAAATCACATGGAAATGGTATTGTACTATTGTTGTCCCAAACCTTTTACCAAAAAGTGGCCCAATTTAGCTGAATCACCCATGAATGATATTCCACCCAACGTTTGGCTATTAAAATGGCCAAAGATTATCCAAATTATCAGATGTAGGCTAAACAAACATTCATTGCAGATTGACAAAGCTGTCCGTAGATTCTGGAACAAAATTATTTAAAATGACCAAATATTGTCTGATTTTTTCTGACTTCAAATATTCAGAACAAATTGACAGATTTTAAAACAGACTAGCAGCATTATGATAATAGTGTTAAAATAGCCTTTTCCGATTTATGTTATCAGTCTGGCCGATATTTTCGGTCTCTCGATCAATATGTTTAACTATCAATGATCAAAATGAAGAACTATGAACAGTTTTCTCTTCAAAGCCACACACGCACACACACACACACACAAGTCATGTGCTCGAGCGTTGTTGTCTTCCTCTGGGGATGAAGATTAGACCGATGATCTGTCATTCTACCTGCACTAACCACACACACACACACACACTCACCTTGATCAAGTCCAGAGGGTGCGTGCAGCAAGCGGCTCCACACGACGCGATCCCACCGAAATACCAGCGCGACATGCGTTTCTCCGCCATCTCTCCGGTCCCCGTTGGCTTCTCTTCTCTCGGTCTGGTTGCAAGCGACGCGCGTTGCTGCGTGCGTGGATGATCTCGCTAATCTTCCGCGAGGTCAAGAGCGGAACGGTGATGTTTCCGATGTGCTCGAGACATGCCGAGTGCGTGGCGTGCGTGACCGGGGCGCGCGGACAAACAAAGCGTCGCAAAGTTCACGAGCAGCCAATTGCTCGCGAGGAATCTGGAACGGCCTCCCGGTGCGCCAGATCCTCCTACTGGCACACACACATTACAAACGTACAAAAAGAGATAGAAAAAAAAACACCCATCCGAATGTTAGGTGTTCATTTGGGAACGAGGGCTGGACTCTTAAAGGGACAGTAGGCGCTGAGATGACGTGGGGACTCGGGAGCGCGCTGAGTTACTGCACTGTCACTTTAAGACGAGACACTTCCTCATTCACACGCAACTTTTAGAGGAGGGGTGGAGTCACTGCATTTGGCACAATAGAGTTGCAATACTGTTGTGTAAAATGTTTAGTTGGCCAGTAAACGTTTGTTCTGGAGACATGGCTGACTGACTGACTGAATGAATGAATGTAGGCCTACTGTACTATAATATCTATAGTCTGTCTAAAAATCAAGTAAATAAACTCAACAATAAACATCAATGACATATAATCATTAATAATACTGAACATTGGAAAAAAGACTAACAAAAACAATTCGTGAGACTGTTATGCAACAGCAACAAAAAAACAATAAACGTTTGTTCTCACGTTTTGTCTCAATAAACGCATGTTGAGACATGAATGGCTGACTGAATGAATGAAGACTATCTCTCTATAAAACGTCAATTTATAATGTAGGCCTATTACCATAGAATATTTATCGTCTGTCTAAAAATCAAATACTTTACCATTGAAAAGTTAACCTGACAATCTAAAGTCTCTATCAGCTGCCAGTTCCATGAAGAAAACATTTCTTTATTATTATTATTTGCTTAAGGGATTTGTTGCCATCAGAACCCCAAGCTTTGCTTTTCAGATGGCGAAACCATGCAACCATACAAAATGAAAGTTTTTTTGGCTTTTAGTATGTTACTCTTACCGTTATCTACGGTTTTCTAAGCTTGTTTCCGCTACAGAATACAAAATAAAAAAGGTAATTGCAACTTCTTATCTCACAATTCTGGCTTTTTTTCTCAGAATTGCATGTTTATATCTTGCAATTCTGACATTATAACGCACAATTGGGAGATATAAAGTCAAAATTGCATGATGTAAAGTCGCAACTGCATGTTTATATCTCGCAATTCTGACTTTATAACACGCAATTGCAACTTTATATCACACAATTACAGTCAATACTGACTTTACAGCTTGAAATTCTGAGAAAAAAGTCAGAATTGCGAGATAAAAACTCGCAATTATCTCTTAAAATGTTTTATTCTGTGGTGGAAACAAGCTTCTATAGTTATCTAAGCTAGTGTGCTCCAGAATCTGAAGCTCCGCCCCCTACACTATAAATGAATGCAGAAGCTGTAGCTAAAATCGGCCAGTTGTTCACACATTTACTATTTTCTACACGGTGAATGGCACATAGTCCACTATATAGGGGATAGGGAACGATTCAGACAGTATAAAAATATGCTTTCCATTGGGGCAAATTAAGTTTGGTTTCATGTTAGTGTCACGTGAACCGTCGCAGCTCCGATCCAGAGACACGATACACAGAGCGGATCCTATGAGCGAGTCACCGTGGACCAGAAAACATATCGGATCCATTTGAATTCAGCACAGGATTTAGTATTTTAAAGTGATATGGATGAGATTAGGAGGAGAATCGATTAGAGATTAGAAGGAAACTGCAGCTTTTTTTAGCTCAACAGCTCTGGTCGAGCTGTGATATAAACTAAATGCTATTGGCTCATTTAAAAAGGGGAGGAGCTGATTGATATGCCCCGCCCTTTCTTTCTGTTTCAGAGAAATTAAAGGTAAACTTAGTAACTTTTTTACCTTAACCGAACAGCTTTGGAGTCATTGTAATGTTTATATTACTGATTTCGTGTTGAATGGTGGTCGTCTCGCACCCCCCTGGTGCCTGTGAGACGCAAAACCACCTTTGCGACTTTGGGCCGGCGGGCCACGATACTTCCTCAGTGTTAGGAAGTATCGTGTGATATGAGGTCTCGCGAGGTAACGAATTGCTTTACGGCAAAAAACAGATCTGATAAAATTCTGATAAAATGAGCATCAAACAGAAATAACCCGGCGCTGCATACATGTGGTGATGGGCGCGCGCAGCTCTTAAAGGGGCCATACCTTATTTTCACTCGTTACAGCATCCATCCTACTGAACAGGTACCGGTGTACAGGGGGAGGGGATCCGGCCGTGAGTGCGAGCCATCTCTGCGTGAGTGCTATTCACGACAGTACAAGTGCTCCACAGCGACTCTAGGGGTCGCTGTTTGACAAAAACAGAATTCCTACTTAGTGCTGCTTTAAGTCAACACTAAATAATGCTGCACTTTTCAAGGCACTTCAGTGGGGCTTTAATTCTCTCCTTATCAATAATGTTTCCCCTTAAACCACCAAGGGTTTGAAATGAACCCAGTTTATGAGACCCTTCACTCTTCCCTCGTGTCTCTGAAGTATTGATGTTTATGAATTCCTCCTCCTCTCATGTTGTTTCTGAAGGAGTTCTATGGAACACGAGCTCCACTATGATGACATCATCGGACTCACAGTGGACACTCTGTTTATTGTCCCATCCTGTATTCTGCTATTGTGTTGTGTGTGATTTTCTGCCAACGCATGTTGTCAACACACATCAACATATACATGTGCACATAGTCAGTCCATATTATTACATTAGGTTTATTAGACAAATAATGCACAGTAACACATCAATAAATAAATCACATGAGATATAATCATTATTAATTATACTGAGCATTGGAAAAAAGATATGTGAGACTGTTATGCAAAAAAAAAGAGTAAACTACAGAGCTTAAATTGACCTCCTATAAAAGATTAATTAGAAATCAAAATAATTGCTAAAGGCTTTATGAATGGTAATTTGAAATGTACCCATATTCAGTCTATGAAGAGGACAGAGTCAGATTACTTAATGGAATTGGACTGTCTAAATGAAAATGTACCCTCATGTCGTTTCAAACCCATGTGTTATTTCTTTCTAGCACACAAAAGTAGAAATTTTGGGTGAAAAAAAAAGTACATGAGAATGGATAATAAAGAGTTAAATCAAAGGACCTGCATAAAGTTGATGCAAAAATCACAATTTTCCACAGAAAACAATAACCGCATACAGTTTTTGAATGACATGACAGTGCGTAAATTATGATATTCCTGAATTTCTGAATATTAAATGGTAACACTTTATTTTACAGTGTCATTGTTACACATATGTTACACGTCCTTACCATAGCAATAACAGTAAATTATCCAACTCAACCAAATCCTAATCCTACCATAACCCTATAGTAAGTACTGAGTAATATTAAGCAACCACATGTACTTACTAAAGGGTTAGGATTGGGGTTTGGTTTAGGGTTAGTTGCATGTCATTATGCATAATTAATAGTTATTACTATAGTAACTACATGTAACAATGACACTGTAAAATAAAGTGTTACCAAATAAAGTGTAACCGATTAAACCTTATATGCGACCATTAGGACAGTCTTTTTTGCTCCTTTTACACAAAGAATTTCTCCGGTTTGAATAATAACCACATACAGTTTTTGAATGACATGACAGTGCGTAAATTATGATATTCCTGAATTTCTGAAGATTAAACCTTTTATGCGACCACGTTTTCCAGGTTGATGTCACCTTTTACACAAAGACTTTCTCCGGTTTGCTCTCAGCCGTGGAGGGAGGGTTCGCTTTTCCTCCTCGTCCAAAAACAGGAATAACAGGAGCTCCCGGGGACGCGGAGCCTAAATATAGCACAGCCCCGCCCACCAGCATCAGCACGGTCACGCCCCATCCCAGGTAGAGCGCAGGTCCGAGTTCACGTTTGAGCGGCGCGGCGACACTCGGGTCGTAGAAATCCCGAATCACGACGTGCGCGGTCCAACACACCGGCACTAGGAAGAAAAACGCAGCTATGAGGAAAAGCACGGCGCCGACCTGCGCCATCCGAGCCTTGGCTTCGTGAGCGTCGCCGAGGCCCCGCGTGCACTTCAGCCCGGTTACGCTGAGCGGGACCGCTAGCAGACACAGGAACAGCGACAACACGCACAGGCCGCGGCACATCTGGGCGGAGCCTGAGAGCGCGAGGCCCGAGTCGTAGACTTTACACTGCAATCGGCCCCGCTCCGACAGACACGTCATCCACAGCCCCTCCGACAGCACCTGCGACACCACCAGCTCGTCCCCCACGAACGCAGACACACGCCACCAGGGGGCGGCGCAGACCAGGACCCCAAAACCCCAGCCTGCGATGCCCAGCACCAGACCCATCACCTGAAGACTCGTGTTCGCCATGACGGATGATTGATTCACTCTGTAAAAGACAATGGAGTTTAAAATACAGGATATGTATTTCAAAGAAAATGTTTCTGTGTGTGTGTGTGTACATTCGCTAGGTTTGGAAAATAGATTTATGACCCTCCCTTAATAATATATATAAAAATAACAAATCAATTATAACTTAATAAACTGAATTATATCTGAATTTTTATAGATGGAATTAAATTATGCTTTATTCATGTTTGCATAATTATTATTAACTACATACAGTATTTCTAATAATTACAAACATTATAATTACTAACATTATTGCACTGAATTTCACTATGACTATCGGTTAAGTAGAGAAACTGGTACTAATTTCTATAATACTTTGGTACAATTAGGTTCCATTAGTTAATTTTAGTTAATGCATTAACTAACAATGAGCAGCACATTTTCTACATTATTTATTAATGTTTGTTAAAATTCATACAACCATCATTGTTAGTTGATGGTTGTCATTGTTAGTTCATGTCAGCTCAGCTTCATTAAACAATATTACCAGATACAACTTTTGATTCGAGAATAGTGCATTAGTAAATGTTGAAATTAACATTAACTAAGATTAAAAAAAAAAATGTTTAGAAGTATTTTTGATTGTTAGTTCATGTTACTAAAATCTCTTCACAAGAATTCTGTATGAACTTTTTCAACATAATTACAAAAACAACTATATTACAAGTATATATTCAAAGAAATGATTCTGAATGATTTCACCAGATGAAGTGGAAAATCTTCAATACTTACAGTGTCCGAGGAGCGTCTGTGTGTCGAGCTGATGTTGTTAAACTTTCATCTGTGTGTGTGTAGAAACACTCTCTTTGTTTTCACATGTGGGAGTAAATCTGCATCTGAGCGACGGACAACATCATCTCATCATTATGTGAACACACACATAAATACGGCATGCACTTATGCAAGCGCCCACACACACACACACACACACACACACACACACAAGAGCTACAGTCATGCAAACATACACACCACAGATACATATACTGTGTATTCATTAGAAGACAACTAATAGACACACAAATATGTTTCTCTGTTCACACCAGAACACTAGGTGGCAGAATAGAGTCATGCGAGACTATTCACTAGCAGATTCAAGACTGTCATAAAAGAAGACATTCCTTAAGATGTTTACATGACCTCATGTCATTATTTTTCTGCCAATTTGCCACTATTCACTTTATATTCACTTATATTCACCAAAACAGTTTAATCTGTTTGTAAGAAAGGCTGCACACGTGACTGTATAATAGTGTATGACATATTGATGCGCTCCAACACACCCTGAGTGCACACAACGAGCAGCGCTCTGCCTCCAGCCTCCCAAGCAATTCAATTCAATTCAATTCAAATTTATTTGTATAGCGCTTTTCACAATACATATTGTTTCAAAGCAGCTTTACAGAAAGTGCATTTCAGAAATGTACATAGAAGAATATAGTTAGTTAATCAACATGTATTAATTTAGGGCATAACATATCGCCGGCGTTGAGTCGTCTCTTCACAGGCGTCGAGTCGTCTCATCGCAGGTGTTGGAGCATCTGAAGTCTCCGTGAGACCCTTTGCATAGCAGCGAAGAGCAGTTTAGTGCCACCTTAGCAGAGATCCGACAGACTAGATCAGAGTTGAAGTTACTCGCCAAGACGGTGCGCAGTATTCAGTAGACCCCTCAACTAGCTATAACATGCTCCCATTCCAGTACATCTGACCCACTTATGCCTGCTCAATTTCCCATATCCCCCTAGACCACAGATTTTTGCCTCCTCCTTGTACAGAGCTGGTCAGCGATAAAGTCAGTGAATGCGACGAAGTAGACTGGCCTGAACCTCCCCACTAGCCAGAGCCAGATTAGCCACGGCCTATTGTTGATGCTCCTATAATGGGCCTTCTGGAGAAGATGATGAGTGAACTGCAAGTATTAAAGCAAGCTGCCATCCATCCAAGTAGATCTCTTGCAGTCCCATCAGCAAGCCTTCCTGTCAGAGACTCCAAACCTTCAGACCCCCAGACAAGCAGGATGCTTCTGGGCCATTCAAGACAACGACAAAGCCTTCATCCTCAGCCACCTCTCAGAGCCGGTCCAGCTTATAAGTCAGAGCAGTACGAGAGTTACCTACAAGGTGAGCTCGCAGCAATCTCCCAGCCACACCTGCAGAGGAGGGCTCAGCCGAGATCCCAAATTGATCTCCGGCACCAGACTGTCCCAGCCGACATACCGAGGTCCAATGCCAACGATCCCCCACTTCAATCACAGAGACCCCAGCGAGTTTGCTAGATTGAAGATACCTTTGGAGAATCTACTGCCCCCAGATGCACTCCAAAAAATGATATGTTGGCTTTACTTAACTTTTTTATGTAAACAGGTTCCACCGGTAAAAAAATAAACTTCGTAAAAAATATGTTGTGTAGGCACACACAGACATCAAGAATCAGCATATGAATCTCAGCAATGGTGACAAACAGATCATAAGCTCATTATTTATTCATGCAGCAATGCATGATGGGAGCCATGAATGAGTTTTGATTGGTGGCACCCAGAATGCACTGCAACATGCTTTATAATTGTCACCATTGCTGAGATTCATATGCTGATTCTTGATGTCTGTGTGTGCCTACTCAGAATATTTTTTAGGAAGTTTTTTTTATTTATTGATTTGATCATTTGAATTTCATTGAAAAGTCTAAAAATAGTATGCTCTACAATGACAATGCTGCTATTATTCGAAAGGTAAACTTAACTCAGAAATTCGGTTTAATGTTCAGTGACTCAGGTCAAATGATTGTGAAATAATGATTATGTTAAAACACAACCAACACCATCAGATGACCTTTGTTTATTGTTCATCCGGCTGTTATAACTCATGTACAGCAACCAAACAAAATCTAAAGTTAATAAGTTAATGGTCAAGAGCCCAACTAAAACACACACTTATCTCCATAATGGTGACTTAAACATTCCGGTTTTCTCCTTCAGAGATTCTGCTTGTTAACATCAGGTGTCTTCAATAATGCTCAATCATCACTCAGTTATTCACTTAATTAACTCATTAGCTCAGAGTTTAATTGGGTCGCTTAAAATGACCAAATTCCATGATGTTGAAGTTACATGAACATATTATGTTTGTTTAACGAAACATAGTTATGTGGAACCGGTGGAACCTGTTTACATAAAAAAGTAAAGTAAAGCCAACATATCATTTTTTTGAGTGGAGCTGTTTAAATACCTAATCCTAGTGGATCACTTGAAGCTGGAAGAGGCAAGGCTGATTCGTATCTGAACTCCCCCACACCTTACAGCAATACCATGGCTGCTCTTAATCAGAAGTGGCATCAGATGGCACTGAACAAAAAAACAACCCCATCAGATGGCATTGAACAAAATAGCCAGTGTTATGGACTCGCCTGATATTCGACGTGGTGATCAAGCTGCCTTTGAGAAGTCTGCTCTACAGATCTAGGCACTCGTGGGCATGCTTAAATCCCTTAGCCCCTGTAACAACAAGCAGATGGTCCGTTCTGCCATTTTCGTTTAGATCACTGGATTCTAAGTTGCAAACACAGCTCCACTCGTTGCTCCACAAAGCAAATGGTGTTTGGACGTAATTAAGTTACTGATTCTGATTCGCACACGTGGTGCTTTTCTCTAATGAGTAAACAAAGAAATGCCCTGTTGTACCGACATGTGACCCAAAAAGGCGTCGTTCTGGCTGGGGCATCCTCTGAGATGACACCTCAGAAACAAGACGAACATTGTGTCACCAGATGTTCAACTACATATAATTCCCCGGAGGGGGGTGAGCAAGAGTTCACCACGTCACCGAACGCTAAATGAACTCTGCTACGCACGCACACACACACACAAACACCTACACACATACACAAACTTTTACTACTTTCCTCATTTACTGAGATATATTTGATATGTTGTTATGTTTGTCTGTTGCCCAGGTCCTATGAAGGTATCTGTGATTGTATAGTGGTTCTAAACGAACGATAACTGCCTGTACTATGGATTTTAATGTATAACCTCGCAAATGTCATCCTTTACATGTCGTTTTTGATACCTACGGAATTCCCTTGATCGGACCAAGCCATATATGTAAATGAACATGCCGTAAAACGTATTTTACTACGTTTTAACATCTTTGGAGGGGTCTGACCAGATTCTGCACATGGTCACAAACCCTGCGGACACTGTCATAAATCAAGCATTTGACAAGACAAAGACGACGGACTCATCCCAAAACTGAGGAGTCTTATTGGCTTGTTCCTCCCAAAGCAGGTGTGGATTCTTTATCTTTAAAAGTCAGGATCACGCGTTTGCTCGCTCTCTTCCTTTTTCTTCAGGGTGCTCCATCATGTAACTTCTCTCCTTCGTGATCTCCTCACCGGGGATCGTTGGTTTGTTTGTTTAAGTTTTGTTTTCCTTTTTCGTATTCTGCTATTGTTCATTTCCACAGACAAGTAAATGAACTTAGCCTGAATTGTGTCTTTGGTAACTTTACGTCTGAGACCTTTAAACCTTTGTTTGAAAGTGCGCGCTCCAGACCCATCCGCAGACCACGTGACGCTCCCCAGGAACACACACACACGCGCTCTCTCGACTCAGCACCACAAATAGCATATGCAAGCAAGTATTCAATTACCGAGCTTTCAGAGCATTAAGATTGTTTTTTTCCGTGTTGTCTCAAAAAGGTTTAACGGTCCAGGTGAATTTTGCCACGATCTTCGGATCTCTCTCTCTCTCTCTCTCTCTCTCTCTCTCTCTCTCTCTCTCTCTCTCTCTCTCTCTCTCTCTCTCTCTCTCTCTCTCTCTCTCTCTCTCTCTCTCTCTCTCTCTCTCTCTCTCTCTCTCCCTCTCCCTCTCTCTCTCTCTCTCAAACTCTGACCCTTTTTGATCTCTTCCTTCATCTTTTTCTCCATGTTTCTCTTTATACTGCTGCCACTATTGTGTTTGTAAATACATGTATTCCTTGTAACGCTTAGTAACCCATACGTAATCGCAGTTATTAAATACATTCATTTATTGACTCTGTCTTCATGCTGATACTCCAAGTCACTTAAATGCGATTCAGCTACAAGCTTTAAATTTGTAGAATATTTTAAATAGTATTTTTATAGAATAAGAGTTGTTTTTCATGGCCAGAGAAATAGCCTTGCTTCTATAAGACAGATAGCCTTTCGTGAGGGTTAATTTAATATCGTATGGTCAGTTTGCCGGACACACAGATTGGTTCGATATTGAATTGATGCCATTAAAGGTTATCCTGAGAATAAATCTATTCTCGACAATTTGTATATAAATAAATAATTATAATTCGTTATGATTTTGATTATTGATACATAAAATTATTCTAGTTTTGCCAATCTGTGCGATGACTGATTATGAATCCGTTGTATTCAGTCGTTCATACAGATTGGCAACGTATTCCCTTTTTGGGAGATTTTAAATGTATGCTTCTCTGGGCCGAATCCGTATTAATAGTTATTAATTTTGAATTATTAAATATTGATTACATATTTCCCCCAAAGCCTGGCCCAGGTTCGCTACACCCCCCATGAGAGATAGAGCTATAGTGTGGAACAAGCACGCCTGTTGAGTAAGTTACCGCCAGAGAAGAGAGCTGCAAGGAATGGGGAACAACCTATACCCTGACTGCCCTCTCTGAGTGGCTGCAATATGAGTCCTGGTGCCAGGAATATGGCGGTTCATCGCAGGTGAAGATCACCAAGGAGAGACAAGGGCCTAGACAGGAACCTCGCCAGAAGAGGTGGACCACCACTGTGTTGTATGGAGCCAGAGAGGCGACGGAGAGAGACATTTCACCAGTGCCTGTGAATCTCCCAGCCAAGAACAGAATTAAGTCTTACTGCACATTCTGTAACAACTCAGATCACTTATTGAGCCAATGCACAGAGGTTGTAAAATGAGGAACCAATTATCAGAGTGGATCCGTACCAATAAAAGGTGCTGGCGATGTGCAAGAACCCACCAAGCTGCGCAGTGCAACCTGCGGAAACCCTGTAGCATTTGTCAAGGTAAACACTTACCAGTGCTGCATAAAATTAATTTCATGACACCTAAGACTGAGATTAAGCAAACCAAAGAGAAGAGCTGTCTGGAGAATACACCTTCGGAAGTGCTGTATGTGGACAGACCAGTAGATGGCAGTCCTGTCCTATTAAAGGTTATTTAAGTACTACTCCACCATGGCAAGCACACCCTGTGCACATATGCCATCCTGGACGATGGCTCAGAACGGACTATGCTCTTACCAGCTGCAGTACGCCACCTGGGCCTCCTGCCAATAAACCTCAGCACAGCTTCCTCATCACTGGTGCCTTCACCGCAGAACAACTGGGTCTTGCACTTCACTCTTACCCCATATGGACAAATTGTAGAAGAGGACCTTGTGGGCCTTCCAATACAGGCATTCGAGCAGGCGCAGCGCTTGCTGCTCATTGGAGCTGACCACCCTCACTTAATTACTCCCATTAAGCCAGTAAGGTTAGGACCCCCAGGAGGACCGGCAGCTATTAAGACACATTTAGGATGGACATTGCAGGGTTTGTTGACCTCCACCATTCCCCAAATGGCAGAGCTCTTCAGGAACGTCGAGAAACTGAGGCAAGTTGACGTACTTCCCTTCAGGAGCGAGAAGGAGGTCACCAGGTCCCGACATGACCAATATGCTGTTCATATGTTTATCAGTCATAGCCAGCCAGAGGATGATGTGAGGTTTTCCATTGAGAAATGCTTCTACGTCGATAATTATCTGCAAAGCCTCTCCTCCCCTGACCAAGCCCGAACACTGGTACATAAGCTAAGGGAGATTCTAGCCTCTGGTGGATTTGAACTCCGCCAATGGGCCAGCAATAAACCAGAGGTCATCAGCCATCTACCGAAAGAAGCCCGATCAGACAGTCTAGAACTCTGGTTCCATCACGGCCGAATAGATAATCCTTAATCCGCCCTGGGCCTCAGCTGGCACTGTTCCACAGACAAACTGAGGTACAAACATCGACCAGTAAATTATGATGCTCCTACCATGCGGAACATCTACAGGGTAGTCAGTATGACCCCCTCGGGTTTATCCCGCCGTATACCACCCATGCCAAAATACTAGTGAGACAGCTTTGGGACAAACACAGGGACTGGGACGATCCTCTACTGCCCCATGATTTACTACAAGCTTGGAGAGGCTGGGAGGGAGAGTTACAAGTCCTGCCGAGAACAACACTGTTTGTTGCTGGTACTTTGATTTGCCAACTTTAAGTGCCTGGCCTTATTCTCTTACAGTGCTGTTGTGTTTTCTGTTGTGTTTGTAACAGTACACACACAACAGAAACTGTATTTCTTCCTGTTTGTCTATGCATGATGACTCATTTGCACTTTCCGTATTTTTTTTTAAATACTAATAAATAAGACTGTCTGAGCTTCAAGAAATCAACTCATAGCTGGATCCACCAGGACTTCTAAAAGTGAAATAACAGGATTTGCTTGTTTGTGGGCAAGTCCTGCTTTGTTTGAACAATGGAGAGAAATGGCTAATTTGATTAGCAGTCACGTGATCACACTGTTGATTTTCCTGCATGTACTTTCAGTTTGTTTTATTCCATTCAGCCCGAGAAAGAAGATTGCAAAATATGTAGAAATCCAAATGACAAACTTCACAGAAAAATGGCTGGAGCTCATACAGGAACATTAAAATATTGATTCAATCGAAACATTAAAACATTAGCTGCATTCATTGTTATTTTATTTTGAAATATTTAAAAACAAAATACTGCCATAAAACACATATTAAACCGTAGATTTGGAAGAGGAAGAAAAATATTGAGTTCTTAAGTAAATAAATAGATATGTAACTCTTTATTCTTTTTAAAGAAGAAAAATTGGCTACATCTCATCTCTGAAGTTTTATAGTATATTGCAGAGTAAGACACAAGCAAATAACATTACAATGATTTTGTTTCTTTAAAAGTTTTTATAGATTTAGCTTGTTACCCTCAAATTTGTATGTGTATTTCTACCTGTTTTTGTGAGACACATTTATTCTACCTTTGGTCTGATATCTTTGTCTTTAGGTCTTTAGGTGTCAAAATACAGCCAATGTGTGACGCTGGCATATTTTTTTTTTTTTTTTTTTTTTTTTTACAGTATGAGGGAGTGTAGAGACACTTCCTGGGTCCGGCTCACACAGACAAACAAACACACAGGGACTTTGAACGACAAGCACTAACTGCGAAAGACATAATGGCATCAGCATATAAAGGTCAGTCTAAGTTAAATAACCTAATGTGATACAGCTAGTTTAATACCATACTGAGAAATTAATCATATAATGTGCTTTTTGTTGCTGGTAGTTGACAGCATTAAACAGTAAATCAGAAAGTAAATAGTGAAGATAATCTACATTAGCATTTAGTGAGCATACACAACCTTAAATCTCTACTATTCAGTTCTACTAATTCATTTTATAAAATATATTTGTATACAAGTACAGAGTATCATGATTAAAATACTGCATGATGTTACCAAAATAATGGTGAGGTAATGTCATCTGTCTTCTATGCCAAGTTTGAATCCCCATCCTTAAACAAAAGGAATGTGACACGACCTGTTAGCGGCTCAAAAAGTTATTTTGTGAATGTTGCTAATGTTTGTATTCATACGTCAGTTCTCACAATGTTACATAACCAGAATATCTAAAAATGAATCATCCATTATTACTTTTATGACACTGTTGATATTTCTAGTGTTTACATGGATGTAAGTGTTGGCTGCTCATCTATTTGCTGCAACTTGGAGAATAAAAAAAGATAATAAACTTTCCACGGTGTAATCATGATCTTACAGATGTGGTGCTCCCAACAGTGTAAAGCCTGATGGGCAATGAAGGCAATGTGATGTATGTCAATCAGAAAGTGTAGGTGCTGTTCATCTGTGACCACCAGATGGCCACAACATACAAGGTGTTGAAATGCTTTGAGTAATGATGTGATACAGTTTATCATACTTTGTGGCTATGCTCATTTTAGGAGGGCTTCAGTCCCACATTTCCACCCAGTCCCCCCGAAAATTAGCAAATAACTCCATTAAAACTCACATAAAACCGGTGGCACTTTTGGCTCATCCCCGAATTTCAGTCTGCGTTATTCAGCATGTTCTTCGCCACACTGAGGTTAGTTTTAATTTAGCCAGCTGGTTGGTTGGCTAGTTATCTAGCTAGCTAGTTTTAGCAAGTTAGCAAGTTTTAATTTGTTAGCTAGTTAGTTGGCTAGTTAACTAGTTAGTGTGTTTGTTGGTTGCCTTGTTAACTAGTTAGCTAGTTAGTCGGTTGTATAGTTAACCATCTAGCTAGCTAGAGGGGCTTGATGTTAGTTAATTAGTTAGATAGCTATGTGAAGTGAAGTGACATGTAAAGGCCAAGTATCCCTTACGGAACAAAAATATATGGGAATATACTGCAAAATATAATGCAATATATTACATAATACATTTCCATATATGGGAAACTAGTGCTTATATTTTTCAATATACCGCAATATGCATTGACCTTGGCTATATATTAATGAATATAAAATATTTATAAATGAAGACAAAAATAGCATTACATGTAATATTCACAAAGTTTTATCCTTTATTGTGTACATATTTTGCCCGAGGTGTAAAGTCCAGATTCAGAAAGTAAAAGACGTCCTCAGTATTTTGTTCACCTGGATTTGCTAATTAGCAGTTTTTCAGCCAGGAGATAGAAATCAGCTGACTCAGGTTGTGAAATAATGACTATGTTAAAACATAACCAACACCATGAGATCACATTGTCTCTTTGTTCATCTGGCTGTCATAACTCATGTACAGCAGCCAAACAAAATCTAAAGTTAAACTTGTAAAGGTCAACTGCCCAACTAAACCAAACACTGATCTCCATAATGGTGACTGCATTTGATTTTTCTTCTTTAGTGATTCTACTTGTTATCATCAGGTGTCTTCAATAATGCTCAATCATCACTCAATCAATAACTTAAATAGCACATTAACTTTAACACTCTTCAGTGTTAATTTAACACTCAAATTTTAACACTTTTACACTCTTGAGTCTTTAACACTCTTGAGTTTTTGCTGTGTAACATTCAGGAAACTGGACATTTTTATGTTCTTGGAATGTTAGAAATCAACATTACTATCATGTTGAATTTTTAATCGAAAATTACGTTTAAAGAACGTTTGAGGAACATTATACATTTTAAAACACGTTCCTCTAACGTCAAGAAAACTGGACATTTTTCACGTTCCCAGAACCAACACTGAATATTTGGAGAACGTTCTTATAACAAAATTCTGTTAGCTGGGATAAGCCCTAACTACTTAGTTAAATAGTTTGTTGTTTAGTTACCTAATTAGCTAATATGTTGGTTAGATAGTTAACTAGCTAGCCAGATAGTTTGTTTAAGTTTAGCTAATTAGCCAACCAATGAACCAGCTGGCTAGTTAGATTGTTTTAGCTAGTCTGCAAGTAAGTTTTTTAGTTAGTTAATTTTAAGTTGTACTGAGATACTAAACACAACCATAGACTGTAAAAAAGTTGGATGACGCACCTTCACTCTCTTCCATTGTAGAAAAGTGAATCCGCCAAAGTCTTAATATGACGCTGACATCTCGGAGCCCGAGTCTGCGCAGTAGTGAGTGTGAAGTGGAGCCGCGATATCAAGGTCCCTCCCTCACTCCCGCAGAAACTGATGGTTAGTACAGTTTACGGCAGAGCAACTCATTGTGTCGATGTGAAATATACAGTTATGGAAGCTCAAATCTCCTCCTGAAAATCCCAGGCGACTCAGTGACTACTTCACTCAGAGAGGCAAATAACTAACTAAAAACAAACTTAATTAAAACACTTACACCAACGTGATAAAAACTACCTAAAATGACAGAAACCTTCTTTGGGGAAAAGTGTAATTTCATTGTTTAGTTTGTCTTACGTCATATTAAATTCCGTTAAGAGGGCGGGGTTTATTACCGCATCTAGCCACCTGGGGCGATCGAAACATTTTGGCTTCACTTTTCAGGACTTGTGTGTCACACTTGCTCAAAGGGTCGACAAAATGCATTTTGTACAATAACAAAATTAACAGCACATGAGTAAATAAATGGGTCTGGTGAAATAGCTAAAAATGCATGGGGATTAAAAGCAGGCATGTTTAATCATCTAGGCAAGGCAAGGCAAGGCAAGTTTATTTATATAGCACATTTCATACACAATGGTAATTCAAGGTGCTTTACATAGAAAAATCAAAAGAAATAGGAATAATTAAAACAGTTAAGAATAAAGAGATTAAAATAATCAAAAGAAATAAGAATAATTAAAACAGTTTAGAATAAAAAATTAAATAAAATACAGTACAAACAGTCGGACGAGCAGTGGCACAGTGCTCATTCAGTAAATGCATAGCTAAACAGAAGTGTTTTGAGTCTAGATTTGAATGTAACTACTGTAGGAGCACATCTGATCTCTTCTGGAAGCTGGTTCCAGCTGCGGCTGGCATAATAGCTAAAAACAGACTCTCCATGCTTAGAGTGAACCCTTGGTATTTCTAGCTGATGTGATCCTAATGATCTGAGTGATCTGTTGGGTTTATATTCAGTGAGCATATCTGCAATATATTGAGGTCCTTGGCCATTAAATGATTTATACCAGTAATAATACTTTAAAATCAATCCTAAATGTAACTGGGAGCCAGTGTAAAGACCTGAGGACTGGTGTGATGTGTTCATATTTTCTGGTCCTGCTCAGGATCCTGGCAGCAGCGTTCTGTATGAGCTGCAACTGTCTTATGGTCTTTTTAGGAAGGCCAGTGAGGAGTCCATTACAATAATCCACCCTGCTGGTGATGAAAGCATGCACAAGTTTCTCTAAGTCTTGACTGAAAACAAAGCATCTAATTCTTGCAATATTTTTCAGATGATAGTATGCTGATTTAGTTATTGCTTTGACATGACTACTGAAACTAAGGTCTGACTCTAGAGACACACCAAGATTCCTGACTTGATTTTTAGTTGTTAGACCCCTAGCGTCAAGGTATGCATTCACCTTGAGAACTTCATCTTTGTTTCCAAACGCAATGACTTCAGTTTTGTCTTTGTTTAACTGAAGAAAGTTTTGGCACATCCAACTGTTTACTTCATCAATGCATTGGCACAGGGAGTCAATGGGGCTGTAATCGTTAGGCGATAGGGCTAAGTAGAGCTGTGTGTCGTCTGCATAGCTGTGGTAAGAGATTTTGTTCTTTCTCATTATTTGGCTCATTGGGAGCATATACAGGTTGAATAGGAGTGGTGCAAGAATTGAGCCTTGAGGGACTCCACATGTCATGGATGTCCACTCAGACTTATGGTCTCCTATACTCACATAATAACCTCTCCCTTCTAAGTATGACCTGAACCATTTTAGGACTATCCCAGAAAGCCCCACCCAGTTTTCCAGTCTGTCAAGAAGTATGTCGTGATCAACAGTGGCAAATGCAGCACTGAGGTCGAGTAGTACCAGCACTGATAATATCCCTGTATCAGTATTTAAGCGAATATCGTTTATTATCTTTATGAGCGCTGTCTCTGTGCTGTGATGCGATCTGAAACCAGATTGAAAATTGTCAAAGTATCCATTCAAGCTTAAGAATTTGTTCAGCTGATTGAAGACAACTTTTCAATCACATGCTGAATCAGGTCAAAAGTTTTTAAAACAGTTTTGATTTCTTTTGCCATATTTGTATCATTATCTATGTGAATGTTAAAATCTCCAGCAATAGCAAAACAGTCGAACTCTGAGGAAATTGTTGATAACAGTTCTGTAAAGTCCTCAGCAAAGGCTGGAGAGTATTTTGGAGGCCTGTAAATAATGATAAGTAAAATGCGTGGGGCACCTTTTAAAACAATACCGAGATATTCAAAAGACGGGTAGTTACCAAATGATGTTTGCTTACATTGATAGACATCCTTAAAAAGAGCAGCTACTCCTCCACCTCTCCTTACAGCTCTGCAGACACTCATAAAAGTAAAGTTAGGAGGGGATCTAGAGCTCCAGCTAATGACATGAACTGTTTGACAGGTTATGCACATGATCTGAGGATTGTGTTACTGGGAGTCTCTGGAGCTGGAAAGAGTTCAACAGGAAATGCAATACTGGGTCAAGAGGCATTTAAAGAGAGCAGAACCAGAGAGAGTGAGAAACAGAGAGGAAGAGTAGAAGACAGAAACATCTCCATCATCGACACTCCAGGATTCTTCAACACTGAACTGACTGATGAAGAGATGAAGAATGAAATGATGAAGAGTCTGTATCTCTGTTATCCTGGTCCTCACGTCTTCCTGCTCGTCATCAACCTGGGAAACTTTGAGGAGGAGCAGAGGAACCTTGTGGAGCAAATTCAGGAGAACTTTGGAGCTCAAGCTTTAAAGTTCACAATGATTCTGTTTATTGGAAGAGAAAAAATAACAATTAGAAAATGGAAGCTCATTATGGATAGTAGAAAGTTCCAGAACCTCATCAAACACTGCAGAGGTAAATATCATGAGATCAACAGTAAAACTGAGATTCTTGCAACTCACATCACAAAGCTTCTAGAGAAGATTGATGAAATCGTCAAACAGAATGATGGCCAGCATTATGACATTTCCATTTACTTAAGAACTCCACTAAAGGGCAGAAAAGAAAAGATAAAACAAGAGAAAGAAACGAAAGTGCAAGAGACAAAACACGAGCAGATAGAGATAGTGAGGGAGACGATTCACGTGCACAGTGTAAAGGAAAATAGCACAACACATTGTGTGACTGAAAAGAAAGATACTTTTTCAAAAATAGTGACAAAAATTAAGAGAACAGAATTATTTGAAGACAGATTCTCCAGAGTTACACACGAAAACAGGCAAGATGAAGAGGAGGCATTGAAACAATCAGTAAAATCACAGAGAAACTCTTTTGAAAACATGGGAGAAACAAATACAGTCCAGATCCCAGCAAAATATTGGGAAACAGGAAAATGGGACCAGAAGAAACAACATACAGCAAGAGAACAACATCCAACCCACACAGGTGAGAACTTGTACTTTATTACACTTTTCCAAAATATCACGACATCATATTTCTTGAAAAGTAAATGAAACTTAATCTCTTATTTGTCTGCTCTAAAACTCAGTGTCACAGTCCATACAGAACAGACATATGAAACTTGGAAAGCACACAGATCTCAGGATCGTGATGGTTGGTAAAACTGGAGCTGGAAAGAGCGCGACAGGAAACACCATCCTGGGACGTAAGGCGTTTAAAGAAGAATTTTCTACTGAATCTGTGACTGAGAAATGCCAACAACATCAGCAGACGGTAGAAGGTCGAAACATCTCAGTGATCGACACTCCAGGACTGTGTGACACATCAATCAGTGAAGATCAACTGAAGAATGAAATAGTGAAGTGTGTCTACATGTCTGTTCCTGGTCCTCATGCGTTTCTGCTGGTCATGAGACTTGACGACAGATTCACAAAGGAACAGAAACAAACAATGAAATGGATTCAGGAGAACTTTGGAGAAGAAGCTGCTTGTTACACCATCGTTCTGTTCACTAGAGGAGATCAGTTAAAAACACCTATAGAGGAGTTTCTGACAAAAAACAAGCAAATTAATGAGCTAGTTATAAAGTGTAAAGGCGGTTATCATGTGTTCAATAACACAGATGAAGAAAATCGATCACAGGTCACTGAACTGCTGGAGAAGATAGAGAGAATGGTGAAGGAGAACGGAGGAGAGCATTACACAAATGAGATGTACAAGAAAGCTCAGAGGAAAATAGAGGAAGTAGAGAAGAGGAAGAGAGAGGAAGAGGAGAGACGGAAGTTAGAGGAAGAAGAAAAGATAAGGGATGATGAAAGAATGAGGCTGTTGACTAAGGCTAAAGGAGTGGCATTAGTGGGAACAGGAGCGGTAGTGTGTGCAGGAGCAGTAGTTGCTGGAGGAACACTAAGTCCAGCTTTAATCTCAGGAGCAGCAGTTGCTGGAGGTGCAGTACTGGCCTCTGCTGCTAAAGGAGCCACAGTATCTGAAGCTTTAAAGGCAGGAGTAGTAGCTGCTGGAAATGCAGCACTGGCCTCTGTTAATAGTGGAGCATCACTACCTGCTGCTTTCATTGGAAGCAAGAAATCATGTTAAAGTTAAAGAAACTGAACACTGCAAAATCCCCAGAGTTAAATTAACTCTGCTCAGAATACATATGGTCCCACTCTAAAGAGTGTTAAAGTATATAACACTCTGAATCAGAGTTAAAGTTAATGAGATAATTAAGGGATTAGCTAAGTGATGATTGAACATTAGTGATGAACACCTGCTGTTAACAAGCAGATTCACTGCAGGAAAGAGAAACACAAGAGCTATGTCCCAATGTGAAGGCTGCATCCTTCGAAGGCCGCGGACTATCTTGAGGCCACGAGTTACTATTTACACAGGTTTCAACCCTATTTGAATATTTAAAACCAGTTGAATATAAAAAAGTCTAGTGCAAACGTTACTCCCGCTCGTCATCGGCAGCTGTCAGTCACAGTTGCTAGGCGACAAGAACAATCCTCCGTAGGCTAGACCGGTCTGAGCGCTTCAGATGCGCACTTTGATATGGGACACAGCTGTAGTTAGCAACAATTTGTTAATATTGTGACAATAGACCTACATTTTGTTACTTTAATTTTCAAAATAACCAGTGGTGTAATGTAAGGAACTACATACTTCGTTAAGTATTCACGTACAAATGTGAAGTAGCCTACTTTTTCCCTCACAGGACAGCAACACTACGCATTGTTTTACATTAAACTACACAAAAGTATGTAAATAAATAAATTCTCAATCATTCTTTCAAGACGAGAAAACAGTCTGTCCATCCTCTTCCTACTCTCCTCTGCAGTCCCATGCCTTCTCTAATCAAGTCCAACAACTCGTCCTCTCTGAAAACCCCTTCTTTGTAGTGCTGGTGCTGATGCTGATGATCCTGCTGGTGCTGGTGCTGCTGGCTCATCCTCTTCTTGGTCGCACTCTGCTGAACTCGGCCCTGGTCTGTCCTCAGGGATGGAGCCAATTAGGACAGGGGGGTTGGTGGAGTGCCTCTGTCCCAACACCTCATCCATGAGGACAAACCAGGGCCAAGTTTCAGCAGTGGGTTTCCCACTCACACCCTCACCTGTCCTAGGACACTTGCAATCCTAAGGCAGAGCAAATAAAGCATGCCTGTTAACAACAACAACACAATACATTTAAACAAAGATCTGTCAAACTTTCTAACTTTATATATATATATATATTATCCTGCATGGGAGTCACCTTCCCCAGCAGGTCCATTTTCTCCAGAATTCTCCTAAAACAAAACAAAAGGGAACCACTTATGAAAAATATTAAGACAGGAGTGCAATCTTAACATTAGTGCAACCTTAACATTACAAAATATGACACATCAGGATATGAATACAAAAATACTTCAGAAATCATATTTCTGGATACTCAAATTTGGTTAAAACCTTTGTAGACATAGCTTGCATGACAGCACTACAAAAACACATAAAAGTGAAACCCCATTGTCATTTATATTTTTTTTATAATAGGCTTCACAAGTGAGACAGACTAGTGCAAATATTACAAATAGGTCGTTGCCTTACGCTGGCGGAGTTTTTCACCCCCGTAAAGAAATGGTCATTTTCAGACAGCAATTGGATAAATTGAGCTGTCTGCTACTTGTTCCCTGAAACAATTATTAAACTAATATTAGCACAAGTTTTGCCTCAAACCACATGTCAAATGAAGCCACACAATGGTGACGATTGAGTAAAGATGAATAAGAAAGACAAACTTGTGGCTTTTAACGCTAGTTTCTCTAGCTATTTGAGTAAATGAAAACATAATACTTACATTTAAATGTGAATTTGCCGTCCACCACCGAACTCTCGGCCGCCCTTTTTCTTTTAATAAAAATGCTGTCGTCACTAGCGCAATGACTTATGGGGTAGGATAGGCCGCTTAGGATCCATTTATGTATCCTCTCTTTCACGGGGAAACGAAGGGTGCATTTGGCGTCGCTTTTGAATCAGGGTAGCCTTCGTCGCGCGGCAATGACGCAACCGGCCTTCGAATACGGCCTTCGGAGGAAGCAGAACAGAATTGGGACAGCCTTCATCGTGCCGTGGTGATGCAATCGGCCTTCAAATGCGGCCTTCGGAGGGTGCAGCCTATGAATTTGGACGTCCTTCGTCGTGCCGCTGTGACGCAATTGGCCTTCAAATACGGCCTTCGGAGGATGCAGCCTTCACATTGGGACACAGCTATACTGTGTATTCAATAGAAGGCAACGAATAGACACACAAATATGTTTCTCTGTTCACACCAGAACACTAGGTGGCAGTGTAGAGTCATGTGAGACTATTCACTAGCAGATTCAAGACTGTCATAGAAAGAAGAAATACCTTAAGATGTTTACATGACCTCATGTCATTATTTTCCTGCCAATTTGCCACTATTCACTTATTCACTTATATTCATTCACCAAAACAGTTTAATCTGTTTGTTGCTGGTACTTTGATTTGCAGACTTTAAGTGCCTGGGGCCTGTACCATGATGGTAGTTGGACAAACTCAGGATTATCTCATTTGGAGTAGAATCAGGTGGAGTGACTTTATCACATCAGACATGTGTCACTTTGCTCACAGCTGATTTGTCCAAGTTTGGTTTGCTACCTCTTACTGGAACATAACCTGCCCTGGACCAGGTTAGCCATGGGGCGTAAGTTACGATGATCACTGCTAAAACCCAAACCACTTTCATGGTGCCTAAAACCCAGGGTTAGCGCAAACACTGAAACATACCTGGCTAACCTAAACCGGCCTATAGGCCCAGGCCTTATTCTCTTACAGTGCTGTTGTGTTTTCTGTTGTGTTTGTAACTGTGCAAACACAACATAAACTGTATTTCTTCCAGTTTGTCTATGCATGATGACTCATGTGCACTTTAAATACAATTTTAATATATTCATAGCTGGATCCACGAGGACTTCTAAAAGTGAAATAACAGGATTTGCATGTTTGTGGGAAAGTCGTGGTTTGTTTGAACAATGGAGGGAGAGGGCTCGTTTGATTAGCAGTCACATGATCACTGTTCATTTTCCTGCATGTACTTTGTTTGTTTTATTCCATTCAGCCAGAGAAAGATGTAGAAGTCCAAATGACAAACTTACAAGAAAAATGATTGGAGCTCATACAGCTAAATTAAAATATGTATTCATTCATTTGAAACTTGCAAATATCAGCTACATTCATGTTATTTTATTTTAAAATATTCATAAACATAAAACACATATTAAACAGTAGATTTGGAAGAGGAAGACAAATATGTAAATAAATAGAAATGTAACTCTTTATTCTTTTTAAAGAAGAAAAAATCATCTCATCTCTGAAGTTTTATAGTATTTTGCAGAGTTAGACACATTACAATGATTTTGTTTCTTTAAAAGTTTTTATAGATTTGGCTTGTTATCCCCACATTTGTATGTGTATTTCTACCTTTTTTCTGGAGACACATTAATATACCTTTGGTCTGATGCTTGACCTTTAAAACTGAATTAACTTATTTTTACATTTCAAACCTATTCATTGGAGTCAATAGTATCCAGCTGCAGACCTGCAGCACCACCAGTTTCAGAACCCCAGCGCCAGAACCGGAAGTGAGGGGTGGAGCTTACGTTCTAAACCGAGTAACGCCACCTAACGTTTTGGAGTGTAATTTGCTTAGGCACGAAACGGCATTATTACACACGAAACGGCATACTTTATACGTATTATGATGATACATTAAGGTATAGTACAATAAGCATTTTAAAACATTGATTTTGTGTAATATAATTCTATATAGTTATCTGTTTCATTGTATTATGAGAGTTACTTCCTGATCATGATGGTGAAAAATAATGCTTGAAACTTATGGTCATTTTATATAAAATATACTTTATTTCACAAGAACATGTGCAGCATGCATTTTTCTTTATGTAAAATAATGTCAAAAATCTAAAAAGAGAGAGAAAATCCGGCATTGTTTTAAAAGAAACCATAAAAATGTACCATAGCTTACTTCAAATAATAGCCGAGTCCCAAATAGACGATTGTCTCTTTTACACGCCTGGTGTGGCTGCAGGTCTGGGTAAATATAAGTCCGGTCTCAAATAGAGGTCGGGTCTGTTTTTTAGTTTCAGGTTGTATTAAATCTTCTAAAACCCGTCAGATCGTCCGCTTTTTGGCGGCCGCCAAAGCAAATTTTTGTCCCGCCAAAGCCTATTTTGATCGGTGAGTGATGTAGAATAGAATGACTGCTGCGCATGACAGGGCAGAGCAGAGAGAGAGAGCCCTGGCCGCGCGCGCGCACTCTCACGTCTTCAAACAACACTTGCTCTTTATTTGTCACTACTTGCCAGACTAATATGACAAAGCACTAAAACAGTAAACATCAGTTGGGCACGGCCCAAAACATAAAGTAGTTCTGCAAGATCTTTGTCTTTAGGTGTCAAAGTGCAGCCAATGTGTGACGCTGGCATATTGTTTTTGTTTTTTTAACAGTATGAGGAAGTGTAGACACATTAACTAGGTCCGTCTCACACACACAAACACAGGGACTCTGAACGACAAGCACTAACTGCGAGAGACATGGCATCAGCAGATAAAGGTCAGTCTAAGTTAAATAACCTAATGTGATAGTTTAATACCATACTGAGAAATTAATCATATATTGTGCTTTTTGTTGCTACTAATTGACAGCATTAAAAAGTAAATCAGAAAGTAAATAGTGAAGATAATCTACATTGGCATTTAGTCGCCATGTTACAACCTTAAATTTCTACTATTCAGTTCTACTAATTCAATTTATAAAATATATTTGTATTCAAGTACAGAGTATCATGATTAAAATACAGCATGATGTTACCAAAGTAATGATGAGGTAATGTCATCTGTCTTCTTTGCCAAGTTTGAATCCCCATCCTTAAACAAAAGGAATGTGACACGACCTGTTAGCGGCTCAAAAAGTTATTTTAGCATCATTCACAATGTTTGTATT
This sequence comes from Rhinichthys klamathensis goyatoka, assembly GCF_029890125.1. NCBI lineage: Eukaryota > Metazoa > Chordata > Actinopteri > Cypriniformes > Leuciscidae > Rhinichthys > Rhinichthys klamathensis. The sequence continues at coordinate 2,144,132 of NW_026606845.1, read as the reverse complement.
CATACGTCAGTTTTCACAATGTTACATAACCAGAATACCTAAAAATGAATCATCCATTATTACATTTATGACACTGTTGATATTTCTAGTGTTTACATGGATGTAAGTGTTGGCTGCTCATCTATTTGCTGCAACTTGGAGAATAAAAAATGATCATTAACTTTCCACGGCGTAATCATGATCTTACAGATGTGATGCTCTAATAGTGTAAAGCCTGATGGGCAATGAAGGCAATGTGATGTACATCAATCAGAAAGTGTAGGTGCTGTTCATCAGCGTCATCATTTAAAGCCCCGGCGTTACCCACCAAGCCATTAAAAGCCACTTCAGAGCTGGTGGGTAAAGCGTATTCGGCAGCAGGTCAATACTGCAGGCATACCAGGCTGATCTGCTTAGGGACATGGACGATTGTGAGGAAGTCAGCGCTGCAGCGCAACAGATCTGTCTCTCCGGGCCACCAAGGAGGCGGCCAAATCAATAGATCGGTCTATGGCAGCCATGGTGGCCACGGAACATCATTTGTGGCTAAAGCTGATTTAAAAGATAGAGACAGGTCTGATATTCTGGACGCTCCGCTTTCGCCTTCGGGTCTATTCGGGTCTATAAACAGTGTCGTCGATAGATTTCAGGAGGCGAAGAAACAATCAGCGGCGTTCCAGAAGTTTCTTCCTCGCTGGTCTAATGTCCCCGAGACTACTGTTATTAAAAAGGAGCAGTCTCGGCCATCTACGGGTTCCTCGCAACACAGAATGCAACAAAAACAAAGCGTCGCCACACGGGCTCCTCCACAATCGGGGGGGCCTGGGTGGTGGTCGCAGTCGAAGCCGATTAGAGGCAGGAAAGATCTGAGGACTGTCATCATCTCTAAGAAAGCTTAGATAAAGAAGAAGTCCTGACGCCGAGGCTATCAGGCTTCGAGAATCCGTGTCTCTCCTCGGCGCCCGCTGGGGGGCGACTCTCTGAGGAGAGAAGGTGTATGTTGCGGCTATATCTGCTTACCACACTCCTCTGGGTGGTGCATCATTGGGGAGAGATCCTCTTATTACTCGTTTTCTTCGTGGCACCCTGAGGCTGAGGCCTGCACTGTACATTAGAGCACCGGCTTGGTATTTGGCCGTTTCTTTGGAGGGCTTGTCTTTGGCTCCCTTCGGGCCAATTGAAGAGGTTTCAGAAAAGTTCCTTACACTAAAAACTTTATTTCTCATTGCTATTTCCTCTATCAAGAGAATTGGAGATTTGCAAGCCTTGTCGGTTGCTCCTTTGTGCCTGGAATTTGCACAGGGCATGGTGTAAGCCTTTCTTCACCCTAGGCCGGGTTATATTCCTAAGGTACCTACTAATGTTTTAGGCCCAATCATTCTGCAGGCCTTCTGTCCTCCACCTTTTATTACACCAGATCAGGAAAAACTTGATCTGTTGTGCCCGGTTCGGGCTTTGGATGCTTATGTTCACAGAGCTGCCCTGTGGCATAATTCGGACCAACTATTTGTCTGTTTCGGGTCACCTAGAAAAGGTTACCCTGCTTCCAAGCAGGTTATGAGTAAGTGGATAGTCGAGGCTATCTCACTTGCTTATGAAGCGGCCGGTCAGCCTTCACCTTTATCTGTCCGAGCCCATTTTATCAGGAGTATGGCTGCCTCTAAGGCTTTATTATCGGGGGTTTCCCTCCATGACATCTGTGATGTGGCAGGCTGGTCCTCACCGCATATATTTGTTAGATTTTATGACTTGGATCTTGGCTCCTCCAGGGTCTAGGGTGCTTGCTTCTTAGTGTGCGCAGTGACTTCACACAGAACATACCTTTGTTATTATGGTGTAGTGGGTATGGGGTTTCCACCACGTCTTGACGCAGCTCGAGTTCCCTTGAAAGAGAACGTATCAGGTAATGTATGGTTACGTATGTCCCGCCATGAGAGGGAATGAGGCGCTGCGTCACCCTGCCATACTCTCTGCATGCCTGTGATCAACTTGCTTCGGCTTTTCAGAAGCTAGCGCGGTCTGTTTTCAGGTGTGCTTTATAGTTCCCTGGTCGGCGACGTCACCCTTGACGTCTCGTCTCGTCACGCAGGGGCGTTTCCACCGCGTCTCGAAGCAGCGTCTCAGTCCCTCTCAGGGAACCAGGGTTACATACGTAACATGAGACGTTTGTCTTACGTCATATTACTGACGTGATACTCCCTCCGGTGGTGCTGCTCGGCTGGCGACCCGGACACGTGCACTTTCAGTTTGTGGTTCGGGTCGGATTTGATCTTAATTGTTTAATGTTTTTAAACATTTTAATGTGTTAGTGTTAAAGTGCTGATCATAATGAAGCCATTTTTGGTACAATTCCTATTACTGACTTTGATTGGAGGAATGATCCTTGCTCTGAATCGTGTATCATCTGCACACTTTGTTGCTGTGCCATCTTTGAGCTATACCAGAGTGGAATTTCTCCTTCTGAGGCCTGAAAGAACATTGTCTCCCACGGATTTACCAGTTGATATCAGGAGGAAGAGCGCATTTTCGGCGTGACCCAGAAAAAGAGGGAAGAGAGGAGGGCTTCGTCTCGGTCTTCGGAACCGTGGTGATAAAGCAATCGAAAGAGCAATGAGCAATGTGCGGTCCTTAAAGAATAAAATTGAGGAGCTACGCGTGATCACAAGGACATGGCACGAGTATCGTGAGTCCTGCTTGATGGTGTTCACGGAGACATGGCTTCATCGGGACATCCCTTGCTCTTTGGTCGAATTGGATGGGTTTTCACTTGTTTGGGCAGACAGGGATGAAAACTCGGGTAAATCAAGAGGCGGCGGTGTCTGTATATACATCAAGGACAAATGGTGCTGCCAGCATACGGTGAGAAATACTGTTTGCAATCCCGATGTGGAATTATTATGTTTATCATTAAGGCCTTTTTTATCTACCGCGTGAATTTAGAAACATCATTATTTGTGCGGTGTACGTTCCACCAAGTGGGATTGCCGCTAACGCGGCCAGGTGTATAAGTGACTGTGTCAATGAGCAATTAAGGCGCACTCCAGTGGCTCCAATTTTTATCCTTGGAGACTTTAACCAGTTTAGATTGGAGTTTATGCCCCTGGGGTACGAACAATATTTTAAGTGCTTTACTAGAGGTAACAAGATTTTGGACAAATGTTACGGAAACATAAAGGATACGTATGTTGCTAAGGCCAAACCTCCTCTATCTAACAACACTGTTCATTTGATTCCAACTTATAAAACTCTCTTAAAAAGAGCTAAGCCACACACAAATACAATCTCGGTTTGGTCGGAGGACAGTATAGAGAGCTTAAAAGGCTGCTTTGATTCCACGGACTGGGATCTTTTTCACAAGATGGACATTTAGACGGCCACAGAGTCCATAACGGACTATATACATTTTTGTGTGGAGAAGAAAACTGTAACGGTATTTCCAAATAACAAAAGTTTTATAACAAAGAATGTTTGAATAGGTAGAAGTTGGCATTTATAAATCATGATAAAATTAAATTAAAAATAGTCAAAAAGGTACTGAATATATTACTGAAGGGGGTGAGTAGAAAATTTAGAGATACAATAGAAGATAATTTTTCTACAGGGAATTAAAAAAAACTGTGGGCTGCAATGAAAGTTGTATAAAATATGGCACCACCTCACAAAACTTTTATAATGATGACAAATACAGGGCCAATTATTTAAAAGACATTTTTCTTAGGTTTGAGTCACCAGCTGATTATACGGGTGTTCTGGACAATGTAAAATGTGAACTGGGTCAGAGGCTAGTGGTTGACCCACAGGTGGTCAGCACTTTATTTAGAGGTGTATGCTCTATAAAATATTTGGGCCCGGATAGAATTCCGGCTTTTTTGTTAAAAACTTGTTGCCACTGTTGCCTTGGCTTTTGGCTTGCTTAGTTGGGGACATTTAACATTTAATATTCAATAATATTATTGATCTGCCTTACTTAAGGTGGACATTGACGCAATTTCTTTTAGAAACAAACTTTGTTATATTGTTTTCATGTTATCACTGTGAAGCGCTTTGATACAATCTGTATTGTAAAAAGCGCTATATAAATAAAGGTGACTTGACTTGACTTGACTTGACTATGGAGCTTTCCACGGCATTCTGCCCCATTTTTCAAAAATCTTTGGACTCACATAATATGCCATCTCTATGGATGAAATTTTATTTATTTTATTTGTAGTTTATTTGAATAAGCTAATTGTTACGGTGTTATTCATTTTGTCATGTTTCTGGTTTGTGGTTTCTCTGTCTTTGGTCTTTTATTCAGTTTTTGCCTTGTTAATTGTAGTCTGTTATCATAGTCATGTCATTATTAGGTCCCTTGTTTCAGGTGTGTTGTCTTGTTAGGTTGTATGGTCCCGCTCGTTGTTCTGATTTGCCCCAGCTGTGTCTTGTTCCCTGATCCCCTCTGTGTATTTAAATCCTGTGTGCTCTTTTGTTCATGGTCAGTTATTGAATGTATGTTTGAATGTGCGTACCACGAGTATCTTGTCTGTTCTGAGTCTGTATATAATTAAAGTCTACTGCTGCATTTAGATCCGCCTACTGCCTTTGCTTCCACGCAACTCGTAACACTAATAAGGACAGATACAAAAAAAACAACAACAACAACAACAGATTATTACATAAAAAACAATCCGATGCCTGTATCACAGTGTTTATAGCCGTGGCTAATTCACAACACCTGTTCCTAGAATCCTGGACTACAAATCCATTGTAATACCAGTTCCTAAGAAAAAGAACTCAGTGGAGAATGGTGATTTTAGACCAGTAGACCAGTTACATGTTATGAAGTGTTTTGAACGATTTGTTCTAATGGGTTTAAAGGATCAAACCATTACTCGACCCGTTTCAATTCGCATATAGGGAGAGGTGAGGTACTGAAGATGCCATTAATTGCATCTCTCATTTGGTTATTAGTCATTTAGAAGACATTCAAGCATATGCCCGTCTACTTTTTATTGACTTTAGTTCAGTATTTAATACCCTGAATCCCATGTTGTTGACCACAAAGGCTTAAGGTAAATCCATACTGTATTAAGTGGCTCTATTCCTTTCTGAACAACTGCACACAACAGGTGAGAGTCAACAACTCATATTCTGAAGTTAAAATTACGAACACGGGAGCCGCACAGGGATGCGTTTGCTCACCAATTTTATTTACATTATACACCAATGATTGTGTAGCAAGTCAAGACAGTACTTTTTTTTATCAAATTATCTGATGACACAGCAATCTTAAAGGGATAGTTCACCTCAAAATTAAAATTCTGTCAGTGATTACTCACCCTCATGTTGTTCCAACCCCGTAAGACTTTCATTGATCTTCGGAACACAAATTAAGATATTTTTGATTAAATCTGAGAGCTGGATCACTCCTCCATAGGCTTCTAAGGGATTGAAACTTGCCAGCCCCGAAAAGTTATTAAAGAAATCGTTCAAATTGTCCAAGTGACTACAGTGGCTCAATCTTAAGTTTAACAAGCGGCGAGAATACTTTTTGAGCGCAAAAAACAAACAAAAATAACAACTTTATTCAAGTATTCATTTCCTTCTCTGTCGGCCTCGAGATTTCACGTAGTGTAATAGCATAGTGCTTCTGGTTGAACGTCACTGTCACGTTTGTATCTGTTTAGATCTTCAGTTTGATTTCATTCTCAGTCACATGTCTTGTTTTCCCGCCATTCTTCAGTTACCATGTTAACCATTCATTAGTTCATCTTAATCACCTGTGTCTGGTTAATTATCATCATCTGTGTCAACTGTTTCAGTTCATCAGTGTTTGTATTTAGTTCCTTCAGTTCAGTCAGTCCTTTGTCTGTAGTTAGTCTTATTTTGAGTGTTTGTTCGTCCTGCCTGCCTATTAGTACCTGTGTGAATTATATTTAGTAAATCGTGTGAATTGGAACTCTGAGCCTTGTTCTTCTTCTTCTGCCCGCACCACACCCGTGACAGAACTACTGACCGCCCTAAGATGGATGATGGGGTGAGAATTATCGTCCTGGCTCAGGGGAGCCACATTTTTTTTCTTTTGTTGCGGGCTTTGTCCGCCTTGCTGTCGTCAGCGATCAGGATGATGAGCGTTTGTGCACCTTGTTCCGGATCGGGGCCACCTTTAACCACCCTATCGACCTCCCAGACACCACCGGTCTAGGCTGGAGAGACACCGTCATCCGGTGTCTGGAGAGCGTCGTGTCCCGATCTGGAGCACACTCTTGTCCTGTTGAGACAGCCCATCCAGTGTCTCGTCCTGCCGAGACCATCCCTTTAGAGGATCTTCACATTCTGGAACAGCCCATTTTCCACATCCTGCCTGAACCCTTGTCTCCAGCCAAGCCTCACATCAGTCCTACAGAGCCTTCACCGCTGGTCCCGTCCAGCACAAAGCCTTCACCGCTGGTCCCGTCCAGCACAGAGCCTCCACCGCTGGTCCCGTCCAGTACAGAGCCTTCACCGCTGGTCCCGTCTAGCCCAGAGTCTTTGTAACCCCTCCACCCACCCCGCTCAGGCCTCGAACCTGGGTCTCCGGCGTGAGAGTCAGGCGCTCTAACAAGGAGGCTAAAGACTGCAGCCCCTAGCGTCTGTTGCTAGAGCGCCTATTGAGATCAGAGGAGTGAGGTTTATTTGCACAGCGACTACTAGCTGGCCTCCGTTACACCTTCACCACCGCTGGTTCCGTCCAGCCCAGAGCCTTCACCACCGCTGGTTCCGTCCAGCCCAGAGCCTTCACCACCGCTGGTTTCGTACAGCCCTGCCAAGTCCGAGCTCCTCGTCAACCCTGCCGAACCCGAGCTTCACGTCAGCCCTGCCGAGCTGGTGATTCACTGCCTGCCAGCCATCCGCTCTGCTCCAGCCTGGTCAGTGGATCCCCGGCCTCCGCCTCCTACCTCCTCAACCAGGACTCTACCTCGGTCCTTCATCCCATCTGCTCCACCTTGGCTATTACCTCCCTCAGCTCCACCATGGCCCTTCAGTTCCCTAGTTCCGCCAGGCTCCCTCGTCCCCCCGGATCCACTTTGGTCATTCGTCAACCTTCCCTCACCTCTGGACTTCTCTCCTCTGGCTACGCCTCGTACCTTCGTCCCCCCGGCTCTGTTGGACTCCTCACTCCCTTCAGTTCCCCTTTGGTCCTCACTCCCTCTGTCTCCACCGTGCCCTTCTGTGTCCCCGCCTGCACTTCAGTCACCAGAGCCTGCGGTGTCGCCATGTCCCTTCAGTCCCTCAGCATTGCCCTGTCCAGTCGGCTCTATTGCTCCACCCTGGTCTCAACCTCCTGCTGCGTCGCCGTCAGTCGGCCCCCTGCTTTCGTCAGCCCGCTTCCGCCTTGGCTCCTTCCTCTGTCTGCTCCACCATGGATCCTCTCTCCGTCTGCTCCGCCCTGGTCCCTCTTCTGCGCGAGGTCGCGCCTTACGGAGGGGGGGAGTAATTTCATGTTTGTGTCTGTTTAGATCTTCAGTTTGTTTTCATTTTCAGTCACATGTCTTGTTTTCCCGCCATTCATCATTTACCATGTTAACCATTCATTAGTTCATCTTAATCACCTGTGTCTTGTTAATTATCATCATCTGTGTCAACTGTTTCAGTTCATCAAAGTTTGTATTTAGTTCCTTCAGTTCAGTCAGTCCTTTGTCTGTAGTTAGTCTTAGGGTGTATTCACACCAGGAAAGTCCGATAGTTCACTTGCTTTGGTCCGGACCAAATACTTTTTTTTTTTTTTTTTTGGTACGGTTCGCTTTCACACTGCTCTTTTTGCAAGTAATCCAAAATTTGTAAACAAAACCACACGTGTGCTAAGGTCGTCCATTCATTGGACAAGGATTCTCAAGTAGGGAAATCAGGAAGTGCAAAAAAGGCTCAGCATGGAGAGATTTCGTACTGCAATATTTGTTATTTTACTAATTTTGTGTTATTCTGTGCTACATGGGCAGCTGTGCTACATGGGCATCTGCCCAAATGTTAATAAGGCAGCTCATCTCTTCGAAGCTCCAGGACAAACCACGACTCATTTTATCAAATGTAGTAGGCTACAACAGATCACTTTCCCATAACGCAACTCTGACTACGGAAGCCTGTTAACTCAAACGCGCAGTGCTTTCTTGCAATTGGGTCGGTTCATGTTCACACCGTAAACGAACCATACCAGAGATCGTTTGGAACCGTACCGAGACCACCTCTTCAGCTGGGTCTCGGTTCGGTTGTTTGGTCCGCACCCGAGTTCGATTGCTGTATTCACAACTGCCCAAAAGGTCCGCACCAAGGGGGGAAACGAACTAGAGTTCGATTCAATCGAACCAAACCAGGCAGGTGTGAATACACCCTTATTTTGAGTGTGTGTTCGTCCTGCCTGCCTGTCAGTACCTGTGTGAATTATATTTAGTAAATCATGTGAATTGGAACTCTGAGCCTTGTTCTTCTTCTTCTGCCTGCACCACACCCGTGACAGTCACACGCATCCCACACATGACCAGCGTCGGCCAATAGTGAGCCTACGTGTGACGTACAACACAGAAGCACTACGCTATTACACTACGTGAAATCTTGAGGTCGACAGAGAAGGAAATGAATACTTGAATAAAGTCGTTATTTTTGTTTGTTTTTTGCGCTCAAAAAGTATTCTCGTCGCTTGATAAAGTGTAGGGGATCATAGTCCGGTAAAGATACATGGTAATATCATTGCACAGGTTCCTTCATATAAGTACTCTATGGAGTCCATATAGATAATTCACTATGCTGGTCTCTTCATGTAAACAATCTTTGTTTAACTTGTCTGTCCAAATAAAATCGAGGTTAGGACGTTTGGTGCACACCGCGCCTTTAGAATTATAAGGGGTGATGAGAGATTATCACCATAAGAGTTGTTTGATGCTTCAATTTTAAACCATGCCAAGAAAATTGTTGGAGACGTTACTCATATTCGGAATGCCCACTTTAAATTATTACCATCAGGAAGGAGATATAGGATATTGATCTGTATGTCTAATCGACTGAAAAATTCCTTTGTTCCTAGTGCAATCAAAGCGTTAAATAGAGATAAAACACTGTGAATTGCCATTAGTCTCACATGTATTTACCTTCACTTATTCTCTATTTTGTTTTAATGTATGTTGTATTGTATGTATCGACTGTCATTGTGTTTTTTATAATTTCACTTATTTCTATTCGCTTTGAATTTATGTTGTTTTGTATGTACAGACTTGCACGTTGTCCAATACAAATTTCCCAGCGATGGGACTAATAAAGTATAAACTAAAACTATTAGATTCCGTGAAGAGGGCGGGGTTTATTACTGCATCCAGCCACCTGGGGCGATTGAAACATTTTGGCTTCACTTTTCAGAACTTGTGTGTCACAAAGGGTCAACAAAATGTGTTTTGTACAATAACAAAATTAACATCTCAGCACATGAGTAAATAAATGGGTCTGGTGAAATAGCTAAAAATGCATGGGGATGAAAAGGAGGCATGTTTATTAATCTAGAGCTCCAGCTAATGACATGAACTGTTTGACAGGTTATGCACATGATCTGAGGATTGAGATGCTGGGAGTCTCTGGAGCTGGAAAGAGTTCAACAGGAAATGCAATACTGGGTCGAGAGGCATTTAAAGAGAGCAGAACCAGAGAGAGTGAGATACAGAGAGGAAGAGTAGAAGACAGAAACATCTCCATCATCGACACTCCAGGATTCTTCAACACTGAACTGACTGACGAAGAGATGAAGAATGAAATGATGAAGAGTCTGTATCTCTGTTATCCTGGTCCTCACGTCTTCCTGCTCATCATCAACCTGGGAAACTTTGAGGAGGAGCAGAGGAACCTAGTGGAGCAAATTCAGGAGAACTTTGGAGCTCAAGCTTTAAAGTTCACAATGATTCTGTTTATTGGAAGAGAAAAAATAACAATTAGAAAATGGAAGCTCGTTATGGATAGTAGAAAGTTTCAGAACCTCATCAAACACTGTGGAGGTAAATATCATGAGCTCAACAGTAAACGTGAGATTATTCAAACTCACATCACAAAGCTTCTAGAGAAGATTGATGAAATCGTCAAACAGAATGATGGCCAGCATTATGACATTTCCATTTACTTAAGAACTCCACTAAAGAGCAGAAAAGAAAAGATAAAACAAGAGAAAGAAACGAAAGTGCAAGAGACAAAACAAGAGCAGAGAGAAATAGTGCGGGAGACGATTCACGTGCACAGTGTAAAGGAAAATAGCACAACACATTGTGTGACTGAAAAGAAAGATACTTTTTCAAAAATAGTGACAAAAATTGAGAGAACAGAATTATATGAAGACAGATTCTCCAGAGTTCCACACGAAAACAGGAATGATGAAGAGGAGGCATTGAAACAATCAGTAAAATCACAGAGAAACTCTTTTGAAAACATGGGAGAAACAAATACAGTCCAGATCCCAGCAAAATATTGGGAAACAGGAAAATGGGACCAGAAGAAACAATATACAGCAAGAGAACAACATCCAACCCAAACAGGTGAGAACTTGTACTTTATTACACTTTTCCAAAATATCACGACATGTTTCTTGAAAAGTAAATGAAACTTAATATCTTATTTGTCTGCTCTAAAACTCAGTGTCACAGTCCATACAGAACAGACATATGAAACTTGGAAAGCACACAGATCTCAGGATCGTGATGGTGGGTAAAACTGGAGCTGGAAAGAGCGCGACAGGAAACACCATCCTGGGACGTAAGGCGTTTAAAGAAGAATTTTCTACTGAATCTGTGACTGAGAAATGCCAACCACATCAACAGACGGTAGAAGGTCGAAACATCTCAGTGATCGACACTCCAGGACTGTGTGACACATCAATCAGTGAAGATCAACTGAAGAATGAATTAGTGAAGTGTGTGGAGATGTCTGTTCCTGGTCCACATGCGTTTCTGCTGGTCATGAGACTTGACGACAGATTCACAAAGGAACAGAAACAAACAATGAAATGGATTCAGGAGAACTTTGGAGAAGAAGCTACTCGTTACACCATCGTTCTGTTCACTAGAGGAGATCAGTTAAAAACACCTATAGAGGAGTTTCTGACAAAAAACAAGCAAATTAATGAGCTAGTTATAAAGTGTAAAGGCGGTTATCATGTGTTCAATAACACAGATGAAGAAAATCGATCACAGGTCACTGAACTGCTGGAGAAGATAGAGAGAATGGTGAAGGAGAACGGAGGAGAGCATTACACAAATGAGATGTACAAGAAAGCTCAGAGGAAAATAGAGAAAGTAGAGAAGAGGAAGAGAGAGGAAGAGGAGAGACGGAAGTTAGAGGAAGAAAAACAGATAAGGAATGATGAAAGAATGAATAATATTAAATTTGTGGCCTTACTGGGAACAGGAGCGGCAGTGTGTGCAGGAGCAGCAATGACTGGAGGAACACTAAGTCCAGCTTTAATCTCAGGAGCAGCAGCTGCTGGAGTAGCTGGATTATCTGGAAGACTGGCCTCTGCTGTTAAAGGAGAAACAGTATCTAAAGCTTTAAAGGCAGGAGTCATCGCTGCTGGAAATACAGTACTGACCTCTGTTAACAGTGAAGCATCACAACAAAATCCCCAGAGTTAAATTAACTCTGCTCAGAGTACACATGGTCCTGCTCTAAAGAGTGTTAAAGTAACTCTGAATCTGAATGAACACCTGCTGTTAACAAGCAGAATCTCTGAAGAAAAGAGAACTACAAGAACTACAACTGACTTCCAGTCACAGCCTTAGATGAAATCAGCTAAAGATAAAAGAAGATACTAAACATCTCAAGATATCTACAGAGGAGGATTAAACGACTCCACAAACAGCATTACCAGCTTCACTTATTACTAACCAGACTGACTTTATTTCTGTCAGACGCAACAGATGTTCTTATTGAGAAGTAAAAGAGGTTTAGATGTTGATGTTTTATTGGAAATGTTTTGTCATAATTATGGTGATCAGTCTTTCTTTTAGTTGGGCAGTTTAATTTTAGGATTTTTTTTTTTGTGAGTTTTTGGTCTTTGTAACAGTGATTAACAAAATACACAATTTGTTACAAAGGAAGCCAAATGCATGCTTATACATGTTTTTTAAACAACAAAGAAAGTACAACATCACTGCGCATGTATTTTCCTTAAGCATTTCTGGAAGTGCCATTCTTATAATCCAGAGCTGTCAAAACACATTTAGTAGTGCACACTTTATAAAAAAAAATTAATTAAAAAAAGCCATGACTTAACTATTCAGCTAGCCTCGAATGATCAACAAATTCTGTCAAAAAGACGTTGAAATTTGATTGGAATAAGCAAAAAAAGGATGAAATGCATGGCAGCACATTAAATCTGAAGATCTCAGCAGAGGAGGATTAAACAACTCCACAAACAGCATTACCAGCTTCACTTATTACTAACCAGACTGACTTTATTTCTGTCACACGTCTACAGAAGATCTTATTGATAATTTAATTTTGAATTATTATTTTGTATTATTATTATTTTTTCATATTATTACAGTATGCCTGTGATTCTACATTGTCCACTAAACATTTTGAACTCCAAGAAGAAGAAGTAGTTTTATTTATATAGCGCCTTTCCTTAGCTCAAGGTCGCTTTACATTGTAAATTACAATACATTTACACACCTACACACACATTACAGTCGCATAGGATACATACAGTCACATTAAACGAAATACAAATGTTTTTAACTGAGTCTTGAATGTAACATTCAGCTGTAATCCAGCTGTGATGTGATTAATGCATGAATTAAGGTTTCAGCGTCAACTAAAGTGAGAGAAGATCGTAGACGAGCAATACGAAGATGGAAAAAATCGTTTTTAACAAGAGAAGAAATATGAGAGCCAAAAGATAGAGTTGAGTCGAATAAGACACCAAGGTTACGAATCAATGACGAAGGCTTAACATGAATTCCATCGATATCAAAGGACTGGTCCATCCTTTTGACTGAGGCAGCAGAGCCGATTACTAATATCTCCGTTTTTCTGTCATTTAATTTGAGGAAATTAAGGGACATCCAGTGCTTGATGTCCCTGATACATGCAGTGAGTGAGTCAGGCAGGGATGGCCTATCAGAGCTGGAGGTAAGATAAGTTTGAATGTCATCAGCATAGCATGGGAATTGAAGTCCATGCCTGCGTATGATGATACCAAGTCGATGTATATAGATGATGAACAATAGCGGACCAAGAACTGAACCTTGAGGAACACCCTGTGTAAGTGAAGCAGTGGCCGAACTATGACCTTGTATGCTGATATAATACTTTCTGTCGCTGATGTAGGAAATGAGCCAGGAAAGAACGGAACCAGTGATGCCGATATCAGAAAGCCGAGAGATCAGTATTTCAGAGTAGGGGGAGGCTGCAGACCTGGAGCCGGCAGATATACGCCCCTGGCAGTTTTACGCCCCGGCAGGTTTTATGACCCTGTTGTTCCTGATGCGTCCAGTAGAGGGATATACTGCGAAATAACATCATTAAATCGACGCTTAATAACCCGTCCATAGACTTGACAATTTTGTGTTTTTTGTTAATTTAAATATAAACGTTACAGTGTAGATCTGCACGGATTAAATTATCTGTTTAACAAAAAAAAACAAGGGGGGTAAACGGACATCAAAAGAGATTGAATTAGGGTACACAAATCAATGCAATATTCCATTTTGTCAATATAAAAACATGTAATGTTCTTTACAACAGACTCAATAATATTATTATTTTTATAAACCTTTGAGTTTAAAGGTTCTGACATTTTCTTAAAGGAAGAAAAAAATGAACTTTATATCAGAGGAGAATATTCTAGAATCAGGATTACTTTGAATGGTTCTGTCTTTATGAAGATGAAACTTGCCCAGAAGACAAAGTAATAATACCGTATAATCAAGTTCCCCTTCAGGGACTACCGCTGTGTGTAATCGCAGTGGGAACGCCCAATGAAATCATTCAATGGAGAGAATGAGCGTACGGCGAGTGACGTCATCGACCAGGAAGCTATAAATATCCCCTGAGCACACAATACGCCAGCTTTTCGTACTTCAGCAGCTCTGTGTGTGTGTCTGAATCTGTCGATTGTGTTTGTCTGCTTTGTCAGGAGTTTATCACTATATATATTATATAAAAAAAACAATATGAGCGAGCAGTATAAGAAGTGTGTTCCCCCCTGTACTCGATACATCACGGGTGGGGATTCACACGAGCTATGTGTGGCTTGTTTGGGAGTGCAGCATGCCCAGTCGGCTCTCGAGGGAGTCGATTGTGAGCATTGCGAGCGCTTTCCTCTGAGAACTCTGCGCTCGCAGCGATCGCTCTTCGAGGAGAGTGGTTTGCTGCGAGCTCCCCAAGGCTCGGGTCCCGCTTCTGTTGAGGCAGAGCGGCGGCGCTTGTCTTGGGGTTCGCAGATGGATCTCGCTGGCGACGTTGAGACGGGCTCCGCCCTATCTCAGCTTTCTCCGGCGGGATCCAGTGCCTCTCACCCGGCTCTGGAAGCACGCGCTGCGGTGGTTACTTCTGCCCGGGTGAAGGCACATGATGATGTTGAATTAAGATTATCCAGTTCTGAGGAGCTGGATGTCGAAAGTTTTGCATCAGATGAAACTAGTTTGTCACATTATACTGCAAGTGAAGAAGGTTTGATGGATGTGTTATCTCGGGCTGTTTAAAAGCTCAGTATCGAGTGGCCAGCTGATAGACAGGAGTCTAGTAAAAAAAGTAAACTAGATGATAGATTTCTGTCTGCACGACCTCAACCTTCTTGCCGGGGCTTACCGTTCTTCCCAGATTTTCATGCTGAGGTTTCAAAGACCTGGGTTAGACCGGTTTCAAGCAGAATTTACACAAATCAGTCCAATGCTTTTGGTAACAGTGTTGGTGCTAAATCTGCTGGTTATGTGACGATGCCGGAGGCGGAGGAGACGCTCGCGAGCCATCTCTCTCCAGCTTCATCATCTTCACTTAAAGCACTGGCTCTGCCCTCTAAACCACTAAAAAATACTTCTGTGTTAGTGGGGAAGGCTTACTCGGCGGCGGGTCAGGCAGCTGCATGTCTACACACTATGGCCATTATGCAGGCTTATCAGGCTGACCTGCTTAAAGATGTGTGTGAAGGGGGGGAAATTTCTGTTGAAATGATTAATGAGCTCAGGCAGACTGCTGATCTCACTCTCCGGGCCACCAGGGAGACAGCTAAATCTATCGGCCGGTCTATGGCAGCCATGGTGGCCACAGAGAGACACTTGTGGTTGAGTCAGACCTCTATGAAGGAAAAAGATAAGACTCTCCTTTTAAATGCTCCAGTTTCGCCTATGGGCCTCTTTGGTGACGCTCTTCTTTCTGTCACGGAGAGGTTCCAGGAAGAGAAGAAACAGGCGGCTGCTTTTCAGAAATGTATGCCCCTTAAAGTGCGTGTCGCTGGGGCTGCTGAGCGAGGGCAGTCCCAGTCGCCGAGTACCTCAAAAAGAGCGCAGCAGAAACTAAGTGTCGCGTCTCGTGCCCCCCCGCAGAGAAACTGGAGGGACGAGGCGGGGCGCTCCCCGGCACGACCTTCCCGTGGTAGGGCTGATCTGAGGACTTATCGCCAAGAAGGCCGCGTCGAAAAGATCTTGACGTACTGAACGTCAGGACTCTGAGGGTGGTCCCCATCGTGAAAGACTTGAGTTCACTGCACAATAACACGGTGCCCTGTCTTTCCCGATGCCCTCAGGGGTCTGCTCTACTTACCCTGCCTTTACAGGGCATAGAGAGACTCGGCGAGCGATTTCCCGAGGGACGCTCGCCCCAACCCGAGGAGGGTTGTGGAGTGCCCAGACCAGCTGTTCCCTGCCAGTACGTTACAGGGCGCTGTGTCTGTCACTCGGGATGTTCAAATCAGATCCGAGGACTGGTTTGTCGCGATAGATCTAAAGGACGCTTACTTCCATGTATCTATCCTCCCTCAACACAGGAAGTTCCTGAGGTTCGCTTTCGGGGGCAAAGCGTACCAATATCCGGTTCTTCCGTTTGGCCTAGCACTGTCACCCCGAACATTCACGAAGTGTATGGATGCTGCTATAGCCCCGCTGAGGTTACAGGGCATCCGCATTCTGAACTATATAGACGATTGCTTGATTCTAGCTCAATCGGCAGGCGGTTCGGCACCGAGATGTCGTTCTTGCTCATATCAAGTGACTGGGGCTGAGGCTCTACGCCAAAAAGAGTGTTCTTTCTCCATTACAGAGAACCACTTTTCTAGGTGTAGTGTGGGATTCAACGACGATGCAGGCACGATTGTCACCTGCTCGTATTGCTTTGATTCTCGCCGCAGTAGATCAGGTCAAGCTCGGCCAGTCATCCACTGTAAAACAGTTCCAGAGACTGTTAGGTCTCATGGCAGCTGCGTCCAACGTTATACCTTTTGGCCTCTTGCACATGAGACCGTTACAGTGGTGGCTCAGGACCAAGGGGTTCTCCCCGAGGGGAAATCCGCTTCGCATGATCGTGAGTTCGCGACGGTGTCATCGAGCCCTGATCATGTGGAAAGATCCTTGGTTTCTGTCCCAAGGCCCTGTGTTAGGAGCTCCTTGTCGTCGCGTTATGCTAACGACAGATGCCTCTCTCACGGGTTGGGGGGCGATCATGGATGGTCGCCCGGCTCAGGGTCTGTGGGAGGACCATCATCATCTGTGGCACATAAACTGCCTAGAGATGTTGGCGGTGTTTCAGGCTCTGAAACACTTCCTCTCAGACCTAAGGGGCCACCATGTTCTTGTCCGGATAGACAACACATCGGTGGTTTCTTATATCAACCATCAGGGGGGTCTGCGTTCTCGCCCGCTTTACAAACTGGCACGTCAGATCCTTCTATGGTCCCAGGGGAAAATTCTTTCTCTGAGAGCTATTTATCTCCCGGGGTATTTAAATCAGGGGGCAGACATCCTGTCAAGACAGGGGCCGAGGCCCGGGGAATGGAGTCTTCACCCCGAGGTGGTGGAACTCCTATGGAAACATTTCGGTCGTGCCGAGGTAGACCTATTTGCTTCTCGAGAAACATCACACTGCCCGCTGTGGTTCTCTCTCAGCCATCCAGCCCCGCTGGGGTCGGATGCGATGGTACATCCGTGGCCGAGGTCACGTCTGTACGCTTTTCCCCCGATCGCTCTGCTCCCGGGAGTTCTGGAGACGGGAGTTCTGCCGGGACGGGCTCAGTCTCCTGCTAATAGCCCCGTTATAGCCGGCCCGAGTATGGTTTGCGGACCTAGTGTCTCTCCTCGACGGCTCTCCCCTGGAGATACCGATCAGGAGAGATCTACTCTCTCAGGCGAGCGGGTCGATCCCAAAAAAATCACCCCCGCCCAGAGCTATGGAGGCTGTGGGCTTGGCCTCTGAGGGGGCCCAGCTCATAGATTCTGGTCTCTCGGCTGAGGTCGTTGAGACCATCCTCCAATCCAGAGCTCCCTCCACGAGGAAGCTATATGCCGCGAGGTGGAAACTTTTCACCTCTTGGTGTGGAGAGCGCCAGCAGGACCCGGTTGGTACAGTGCTGGATTTCCTGCAGGACCATCTCTCCACAGGATTATCCCACTCCACACTGAAGGTGTATGTGGCGGCCTTAGCTGTTTACCACGCCCCTTCAAGTGGAGGTTCCCTCGGGAAACACCCACTTATATCTCGCTTCCTTCGTGGCACCTTGAGGCTGAGGCCTGCAGTTCGCACGAGGGTCCCAGCTTGGGATCTGGCCATCATCTTAGAAGGTCTCTCCCTTGCTCCTTTCGAGCCCATCGAGGACGTTTCGGAAAAGTTTCTTACTCTAAAGACTATCCTTCTTCTCGCTATCTCATCTCTAAAAAGAATTGGAGATATTCAAGCACATTCGGTGGCTCCCTCGTGCCTGGAATTTGCTCCTGGTATGGTTAAGGCCTTTCTCTGTCCGAGACCAGGTTATGTTCCTAAGGTGCCAACTACTTTTGTTAGACCTGTAGTTCTGCAGGCTTTCTGTCCTCCGCCTTTTCTGACGTCAGACCAGAAGAAACTTAATTTGCTGTGCCCTGTTAGGGCTTTAGATGCTTATGTCCACAGAGCTGCCCTGTGGAGGAGATCGGAACAACTGTTTGTCTGTTTTGGGTCACCTAAGAAAGGGTGTCCTGCATCTAAGCAAAGGATGAGCAAGTGGGTGGTCGAGGCCATCTCGCTTGCTTACGGTTCGGCCCATCAGCCTTCACCTTTGGCTGTAAGGGCTCATTCCACCAGGAGTATGGCTGCCTCTACAGCTCTTCTTTCAGAAGCTTCTCTTCAGGACGTTTATGATGCGGCAGGCTGGTCCTCACCGCACACTTTCGTCAGATTTTATTCCCTTGACCTTAGCTCCACTCCAGGGGCTCAGGTTCTCTCGTCGGTTTGTGTCTCCTGATGACACAAGACGGGGATTTGGTCGTATGGGGATGTGGGTATTGCGTTCCCACTGCGATTACACGCAGCGGTAGTCCCTGAAGGGGAACGTCCCGGGTTACGTATGTAACCCTAGTTCCCCGAAGGGACGGACGCTGCGTGTCCTGCCATACTCTCGGCATCCCCTTGGGTCGCTGCTTCAGTAACTTTTAAGCTGGCGTATTGTGTGCTCAGGGGATATTTATAGCTTCCTGGTCGATGACGTCACTCGCCGTACGCTCATTCTCTCCATTGACTGATTTCATTCATGCTTCAGACGCGTCACGCTGAGGGCGTTCCCACTGCGATTACACGCAGCGTCCGTCCCTTCGGGGAACTAGGGTTACATACGTAACCCGGGACGTTTAACATCGTTAGAATTAAAATCTGACAAAAATAGATTCTGTCATTTGTATGTTAAATAATCTGCTAAAGTTATTGTTTTTTAGCAATGATGCAACATTTATTATTAATAAACGATTAGCTCGATAGAGCTAGGGTAGGTAGATATCAATTCATTTATATATCAATGGATGGGTCTATAATGTATTTTGACAGGTTTCTGTTCTATCTGGCTTCAACTTAACTAACCACGTAGGTTTAGCTTCCCCTATCTTCTCTACTCAATTTAAAATTAATTTTAATTTTCTTTTGTTGCCTGTCTTTAGCTTGGCCTCTTCTGGTAAGACTCTGTTTACTCATTGCATTAAAACATACTCCACATGGTTTATAGAGCAATATTACAGTAGATAATGGAAATATGTGAATTTTATTTACAGTCTATGGTGTGAACACACAAAAGACACATTTATAATAGGTATGTAAATCTCTCTCTCTCTAAGTAAAGAGTTAAACTGCACACTCACTCAAATACGTTAAAACACATTAAAAACTTTCCCCATTTAGTTTGAATGTAGATTCTGGTTTGAGTTGTTTCTTATAAATGAGATGATCTAATTATCTCATTTATATCTTAATATACATTTTTTCTTAAAATAGCTTATACATCTGGACTCAAATGTAGGGTATGTGCACTTAATGTGGGTTTTATCATACTCTGTCTTTACCAACTTCTCTTTAACTTGGATCTCATAAAGGTGTGTTTGCTTTAGCTACTTAAGGAAATACACACACACACACAGTTAAAGAAGAGTGGCAAACCATAGGGGAGTCATCATAATTCATAAATGGTGTTAATAAATATTTTTTTGTGAACAACAATATTGTCTATATCTTCTAAATGGCCCATGGAATTTTAGAAAAGGGATAAATTGTGTTTGTCTTCATATAAAATGCTGTGTATGACACTGTTTTGTAGCTGTATGATGACCAATATAATAGTACAGCAGATATTTCATCGAGGATCCATATTATTACACGGTACTGCATGTCTAATGGGCCAAATATAGTTAATATCTAAATGTGACTTTATATAAATTCCCAAAAATATAGTTCACTCAGTCTCCTGTATATAAAAACCTACGGTGAATTGGCCTATAACTGCAGTAGGTCATAGCATCACCTGTCATAACACATAGTTGATCCAACTATGTGTATTTTTTATTTTTCAATTCACAAAAACAAATAGTCTTCTGTAGGTTGAGTGAAGAGAGTGAAGCCCAACTGAATATCTACAGATAATTTAATCAGTGCAGATCTACACTGTAACGTTTATATTTAAATTAACAAAAAACACAAAATTGTCAAGTCTATGGACGGGTTATTAATGTGTAAGCGTCGATTTATTTATGTTATTTCGCAGTATATCCCCTACTGGACGCATCAGGAACAACAGGGGCGTAAAACTGCCAGGGGCGTATATCTGCCGGCTCCAGGTCTGCAGCCTCCCCATATAGGTATTTCATGGCAGACTGTGTCAAAAGCAGAAGAGCAGTTTCAGTGCTATGAGATGGGCGAAATCCTGACTTAAAAGTTTCAAAAAGACCATTAACATCCAAATATGATCACAATAGCGAAGCAACAACCTTTTCAAGGATTTTGCTTAGAAATGTTAAATTGGATATTGGTCTGTAACTGTCCATGTTTAGATGACTATTACCGCCACCTACTGTACAGACTACATGGCTGATGCATCTGTATATTCTTTTGTTTATTTTGTTTATTTGTGGATGTAATGCCTCACCCACCTTCTGCTGGCGCTGCGTGTTCAGCTCCTCCAACGTCCGCCCTGGGCTCCTCAACCTTCAAGGTGGGCAGAAGTATCATAATCCCCATGCATTATATCCTATGCTCTAATCCTGTATTCTTTAAACAGGTTAAA
Organism: Rhinichthys klamathensis goyatoka; assembly: GCF_029890125.1. Lineage (NCBI taxonomy): Eukaryota > Metazoa > Chordata > Actinopteri > Cypriniformes > Leuciscidae > Rhinichthys > Rhinichthys klamathensis. The sequence goes on along the minus strand of NW_026606845.1, from coordinate 2,123,443 downwards.
ACAGCCCCATATATCTGAGAATCTCTCAATCCCTTTCCCAAGATGTCCGTGACATTTACTGGTCCATCCTTTATATTATTAAATAAACCACTTCGTTGATCATCATATTTGTTAAATTTAAAAAATACATGCTATACTGTTTCTAAAACATCATATTCATCATACCATTTTCATGCTTCCCCATTCTTGCAAGTGTTGAATTTTATTCTTTCTGTAATCCAGTGTGTCCTAATCTTAATCTAGAGATCATCGCTTCTTCCTTTCTGTACCTTCCATAACAACGGTTCTATACTGATTTTGCAATATTATAATAACATCTCCCTGTGATACTATGCACCTTTGTTGCCATTTATTTACTAGTTTCTTTTTAATCAATGATTTTTAATCAACAATTTTAACTCACTTCTCCCCAGTGGTACTTTTATATCCACCAAGTTTTTCTTTAACACCTTTTGTGCTAATTTATCAGCGGTTTCATTTCCTGCTATCCCACTGCAGTGCTGGTATCCAACAAAAGGACATTATTATACCCTCAGTATTTCAATCTATACAATAATGTATATCTTTATTAAATCTTCTCTGTCACTTCTTGTAGACATTTTCAGAGCGACCGATGAAACTCCAGCATCTAGTAGACTCACTCAGACAACATCATCTCATCATTATGTGAACACACACATAAATACGGCATGCACTTATTCAAGTGCTGATGCAATTAAGATACAATTTATACTAAACGAAATTCACTTTAAAGAAAGGCTTTATACAAAACAAAACTTAATGAAGAAGTGGTCAAAATGATGCCTCCCGATATATTGCTCATCTTATGATTACTCATGCTGCATGAAATCGATTAAGGTTATGATAATTACATAAATAATATCTATATCATACAAAATTATCATTCTATAAGTTATTATATAAGCATCAGGCTACTAAAAGCCAGACAATTTTGTCTATACAAATCATTTGCTATTGCCTTTGATTTGGAGTAGAAACAGGTGGAGTGACTTTATCGCATCAGACGTGTCACTTTGCTCACAGCTGATTGGTCCAAGTTTGGTTTGCTACTGAGCCTCAAGATATCAACTCATAGCTGGATCCACCAGGACTTCTAAAAGTGAAATAACAGGATTTGCATGTTTGTGGGAAAGTCGTGCTTTGTTTGAACAATGGAGGGAGAGGGCTCGTTTGATTAGCAGTCACATGATCACTGTTCATTTTCCTGCATGTACTGTGTTTGTTTTATTCCATTCAGCCAGAGAAAGATGTAGAAATCCAAATGACAAACTTCACAGAATAATGTCTGGAGCTCACACAGCTAAATTAAAATATTGATTCATTCATTTGCAACTTGCAAACATCAGCTACATTCATGCTATTTTATTTTAAAATATTCATAAACATAAAACACTGACATAAAACACATATTAAAAAGTAGATTTGGAAGAGGAAGAAAAATATATAGTTCTTAAGTAAATAAATAGAAATGTAACTCTTTATTCTTTTTAAAGAAAAATAAATAAATCTCATCTTTGAAGTTTTATAGTATTTTGCAGAGTTAGACACATTACAATGATTTTGTTTCTTTAAACGTTTTTGTAGATTTAGCTTGTTATCCCCACATTTGTATGTGTATTTCTACCTGTTTTCAGGAGACACATTTATATACCTTTGGTCTGATGCTTGACCTTTAAAACTGAATTAACTTATTTTTACATTTCAAACCTATTCATTGGAGTAGCTACTTGCCAGACTAATATGACAAAGCACTAAAACAGTAAACATCAGTTGGGCACGGCCCAAAACATACAGTAGTTCTGAAACATCTTTCTCTTTAGGTGTCAAAGTGCAGCCAAAGTGTGACGCTGCCATATAGTTTATTTTAAATTTTTTTTACAGTATGAGGGAGTGTAGAGACACTTCCTGAGTCCGTCTCACACACACAAACACAGGGACTTTGAACGACAAGCACTAACTGCGAGAGACATGATGGCATCAGCAGATAAAGGTCAGTCTAAGTTAAATAACCTAATGTGAAACTGCTAATTTAATACCATACTGAGAAATTAATCATATAATGTGCTTTTTGTTGCTGGTAGTTGACAGCATTAAACAGTAAATCAGAAAGGAAATAGTGAAGATAATCTACATTAGCATTTAGTCGCCATTTCACAACCTTTCTACTATTCAGTTCTACTAATTCATTGTATAAAATATATTTGTATACAAGTAGAATATCGTGATTCAAATACATTTATTTGATCATGACCCCCCCCCCAATAAAAGGAAGGAGGACATGTATATAATTTCACCACATTTGATTAGGCCTATGCAATTATTTGTTAATTATGTTTAAATATGTAGATTGTAGATATTTATATAAGCTGCTTATACTTTTATGTAAACTGCAATTATTTATATTTCATTGCAACTTTAAACAGGTCTAAGGAGTTTGTTGTTTTCGTGTAGCCTTGGTAACTTTCCGGCCTGAATAATATGCACATGAAATGAAACTTGAACTCACCTTAACATGTATTTTACAATCATATAACCAGAGGTGGGTAATCCAGGAGTCAAAGAGTAAAGGTGTGTTCAACATCGGCTGCATATGAGGCGCCACGTAGGATTTAAATCAAACTTCGCTTATCAATACATGCATACACCTATAAATTACTCGCATATACATGTATACTATTGGATGTTCAAAATACATATATGAAATACACGTGCACACTAACATGAAATTCATACCAATACATATTATGTTAGTAATGAATGCATATAAACTTGTGAATAACTTGCATATACATATAAACTTGACGCACGCATACACCTATAAATACTCGCATATATAAACTTCCATGCCCATACACCTATAAACACTCGTACATATACACTCGCTGCACGCAGACACACCTACACTCGCATATACATATAAACTTCCATGCAGACACACCTATAAACACTCGCACATAAACCTGATGCGCGCATACACATCCATAAAACACTCGTGCATACATACAAAATAAAACGTGGATGCATGCTTTAGTTGTGTATATATGTATATGCGAGTGATTTCATTTGTGGATGTGCGTGAACTTTTCAGTGTAAAAGGAAGTCAGTTATTCTTCTTCTTCTTCTTTTGGAGTTTTATGGCGGTTGGCAAACCAGCTAAAAGGTGCATTTACCGCCACCAACTGGACAGGAGTGTGAAGCGTCAACACAGGGGGTGCAGAGATATCACGCAACACCTGAAATAAAGCTTGCCACAAAGAACCTTTCTTTTACTGTCTATGCAAAGAACCGGCGAAAGTAATGATTATGCATGAAACATTTGAATGGTTGATAAAGTTCATAAATCAATGCAGACTCGCCATCTTCGCTGTAGTGAACGCGCCTAGAGAGAGAAATGCACACTTCATATGAATTAGCCACATGCATTAACAGAGAGTAGCCAATTTCTTTTAGTTTTTAATTGTTTTGTTTAAAAGTACACATTTCAAGCTTTCTATAGATATACAGGTCTGTGATGCAAGTAGTTTATACGCTGAGTTTATTTACACGCTCCAATTCACGCGCCGGCGCCTCCGTGTCCTGATCACTGTCCACTATATTTGCTTCTTATTTATTAATCCAGACAAATTTGTTGATGAAAACTAAAGCGTTTTATTTTGTATGTATGCGGGAGTGTTTTATGGATGTGTATGCGCACATCGGGTTTATGTGCGAGTGTTTATTGGTGTGTCTGCATGAAAGTTTATATGTATATGCGAGTGTGTATAGGTGTGTCTGCGTGCAGCGAGTTTATATGTATGTGCGAGTGTTTATAGGTGTTTGTGCATGGAAGTTTATATGTATATGCGAGTGTGTATAGGTGTGTCTGCGTGCAGCGAGTTTATATGTATGTGCGAGTGTTTATAGGTGTATGTGCATGGAAGTTTATATGTATATGCGAGTGTGTATAGGTGTGTCTGCGTGCAGCGAGTTTATATGCATATGCGAGTATTTATAGGTGTATGCGTGCGTCAAGTTTATATGTATATGCAAGTTATTCACAAGTTTATATGCATTCATTACTAACATAATATGTATTGGTATGAATTTCATATTAGTGTGCACGTGTATTTCATATATGTATTTTGAACATCCAATAGTATACATGCGAGTAATTTATAGGTGTATATGCACGTGTGTTATGCATTTATTGATAAGCAAAGTTTGATTTAAATCCTACGTGGCGCCTCATACTATGGACATTATTCAGAATTACCTTTTCTTCTCACATACACATATGAAACCAAATTCATTCACATACTATACTGAAATGCTCACACACATACAAGTGAAATGCTTTTACAAATACAACTGAAATGCTCTCTTACTTACAACTGAAAATATTACGCTCACACACACAACTGAAATGCTCACACACACACAACTAAAATGCTCTCATACATACAACTGAAATGCTCTCATACAACTGAAAATATTATGCTCACACACACACACAGCTGAAATGCTCTCACACACTCAACTGAAATGCTCACACACATACAACTGAAATGATCACACACACACAACTGAAATGCTCAAACATGTGTTTTTTAGCTACCCACTCCAGTCCAGTTGGTGGCAGTAGTGCACTGCAAGCAACCGTAGTTGACCGTTCGTTCACCTGCCAATCGCGCTACACCAATGTCTGCATTTGACAGGGTTCTGATGGTCTCCGCTGAGGCCAATATGGTGTTCAGCAAGCCTGCTGCCTCGGTTAATGTTCTTTGCTGTTGAGCAGACATTGGTGTAGCGTTATTGGCGGGCCAACGAACGGTTAACTGCGGTCACTTGTATTGTGAAAGTCGTGCTTTTCTACTATGCTTTCTTTCAACAGCTTTTAGTTCTTCGTCTTGAGATTTGGCACCATTTGAGTCGACTGCTTTGTGCTTTGTACTATACATTTTTACTTGATAACAGTTATGGCGCTTTTCCACTGCATGGTACGGTACGGCACGCTTTGGCGCTTTTCCACTGCATGGTACGGCACGGTACGGCTCGCTTCGGCTCGCTTTAAATGGTACCACCTCTGTCGAGGTTCCCAGCGTACCGTACCGATACTAAAATGTGACGTGAACACACTGCAGATCACTGATTGGTCAGACAGAATCGTCACTACCAGCGTCATTGTATTTGCGAGACATCAAACCCGCTAGATTTAAGAACCGGCAAAAGTAATGATTATGAATATGTAAATATAGCAAGGAGATATTTTAATTGTTTATTAATAAACAAGTGTTTTCTTTGTCGGCTAAGATGAAGTTGACGATGCTGAGTGACTCGCGATCTTCAGTAGTGAACGCGCCAGAGAGAAATGCACATTTCTTAAGGATTACATAAGCAGAGATCAGTCTGTAGTCTGTTTTCTTTCGTTTTGAATTGTTCTGTTTAAAAGTAGACACGTGAGGCAAGTAGGCTACCTTATATGCTGAGTTTGGTTCATTTATGTGACGAGCTCCAGTTCACACGCCGGCGCCTCCGTTTCCTATATATCGTCTGCTATATTTACTTCTTATTTATCAAATCCAGGCAATTGGTTGATGAAACATTGATTAAAATTAATATACAATTAATACAAAACGAAATTCAGGTTAAAGAAAGGTTTTGTGCTTTCTGTTTGATGTGTCTGTAAAAGTTTTAAAGCATCTTAGTGCCGCTTTCAGAGCGCTCCCGTCCGTAACGGAGAACACGTCCGTAACATTGTTTTTTCCTCATAAATGCGAACACGAAAAATAAAATAAAATAAAATGACTATTTTATGTACTGTGGAGACTGAGAGCCAACCCTTCTTCATCCGGTGGGTAGTAGGCATATTACTTTGGTTTGCGCAGTGTAATTCACATAATCACAAAAAAATATTTTGCCTCCAAGTTTTTTTTTTTTAAGCAATCAGAAATCTGAGGGCACTGCTATAATCCCACCCACTTTGAAGCGGTACTAACTGCAGTGGAAAAGCAAACCGAGCTAAAGCGAACCGAGCCGTGCCGTGCTGAGCCGAGTCGTACCACAGTGGAAAAGCGAAGCGAACCGAACCGTGCCGCGCCGAACCGTACTGAGCCGTACCAGCAGTGGAAAAGCGCCATTATTGCCTAGTTGTTCAGATGTATTAGAGTTGAGTAAAGTTGCCAATAAATTCACAGATTCGAACTTCCCGGGTCAATTACTCAAGAGCTAAACGTTGTTATACACAAATAACACATAGTTTTAATCGTAGTAACGTAGACAAGCAGCTACAACCTAATTGTCCTCGAAACGTGCTTCCCTTCGCAGTGGACAAAATACATTGATCTCTATGCGCAGACTGAGAGACAGATCTGAAGGGACAGTCTGCAAAGTGCGATAACCCGAAAAGCGTTACTACGAAAACAGTCAATAACTTCACTGTCACACATTATTGTCACCAAATTCAGTTCACACACCACTGCTGTCCTGCTGGTTATACTACAATGCTTATTTTGGAAATAAAATATTTTTGCCTATTTTTTATGATTTTTATTTATTGCAAATATTCAATAACTTCACTGTAATTCCATGTATTTATTTATAACACAACACTACTGTCCTGATGGTTATACAACACTTATTTTGGATAAATATATTTTTGCATCATTTTGATGATTTTTATTTATGAAAAATATTTCTAAATATTTAGTCTAATATTTAGACCAGGGGTTCCCAAACTTTTCCATTCCAGGACCAACGTAGACAAGAATAATCTATCGCAAGACCCACCAAAATAATTTTAAAGCATGAATGTGGGGTGGGAGGCGTTAGTTCTCTTTTGAGCAGTTTTTTCCATGTCATAGTAAGACATTTAAGTTTAATTGCAATACAATCTTATGGTACATTATCAAAAAGTTTGAGAATTAAAATAGCCTAATGGCTGTTGAAATAATTGGAATAATACTGAGTAGTTTTTGTCTGCTGCCTCAACTGATTTACCCAAACATGGCAAAACAAATTAAATTAAGTAAGCTTAATCTTAACCAAAGGTTTGATATGACAAAAAAAATCAGAATATAAAAAAATAATAGACTAAAATTTTTATTTGACAGTATGCCAAGGACCTAGAATTAAACTCATTGTGTTGTTCAGCGCAGAAAATGCTTTCGTGCTTGTGTGTGTATACATTTTAAATACTTTTACATATATACTTTCCTTATGCGTTGGTAGGTATCAAAATGCATGTGAGGGAACACAAAACAACGCACTCTTACGACGACCATATCTCTGAAAGACAACAGCGCGTTGAACAGACGACAGAGATTAATGCGTTTCCCAAAATCATCGTATGCCTAAGTAGATCGTAGAACCATTGCCACCAATGGTCTCTACAATCAACTTAGCTCACAATGTTTCTGGGAAACGCAGCCCAGACCTCAATCAGCCTTTCGTGACATTTGAATTCTCCGGTGTAATGCGATCTCATGCAGAATGCAGTGCAGTGATTGGAGTAAACGAGTTTCTTCTCGTTAATAATGCGCACCAAACTTCTTAATGAACCGAAGCCGCTCTGAGACGGTGAAAGTTATTATCACAACAAGTCGCACGTGCGCGCTTCATGAAACACAATACCGACATATTTATCTAACTTTAAATCGCTCTAAGCAATATAGCGATTTCTATTTAACGTTGGTTCATCGTGCAACCTGTTTGTATGTGTCACTCATGAAACGTAAATTCAGCTGCAGCCAATATAGTGATTGCGCGACACACCTCTTCCCAATCTGCGACCCACAAATGGGTTGGGACCCACAGTTTGAAAACCCCTGGTTTAGACTACTCTTTCTAGTCCGCGGCCTTCGAAGGATGCAGCCTTCACATTGGGACACAGCTCATATTGGCCTCAGCGGAGACCATCAGAACCCTGTCAAATCAAGGGTGTAATCCACCAGCCGGAAACTGAAGTCTCCCCGGGGGCCGCCATTCACAAGCCTTCACCTGCTGTTAGCATTCCATTGACTCCCATTCATTTTGGCGTCACTTTGACAGCGAATAACTTAAACATCTGAGGTGTTTAAAGACTCAATTTGTCCATTGTTTATTTCTAAAGAAACACGACAATGTATAAAAGGCTTCATTATCTTGTATTTTACGTTATGGCCCCATAGAAGCAGTTTTTGTAATGCGTCATAACACGCGACTCTCTGTCGCACAGTAGATAAATTACCGTATAGACAGAAGTAGAAGCTCGGGTGCAATCGGGGGGACGTGGAGGCATAAAGTCAAGGGAGAAGCCCAGAGAGAGTTGTAAAGTTGCTCCTGCTGAGCTCATGGACAGCTAATACTCACGATCTCCGGCTCTGCAAGATTCGGAAGGGAATGATTCAGATTCCTCTTGGCACCGCTACTAGAAGACGTACAACTGTGAGTCAGGTTGCTCACGTCACATCTACGTCGTCAAGCTCAGTTTGAGTCTGCGCAGTGCACTTGGCAATCAGGAAGCCAGTGCTCCTATTTGACTCCACTTTTCTCTGTTGAAGTCTGGGGTCGCTGTGTCCATTTCTTTTACTGTCTATGTGTCAAATGCAGACATCGGTGTAGTGTGATTGGCAGGCGAACGAACGGTCAACTGCGGTCGCTTGCAGTGCACTACTGCCACCAACTGGACTGGAGTGGGGACTTTAACCACCTTCCGTTTCAACTGAAATGCTTGCATACAATATACTGAAATGCTTCTCAGTTATGTAAGTGAGAGCGTTTTAGTTGTGTTTGTAAAATTTCAGTTTTATGTGTGTGAGCATTTCACTTGTATGTGTGTGAGCATTTCAGTATAGTATGTAAATGAATTTGGTTTCATATGCGTATGTGAGAGGAAAAGAACATGTATATGCATGGTAATTCTGAATAATGTACCTAGGGGCACCTCATACTCAGGTGGTGTTTGCATACTTTACCACAGCTGAATTGAAATAAATGCAATATTTGCCAAATACACAGATATTTCAGACACTTTCATTCAATAGTTTATTACTTCATAGGCTATAGCATCTGTTTGAACAAGAATAAAGTTCAAGCCTGTATCAATGAAGTGGAGTCAACGTTTTTTAATCAGTTTTATTTCGATAAACATGACACAATATAACATCGCGACTACATGAAAAGACTGTTTACTGTTATAAAAAACTGATTTGTGAGCTTTAGTGGAACTAAAGGTGTGAGAATAAACACGAAACGCACGTGATCGTTGTCATGCCGTGACTCCAGCGAATCGTGGAACAGCTGTGGCGTCATCAGAGCTCGTGCAGCCGCTCTTGAGAAGCTGAGTTCTCCGGCTACTCTCGAATCGCTCTCGCGGTACTTTGATGGGATACGTCACAGTCATGTGGCGTCGGCGCTGCATCGAGTCGGTCAAAATTTCTAACCGGCATCAGAGAATGTCTAATTGAAGAGAATTGGCACTGTCTGGTTACTTCCGGTTTCTGGACTGGCTGCAGTAACACGTCTCTGTCCATGCGGGGGCGCTCGCAGACGAGTGCAGAATGAATGGGAGTCTATGGGGTTTCACCCCCAGAAATCCACTTTTCTCAGGATGTAATTTTTTGTCAAGTAATTTGAAAGTTGCATTCAAAAGGGAGGGCTAAGATAATACACTCAGCTGAAAACTGCATTTTTAAGTTCACTTATCCGTTCAAAAATGTGATGACGTCACATAATAGCAGAATGCTAGCGTGTTCCGGCCAACAACGGCCTAACCTGTAAGAAATCGAAAGGACATAAGTACTCTTGGTACTTTTGGCCTATAATCTATATTGAACTTGTTGAATCAACAATAAAATCTATGTTGATTCAACGACAAGCAGGAGAAAGAGATACATTTAGCCGTTTAGCCAGAGACTATTTATATAGAGACATGCCACTTACTCAATCCTCAATACAACTATATAGGGAAAACCCGTAACGCCAAAGATGGCGGTTGTCTGCACATGTCCCGCCCCTCCCGCTGGAAAGCCAATCGTCTGCCTTTAACAGTCAAGCCGGGAAACATTTAAGCCTATCGTCTGGTTCCACTGACGCATGTGCACAGTTGAGGTTTGCGACAGTGGAAAATACGTTAGTGTTTGAAAAGGCGGCAGATTTGATATGCAGTGTATGTGTGCGTTGTGTAAATATCAGACATCCCAAGTGTCTACCGCATATTTATAGCGGCTCCCTGATGCCCAAAATTAGTTCAAATCTCCCGGAAACTAGAGCGAGCGAGCGAGAGCTCACACATACTGTGTTTCAAACCGTGCAGCGCGCGCACGTCAGAGGGAGAGAACCCTTGCGCATGCGTAGTAAAGTATAACCTGTGGGGGAAAAGGCGTTTTAAACCTTATTTTGGGGCAAAGTCAACAAACTTTTTCAGCGATTTTTATCATATTTTACTGCTGTTTCTATACAAGCAGTTTTTATGTCCCGGTGACCAGTGAAAGTGCAGTTCTGACTCTCTGCCCATTCATTTAGATAGGAGCCTGGTCTTGTTAGTCCGAAATAGCTGCCCGGAGGCGTTGCCAAGATGGCGGCCGAGTGGCACGACTTGCCTAAAAGGACTTTGGTTTAGCTCCATAGACTCCCATTCATTCTGCACTCGCCCGCGATCACCTCCAGTGGAATTCTAATGGAACTGCAACCAAGATGATACACAATGGGGCTAATAGGAAGTGCCAAGGCTTTCCGTAGACGGGCTTTGCCGGCATGCACTGCTTCAAGTCAGCCACTGATCGGTCTGCGCAGAGCTGTATGAAGTCGAACACACCTTAAAAGTCCTGCCATATGTTTATTCCACCCATGAACTCAGTGAACAAAATTTTGAGGAGGAGTTTTACTTTCTGAACATGGACTTTACACCTCTGCATAGCAATGCCACATCAGAAGTAAAACTAAACCTTCTTATCCCATGAGAGATTACAATGCAAAAGGGAAGAGGAGGAGACAGAACAGAAAGTTATATTGGCTCATGACATCATAACAATTAAAGGGGAAAGCACTCATTTCAATCAGACAGCCACATCAAATATATGTAAATTATTAATTTTGTGTGAATTGTACTTAATGATACATGCATTTAACAGTATAATTTCTATACCTGTTACACTTGTGGAGCCCAGCCAAATGTCTCCACAATGTCAAAAATAACATAATTTCTCCTCTCACTTTCAGAGCTCATGATTGTTCTGGTGGGTAAAACTGGATCAGGAAAGAGTTCAACAGGAAACACCATCCTGGGTCCAGAGAATTATAATAAGCATTTTAAAACAGAAGCTTCCGCAACGTCAATTACTAAAACATGCGAGAGTCAAAAAGCAAAGATTGGCAAAAAGAGGATCTCAGTCATCGACACTCCAGGCCTGTTTGATACTTCAATGCCAGAACAAGAAATGAAGACTGAGATAGTGAAGTGTGTGGAGATGTCTGTTCCTGGTCCTCATGTGTTTCTGCTGGTCATCAGACTGGATGTGAGATTCACAGATGAAGAGAAAAACTCAGTGAAATGGATTCAGGAGAACTTTGGAGAAGAAGCTTCACATTACACCATCGTTCTGTTCACTCACGCTGATGCACTGGAGGGGAAACCATTAGATGACTATATCAGCGAAAGTAATGATCTCAAGGCTTTTGTTAATAAGTGTGATGACAGATATCACTCCTTCAACAATAAATGCATCAATAATAATACAAACAATAAAAACCACAATCAGGTCACTGAACTGCTGAAGAAGATTGACACGATGTTGGAGAAGAATGGAGGACAACACTACACCAATGACATGTATGAAAAAGCCCAGAAAAAAATTCAATGGGAGTCTCGGAAACAAAAATTTAAAGAAATTGGAACAAACGCATTAGCAGTAATAGGAGGGGGAGCAGTAGCAGTAGCAGGAGCAACAGCAGCAGTAGCAGGAGTAACAGCAGTAGGAGGACCAGGAGCGGCACTAGCAGTAGCAGGACAAGCAGCAACAACAGCAGGAACAGTAGTTTTAGGAGCAGCAAAAGCCTTCATGAAACCATAGGGCACTCTAATTAAATTACAAAAAAAGGAATATTCTACTAGTAGATGTGCACTGGAAAAAGTGAACATGCAGTTGTTGCTTTAAGGAGGTATTTCTACCTCATTCTACCTAAAAATTCTAATTTAGTTGTTGTAATCTAGTTCAATCAGGTTAATGTAAAACAAGAGAACACTGTTAGAACCTAAGTGAGTTACATTGACCCAATATGCAATTTCCATTAAAGCTCTGCATGGATACATTTGACACATGCGCACCTGCTGATTAATTAATATTTACTTCAATGAGAAATTGTGATTTTTTTTTTTTTCTTTTTACACATTAAGTAGAATCAAACTATTCAGCACAATGGTAACATACATTAACATCAACTAACATATTTACATTTACTGAATAACACATAAAAAAACACTTAATCCCTAAATTTACTGATCTACGATCAACTTATCTCACAATGCTTTTGAGAAACGCAGCCCTGGGCAGTGGATCTGTTCCCATAAATCTTTGCAATGGATTTGGAGAGTAAATTAATTCATTCAATACTATTAATTCAGCTAGAAACTAAATTAAGAGCTGTTTGTTGTTATCGTCAAGTAAGTAAGCGTAACATATTGTTTTTTAGGGTTGTGTTATATATCGTGGTGGAAAATCATATATACCAAAAGTTTATATCAAAGATAGCAAATAATTTTTCCTAGCTGACTATATCAGATTATATCCACTGACAATTAAGATTCAGTAAAACCTTGTTTTTCAGGATGGTTGAATTCAGTTATAATCAGTAATCTTAAATGATATCTTTAACTTGAACAAACCCAGTCAGTGAGTCAGTCCTAGAGCTCCTTCTGTCTGATTTTAGGGGAAAATCGAGTCCATCGGAGACATCCAATAGATTTCTTAGGCGCCAAAAGTACACCACACACTGACCACTATGGGAAAATCTCAGAGTAAAACTGCGAATTGTGAAAAATATGATACACTGGTGTTTTACCAGATGAGAAGTTTATCTATGTATAATCTTTTTACTCTTTTAATTAATTTTATAACTGTATCATATATCTCTTTTATTTCCTTTTACAACTGTTTTTAATTTTCCTTGCTTTTAATTTGGGATTATTTTAATTCATTTCTGTAAAGCACTTTGAATTGTGTATGAAATGTGCTATATAAATAAACTTGTCTTGCCTAAAAAATGGCTTTGGCTAGTACCTCCTATTTTTATTTTTTATTTTTTTTTGCTTCATAATGACTTTTCCTAATTTAATGGGGACAACTCTGTAAACATAAAATTAACCTGCTGATATTTTTTCAATGTCCTGTACACATTTTGTAGCATCGGTGTTCCTTGGGGTCAATTTGACCCCATGGCTCTTTTAACTGTATAAAACAGAAGAAATATTAAAATGTGACACACATTTGTTTTGGTTGTTTTATTGAGGTCACTATAACATGTTACAATTTTATAATTTTCATTATAATTTTACATATTCAATATTATATTCAAAAAACAAAAGCTCTAACCTAACATAACCATTCACAGCAAAATCCCCAGTGTTAAAATTAACACTCCTGGTGTACATATCAGGCTTGTGCACAATTCAAAATTTAATTGAGAATTACTCCTGAATTCCAATTCAATTCTTGAATTTGAATTGAATTTGAATTGATGTCAAAAACAGGATCTAGAATTACAATTCGAATTTGAATTAAAGGAAGCAGAATTGCAATTAAAAACAAATTCTAAGAAATTCAGATATTTTAAGTGAAGTGTTTAACAATGAAGCTTTAGGCCCCTATATGTCAGATATGATTGCAATTCTATAAATGATATTAGTTTGAACTACTTGTACAGATTACATTGACAGGAAATATTTTCCCTCATCAATGAATGTTAAAAGCTCTAGTCACAGAACAAATAATTAAGTTTGATTTATCGTAATTGTAATTTTGTGGAACATAGAACATGACTCCATTTCCCATAATTACTTTAGTAAATCTTTAGAAAAACGTATGCAGGGTTCCCACTGAAGAAAATGATGTCCAAAAGACGTCTTTTCAAAGTCTTTGTCACAAAAGTCGGACGTTGAAAAGACGTCCACTGAGGAGCCAGAATGAAAGTTTTTATGACGTCTTTTTTTGACGTGTTCTGCACGTCCGATCTAGACGTTCATGGACCCTCTTCGGACAATGTTAAAAACAAAAACTAAACACTCTCAGGATGCATTAAATTAAAACTAATGTTTTTTTCAATGTAATTGCAAAGCAACTCACAGACAGTTTGTGTTTGTCAGACATCTACAGAAGATCTTAGTGAAAATTAACAGAGGTTTAGATGTTGATATTTAGTTTTTTACAAGTAAAAAATAATATAAAATAATATATTAATTCTATAAAAAAATTTTTTTTTTACATTTTCGTTTTTCGAAGTAAATTACATTTACTTCGTTACTGTCCACCACTGGTCCAGCTAATGTTGTTAAACTTTCATCTGTGTGTGTAGAAACACTCTCTTTGTTTTCACATGTGGGAGTAAATCAGCATCTGAGCGACGGACAACATCATCTCATCATTATGTGAACACACACATAAATACGGCATGCACTTATGCAAGCGCACACACTGTTTTATGGTGTAGGATCTAACCGTATCTCCTAGATCATTAGCACCTTCTACCTTATTTTGTTTATAATCTCAGGTAAGGTAAAGTACACTAAAAAAAATAACTCTTTGAATGAACATAAAAAAATCATGGAAAGGATTTCCACATGATTAACTTGCTTTATTTCAGCATTATGCAATTCTGTTATTCCAATTTAATGTACTTACGTTGGGTCAACTTAATGTATTCAGGTTGATTCAACTTATTTACCATGGTTGGGCACAGCTTAATTTAATATTGTCAGCAAATTTAAAAAGGCTCCCTGATATGATTCAGGTATTCAAATTCATATATTCATTCATCCAATGCAATATAATTTATTTTAGTGTCACACTAATACATTTCAAGACTATAGCCAACTGTTGCCTATCAATAGTGCTTTTACCAACATCTTAAATGATAAGATTTACATGCTTTATCAATCTAAGCATTTGCTGTGAGTAGTATTGCTGAATCAGTTTTCAGCCTAACCAAATGCTCCACTCTTCTCCACAATGATAACCACTGTAATTTAAATGGTACTAATAATTGCAATGTAATTGAACATTAAACACAATTACGCACTATCAAGTCTTCCCCTTTTCTCATTTTCTCAAAAACACATAAAATAACACTTCATTTTAACATTTATTCTCTCTTAATTCAACCATATGCAAAGCATGCTGGGAACTAGCAAGCACCGCCCAGTTTCAGTTAATGCAACACAAATCAATCATGTAATCCAACACAAGCGGATTAAGTAAATTTAAATGTTACATATTTAAGCAGATTGAACACAATCAAATTAAGTTCGGGCAAAATGGCAGTTGGCTCGCACTATACTGCCACCTTCTGGATGTAAGAATTTTTTACTTAACATAAATGGTTTGTGTTTAGGCAACACGTTAAGATTTTGTACTGTTATGTTGAGACATAATTACGTGGACCTTAATAGAAAAAAACATTTCAAGTCAAAAAACACAATAATTATAAGTAAACTAAATATAAATATATTATGTAAAGTGCAAACCTTCCTCGTTCATTTTTTTTGAGTGTATAGGTCGAATTCTATAGGTTACCTTAGAGATGATGAACCAGCACAGGACTAAACACAAGGAGAACAAATAGGGAAGCAAACAAAAGAGGGTAACGAGGGAGGACAGATGGGGCAAATGGATGAATAATCAGCTAGCAAGATGGACAAAGTTAGACAATCGACACTCACACCAATAACGTTTTAACTAAACTATTTTTCATGTCAAATAATGATCTTTTAACATAAACAATAAAATATTCCTATTTCACTTTTTTTTAGGTTTTAAGGCAATCGGTTTGCATGCTTTTTAAAAGTAAGTCTAACTGATTAGATTTAACAGGAGGAGGGCGTTCTAACCATAGATATAATAGAGAGTAGACGCCCTATCGACCACTACTGCCTACTGGCGCGGACGAGCCGTGGGGCCGCCATCTTAGACCGGTCACCCGCTCCACTCAGTGTAATCTGTTCGGCAGGTGCAATGAGCTGTCAGCGCATTTAATGAATCATATCTCACTGAATACCGAACTGATTTTCACGCGGGGTTATTTTGCTGCAAAGGTCATACATGTAGCTATGATATAGGACACATT
This sequence comes from Rhinichthys klamathensis goyatoka, assembly GCF_029890125.1. NCBI lineage: Eukaryota > Metazoa > Chordata > Actinopteri > Cypriniformes > Leuciscidae > Rhinichthys > Rhinichthys klamathensis. The sequence continues at coordinate 2,107,132 of NW_026606845.1, read as the reverse complement.
GAATATTTAATTCACAAAATACAACCAATAGTACGGTAATGTTAAATTTTACTTGTGAAAAGTAATCCCCCTAGCCCTATTTGCGATGGTCCGCCGATTTGAGCAGGGATATGCTGCACAGTGCTCTGGCATCTTAACTGCTGCTATGCAATGCAACTAGGAGTATAACCAGTTAAAGATGGCGGCCACATTTCTTGCGCCCAGCGGCCAATAGGGGTCTATCATTTTATGTCTATAGTTCTAACAAGGTCTATAGTGCGCCTCGAGGTCAGAGTGGTGAGGTTTACTGCACAGCCTAAGCAGCTGACCTCAGTTCCTCTACAACCAACCACCCATCACTAAATAGATTCAGTAACACAGGTTTTGGTGGTATTGATGTAATGATCTTTCCAGTGCACCATCTTGATCTTACAACTATCGTGTGCAGGAATTCCTAAAAAGCCAGTTGGGAAAAGCCTGATAAAGCAACAGTGATACTGATAATCACAAAGCTTAAAGGTTGTATCAGTGATTTCAGGCCCAAAAATAAATGTCTAATCTTTCCTAACGATCCGCTAGCTGCCCGCCCCATAAGCATGCCATCCAAAAACCGCGTCTCTGTAGGCAGCGTAGGCTCTGAGATCTGCACACAAAAACAAATGTGTACAACCACCACTCAAAACCAAAATAAAGTGTTCCAACCAATCACTGACAGGGGCGGGTGTTGTGAGGTTTTGCGCTCGTGCACGGCTGGACGCGAAATCGGAGCAACACCCGCCCCTGTCAGTGATTGGTTGGAACACTGTTTATTTTGGTTTTGAGTGGTGGTTCTACCCATTTGTTTTTGTGTGCAGATCTCAGAGCCTACGCTGCCTACAGAGACGCGGTTTTTGGATGGCATGCTTATGGGGCGGGCAGCTAGCGGATCGTTAGGAAAGATTAGACATTTATTTTTGGGCCAGAAATCACTGATACAACCTTTAAGGAGACACAACAGTTTAGCAGGTGCTATTCATGCTTTTGACCAACAGATCGCCACAACATACACCCTGTCGAAATGCTTCCAGTAAAGATGTGACAGTCAAGCGCTTGAATTAATAAAAGAAACAGGACAAAGCATATCATATGTACAACAATGTGTGTTTGATAATGTGAGCGTTAAAAATAATATGTGAAATAGATACACAGTGGCAGCCCTTACGGAAAGAAAATATAATGATAGAAGAACTTTGGAGGAAGAGAAGCTACACTTTAAAGTTTAGTTTAGATTGTAACTGTGGCATGGCAAAATGTAAATATAAGTTTAATGTGAGATGATGAGTTACTAATAACCAATAACACACTTCTGCATAAAGTAGCCTTGTTGCGCCACTGCTCTGTGTGTGTCTAAATATATCAAACTATGCAGGCCCGAGTAATCAGCGGTTTCAGTTTCAATAGCTCTCCAGCAAGGACAGATAGAGAGTAGAGAGTACACCTGCAGTTTATGAGAGTTATCGGTACGCTAGAATCTGCTTGCACAAACACCGGGACACAATATTTGCTCTTTAACAGGTTAATCAGGTAAACGACACAGGAAAGTGACACAACAACGCACCCTCACTCCAGAACCAGAAGCATTCAGGTGGAAAAGAGAGACACAAGAGTCCTTTTGGAAAAGCAACAGATATGGCGGATCAGTGTCTTCACACAGGTGTGATTGAGGCGACTGGAGCTTTAAGTGCCATTGGATTTCCAGTGCTTTTACTGGGTGTCAGTGCTGGATTGGCATATGGTGCACTTGGGGAAAGTGGACTTTCACTATTATGGAGTGGGCTTCAGTCTGTGGGCGTCTTCAGAGGCAGTTTGGCTGTGATGGCATTACCGGCTGTCGGGGGGATGGCAGCGGCTGCAGTGGTGAGGATCTCCGGTGTGAAGTGTGTCTCTGCGGTCGCTGTAGCAGGATATGTGACACTTCCAGTTACTCTTATTCAGTTCATACATTCAGACAAATGCTGAGAGACTCTGAGTGACTGCAAGAGACACAACGCAATCAAGATATACAGGTCAGTGTAAACTAAATAATCTAATATGAGACTCACATAGTATATCTAGTTAATACTGAATTTGTAGATTTTTTTTTTTTTTTGCACTAGTCACGTTCTCAGCTGCAAGTGTTATTTTGTGTTCCCAGTACGGTTTTCTAAAAGCAAAATCCCCAGTGTTAAATCAACACTGCTCAGAGCACATATGGTCCCCACTATACAGAGTGTTAAAATAAGAGAAAGAGTCAAAATGTTTAAATCACCATGATGGAGATCAGTGTTTGCTTTAGTTGGGTTCTTGTCATTTCATTTTGTGATATTATATTATCTCTGGCTGTTATAACTTTGAGTTTATAAAACAGTTGTTTTCGGTACAAAAAAAGAACAGAGTAAATATCTTCAGATGTTATGTTTTCATAATAACATAACCACATAGTGAGGTGATATCATTCTAATACCAATATCTGATTATGTGGATGATGTGTTCATTGTACATGATTGATTACAGCTGCTCTGTGATGTCACAGCACGAGATTCTGCACTAAAACTGTTTGAACTACTTTATTGTTTTAAATACACAGACACACACACTCAAACCCAGTGTAACTCACGTGTTACTCAGTGTTATTCACATGTGGAGGGAATCAAAGCAACATCTGCATCAGTTTTCAGGCCTTCCCACTTCGCTCTCTCTAGCGCTGGGAAGCTTTTCTAATATTAACGTGGGTGCTAAAGCTCTTTCCTGATTATAACCGTTTATTATCCAGTGACTTCTTCTAAACGTTTCTCTTTTGTATTGAGTCACATCTCTATTTCTGCAGTCTTTCTTTAAATCTCCCTCTTGCTCGTTCTCTCTCCTCCACCTTCATACTAATGCTGATTGGCTACACACGTTTGTTGTTGTTGTTTGTTCGTGTGTCGGTCCGACTAACTTTCAAACAGCATTTTTGAAACACCACTAATCCCATCTTTAACATTGTTTCAATGCTTGCTTGCTATGAGGGTCAGGAGCTCGCTATCTATCAATCTCGTCCCTTTGTAGTCCCTTAACACACATCCCTTAACACACCTGATCCAGCTCATCGATGTCTTCAGGATTACTAGAAAGCTACAGACAGGAGAGTTTATCAGGGTTGGAGATAAACTCTGCAGAGCTGTGGCCCTCCAGGACCGAGATTGCCCAGGGCTAAACCAGTGTCAATCCAAAATTAGGTTGAATGAAATAAAAAAAACTTAAGTAAACTGGACAAACCCTTTATATATTGACCTTATATATTTTCATTTGATTTTTTGACAGCATTCATTTTAAATTTACAGAATTAAAAGAGGAAATGTCGGATGCTGATGGAGATAGTGATTATGATGAAGAAGAAGAAGAAGATGGTGATTATAATTATTCTGATGATGAAGAAGGAGAAGAAGAAGATGATGATGATGATGAAGAAGGTGATGACGAAGAAGACGACGGCAGCGAAGATGATGATGAGGATGATGAAGATGATGATCATGATGATGATGAGGATGATGAAGAATATGATGATGAAGATGATGATGAAGATTATGATTTCGATTATGATGACGAAGATGATGAAGAAGATGAGGATGGTGGTATGTGAATACATGAATGCAACTGATTAAACATGTACATCTTCCTTTTTTAAACATCTTTCTGTTTAATAATCAGATTTCAGGTGCAGATTTCAGAGTTTCAAAACTTTTTTTTACACATTCGCACACCAGTTTTCAGATCACCATTTACAAGGTTTCAAACCTGGAAAACAAACTATACAGTGGGAGAACAATGACAAATTTGAAACTCTGAAAAATTGTTTGCGCAACATCGTAAAAAAAATGTTGCAGTTCTGAAGAAGGAAATCTCAAAAACAACATAATGTTTGCAGAGATATTTTTTAATTTTTTTACATTTTGCAAGCTTGCAAATCTTATTTTTCGATCTTGCAAAACTTTTTTTTGTAAGATTTTGAGTTTTCGAACACTTTCAACCTTTCAGAACTTTATTTTCAGTTTTGAATCATGGCAGGATATTAATCCCATAAAGAAGAGGAGAACGAGGGTGAGGAAGAACGGAGACGGCGATTGGAAAAGAAGAAGAAAAGACGGAAGAAGAATCTGAAAAAGGCTGCATTGAAAGCCGAGGAGAAAGAGCGGAAACGGCAGTTGAAAGAAGAGGAAAGGAAGAGGAAGAAGAAAAGGGAGAAGAAGAAGAAACGGAAGAAGATCCTAAAGAGTGTTGCAAAGGGAGCCGGGGTTGCATTGGGAGTCGGTGTATTAACAGCTGTGAGTGTAGTTGCCTCTGCTCATGGACTCACTGTAAAAAGTTAGTTAACCATGCATACAATAAGAAGGGGGCAAGAAAGAAGAAGAAAAGCAGAAAAAGAAAATTATTAAGTACAGCACTTCACGTAGCAGTGTCATGAGAGCATATGCTTTTACCACACGTCTCATTTGTCATGCTAATCTGATATGAATCATCCTTCTGTACAAATGCTTTTGATATGACATTATTGCCTTGAATGGTCACTATGACAATGTACCTTTTCAAAGGGTACCTATATGTACCTTTCACCATGCATATTTCATTGTGTACACCTTTTCTTTGGAAAGGTACTTTTTGGCACTCAGCTGGATACATGTTTTTACCTTTGCTGGTACATTTGTGAATTTTGTACCTTAAAGTACTTAATTGTACCCTCACTGTATCTTTATTTCTGAGAGTAGTCAGAGTGTGTTGTCTTTTATTCAACACAGTCTCATATTTGTTTGTAACAATTCATTTAAACAACAAAATTAAATGATATCATATGACTTCATTTGCAGAAAAAAAATAATAATTTTGTCATATTCAGCACTGCTTGGTTTTGGGTTCTTCGTGGTTACTTTTATTTTTGCATTATTTTGTATGATTTTTCTGCTGGTTTTATGGGGATGGGGATGACAGCATTTTCATGTTTTGATTATGCAGTTAATGCTAAACTGTAGACTAAAATGTATTAGATCAATATTAGATTTATTTTAAACATGTAAAGAGTGGACAATTATATTATAGAGCACTAGGTTATGCTTAGTTCTGATATATAAACAGACTATAGATTCATCTCAATGTAATAATGTAACTTCAGCTGAATGCATCAGAAATACTGTAACACAGCAAAATTCCCAGTGTTAACCCTTTAGGCGCCAGAGGTTTTTTCCTAAAATGTTCGATTTTGACATCTTAATTTCAAAAGGCTACCTTAAAAGTGAGAAAAGATAGAGACTTTCTGTAAATTAGAGAAATATTAAGGATGACCCAAAGTTTATGTAGGGATTACATTTTCCCATCTAATTTGCATATTATGACGTCATATGGTGGTGGCAATCTTGGATTATAGAATTTTCATGAAAAGTCACGTTTAAATGATAAAATGCAGCACTTCTTTCCCCCCAAAATGTCCATCACCTTCTCTATGCTATATTGCACAATACTGAATGCACAGGTATATAGTAAGTAGTAAACAAACTGTGTAAATCATTACTAATAAATGGTAGAAACAGACCGAATGCATGTAGTGGTTGGCCTTTTGCTGTAGAGATTTTCCATTTACTAAATACAGTAGGCACTCTGATTCCATGTATGGGGCACATAAATATTATTCATATGACATACAAACACAAGTAGACAAGACCTGTTTAGTTCAAACGCTCACTCGCACAGATCATGAGTGACATGATATGAGCAGCGCGGCCAGATCTGCCTCGCGCGCGCGCCGAGTGTGCACAGCTCGGACTACTGTCATTGTCATTGCGACACCTCACCCTGCCTCCACGTTGCCTCCTAACTGTCCTATGAATACTTCGACCTCGTCTAACATACCCAGTGGTATTAGACAAAGTCTCCACCACAATACTGTCGCCGCGATTGCGGAGAGGCTCTGATAACATGGCTCACTCGCACACTAGCTCCGCTTTTGATCGCACTGATTCAATGCGCTCTAACTCGAACATTTTTTATAGAAACATGATGTTTTTTTGATTCGGGGATGAAGTATGACATGTCTGCCATCCAGTGGAGGGGAGGTCGAACGAAATTTGACACCCAATTTGACAAAATCGGCCGTTTTATTCAGTGCCGCATCTTGTCGAGTAAACTCGACCGTGGCGCCTAGAGGGTTAAATCAACACTGCTCGGAGCAAATATGGTCCCACTCTACAGAGTGTTAAAATAACACTGAAGCAGTGTTAAAGTTAATTAGATAATTAAGTTATTAATTAAGTGTTGATTGAGCATTAGTGATGAACACCTGCTGTTAACAAGCAGAATCACTGAAGGAAAGAGAAACACAAGAACTACAACTGACTTTTAGTCACAGCCTTAGATTAAATCAACTGAAGATACAAATACAACATTAAATCTGTGAAGATCTCAGCAGAGGAGGATTAAACAACTCCACAAACAGCATTACCAGCTTCACTTATTACTAACCATACTGACTTTATTTCCGTCAGACGTCTACAGAAGTTCTTATTGAGAATTAACAGAGGTTTAGATGTTGATGTTTCAAAGTCACCATTTAATTTTTAAATTCAAGCTGAATTTGATTTTTTTAATTATTGGGAAAGCAATCTTTGGACAAACACACAGACATCAAGAATCCCCATATGAATCTTAACAATGGTGACATGCTTTATGCCGCAAACATTCTGGGAGGCACCAAGGCATAAAACTCATGGCTCCCAGCATGCATTGCAGCATGATGCATGTCACCATTGTTGAGATTCATACACTGATTCTTGATGTCTGTTGTTTAAAAAAATAATAATAATAAAATAAATAATAAAATTTATGATAAATAAAATTCTGCAATGTATATATAATATTTTAATTCAGCTTGTCTGCTCTGTGTCAACAAAAGAGATAGTTATTAATAACAAATGGCAACTTTTGTCAGGTATAAGATTAGTGAATCATTCAACTTTATAATAATGAAAACTATTACACCTGAATGTTTTGTATTTTTGTCTTTCTTTGTAACACATTATGTGCTTTGGTAAACATTGTAACAAAGACCAAAATTGCACTTTAAAATGACAAGCGTCAAACTTCACAACTAAATGAAATACTGATCACCATAATGGTGACCAACAATTTCAAACCATCGACATCTAAACCTTTTTCTAAAGACATATAACAGAAATAAAGTCAGTCTGGTTATTAATGAGTGAAGCTGGTAATGCTGTTTGTGGAGTTGTTTATTCCTCCTCTGCTGAGATCTTCAGAGATTAAATGTCTTCTTTTTATCTTCAGTTGATTTAATTTAAAGATGTGACTGAAAGTCAGTTGTAGTTCTTGTGTTTCTCTTTCCTTCAGTGATTCAGCTTGTTAACAGCAGGTGTTCATCACTAATGCTCAATCAACACTTAATTAATAACTTAATTATCTAATTAACTTTAACACTGCTTCATTGTTATTTTAACACTCTGTAGAGTGGGACCATATTTGCTCCGAGCAGTGTTGATTTAACACTTTGCTGTGTATCATTAAACAAGACCCCAACTAAAGAGATCAATATAATGGTTCAACACAAATAGTCAGTCTTCACTAGGAAGAGAGGAACATCATGCTTCTTCCTTCATCATCTTCACTGATACTCAGATCTCTCGCTGTTGATTTCTGAGCAATATCTAATAAAGAGAAAGCCTCGAATGACTGTCCACCTGCTCTCAGCGTGATTCCTTCCACTGCAACACAGTCACATATTTACACTATTTCTGTAATAATGTCATATTCAGACTTCTAGCAGATACTGTCACGAAACCTCGACTAACAGCTATTTTTGAAAACTGATTTATTTGTTGATTATGTCAATTAATTGGATATAAAAAATGAAACAAAAAAACGTTATGTATTTTATATGCATTTCAGCATGTCATCATTGTTGAGATTGATATGCTTATTATTATGTATGTGTTTACTTTTGAACCATGATTTTTTATTTTATTCCTTTTATAGTAATTGATGCATCATTCAGCATGTGGTATGGATTTAATAACTGCAGAGCATCTGAAAAATGCCAGTCTTAGGCTTGCTTCCCTCGTAGCAATCAACTTTACTGGTTTGTTGATCCATGGCATACTACCAGATTCAATGTTATCTATTCTGCTTGCCCCTGTTATTAAGGACAAAGCTGGAAAAGTTGGCTGCCTGGATAATTATAGATCTATAGCATTGGTCAGTATCTTATTTAAGGTAATGGAAAGAATCCTCCTTGATAGAGTGAGTGGGTATATATCTCTTCCCTTGATAATCAGTTTGGATTCAAGCCAAACCATGGCACAGACATGTGTAGTGAATTTGTACAAGGCTAAAAATTGCACTATTCTCATGTGTTTTATTGATGCCTCCAAAGCATTTGATTGAGTAAATCACAAACAGTTTTTTTTTATTAAGCTAAAGCAAAGAGGAGTGCCTGGGTATATTGTGAGGGTTCTTGCCTATTGGTATGCCCACCAGCAGATGCATATCAAATGGGGGGTAGCCTATCTTTTAGAGTGTCCAATGGTGTTAGGCAGGGAGGAATCTTGTCCCCTGTCTTATTTAATTGATATATGGATGAACTGTCAAGGAGACTTAATGGTTGTAACACTGGCTGTATGATTGGTGGCATGCTGGTGAATCATCTTATGTATGCAGATGACCTTGTTACTTTTAGTCCGAGTAGTGCTGGGCAATAGGAGCTTCTTAATCAAGGTTCCCAGAGGAGGGAGTGCTAGTCAGATGTTTGTATCTGTAGGAGTAATCACACTGAAAGCACTTTTAAGAAATTTGATCTTTAAGTTTATGCACCGTCTGGATGAGTCTACCAACAGTATCATGGTGGCACTCTCAAATCCCTTATGCCGAGTTCAGACTGCACGATTTTATCCCCGATTTTGGCTCGCCGACAGGTTTTGAGAAATCGCCGACAAATGCCCGAAATCACAGGCAAATCGGTGCTCGTTCACGCGAGTGACAATCACGCAGTGTGAATGAGCAAAGACGCGATCTGAGAGAATCGCCGACGAGTCGCCGACGCCCGTGAGATATTTGGCATGCTAAATATCTGGACCTGTCGGCGATTCACAATCCTGCTGTGTGAATGTGTTCTGACTGAAAACTACATCGGCGATGACCGACAGCCAATGAGAGAGCAAGATACAGGGAGGAGGAGGAGGAGTTATAGACCAGAATATCAGTATATCTATATTTACAATTATATCAAACAAAAACAAAGCACAAACATTTGCGTGACCAGCAGCAACAGCAGGACATTTGCAAAATTATTTATTTACCCCCAACTCTCTTTGCAAAACACAGTCCTTGCTCCCCTCGTCTTCCCAACCATTTCCTGCATAAACAGTTTTTTTTTTTTTTTTTTTTTTTTTTTTTTGCTACAAATCAGTGCACAGACAATTTGTAGGCTATCATTTTTAATAACAAATTCAGTGTCGCACGAGAACTCCGGTCTTACGCACGCGTGATCTTCCGTTATTTCCTATCACTTCTCGCGTTTGTTTGGTTGTGAAGCGTAGTTTGCGGACCAGGCAGAAGTTGTCGGCGATTCTTTCTTTTGTAAAGTCATGCAGTGTGAAACCTCCTGTCGCCGATCCATCGTGCAGTGTGAACACAGCAGCAACTGAATGTTACCCCAGATAGTCATGCAGTGTGAAAACAACAGTGACCCGATTATTTTGAAAATCGTGCAGTCTGAACTCGGCATTAGTGAGCTGCTCCAGGTACACATCCAGACTGAGAGTGCATTGGCTGAAATGTCTGTATGTATTTTACATCAAACATTTTCAATAAAACATCAACATCTAAAGCCCTGTTAATTCTCAATAAGACCTTCTGTAGAAGTCTGACAGAAATAAAGTCAGTCTGGTTAGTAATAAGTGAAGCTGGTAATGCTGTTTGTGGAGTTGTTTAATCCTCCTCTGCTGAGATCTTCACAGATTTATTGTGGATTTCATGTCTGAAGTCAGTTGTAGTTCTTGTGTTTCTCGTTCCTTCAGTGATTCTGCTCATTATCATCATATATGTCTTTAATAATTGTACAATCATCACTCAGTTAATCACTAAATTATTTAATTAACATTAACACTGCTTCTGTGTTACTTTTAACACCCCGGGCCGTTGGTGATCCTCAGACAAACACCGGGGGATTTACAGTGTACAAATATTTTCATGTCAAAAGTTTTAGAATATTTTTCAGAAAACACAAAAAACATGCTGCCCTGAAGCGGTGTGTTCAACGTGCGGTTCAACCTGTTCGGTCTTAACAAGAACTTCTTAGGAAGTTTTGCTTTTCTCGTTTTTGTTCGTTTTTGTTCGTTTTTTCCGCATTTTTCTCATTTCTTGTAAGTTTACATATTCTCTCAGATATGGAAAACTACATGATTATTCAATATACAAGTGAATATCTAAACTTATTGATCAATTGACCCTTTGCTAAGCTCCGCCCCTTAGTTTATGTCATTTGTGTGGCTAATTATTGGCTTTACGATATTTACTTATTACGTATATATTTACATTATTTTTTGTTTCTCTGCAGTTCATGGTCATATTAATGATCTTCAGTATTTCACATTATTGGATCACTTATGTTTGTAGAATGCACTGTGTGTTGGGTCACCAGGGGCCCGTTCTTCGTACGTTGCTTAAAACATCCGAGATCAAACGAGATATCCAAGATAATATCATCGTGCTCATCATGATCCGGCTAATTAGGTTCTTCGAACACTCCTGCCGGTTATGATTAGTATCGCTGGATTGGGTTATCTGAGATAATTGCGCGTTCATGCGCTGGGTTGAAAGGGGATATGTATCGATAGTAGAAACATTGATCAGCAACGCTGCTATTGGCTGCTCACCGTGGCCAAAGAGCGCGCTCAGTTTTACTCCGCAGCAGAGCAAGAGCTATTGCTTGAAGGATAGCAGAATTTGAAAACTTAATTAAAACTTAATTAAAAAATCAAAGTGTGCAAAAGCCAAGAGAGAGGGTTGGCAAAACGTAGCAGACAAATTAAGTTTGTAGTTAGATGTTTTTATCACTTATTAAAGTATATATTTTTATATTTTAATAATTTCTAAATAATTAATAACTTTGTTCATTGTAATGTCAGAGTCACCACCTACTACTAGAACATGGGAACAAGTACATTTACATTTACATTTATTCATTTAGCAGACGCTTTTATCCAAAGCGACTTACAAATGAGAACAATAGAAGCAGTTAGACTAACAGTAGGACAACAATACGTAAGTGCTATAACCCCTCTCAGTTTAATCTTAGTGCAGGTTTTTTTTTTTTTTTTTTTTTTATAGAATAGAAGAGAAGAGAAAGTGTTAATTCTACTGAATCAAGTGCTGTCGAAAAAGATATGTCTTCAGCAGTTTCTTGAAAGTGGCTACTGACTCAGAAGCTCTGGTTGAGTTAGGCAGATCATTCCACCAACAGGGAACAGCCATGGTAAAGGTCCGAGAAAGAGATTTTGTGCCTCTTTGAGATGGTACCACAAGACGACATTCGCTAGCAGAGCGCAGGTTTCTGGATGGCACATAAGTCTGAAGTAATGAGTTTAGGTAAGAGGGAGCAGTGCCAGTGGTTGTTCTGTAGGCAAACGTCAGTGCCTTGAATTTAATGCGAGCGGCAACTGGCAACCAGTGCAATTGTGTGAGGAGAGGAGTGACGTGTGCTCTCTTCGGCTCATTGAAGACTACTCTGGCTGCAGCATTCTGGATCAATTGTAGAGGTTTGACAGAGCAAGCTGGAAGACCAGCCAGGAGAGCATTACAATAGTCCAGTCTGGATAAAACAAGTGCTTGGACGAGGAGTTGTGTGGCATGCTCTGTAAGGAAGGGCCTGATCCTCCTAATGTTGTGCAAGGCAAATCTGCAGGACCGGGCAGTTCTAGCAATGTGGTCTGTGAATTTCAACTGATCATCAATTACAACCCCAAGGTTCTTAGCTGACCTTGATGGAGTTATGGATGACGAGCCTAGCTGAATGGAGAAGTTGTGATGAAGTGTTGGGTTGGCCGGGACCACAAGTAGCTCTGTCTTCGTAAGGTTTAGTTGAAGGTGGTGGTCCTTCATCCAGCCAGAGATGTCTGTCAGGCAGGCTGAGATACGAGCAGCTACCGTCGGATCGTCAGGCTGGAATGAGAGGTAGAGTTGCGTGTCATCAGCGTAGCAATGATAGGAAAAGCCATGTTTCTGAATCACAGATCCTAGTGATGTCATGTAGATGGAGAAGAGGAGTGGTCCAAGCACTGAGCCCTGAGGCACCCCAGCAGCTAGATGTTGGGTCTTAGATGCCACACCTCTCCACGACACCCTAAAGGACCTACCTGAGAGGTAAGACTCGAACCATTGGAGTGCAGTTCCCGAGATGCCCTTCATCTTTAGGATTGACAGGAGGATCTGGTGGTTAACTGTGTCAAAAGCAGCAGACAGATCCAGCAGGATGAGGACTGAGGATTTGGAAGCTGCTCTTGCCAGTCTCAGAGCTTCAATTACTGAGAGCAGGGCAGTCTCAGTTGAGTGTCCGCTTTTGAAACCAGACTGATTGTCGTCCAAGAGGTTGTTCTGTGTAAGAAAGGAGGAGATCTGGTTGAAAACAACTCGTTCAAGTGTTTTCGCGACAAATGGAAGAAGAGATACCGGTCTGTAACTTGTTAGATGTGCTGGATTTAGATTGGGTTTCTTAAGCAGTGGGGTTACTCGAGCCTGTTTAAAAGCTGTGGGAAAGGTACCAGTGTGAAGAGAGGTGTTTATGATGTGCGTGAGTGTGGGTACAACTGAGGAAGAAATGGCTTGAAGTAGATTAGTGGGGATAGGATCAAGCGGACAGGTAGTAGGGCGATTGGAAAGGAGGAGTTTAGAGACTTCCGCCTCTGAAAGTAGAGAGAAGGAGGGTAGAATGTGTGCGTTTGTTGGTAAAATGTGTGTGTCAGTTTGTGGATTGGTAAATTGGCCGCTGATGGTGGTTGTTTTTTCTATGAAGAATGTGGCAAAATCGTCGGCTGTTAGGGTTGATGAAGGAGGAGGAGGAGGAGGGTTAAGAAGAGAGGAGAAGGTTTTGAAAAGCATGCGAGAGTCAGAAGAATTGAAGATTTTGTTGTGATAGTAAGCCATTTTAGCAGTAGAGATATTAGCAGAGAAGGAAGAGAGAAGGGATTGATAAAGACCCAGGTCTGTCGAATCTTTCGATTTGCGCCACTTTCTCTCTGCACCCCTGAGTTTAGTACGATGTTCGCGAAGAATATCAGTTAACCAGGGGGCAGAGGGTGTGGCGCGGGCTGGCCTGGAGGAAAGGGGACAGAAGTTGTCCAAGCAGGATGTTAAAGTGGAGAAAAGAGTATCAGTTGCACAGTTAGTATCAAGTGTTGAGAGCTGATCAGGTGGAGGAAGTGTGGATGAGACCAAAGAGGATAGGTGAGAGGGTGAAAGTGAGCGTAGGTTTCGTCGAAAGGTGACCTGTGGAGGAGTGTGTGTTGTGTTCTGAGGCAGGTTGAGGTTGAGAGTGAGGAGGAAGTGATCTGAGGTGTGCAGTGGAGTGACCAGTGTATTGTCCGTAGAGCAGTAGCGTGTGTAGATGAGGTCCAATTGGTTACCTGATTTGTGAGTAGCCACAGTAGATACTCGTTTGAGGTCGAATGATGCAAGCAGGGTGTGGAAATCAGCAGCCTGAGGTTTTTCTAGGTGGATGTTGAAGTCTCCAAGAATTACAAGAGGAGTACCATCTTCTGGGAAGGATGAGAGTAGCACATCAAGCTCCTCCAAAAAACTGCCAAGTTGACCTGGGGGACGATATACAACTACAAAATGGATTTTTATAGGACTAGTGATGGTAATTGAGTGTGATTCAAATGAGCTGTTGTCAAATAGAGGTGGTAAAGGATCAAATTTCCAGTCATTTGAGATGAGCAGACCAGTACCACCACCCCTTCCGGTCAGACGGGGGGTGTGTGAGAAAGTGAAGTTAGTGGAGAGGGCAGCAGGTGTGACAGTGTCCTCTGGTCTGATCCAGGTCTCAGTCAGGGCTAATAGACTGAGACCCGAATGACTTGAAAAAGATGTAATGAAATCAGCTTTGTTAACAGCGGACTGGCAGTTCCAGAGACCAATAGGAAAAGAGAATAAAGTATTAGAAGACACCGGAAGGGTACGGAGATTGTTAGGATTGCACCGCCTCTGACGTGTGACGTTTGATTTACGTATGTTAGTAATAGTAGGGATTTGAAAACACATAGTGAAAAGGAGCTTACAAACAGGAAGATTCAAAGAAAAGTGTGTAGAAGAGAGAGGAAACAACAATAAATAAACAAGAAGAATTTAATACTCAAGTGCTTTGTCGGTGTCCTTGCTCGGTGGAGTCGCACAGGTAGAGTCGCTGGTCTTTACACTCTTTGGTCTTCACATGATGAGGGCTTCACACGAGGGCAGCCGCGACCGCTGCCGCGGTGCACTAACCAGTTTTATACACACCTAATACCCTGTTAATGAATACAGCAGGCCACGCCCAACTATTTGGCCATTGAAACTCACACACGCGCGTTTTTACCAGGGTAAACACAGTAACGAAGAGCCGCGCTAAAATCAAATGAGAAAGTAAACACTCACAGACTGATGTTCTCTCCTGTTGTTCTAATGCTTCTTCTAACAGCTATTAGCAAATGCCTACATTAAGTACTTTAACTCGCTTTGGCCACGCCCAACTATTTGGCCAGCGAAACTCAGTCACGACACAAACAAACACACGCGCGTTTTTACCAGGGTAAACACAGTAACGAAGAGCCGCGCTAAAATCAAATGAGAAAGTAAACACTCACAGACTGATGTTCTCTCCTGTTGTTCTAATGCTTCTTCTGTAGTAAAAGTGAAGTACTAGAATATTCTACATAATAGTAATTTGTACTTACTAATCTCTTTTAAAAAGGCACTGTTATTAAATGTTTGCCTGTTTATAAAAGCAACCAAGAAAAAGGCTGAGAAAAAAAGAAAAGAAAACCAAACAGGTGGAGGTCCTGCACCCCCACATTAAACCCAGGCAGAAGAGCTGACCCTTGGGTTGAGTGTGAACCTTGTGGAGGGCATCCCTGGGTTCAGCTCTTCCTCAGACCCACAGCCAGAGGCCAGGAGCAGAACACCTTCACTACTGGTAAATTAACTTTAAATGATCCTACACTGTAAAATAATTTGTTGCTGCATTAAATTAAGTAGGCCTATAATCCAAACTGCTGTCCATTCATATCAGCTGTTAAACCTTGAGTAGCAATGAATGCCTTTGACTTGTGAAAGTCTACATGAGTGACTGGGCAACTACATAGTTAATATAAAAAAAAAATATGTTGCCATGAGTTATTGATCACATTTCCCCCCAGTGTACTTCATTGTAATGAAATTGTGTTTTCCTCTTTTGTGCAGTATTAAACAATACACCAACACTTTTATGTGTTCCCAAGCAAGTGGCTGAAGCATGTGCAGTAAGTGGACTTTTTCTAATGTTACATCAAAAGGGAAGAAAGTAGCTACAACACTTTGTAATGGCCATTTTTCCCCCAATGCACAGGACAGTGAAGAAAACCTCTCAGGTATCTTTAAGTGCATAAATAACTTTACTTAATTTACACTTGAGTACCTATTATTTCTAATATGAGTTGCAGGAGTCCACATCTACAGAAGAGCAGTGATGCAGAGGTGGGCAGTGTTGTACTTTTCCTTTTAATTTTTGATGCATAAGCCATGTGTTTGACAGGTTTACCCCTACCCCTAGAAAACAGAGTATTTTGAAAATACTTGACAACTTAAAGAAAAAAAAAAACTGGCACTAGAGATAGAGTTGCTTCATAGGTACTTCAGAGTAAGTGCTAATATATTATTTCACACAGAGTACAATATATATTATTTGCAGGCAAAAGATGACTTGATCACTGGCTTTTCTTTACAAAGAAAAATTGAAATAAAAAATCAAGAAACTAAGCATACACTCAAAAAAATGATATGTTGGCTTTACTTAACTTTTTTATGTAAACAGGTTCCACCGGTTCCACATAACTATGTTTCGTTAAACAAACATAATATGTTCATGTAACTTCAACATCATGGAATTTGGTGATTTTAAGCGACCCAATTAAACTCTGAGCTAATGAGTTAATTAAGTGAATAATTGAGTGATGATTGAGCATTATTGAAGACACCTGATGTTAACAAGCAGAATATCTGAAGGAGAAAACCGGAATGTTTAAGTCACCATTATGGAGATCAGTGTGTGTTTTAGTTGGGCTCTTGACCATTAACTTATTAACTTTAGATTTTGTTTGGTTGCTGTACATGAGTTATAACAGCCATATGAACAATGAACTAAGGAGATCTGATGGTGTTGGTTGTGAATTAACATAATCATTATTTCACAATTATTTGACCTCAATCACTGAACTTATATTGAACCCAATTTCTGAGTTAAGTTTACCTTACTGTCATTGTAGGCATACCACTTTTAGGCTTTTCAATGAAATTCAAATGATCAAATCAAGAAATAAAAAATAAACTTCTTAAAAAATATGTTGAGTAGGCAACACAGACATCAAGAATCAGCATATGAATCTCACCAATGGTGACAAACAGATCATAAGCTCATTATTTATTCATGCAGCAATGCATGATGGGAGCCATGAATGAGTTTTGATTGGTGGCACCCAGAATGCACTGCAACATGCTTTATAATTGTCACCATTGTTGAGATTCACAGGCTGATTCTTGATGTTTGTGTGTGCCTACTCAAAATATATTTTTTAGGAAGTTTCTTTTTTATTTATTGATTTGATCATTTGATTTCATTGAAAAGTCTAAAAATAGTATGCTCTACAATGACAATGTTGCTATTATTCAAAAGGTTAACTTAACTCAGAAATTCGGTTTAATATAAGTTCAGTGATTCAGGTCAAATGATTGTGAAATAATGATTGTTCAAACACAACCAACACCATCAGATGACCTTTATTTATTGTTCATCTGGCTGTTATAACTCATGTACAGCAACCAAACAGAATCTAAAAATAATAAGTTAATGGTCAAGAGCCCAACTAAAACACACACTTATCTCCATAATGGTGACTTAAACGTTCCGGTTTTCTCCTTCAGAGATTCTGCTTGTTAACATCAGGTGTCTTCAATAATGCTCAATCATCACTCAGTTATTCACTTAATTAACTCATCAGCTCAGAGTTTAATTGGGTCGCTTAAAATGACCAAATTCCATGATGTTGAAGTTACATGAACATATTATGTTTGTTTAACGAAACATAGTTATGTGGAACCGGTGGAACCTGTTAACATAAAAAAAGTTAAGTAAAGCCAACATATCATTTTTTTGAGTGTATTTGTCTTGTCTTTTATTAAACATTTAATGAAATGTTTTATATTTTTTCTGATGGTGCAATGTTGTGTATATGGCACATGCGATGTCACAGGCCCTGTCAGGTGCAACCCTCAGACTTTTCAGACACTTTAGTTGGCTAAAGTTCACTTCATTGTGTGCCCTTGTCCTGGCTAGAGCTGCATTGTAACTGGCCTGGGGTTTGGGTCAGGGAATGGGGTCATAAACACCCGTCTCCAAGCAGGATCCTGTTGTAATCACCTGTTTAATGGAAAAATTCAGTTCTGTAAGGATAAGCATGTATATAATACAGTGAGCTTGATATTTATATTTCTCCTTACCATGTTCAAATAATGTGCATAAATCTCTTAAAATTCTTGAGTCATGCACAGATCCTGGCCATATTTGTGATATGGAACTAGTCACACACCATCTAAGAGATTTTAGTCAGTCAACTGCCTTTTAAAAATTTGATATAATACTAATCTGGATAAGAATCGCAATAGTAACTTGCCTGCTATTAAAGCCCGACTCCGACGAGTCGAACAAATGCGTTTCCAACAAATTAATTATGTAAACGACATCCTCACGAGTCATGAGAAAAATGATATCTCTCAAAAAGTACACTATCGCGCTGCGCTAAAAGACTTCCCGTATCACCTCCGCTTATAAAGCCGCGATCTAATCCTGTTAAGATTAAATAAGCCTGCTCGCGAGCAGGTTCAAGCTAGCGCACCTGTTGCTATGACAGCAAGTCCAGGATGAGCGTCGAAGAACCAAACAATCCAAGATCATGCCAAATCGCCAACAATCAAATCCAGCTAACTGAGTTAGCGACGTACGAAAGAACAGGCCCCAGACCTGAAGAAACCTAATGACAAACACCAATCTACGGTTTTCTATTGTCACAACTCTAAAGTTTTTATGTAATGATTTATTAGACACTCATTCAAAGTTACTTTCATCCACTGAATGCACAAACAAATCTTCCAGTTCCTGACAGAGATAAACAATGATGGCATTTTGACATCACATTCCTCTTACAAAATATGACAGTTCATTTTAGAGAATAATTCACTGCAATCAGTGGCAACCTATACTTTACCTAGGGTATTTCTGTCTGATTTAACCATTCGAATGTAGTTTTCAGATATAAATCAATGAATTGAGGTTGATTCAGTGACATTACGTCATATTTTTGATATGAATAAAATCATTTAATTTAGATGTTACCATTTTTAGGTACATTAACATTTTTTTCAGTGTAGCCTACATGCACTCAAAAAAATGATATGTTGGCTTTACTTAACTTTTTTATGTAAACAGGTTCCACCGGTTCCACATAACTATATTTCGTTAAACAAACATAATATGTTCATGTAACTTCAACATCATGGAATTTGGTCATTTTAAGCGACCCAAATGAACTCTGAGCTAATGAGTTAATTAAGTGAATAACTGAGTGATGATTGAGCATTATTGAAGACACCTGATGTTAACAAGCAGAATCTCTGAAGGAGAAAACCGGAATGTTTAAGTCACCATTATGGAGATCAGTGTGTGTTTTAGTTGGGCTCTTGACCATTAACTTATTAACTTTAGATTTTGTTTGGTTGCTGTACGTGAGTTATAACAGCCAGATGAACAATGAACTAAGGAGATCTGATGGTGTTGGTTGTGATGTAACATAATCATTATTTCACAATCATGTGACATCAATCACTGAACTTATATTGAACCCAATTTCTGAGTTAAGTTTACCTTACTGTCATTGTAGAGCATACTATTTTTAGGCTTTTGAATGAAATTCAAATGATCAAATCAAGAAATAAAAAATAATTTTCTTAAAAAATCTCCTAAGTAGGCACACACAGACATCAAGAATCAGCATATGAATCTCAGCAATGGTGACAAACAGATCATAAGCTCATTATTTATTCATGCAGCAATGCATGATGGGAGCCATGAATGAGTTTTGATTGGTGGCACCCAGAATGCACTACAACATGCTTTATAATTGTCACCATTGTTGAGATTCACAGGCTGATTCTTGATGTCTGTGTGTGCCTACTCAAAATATTTTTAGGAAGTTTCTTTTTTATTTATTGATTTGATCATTTAAATTTCATTGAAAAGTCTAAAAATAGTATGCTCTACAATGACAATGCTGCTATTATCCATAAGGTAAACTTAACTAAAAAATTCAGTTTAATATAAGTTCAGTGACTCAGGTCAAATGATTGTGAAAAAATGATTATGTTAAAACATAACCAACACCATCAGATGACCTTTGTTTATTGTTAATTGGGTCGCTTAAAATGACCAAATTCCATGATGTTGAAGTTACATGAACATATTATGTTTGTTTAACGAAACATAGTTATGTGGAACCGGTGGAACCTGTTTACATAAAAAAGTTAAGTAAAGCCAACATATCATTTTTTTGAGTGTGTCTGTGTGGCTGCATGCATTTTATGCTAATTTTAGCTGTGTGAGAGCAGTGATTGGCTGCATGAGCTCAGACCGCTCCTGTAGGGCCGTATATATGCAAATCACAGCCTGATCACACAAGATAAAGACTGCTGAAGATCTGATGTTTCCAGATCCGCTCACCGGTTGAAACGAATCAACTAACTAGACAAGCCATGGATTCTAACAAACGCAAGGATGCCTGTGGGAAATGCAGGGACCATTGCAATTCCAAATGCAAATGCCATTGTCATAAAAGTGACACAGCATCTGAAGTAACAGTGGATGTGGACTCAGAATCGGTCTGTGATATTCTTGTATGCTGCACTGATTTGATTGACTGCAGTATTATGTGAGAGTGTGCAGGACATTCTTCAGACAGGTGAGACACATTTGTTTGTTTGAAAAACATTTGCGCCCTAAAATATGGAAATTTTCTTGAATGTTCTGCAGGTGAACCTTTAATCCATGTTCATTGAAATGAAAGCAAACTGTGTTGAAAATGCTTATATGTTCTAATCACAAGCAGTGTTCAGGGTGTCATCCGTTATTGATGGTTGGCACTCTTTACTGCCATGCATTTCACGATTTTTCTTTGATGTTCGTTCCAACCCAAATTTGACGTCTGTCCAACATTGGAGCTTGGACCTGAATATCATTTTCAACCCAAATCTAACTTTTGAGTCTTCATGCTGTGCCTGCTGATGGGAATCTACTGAAACTTACTGTAATAGAGAAAATAGATGTAAACTGCAGAAAAATCTTTCTAAATCCATAGAAATTACTTACATCTTTAAGAAGAATTAACATGTTTCCGGAGAAAATAACTTGATTTAATTAAATTGTTCTCATTCCATTGGCATACACATAATGTTTTTTTTAATAGTTTTGATTTAAACAAGAAAAAAAAAAAGCTAAGGAAAAAAAACAAAAGAAAAACAAACATAATCATTGATATATTGTCAAAAAAAAAATGTTTTAGAAGTAAACTAACTTTGTGAAAGGATGCAAGAAGGGAGTAAGGATGTTTAAATCTTTTTGGGAAATAAAACAACAATATTTAATGTCAATCAATGTTTTTTCCAGAAGTGTTTAATCTGTCCGAGTGATTGGATTTGTGGAGACGCTGCGTCGTTCAGGACGAGTTTCAGATCCAGTGAAGAACATCATCAACACAAACACAACAGAACTACAAACTACAATCAACATCAGGACGCCTCTAGTGTCATTATGAGTGTTAAACATTATAAAGACAATGCTATCCATACATACAAACACAGTTCCAGCTAAATAAACTAAAAAAACAAATCAATGAAAATATGAATATCACTTACAGTAATGTCTGATTATAACTCTAGAGAGAATGTGAGAGAAATGCTTTGAGATTATGCAATAATTTCACATGAAAACGAGTCTGAAAACATTCTTTGGCTGTAGTAAGAAATCAATGTCTTCTTTCTCTCCTTTTGGTGAATGTTTCATTTGACACAGATATTTTGTTTATTGTTTAGTTTGTCAAATGTTAGATCATGTAGTCGGTGTGTTGAAAACTTGAATTCAACAGTGGAATTCTGTAATTGATAATTTGTATCATTTTGAGTTTTCCAGGACAACAATGATATTAAGAGACACTTGTAAAAGATTTGGTGGTGGTCAAATATTGGACAGATGCTGATCAACTCCTGTAAACACTTATTTGGTGCTGGTGTTTATATACATTTGCATAAGGGACTTTCAATTAAACAGTGAATAATTCGCAGTTGGTTATTTATCATCACTCTTATTGTAGAAATACAGTAAGCATATGAGAAAGTGTATACGGAAACTGAGCCTTGGGAGTATGACAAAGTTAACTCTACACTCAAAAAAATGGTATGTTGGCTTTACTTGACTTTTTTATGTAAACAGGTTCCACCGGTTCCACATAACTATGTTTCGTTAAAAAAACATAATATGTTCATGTAACTTCAACATCGTGGAATTTGGTCATTTTAAGCGACCCAATTAAACTGATAAAATGGTTTAAAGGAGTTAGGATGCGTTGCATTTATGATATTGAGTAACACAGTTTGCCAAGTAACAAGAAAGGAGTCAACATATGAAGTTCACGCATTTGATCAGTAACATTTTCTTTCTCCATGGCAATCTGTAGTAGGCTAATTACTGAACCTTCTCTTCTTAGGTTTTGCACCTATGAAAAAGCAAACATGATGTATTCGAAGAAAGACTGTAAAATTTTATGCAGATAAGGTTGTGTTATGATTGGGCTAAATAAATACAACACTGCTGTATAATGTTGTGGGCTCTCAATGAGCTCTAAAATACCTCACCACGTATGCGCATAACATATCGTGCGATATATTAGGGCTGGGCGATATATGCACGATATGTTATGCGCATCTCTTCAGTAAAGCCGGTTCCTTGATTAGTAGTAAATCGCCTTCACCTGCTTTCAGATGGAAGATATGATGCAGATATGAGTGTTACATTAACACTCAAGAGTGTTAAAGTTAATGAGATAATTCAGTGATTAATTTAGTGAAGATTGAGCATTATTGAAGACACCTGATGATAACAAGCAGAATCACTGAAGGAGAAAATCTAAAATTGTAAGCCACCGTTATGGCGATCAGTGTTTGCTTTAGTTGGACTCTTGACCCTTATACTTTCCTCTTTAAATTTGTTTGTCTGCTGTTATTGATTTATAACAGTCAAATGAACAAAGAAAAGTGTGATATAGTGTTGGTTATGTTTTGACATAATCATGCTGTGATCTGAAAATGAAACTTATTGAGGTAGTTTGGTTTAAATCATTAGCAACAGCTTTGTGATTCTGCAGCATATAATTATCAGTATTTTTCTTATAAGCCAAGATATTTAATAATCATTGTTCTGATCAATACACTTCCATATGAATTTATTTAGAAACACAGACATCAATAATCAGCCTGTGAATCTCAAGAATGGTGACAATAACAATGCATGTTGCAGTGGCTGCCACCAATCACAACTCATGAATGGCTCCCATCATGCATTGCGGTATGAATAAATTATGATCTGAATTGTCTATGTAATTTACTTTTCCTAATTGAATATTCTGCTCGCCACCATTGTTGAGATGCATTGACTCAATCTTGAGGTTTGTGTGTGCCTAAAAGAAAGATTTTTTTAATCAACTCTTAAGAAATCCTTCACATTGTATCTAAAATTCTGGATATTTATGCAGAATCACAGTTATGCTGTAACCAACAGCATAAATCACAAACATAAAGATCAAATGATGATTGTCATAACATAACCGACATAATTAGATCATTTTTTTTCTTTGTTGATCTGGCAGTTATAATTCAGATACAACATCCAAACAAAATCTAAAGTTATTAGTCTAAGGGTCAAGAGCCCAACTAAAGCAAACAATGATCGCCATAACGGTGGCTTACAATTTTAGATTTTCTCCTTCTTTAGATGCTCAATCATCACTCAATTAATCACTTAAAGAGGCTATATGCGTTTTTCTGAAATTTAAACTCGCGACTGACACCTGTGGCCAAAAAACAGAACTGCTCTTCCTTTCTGCTCGCTCTCGCAGCGCTCGTACATGCACACTTCACAAGTCATCTGCTGCAAGGAGGTCAACATTATGTTTACAGAGGTAAGAACAGTCACAAAATCGTAAAATCCACTGGACTGCTTGCGAGTGTAGGCTACTTGCTGACTAGCGGTGGTGGCAGAGTGGTCTGAAACGTTTAACATGAACGCGCCTGACGTCACATCCGCAGACAGCGAGGGGAAATCCGACCCGACAGAAAATAGGAAAAATAGAATACAGGCTTATAGGTGCACCCACTGTGAGCGGACAAGGTGTCAGTATGCTCATCAGGAGATGTTTGAGTCATAAATGGTAAAATGAAAAGGCTATTGTTACGTTTATTTTTGGGAAAAGGTTACATATAGCCTCTTTAATTATCTCATTACCTTTAACAATCTTGAGTGTGGACTCATATACACTCCCAGGAGTGTTAATTTAACACTGGAGTTTTTGCTGTTGTAGCAGTAGAGGAGTTTCACTTTCCTTTGTTGGCGTCATTGCCCTTATATGGGAATGGGTGGATGAGGTAATCGGGGCCAGCGTATTTAAAGGTTCAAACAGGAAGCCCTAGAATGTAGGCTTTGTCACGCCCGCCCCTCTTCCGGTTTCACTATAGTCCAGGTAAGCGACGGAGGTTATGCACGGCTTCGTGTGGTTTTAAAGTGTTTAGACTGTTTTTATCTTTGAAGGATTGCTGTAACCGTTTTGGCTGCGTATCCTGGGAGTTGCGTCGAGCACTCATAGAAAGCTTGAGGTATGTCAGCGATCACAATCTGTTGTGATGTGGGTTGTATGGGGTTAGTCCAGTTTAATGGGGGTTATTGTGTGTTTTAGTGAAACAGTCGCGAGTGTATCCTGACATCGTGATGTGTGATCCGTGATGTGTGTGTGATTCTCGTGTGGTATGTATGATTTAGTAATATTTTGTATTTGTTGGTTGGAGTAGATCCTTGTCTGATTGTTATGTTTTGTTTTACAGTCTTCCGCGTACCACGTGATTTAATTCAGGTCGTGCTGCTGTTTTTCTTAGACTAGATTATTCCTTTTGTCCTTCGTGAATAATTGTTTTCTTAGGTTTTCATGACTTTAAAAGTCGTGGTGTGTTTTTGATTTCATTTTATGGTTTGGGTTATTTTGCTAATTCTTTAAAGGAGTTGGACTGATCCGTGTGATTTGGGCCTTAGTGCCACGTGGTGTTATATTAGTGTCTATCTAACGGTCATCCACTGAGTATTTTGGGGTCCTCACAGCCGATGAGGTAGGACAGATTATTTATCATCTGTGCACCACCTGATCTGGTCAATCATCATATTTGTGTCTGATGTGATTGTGATTATTTTGTCTTTGTATCTTCCCTACTAATCTTTCTTTTTGTTTCCTTTTGGTTTCGAGTCAAGGCTGAGTGCGCCGAGGGGGAGGCTAGTCACCTGGGTGAACACATTTGCTGTGAGGTTGGAGCACCCGGGTTTGAGCACCTCTTCATATGTAGTTTGCCGTGCACACATAAATGGTTGAGAGCACAATTGTTTACAGCTAGTTTGCCACCCCTAACGTAAGCTTTAGCCTTGCAGTTACATTCTTTTTGTAGTAAATATACTTTTTGTCTGTTTTATTTTGTGGGGACGGTACATTTTCTTTTTTTTGTGTATGTTTGGTTTAATGTGATTCAGTGCTTAAAAATAAGCGAGGTCTGGAGGAATGTTCTTTTTGCATTTGATGTGTTCCGTATTGTTATAATAAACTTGCTAGTGGATTATATTACGAACAAATG
The DNA here is from genome assembly GCF_029890125.1 of Rhinichthys klamathensis goyatoka. NCBI lineage: Eukaryota > Metazoa > Chordata > Actinopteri > Cypriniformes > Leuciscidae > Rhinichthys > Rhinichthys klamathensis. The sequence continues at coordinate 2,081,884 of NW_026606845.1, read as the reverse complement.
GTGCTAGTGGGACATTTTCCTTAAATAAAACCAATAATTTATTGGATGAAGCGACTCTGTCTTTTCTCTGCACCACCGAACCTGGGTCCCTTTTATATTTCCTTGGGTGCAATTCCCAGGGTGGCGTAGTCCGTGCATCTGGATTTAGTTATACTAAAAAAAAAATCATACCGCTCACGCTACACTGTGTACAAAGAGCCGTAGTTAACTGACAAGCTGAGCCAAATCGCACTAATATCGAGGACGTATCGCCAGCGATATTTAATGAGCCATATCGCATTAAATATCGCTGGCGATACGTCCTCGATATTAGTGCGATTTGGCTCAGCTTGTCAGTGAACTACGGCTCTTTGTAGTAAATGCCGCTCCATCTGAAAGCAGGTGAAGGTGATTTACTACTAATCAAGGAACCGGCTTTACTGATGAAATGCGCATAACAATATCGTGCCATATATCGCCCAGCCCTACTGCTTACAGACACTCACATGTAAACACAACACTGATGTCTTCACTTCCAGGTCAAGAATCTGTCAATCAAAAACTCAGTAGCCAATGAGAACACACCGCTGTAAACCCCGCCTCCAAGAGTGTTATGTGCCAGAATGTCGAATGAAAATTCAGGGAGCGTAAAAGAAAACTTCAGAAGTAGGGCTGGGCGATATATCGCACGATATTGTTATGCGCGTCTCTTCAGTAAAGCCGGTTCCTTGATTAGTAGTAAATCGCCTTCACCTGCTTTCAGATGGAAGATATGATGCAGATATGAGTGTTAAATTAACACTGAAGAGTGTTAAAGTTAATGAGATAATTAAGTGATTAATTTAGTGATCATTGAGCATTATTGAAGACACCTGATGTTAACAAGCAGAATCACTGAAGGAGAAAATCTAAAATTGTAAGCCACCGTTATGGCGATCAGTGTTTGCTTTAGTTGGGCTCTTGATCCTTATACTTTAAGTTTAAATTTTGTTTCTCTGCTGTTATTGATTTATTACAGTCAAATGAACAAAGACAAGTGTGATCTGATAGTGTTGGTTATGTTTTGACATAATCATGCTGTGATCTGAAAAATTATATTCATTCAGATGATCTTGTTTAACTTGATAGCAACAGTTTAGTGATCCTACAGCATATGATAATTGTATGTCTCTTAAAATCCAAACCATTTAATAATAATTGTTCTGATCAAATCACTTTCAAATGCATTAATTTAGAAATACAGGGATCAATAATCAGCCTGTGAATCTCAACCGTGATGACAATATTAATCCTTGTTGCCACCAATCACAACTCATTAATGGCTCCCATCATGCATTGCGGTATGAATAAATTATGATCTGAATTGTCTATGTAATTTACTTTTCCTAATTGAATATTCTGTTCATCACCCTTGTTGAGATGCATTGATTGAATCTTGATATCTGTGTGTGTCTAAAACAAGAATTTTTTTTTTTTTACAACTTTAAAGAAATCCTTTATATTATATCACAAATTCTGGATATTTATGCAGAATCTCAGTTATGCTGTAACCGACAGCATAAATCACACACAATTAGCTCAAATGATGAATGTCATAATATAATCAATACCATTAGATGATTGTTTTTCTTTGTTCATCTGGCAGGTACAACTCGGATACAACAGCTGAACAAAATAGAGTTGTGACGTTCGCGAACGAACCGATTCTTTTGAACGGCTCATAAACATGAACGATGGGAGCCGAGTCACGGCTGGAGGGGAACCGTTCTTTCTGTCGTTCTTTTTTCATGCGTGTTTCACACAGATGCACACAAATTAGCTCCTCAGTTATAGGGGAAGGGGCGCACCCAGCGCAGGGGTGCTACTGCCTAACAGCATGATGATAGTTGTGCACGCGCGCGCATCCTTTACGTGAGTACTCCAGTGGGAAAAAACCCTACGTGCTGTCATTGGGTAGGAGCGGAGCCAATGACTTATGCCGTCACATGGTTACTCCAGTTAAAAAACAAAACAAAAAAAAAACACTAAAGTAACACTAAGTTCCTTTGTAAATAAATACAAAGGAACTGCTTTGTATTTATTTACATTGCATTTTGTGTTCATGTTATTGTATCTACAGTATATATTTACAACTTTAAATAGTTTTTGTTTTTTATCAAAATGTTCTTGTGGTATTGTATGAATAACATAAGTCAACATAGCTTTACACATACACATACTTTGTACTAAAGGTAAATCCAAAATAGTGATATCACTTTCTAAGCAGAGGGATGTTGTGCAACCCTATGGAATATAGTCCACACATGACAAATGAGGTAATAATCAATATTTCAGAATAATTCAAACTCAGATATTGGTGTGTGATATCTGAGTTTTAATTAATTGACTACAAATCTCACCTCATCATTCCTCCCAGTGATTATTTCCAGGATAAACTGAGATGCCCCCAAGCTGGCTTCTTAAAACTGACTAAATATTTAAAAAGAGCCAAAAGAGCCGTTCTTTTGAACGGCTCTTTGAAAGGAACGGATCGCAAAGATCCGGCTCTCCTCAAAGAGCCATAAATCCCATCTCTAGAACAAAATCTAAAGTTAATAATATAAGGGTCAAGAGGCCAACTAAAGCAAACACTCATCTCCATAATGGTGACCTGAAATTCCGGGTTTTCTCCTTCAGTGATTCTGCTTTAGGTGTCTTCAATAATGCTCAATCATCACTCAATTAATCACTTAAATATCTCATTAACTTTAACACTCTTGAGTGTGGACTCATATACACTCCCAGGTGTGTTCATTTAACACTGGAGTTTTTGCTGTGTAAAGAGCCGTAGTTAACTGACAAGCTGAGCCATATCGCATTAAATATCGCTGGCGATACGTCCGCGATATAAGTGCGATATGGCTCAGCTTGTCAGTTAACTACGGCTCTTTGTAGTAAATGCCGCTCCATCTGAAAGCAGGTGAAGGCGATTTACTACTAATCAAGGAACCGGCTTTACTGACGAGATGCGCATAACAATATCGTGCGATATATCGCCCAGCCCTATTCAGAAGCATAAAAGAAAACTTCAGAAGCGTAAAAGAAAACTTCAGAAGCGTAAAAGAAAACTTCAGAAGCGTAAAAGAAAACTTCAGAAGCGTAAAAGAAAACTTCAGAAGCGTAAAAGAAAACTTCAGAAGCGTAAATGAAAACTTCAGAAGCGTAAATGAAAACTTCAGAAGCGTAAATGAAAACGCTGGAAGCGTACTTGTAAGTTCAGATCAGCAAAAGAAAGAGAAGTAAACAGTTAGTAAAACATGCAGTGTATTAAAAACAAAGTACAATTTTTTGCCTGTGATTTATTTTTTCCCGGTTTCAAAGACATTTTATTCAATTTCAATTTCATTCATCTCTTGAAAAGTTACGTTCAATATTAAAGACTTAAAAAAAAAATCCCTTATCAGTTAATGGAGACATTTACAATCTGCAGAGCTGGGGGTTTCCAGGACAGGTGTGAAAACTCCTGGACTGATGAACCATTATCTTGTGTATATTATATAAACTTAATGATACCCTCAGAATATCTTGGTGTCCATGACCTGGTTTCATTAAAGGTGGGGTATGTGATTTTCTTTTTTGACCATTTTTTCAAAATCACTTGAAATCCTATTCCTAACCCACTTACAGCCACTGAGTTAGAAGCACTGAAATTAAAATTAAGCAATTTAATCATCTGTGAAACAGGCAGGACTCAAAAAACTCCAGCCAATCATTTCCAAGACCACCTAGAATCATTAGACAGTACCCAGCCAGCATAGCCATGTGGGGCCCGCGATTTTTTTTTTTTGCAGGGTGGTAGGGGAAGACTCGTTAATATTCATTGGGGAACTCGTCCCTGATTGGCTCGCCGTGAGGCATCTCTAATGAGATGTGATAGAGAAAACAGACATCGTCTCCTTCGTGACAACAGACACTTTCACGAAGGTAAGTCATACCTGTCAACATTTGGTTATCCAAATCCGGGAGATTTGTGCGGAGACCGCTCACGAACTTCGCGAACTTCTGTATCTTTGCGGGGACACCGTCTTGACCTGCCATGTCAATCTGAGTGACGTGTGACAGCGAACCAATTGCGGATGAGTTCCCCAATGAATATTAATGATTCTTCCCCTACCACCCTCCAAAAAAAAAATTCGCATGGGGCCCACATGGGTTTGACCTGGGCTATCTAACTGGTACCCAGCCAGTTTTGTCCACGGTTTCCATGTAGGCCCCACATGGGTTTGCCCAGATGAAATGAACACTGCTCAGTGTGCACACTACAGGCCGTTAAATGTAACACATATCAGTGTTGGAGTTAATGAGATAATTAATTGATTAAATAATGATTGAGCATTATTGTTAACAAGCAGAATCACTGAAGGAAAGAGAAACACAATAACTACTTCCAGTCACAGCCTTAGATGAAATCAACATACACAAAATCTCTCAAGATCTGATTAAACAACTCCACAAACAGCATTACCAGCTTCACTTATTACTAACCAGGTTGACTTTATTTCTGTTAGACGTCTACAGAAGTTCTTATTGAGAATTAACAGAGGTTAAGATGTTGATGATTTATTGAAAATAATAGTTTGGTTTGATGTCACCATTATGGTGATAAGTGTTTGCTTTAGTTGGGCTCTTGACTTTTTAACATTAGTTTTTCTCTGTTCAGTTGTATCTGATTGTTATGTTGAGAACAGCAAGAGAAAATGCAATCAGATGCTATGAGCTGATTGATGATTAGAATATGATCGCCATGTAGTGGCTTAACTTGTGTCTGAGTTTAATATGGGTGATATGTTATTCATTTTGTTTTATTGTTGTGATTCTACAGACAGACATCAAGAATCAGCATATGAATCTCAACAATGGTGACATGCTTAATGGTGCAATGCATTCTGGGTGCATCATACGAAACTTATCCATGGCTCCCAGAATGCATTGCATCATGAAGCATGTCACCATTATAGCGATTCATATGCTGATTCTTGATGTCTGTGTGTGAGTAAAAATGGCAAAATTCCAAAATGTGAAAATTATGTTTTAAAAATCATTTGATGTTCTAATAAAAATGTGCTGGATCTCTTGCTGTAGAATCACAATAATAAAATAAAATGAATAACATATCACCCGTATAAAACTCACACACAATATTAGTGAGTTAAGCCTCTACATGATTATTAGATTATTATCATCAATCAGCTTATAACATCTGATTGCATTTTCTCTTGCTGTTAACATAACAACATTTGTTCAGATGCTCAACATAACAAGCAGATACAACTGAACAGAGAAATACTAATTTTAAAAAGTCAAGAGCCTAACTAAAGCAAACGCTGGTCACCATAATGGTGACATCAAACCAAACTATTATATTCATTAAATCATCAACATCTTAAACTCTGTTAATTCTCAATAAGAAATTCTGTAGACGTCTAACAGAAATAAAGTCAACCTGGTTAGTAATAAGTGAAGTCGGTAATGCTGTTTGTGGAGTTGTTTAATCAGATCTTGAGAGATTTTGTGTATTTTATCTTCAGTTGATTTCATCTAAGGCTTTGGCTGGAAGTAGTTATTGTGTTTCTCTTTCCTTCAATGATTCGGCTTGTTAACAATAATGCTCAATCATTATTTAATCAATTAATTATCTCATTAACTCCAACACTGATATGTGTTACATTTAACGGCATGTAGTGTGCACACTGAGCAGTGTTCATTTCATCTGGGCAAACCCATGTGGGGCCTACATGGAAACTGTGGACAAAACTGGCTGGGTCCCAGTTAGATAGCCCAGGTCAAACACATGTGGGCCCCACATGGCTGTGCTGGCTGGGTAAGTGCGTCAATCAAACGGTCGTACCATCCGCCCCTCCCCCATCCCCCTCGAGCGAGTCAGGGCCAGCGTTGGAGGAAAGAAGGTAGGACCTTTTGAGTTGTGTATTTTCAAATCTGCCGGCCGTTTTGCAAATCACATACCCCACCTTTAAATGTATCCACATTTCACCTCCAGGTGGAGCTTAAACCCCCATGATCATTCATCATTTGAACACATCTCTTTTCAGAGTGAAGCAGAAAACGTTGTGGTACCAAGATCCAAGATTAATTCGAGTCTGCTCACAGTGTGGTTTCCCGGAGACGACAGGACAAAGTGCGTGAACTAACAACAACACTTGTAATCAGTGATTTAACTTCAGATGAGATCAGAAAATCAGACAACTTCATGACGATTGTCACCAGTAAAAAACAATAATCATAATCATGTCCGGCTGCATCATCTGATCTTTGCTTCCTTGATCACAACAAAGAAACATGTTGCCACAACAGACAAAGGAATTTGAACATTAAAACATAGGAGCAAAGTGCTCAGCCAAAGGGAACACCTATCACCATAATGCATTAACATTGTTTAAAATGGTTGCTTGCTTTACCACGAATAAGAAATGTGTAACATTCTTCAAACATCATTTTTTCATGTACACCAAAAACAGACCAGACAAATTCTAAATGGAAGTATGCCATTCCTTCATTAATGTTAATGATAAGCACAAAATACCTTGTATTTTAATTAAATAGCATATTGATGTATTCAATTCTATGTCTATAAAAAATAAATGTGTGCTATATTAGACAAAATTGGGAATGGTCACAGCACCTGCATATTGTTGCCATATAGTTTCATTGCTTCTATTGCTTTGGATAAAAGTGTCTGTTAAATGATTCAATGTAAAATGTAAATGTGTTATATCTTTATGCAAGTGGTGTTAAAAACACAATAGCTGTCAGTGATGTTAACCCTTGTGCTGCATTAGATTTTTTACGCCGTTGAGTGCATTAATGGACAAAAATGGCCACATATTAAACATTGCCTAAAATATTATATATTATTATTATTTTCCACTTTTACCAAGTTAAATCTTTTAACCAGCATCAGTCCTCATCATAACTACCAAATATTTATTTAATTTCAGGATTTTAACCTTTTAAATACCAGTTTTGGTGGCGATACCATCAATTTGTATAAGAGGAAAAAACACAAAAATGTAATTATTTTCCATACACTAAATGCAAAGAGAAAACTTTAGCTTTGGATTATCACAGTCTTGAATATGTCCACGATTAGCGGCAACATTATTTCTGGTGCATTTAAAGATTTTGTGTTATGTCAGATTTTTAAAAAAAATCCCTCTTAGTGCGTTAAGGGACAAAAATGGCCACATATTAAACATTGCCTAAAATATTATATATTATTATTATTTTCCACTTTTACTGAGTTTAATCTTTTAACCAGCATCAGTCCTCATCATAACTACCAGATATTTATTTAATTTCAGGATTTTAACCCTTTAAATACCAGTTTTGGTGGCGATACCATTAATTTGTATAAGAGGAAAAAACACAAAAATGTAATTATTTTCCATACACTAAATGCAAAGAGAAAACTTTAGCTTTGGATTATCACAGTCTTGAATATGTCCACGATTAGCGGCAACATTATTTCTGGTTCATTTAAAGATTTTGTGTTATGTCAGATTTAAAAAAAATAATCCCTCTTAGCGCGTTAAGGGACAAAAATGGCCACATATTAAACATTGCCTAAAATATTATATATTATTATTATTTTCCACTTTTACTGAGTTAAATCTTTTAACCAGCATCAGTCCTCATCATAACTACCAAATATTTATTTAATTTCAGGATTTTAACCCTTTAAATACCAGTTTTGGTGGCGATACCATCAATTTGTATAAGAGGAAAAAACACAAAAATGCAATTATTTTCCATACACTAAATGCAAAGTGAAAACTTTAGCTTTGGATTATCACAGTCTTAAATATGTCAAAGATTAGCGACAACATTATTTCTGGTGCATTTAAAGATTTTGTGTTATGTCAGATTTAAAAAAAAAATCCCACTTAGCGCGTTAATGGACAAAAATGGCCACATATTAAACATTGCCTAAAATATTATATATTATTATTATTTTCCACTTTTACCAAATTAAATCTTTTAACCAGCATCAGTCCTCATCATAACTACCAAATATTTATTTAATTTCAGGATTTTAACCCTTTAAATACCAGTTTTGGTGGTGATACCATCAATTTGTATAAGAGGAAAAAACACAAAAATGTAATTATTTTCCATATACTAAATGCAAAGTGAAAACCTTGGCTTTGGATTATCACAGTCTTGAATATGTCAAAGATTAGCAGCAACATTATTTTTGGTGCATTTTTATTTTTTTGTGATATGTAAGATTTTTGAAAAAAATCACACATAGCGCGTTAAGGACAAATTTGGTCCTATTTGAACCCATTCAAATATCCATTTTTGAACCCACTGTCATAATATCATAAAATCATAATTTCTATTCAAATACCCTGTCATTACCAAGCCTTGGGGTAAAATATTTACTTTTTACTGTTTTCCACCAGTTGGTACCATTTGTCATATATTTGACATACTGCAAACATCTGTAGTACTGCAAACATTTTCCTGATTTCTACTAGGTGATTATAACCTGTGCCTGTCTCACTACACATCAAAATTTGCTATAGAAAGAAAGCAAAACTACAAGATCACCATGAACATGAATTTTTATTTTTTCTATAAACAATTTAATTCTATAAACATAAAATTAGTGAGGCCAGCAGGGGGTGCTCTCCCTGTGCTCTGTGTGGGTCCTAACATAGTGGGACACTATACTGTCAAAGAGCACTGTCCTTCGGATGAGACGTTAAACCGAGGTCCTGACTCTCTGTGGTCACAAAAAATCCCAGGATGTCTTTCGGAGTAGGGGTGTAACCCCGGCATCCTGGCCAAATTTGCAGTATGGCTGCCGTCGCATCACCCAGGTGGAGCTGCACATTGGTGGTGGTTGAGGAGATTCCCCCTTCTATGTAAAGCGCTTTGAGTGCCGAGAAAAGCTCTATATAAAATGCAATGAATTATTATTATTATTATTATTATTATTAAAACATATCAAAACTTCAAAACAAAATCATTCTTCAGCTCATTTGCAGGAGCTGCAGAATTGCAATGCATGCTCCTTACAGATGTAAATGCCACATTTTGAGGAGGTGGTGGAGATTTTTCTTTTTTTGTTAGGGCAGAAACTGCACCCCCTCCTCCTCTTGTCATGGGTGTCTGCAGACCCACTTTCCTCTGAATTTTCTGCTCAGTTTGAAATTGCCACACCAAAGATGTGCACAGCTTTATAACTTTTGCATCAACCGCACTTGTATGATTTCTCAACTAGTCTAATCCAAAACAAAGGCAGACTTTGTTTTGGATCCCTCACAGCTAAATCTCTGTGTTGCCGCAAGATGAAAGGTGTTATTATTGTCTAAGGACTGACTGCATGGCTGTGTTTGTGCCTCTACGTATGTGAGAAATTATCAATTAACTTTGAAACATAGACTGCTAAAAAAAAACGAAGCTGTGTCAAAGGTTCATGTCTGTGCGTAAAATACGCATGAATCAAACCGAAAGAAAACAATGCAGTGAGAAGCGCTTTCTCTTGCTAAATGCACACACACACGCACACACACACGCCTACACACACATCATACACCACTGACACACACACACACAGAGAGAGAGAGAGAGAGAGAGAGAGAGAGAGAGAGAGAGTAGACAGAAAGGGTAAAATATGACCTTCAGGATATTGTGATTTGTCACTCGCCTAAACACCATGTATTATATTTAGGCCCTACACACACACACACTTTTTTCAACGCAGACACACATTGCTCTCAGACATCCACACATACTCAGAAACAATTTTAGATCATTGAGCCATTAAAATGCTTCATAACACAGTCAATAGTGCCCCTAGTGGAAACCAGGAAAATAACATGCATTTCCACCCCTATGGAATACCTATGTAGTGACGTCATCTGGTGGAATACACTATATAATGCAAATATAATGCTTTTGCTTCAAAATGAAAGGATGTTCCAACATAAATCATGATTCGTGTATTAATGATGGCCCCGGCTTTAAACAACGTTTTAATGGGTTTCATTGGGACATTTTTGTCCATTATGGTGCTGAGTGTTACTATTTGTTCTACACAGAGTGTGTTATACATATTTTGCAAAATGGGATATTTTTTTTTACATTTATCTAAAAAGTCACAATTTTGCCAAATTACATACCATTTGCATTAAAACAGCCAAAATGGTCAAAGAAATTAAACTGCAAAAGACCAAAAATGTCCCTAATGCAGCACAAACAAAAATTTCCACCATGTGACCATTTTTTTCTTCTTCAACTAATTAAATAATGAAAAATGTCTGTATATAGTTGCATTGATCTGGCTACGCAATGTCACCTCAAAACACATGATTTCAATGGCAATTTACTTTATAACAATACACCTAAAAAATCTTTAGTAAAGAGTTTCATTTTCTATGCATTGGAAATGAAACCCATTCGTGCAATCTGATAGACAATAATGTTCCTTCTCACGAATGTCAAATATAAAACCAACTTTAAGATCACTTACTGGAGGCAGATAATGTGCTTGTATATGATATTATATCAGACATGCAATAAACTTACAGTCAGGTACAGCCCATAAGATATGAGATTGTAAACTGGGCCAAGAGATAAAAATGCCTATAGGAATGTTAACCAAAAATGAAATCCCTTTATATTGAAACCAAAAATGTTTGTACATTATCAATATGATGCTTCGACTTTATGATCACCATTGGGTTGGTAACACCGTGGAGCCATGTGACCATTATAAATAGGCCTAAAGTTTGGTCAGACACCCCTGTCATTGTCAACCTAAAGGACCTTTTACTTCAATGGCATTCTGATCACTCACATATTGATTGAGAATATTTCCAGATCAGCTCACTGCTTCAAATTGTGAAGTTAAACTTGCGAGTCATGGGCTGTGCCTGTGGGAAAAGCAGAGAGGGATGTGAGAACTGCCGGGAGAACTGCGGTAACGGATGCAGTTGCGGATGTCACGACAGCACCAGTGTGGATGTGGAAGAAACGCTTGAAAATGTCGAAAGGTGCTGCGAATGTTTGGACCGTTTGAAAGACATCTTTGACAGTCTGGGGTTAAGCCCTAATTGCTGTTCAGAAATGTGAGTAACTTTATCATTATAAATCACTATATTAATCTTACAAATATTTCTTTCTTAAATTCTCTCCAGAATGTGAAACCTTAATACATGTTTATTAAGAATGAAAATTATATCTGCAATCATGAGTGAAGCTGACACCTTTAACAGGCTAGTTTACAGTTACAATAATAATAATGAGAAAAATATTCACTGTTTTCCAGTAAAAATTAAAAAAATAAACCTTTAAGAAGCATTACAACAGCAGCATGAATTGATGTAATTCCAAATTTCAAGTAGTACATCTTGAATTATGTTAAGATATAAACATGATTACATTTTGTTACATTTATTCTTTAAAGGTAAAGTTTATTTGATACTTTTAAAAAAGAATAAAAAAGTGTGTGTACATGTTTTTCTATCCTGGTGGGGACTTTAACCTGAATACAAACAGATGCATGTCTAAATTGAGGTACACAAGCTTTCTGTGATGGGTAGGGGTAGGGTAAAGCTCGGGACACACTGTGTGGTTTTTGGCTGTCCCAGATGAAAGATTGCCATTGTGAAACAATCCTGGTGATTTCTGTGAACGTTGCTCCTATCGCTGGTCCTGCATCGTACAGTGAGAGAGGTTTAAAGACGGCTGTTGTTACAATCTTGCGACCAAAGATAGCCTATATATTCAGCATGATCATCTCAGTGTGTTTGCTGCTACGACCTACGTCTACTGACCAGCCAATACAAATACAACATGAAATAAACGCGACATGGCGCAAAAACTTAAAACTGCTATCCTCAAACTCTTTTCCCTTCCTCTTTCTCTGGTTCCTCTTTTTTTCAGTGCACATACAAACTACAATTGCCAAAGTGTGATTCATCATGGTGTTTTTGTTCACCACTGCAGGATGATGAAGTTAATTATTCTATAGAAACTTGCATACGTTTGTGTGTGTGTGTGTGTGTGTGTGTGTGTGTGTGTGTGTGTGTGTGTGTGTGTGTGTGTGTGTGTGTGTGTGTGTGTGTGTGTGTGTGTGTGTGTGTGTGTGTGTGTGTGTGTGTGTGTGTGTGTTTGTTGAGGCATAACAAACATTTAATGTTGAATCTGTTGTTTTTCAGTGAAAATGCAACTGAAGAGTGAATGGAGTCCTGCGGTGATGCAGCAGTCGGGACGGGTTACGACACCAATGAGAAACATCACCCGGTTCCTAAAGAATATGTAATCTGTAAAAATACCCTTCCAGCCAGAAACTCAAAATAAACTAAATAAAACATGAATTCAAAAGCAGAATGTTTTTAAGTACGAGTGAATGAGACTATGTATATATATATATATATATATATATATATATGAAATATATATTTGAAACTGCTAGTGTTGCGGAGTGGGTGTGTTACGGATACGTGGTGTAAATTTTTGTATCGTATTATGAATCATTAACCTTAACATTTAAAAAAATGTTCACACTAATTCTGTGTTGTGCTTTTTCTGGTAATAAAATGAAGACATAAAACACAAATTGTATCATTTATCATCAATTGTAATCATATGAAATTAAATAAACTTTGTGTCAAATAACGTGCTGCACAATGAGCTTTACTGTTAAAATTAAAACATGGATTATTCCTTAAAAAAATTCAGTTTTGATGATAATTTATTTGGATTAGTGTTAGTATTATTACATTGGGACATATCTAAATTCTACTGTACAACAGTAATATATTTCTTTCAAGTTAAACCGAACTTTTATTTTGACGGGTTGCTGTGAAGTCCTTTTCAGTTTGTGTGTTTGTCATGATGAAGTTTTTCTCAAAAGAAGCGGTTAAATGATCACGAAGTGACTTTCGGAGTGGATCTAGAGCCTGGAGAGGAAGTTCGTGCATCTGTGTCTTCATATAGGCACAAAAAAAAAACAGATAAGTGTTTAATATGCGTTTAATACGTCATTAATATGCGCACGTGCTTCAGTGTGTGTGTGTGTGTGTGTGTGTGTGTGTGGTAAATGAAACTGCGCGTAGGCTGCACCAACATGCAGGCCAGGATTCGTATTTAAATTGTCTTTGTGGTTTAATATTCACACACACTAGTCTACATCGCGATTTGATTTCAAGTGTACTGAACTGCTTTCTATTTATTCCTCAAAAAATTTACAAATTCCGTGAAATTCCGCGTGTGCAGCATCCATTTGCTATATGGAGAGGAGAGAGAGTGATAGAGCCAATTCAGTTGATGGGGATTATTAAGAGGCCATGATTGATAAAGGCCAAGGGAGTGAATGTGGCTAAGACACCAGGGTTGCACCCCTACTCTTTTCTAGAAGTGTCATGGGATTTTTAATGAGCACAATATAGTGTCCTCATCACTTTACTGGGACGTTAGGACACACACAGAGCACAGGGTGAGCAGCGCCCCCTGCTGGCCTCACTATCACCTCTTCCAGCAGCAGCCTAGTTTTCCCATGGGAGTCTCCCATCCAGGTACTGACAGACTCAGCCCTGCTCAGATTCAGTGGGTGACCAGTCTCGGGCTACAGGGTGATATTGCAGCTGGCAATATATTGTAATACATAATGCAATATAGGCCTTCATATATATTTTCAGTATATTTACACCATATAATATATTGATCATACATTTATGGAAATATATTTTCGTTCCATAAGGGAAGATCCATGTCTACATTAGGGAAATCACATGTTTACATATTTAAATAATTTGTCCCTTCCAGTGATCCTTACAGTAATATCATTTTACCTTGTAGATAGAAAAGCAGAGACAAACGCCACCCAGTGGACAGACTAGAACAAACCACAGAAAAGATCTGGACAGGCATTGTGCAATATCTCTCATCTGAAATCAGTGGCGTACTAGCCTGGTTGACACCAAACCCTTCTCAGTCGTAACTGAGAGTGAGTCTGGGGAAGCTTCATTCATATGGAACGCCAAAGCTGACTTAATTAAAAATACATAAATACATAAATAAATATACAAAGAAATGTAAAAAAGCAACAATACATACGTAAATACATAAATAAATACACAAAGAAATGTAAAAAAGAACAAATAAATGAGTATTTATACTTTTATTTCCTTATTTATGTATAATTGTATTTTTTCACACATTTACTTTTTTATTTATACATTTATTTATTTCCACTTTTATTTATTAGCACATTTATTTATGTATATATGTTTTAATGTCTACATTTATTTATTTTCAGATTTATTTATTTGTACATTTATTTATTTCCACATTTATTTATTTGTACATTTCTTTGTCCATATGCTAATGAGGGGGGCGTGTTTTACCTCAGACATCAGCAATCGAGCTCAGAGTGGCAGTGCTGAAGCTTTGAGGCCACAGTGACACCTTGTGGTCTGTGACCAAACGAAACGCAAGAGGTGTGTGGACAATATCACATTGATATTAAAGGGTTAGTTTGCCCATTTAAGACATGAAGTTGTATGCAATCCTTACCAGCACTATAGTGCATACACACTGACCCACTCTGTTGTCACCTCCCTGGTCAGAGTTCTGGCCGCTGGAAGTTTTTCAATAAAGTACTCCCGGTTATTTTCCGGGGCCACAAAACTGTGCGTTTTTACGTGAAAAGATGATTTGCGTTTCAAAGCTTGATTAATTTACCACACAAAAAACACGCCGGTCAAAATTCATACCTCAGTTTTAATCGGCACTATTTTCTATCCATTTCTATCAATCCGCGCTGCTGTCAACGTCAACAGTGCGCACGTTCCGATCAGCTGTTGATAGCGCGACTCGCTGACAACATGTCTGACTGCGAAACTTCTGATGATGAAACCAATTTTAGCACAATGCCAGACGGATCAGATGATGAAAGTAATTTTAGCACAACGACAAAGGGATGCCTTTATGAACTGGAGTATACCGATGTCGAACTTCAGCAGAAGGAGATAGAATGGGAAGAGAGAGAGCGAGAGGACAGAGATGAAGTTGTCCAATATTCCTATATACTGTTTTTATATTAGACATCTTTTCACGTGTTTTATAATGGAGTCTAAACATCAGCTTGTTTACCGTACAGTTTAGACATGGGATCATAAAGTTAGTAAAGAGCTTACCCGTGGTACTGGTACAGCAAAACTCTTTAATTTTCCTTTTCCTCCTTGGTTGGGGATGTAATCGTCTTCGCTGAAGTGATCACTACACACGAAAATCCTTTATTCTGGATATTTTAGCTCCCGCATAGTAGCCGATGGCAACCAACCAAAGCTGTCTCATAGTTATATCCGAAACAGGAAAATGATGGAATCTGAACTTTGATCCCGGCACATCGTTGTGGTCACAGCCTGGGAATTTACAAGTTCGCACCATTGTTAAATTAATACTCTTTACGTCATTGTCAATCGATTGTGTAAACACTATGGAACAGCTGATCGGAATGTGCGCACTGTTGACGTTGACAGCAGCAATGAATCTCAGCAATGGTGACGAACAGATCATATGCTCATTATTTATTCATGCAGCAATGCATGATGGGAGCCATTAATGAGTTTTGATTGGTGGCACCCAGAATGCACTGCAACATGCTTTATAATTGTCACCATTGCTGAGATTCATATGCTGATTCTTGATGTCTGTGTGTGCCTACTCAGAATATTTTTTTAGGAAGTTTCTTTTTTATTTATTGATTTGATCATTTGAATTTCATTGAAAAGTCTAAAAATAGTATGCTCTACAATGACAATGCTGCTATTATTCGAAAGGTAAACTTAACTTCGGTTTAATATAAGTTCAGTGCCAAATGATTGTGAAATAATGATTATGTTAAAACACAACCAACACCATCATATGACCTTTGTTTATTGTTCATCCGGCTGTTGTAACTCATGTACAGCAACCAAACAAAATCTAAAGTTAATAAGTTAACCCTCTGGGGACCAAGAACGCGCCCGCGCGTTTTGCTGTTTTTTTTTTCACATAGCAGCAACATAGACTTAAAATACTCCGTCATTTATGGTCATATAAATAAAATCAATACATGATTATAAACTATAGAGGGTCTTCTTTTTTTGTGTACACTCACATTAACATCAAAACCTTGTTTGTTTTTTTAAATAAATAAAATAAACAGGGTGCGCTTTCAGCTCACTCTGTCTCCGCAAAAATCTTTCTGAAACATGTCTGGAAAATGAACGGAAACTCCGCTAATACTTATCACACAAACATGAAACATACGTCTAAAGAACGCTTTAAATTTCTACTTTTAAATAAAACAATTCACATTTAAAACATATATTCTCCTGCAATGTAATCTGTCTGAAACTAAAGAGAAGTACAGTTTCTCCTGTCTCAGCTCATTTTCGTTAATTTGTTCACACCCACTCGCAGAGCGCGCTATTCATAAGATAATGTGTTGAGGCCATTTGCAAAATAGATAAACGCCCCCAGGCAAATGCTGTAAACACACAATATTTTTTAGTCAGATTAAGATTCGTCTTGCGCGGCTTTGAGGAATAATCCTGGGACATTTAATACAGAAGTGCTGGTTTATTTTCACTTCGAGGAGGAGCAATAGATTCAGCTGAGAACTGTAAGTGTTTTATGGCTGTGCTTTGTTCTCAGGGCCGGATTATCCATAGACGGGATTGGGCGAGTGCCCTAGGGCACCAGCCAATAGGGGGGCACCAAATGATTAAGAGAATGACTAAACCTTTAAAATAGTTTTCATGTTTTATATATTATTTTGCTGGAAAAGATAGATATAAAATGAACAGTTATTGATAACATATATACAGAGAGAATATAAAATATGCATATAAAGAATTGCGATTGGGTCAGGTCACAGTGTAGCCTATTTCTTCGAAATGAAGAAAAGACAGAGACATCGATCGGCATCACCAGCAGAAGCCACTATAGCAGGGAAAAATGCCTCAACCGATACTCAAGCAGCAGCTAATGTTGTGAGCAAAGGCGGTAGCCTAAAATGTGGTCACCCTAGGGCACTACACTGTGTTAATCCAGGCCTGTTTGTTCTAATCGCGATATAGAATAACGTTAGTGTCTGTAAACGGAAAAATAGCATACTGTGAATCATGTTTCTCTCTGTGTGTGTGTGTACATGAATGAATGAACGCACAGATACGCACTGTTACAGACGAAATAAAAGACAAAATTTCATTGACTAGTTTTGGATAAAGTTTTTCAAATCAAATACGCTTCAAAATAAAGACATCAGCTTTTGTTAGGAGTTTCTGGGGATAGAAGTGTCCAGACGTATGCACCCTGTATTTTAAAGAAGAACATTTAATTATTTGCGATACATTATTCATTCACAAAGAATTCAGGGACATTATTGGGACAACCCCAATTCAGGGTTGCGGAGAGTTTGGGTTGCGGAGAGTTGTGAGATTATGGTTTTCTAACACCTACTCCCGTGTAATGGAAATCATTATGAACATCAGCTATGCTAATTATTTCCCATCTGCCTTTCTGCTGTTATCTCGGGACGCTTGTCCCGAGAAAAATGGCGTTCGTAGGCTCCAGTTTGGTATCCTGCCTCTCACGGGGATTTCGGATGCCTCAACGCCTGTGATGAGAAGACCAACGCCTGTGAAGAGACGACTCAACGCCTGCGAAGAGACGACTCAACGTCGGCGATATGTTATCCCCTTAATATTACATGATTAACTAAATGTATTTTTTCCAGGTACTCTCTGATATGCACTTACTGTAAAGCTTCTTTGAAACCCTATGATTGTTAGCCAGAGGAGAACTGGCCCCTGACTAGCCTGGGTTCTCCCAAGGTTTTTTTCTCCATCCAATCTGATGGAGTTTTGGTTCCTTGCCACTGTCGCCTTGCTTTTGGCTTGCTTAGTTGGGGATATTTAATATTCAACAATATTATTGAACTGTGTTGTACTACTTTCATGTTATCACTGTGAAGCTGCTTTGATGCAATCTGTATTGTGAAAAGTGCTATATAAATAAATGTGACTTGACTTGACATTATTCATGTCCCTAAAGGTTACAGTTTTCCTAATTTTTTAATTAAGGCATTAAGATTTTTTTATTCCTCTTTTTAGTCAACTTTAGCATGGGTGTGTTCTCTTCTAATTCTAAGCAGTGTGTGTGTGTGTGTATATATATATATATTATAGGCTATATATATATATATAGCCTATAATTAAAAAGCTATTTTAACCAGAAAAATCTACAATGCATGTCCAAAGTCGTGCAGCCATATAGTTGCTCTCAGAGTTGTATAAAGTAGAAGTAGAAGTACAGAAAAAGTAGAAATCCTGCCATGTGTTTATTCCAGCCATGAACTGATTGACAGTTGATTTCAGTTGATTTCTGTCTCCTGACTGAAAAACTGCTAATAAGCAAATCCAGGTGATTGGAACAAAATACTGAGGCGGACTTTTACTTTCTGAACCTGGACTTTACTCCTCTGAAGAGAACAGAAAAAGAAACGAGCAGAAACACAAGAACTACAACTGACTTCAGACACAGTCTTGAAAAGACAGAAAAGAAGACATTCAATCTCTGAAGATCTCAGCAGAGGAGGATTAAACAACTCCACAAACAGCATTACCAGCTTCACTTATTACTAACCAGACTGACTTTATTTCTGTCAGACTTCTACAGAAGATTTTATTGAGAATTAACAGAGGTTTCATTTCAACAGAGGAATCACTGAAGGAGAAAATCGTAATTGGTATGTTACCGTTATAGAGATCAGTGTTTGCTTTAGTTGCTCTCTTGACCCTTACATGATTAACTTCAGATCTTTGATTGGCTGCTGTACCTTAGTTCAAACAGCCAGATGAACAAAGAGAAAAGGTCGCATAATGGTGTTTGATGTTTTGAACATTATAATTATATCGCAATCATATAACCTGAGTAGAGCCTAATTAACGAGTTAAATTTATTTGATTGATTATAGCAGCACGGTCCTTGATAATCATAATATTTGTAACTTTAACAATGTAATTCAAATCTTTTCTTAAAATTTAATCACATACAAAGTTTATTTTTTATTTTTTTTAAGACATGAAGAATCAGCCTGTGAATCTCAATAATGGTGACAATTATAAAGCATTTTGCAGTGTATTCTGGATGCCACCAATCAAAACTCATTCATGGCTCCCATCATGCATTGCTGCATTAATAAATAATGAGCTTATGTTCAGCCGTTGTTAAGATTCATACGCTGATTGTTGATGTCTGTGTGTATCATCATAATTTTTTTTTTTTTTTTCTCATGTTTGTTAAAGTCTACTAACTTATTGTTATAATATTGCTGGATGTCATGATGCAGTTACAGGTTGTTGTTTTTTTATAATAATTTGTCAAAATAATTATTAAATTCAAATACCACAGTGAATCAGGCTTTTTCATGATGATTACAAAACCATCACCAGGTAACCTTCATCACCTGATCCCGTTCGATTTTGTTACTGTATATGTGTTTGACAAACACACTGTCACAGCAGTCATAAGAGATCAAATATTTAATATGAGTAAAGAGCCTGGCTAATGGAAACACTAATCACTGTTATGGTGACTTCAAATGAAACTGAGTTAAACCTCTGTTAAAAAAAAATATAAACTTCTGTAGAAGTCTGACAGAAATAAAGTCAGTCTGGTTAGTAATAAGTGAAGCTGGTAATGCTGTTTGTGGAGTTGTTTAATCCTCCTCTGCTGAGATATTCAGATTTAATGTCTTCTCTTCAGTTGATTTCATCTAAGACTGTGTCGTCTCTTTTTCTGTTCTCTTCAGAGGAGTAAAGTCCAGGTTCAGAAAGTAAAAGTCCGCCTCAGTATTTTGTTCCAATCACCTGGATTTGCTTATTAGCAGTTTTTCAGTCAGGAGACAGAAATCAACTGAAATCAACTGTCAATCAGTTCATGGCTGGAAGTAAGACATGGCAGAATTTCTACTTTCTACTTCTACTTTATACAACTCTGTTTTCAAGTTTGTCTGCGAGCAATGAGTGGGCCGGCCAATTTTATCATGTTTCGTCTTGACGTCACAACGAAAAGGAAAATGACTCATTGGAAAAAAACCATTCATTAAATTGATTCCAAAACGATTTATTTGAGAGACAATAACTTTTTTTTACGGTGAACTTTCATATATAAAACTTTGCAGGATGTTTTTGTTCACTTAGATCTGTGTTACACACTACATGAAAGGTAATTTTCAAAATTCCATAATAGCTGCCCTTTAATGTCTTCTAAATATTCTGGCCGATTTTTCTCCTTCTGATGATCCTAAGTGAAGTCCCGATTATCTTGATGACAGATTATCAGATTTTCTCGTGGTGTGGGGTGTGTCAAATGTGACCGGATCTCAACATGTTGAATATTTATAATCAGAAATCCTGATGTGTGGGGGCAAAACATGAAAATACATAAAAATGTATGCATTCAAATACTGATAAGAAGTATATTTTTGCTTTCTAAGCTTGTGCCTAAAACTGAAGACCAAAAATACTGAAAAAGAGTATTATATATGTAAGATTACACAATTAAACATACATTACATCAGTCTATAGCACACAATAGCAGTCATTTTCTCACAAAGGGTCAAAGGGAACAAATGAGGGTCAATCCCTGTCAATCATATGTGGCTCCGCCCACAGAGCCCAGGATTGGTTCTTTATACAAGAGCCGTATATGTGTCTTCATTGGGTTCAGAGATCTATAGGAGCGATAGAAGGATTTACATCAGAAAATAGAGAAGTCAATATAAGCTAAATGTATAGCATACTATTTTTTTTTAATCGACTCATTTGAGTCATTTGTTTCTGAATCGGACTGTTTGTTCCTGCATGCAGATCATGAAGACACATGATTACAGATGACAGATGATCGATTGATTTTCTGCTTTTTTAAAGTCATGTTGTGTTTGGATGATTTACCTCTTTCACTGTGATATTTTCATTTTTAATACTCCTTTGTTTCTTTCTGAAAAAATGACAGAAATTAAAAGCACATGGGCGACTATATTAATATTATCAAAGTTGTTTGTGGTTCTCACATTATAAACAGGATGACGATGATAATGATGATGACGAGGATGAATATTGCTCCACATTCCACTGTGATCCCAAAAACTTGATGCCATCTAGATCTGTGATGCACTGAAAGAGTGAAACATTATCAGCTCAGATTAACAGTCCAGACTGAAGAAAGTTATAGGTTTGCTCTTACAAAGCTTCACCTGTGACAGTTACAGCGTCTGATCTCTGAGATCCATGTTGATTGTGAGCCTGACAGTAGAAGCGTCCACTCTGTAGTGCACTGAAACTCTGTCCAGATCCAACAGCTGAGGTTTCATTCTCCTTAAACCAGCTGAAGTTCAGAGCAGGAGGGTTTGAGTCACTGATGCAGTTCAGAGTCACTGAATCTCCCTCCACTATTACACCAGATGGACTGATGGACACTGAGATGTTCCTGGGAGGATCTAAAACAGACAAACATTGATATCATTAACAATCATATTAAACTTGAAATCACATATGTTTAGAGGATTTAATGTCACAGTTACTGAACCATCATTAACTCACACATGATGTTTAAAGTCACATTATCAGAGTATTTCTCTCCATGTTTATTGATGGACTTGCACTTGTATTCTCCACTGTCATCAGAGCTGATCTTTGAGATGTTGTAGATTCTTCCAGATCCTACAATCGTTCCTCCTTTAAACCAGTGGATTTCTGCAGGAGGGTTTGAGTCACTGATGCAGTTCAGAGTCACTGAATCTCCCTCCACTATTACACCAGATGGACTGATGGACACTGAGACGCTCTTTGGAGGGTCTAAAAGGGACAAAAATTAAAACCTCAAATCATCTCATTCAAACTTAATCTCCAGTTTTTTAAAAGACTAAGTGAATCTGCTCTCACACATGACATTGAGCTGAACATCAGGAGAGACGTGAGTGTGTCCGTCTACAGCACAGCTATATCTGCCTGAATCCTCTCTTCTGACTGACTGCAGCAGGAGTTCATTGTTTCTGTCTCTTCTCTCAGTTAATGGCTGTGAGTTTCTGTACCAGATGAATGTTGCTCTGTCAGTCAGAGCGCAGCTGCTTTTACATGTCAGACTGACTGAATCTCCCTCTGTCACTCTCTCAGGAGACTCCACCTGAAGATCTGAACACAACACACACATTATATCTAGTGCTGCTGTCATACACTGATTATTATTCAACATAATGCACAGAAGAAGAGATAAACCTCACCAAAGTCACCTGTAACAGTAAGATTCACTCCTGGAACACCAATCCATTTTCCTTCTGTTATATCAGTGATGAATCTGAAATAGTACATGTGTGAATCCTTCTGTGTCACATGACTCAGTCTGACGGTGCAGTTCTGCTGTTGATCTCCCAGATACTGAAGCCTCTGACTGTATTCAGTGTCATTAGACAGATCTGGAAACTCAACACCCTTTATAAACTCTTTTGTCCAGAACGCTTCCTTGATCTGATGTCCAGTAGGGTATGTATAAGAGCATCTCATTATCACTGTTGAGTCCTTTAGTGCACAGATGTGTGAAGGACTGTAACTCACACTCCAATCATCACTAGAAACCCCTGAAACAGAAATCATCCAGATGAAAATGTTGTTTTATCAGTCACCCTGATCTTGTGGAAAAGGTGCTTTTATTTACTATATAAACACATATCCACAAAATACTGAAATGAAAGTGAAATGAACATAAAAATGAAGTGCAGTCAGAACTCAACAGAAATTCTCCAGTAGTGGTCAGAGCTGATGTACAGTTTAATTATTACCCCTACAGTGTTAGAATCAGTATTTCATCACTACGACCCCCTGAAACAGATTCATAATAAAGACATTAGCAGTCGCTTCTACAATTACTGAAATAAGTCTACTGACTAAAGTAAGAAGATGAGCAGAGGGTGATGAAGTAGAAGAGCAAAAATGAGATTTGCCATGAGGGATGCTGTACATCCTTACTGGACAAAAATATATTTATGGTTTATATTAAATGCCCAGTCAACACATTGATCTCACAGTGATCCCCTACATATGATCACAATGTGAGATCACAGTGAGCTAAAAGTGTATCCTCATTGGACATGGACTCCAACATCGCTCAGATGTCAAATTTTGTTTGAAAATTAAAATCAGGTTGACGTGTAAACATCTGATGTTAGGCTCCAACTGGTAACAGCATTACCAGCTTCATTTATTAATAACCAGATTTACTTGTGGAAAAGTTTGTTTTTAGATTAACAGGGGTTTAAATGTTGATTATTTATTGAAATGAATAGTTTGGTTTGATGTCCCCATTATGGTGATCGGTGTTTGTTTTAGTTGGGCAGTTTGACTCTTGATGATTTAATGGTAGGGATGGTTGACGTGAAACAGTCGTTCCGAAGCTTTGCGAGATCCCGAAGCGCAGATGTTTTGAAACACTGATTCGAAGCGTGAGTCAAAACACCCATGTCACGTGACTGTGGCCAAACGAAGCCTCGAAATGTTTCACTAAGTGTTTCATCAGGTGTGATCCGCCGAATCAGCGTTTGATTGACACGGTCGGGAACAGACCACACAATCGCACATCTGTAGAAAAGTGAAATCAAACGCATATTGACGGGTTTTTGTGAGAGGAGTTTGATTTTGAGATAGCGGATTTTTGGTGATATAGTGACATTTATAGTGCGACTTGTTTAGTTATATTTAGGCTTACATTAAAATGTACACAACACATTGACTGATAGGTTAGACACACAGAGTATACATATAGTGACACATTAATAGATACATAGATATAAATATATATAGACAGCTAGATTAATAGATAGATACATATAGATAGATTAAAGATAGGCTATAAATACATAGACAGATTATAGATTATAGTCTGTGTTATGTAATCTGATTCATGTAATATATACTTCATATATGCCGTCAGTTTAGCATTTGTTACTAATTGCTGTTTTCATTTTTATTCAGAGCCAGAAATGTCATCAACATCAACATCAACACCAGTAGAAACACATTACAGTTTATGGGAACTTTTTGATACTCGTATCCATCAAACCCAGATGATACACAATGCTACAGCTGATGCCACAGTGGAAGTGAAAAAGTACATCAACGATGCGTATTTGCCCAGAACTCATGATCCACTAACTTACTGGAAAGAGAGAGCAGTAATATTTCCTCATTTATGTATTAGCTAAAAAATATCTTTGCATGCCAGCAACAAGTGTCCCTTGTAAGAGGATTTTTTCAAAGGCTGGAGAAATTATCTGTAAAAAAAGAAGTAGGCTGAGTCCTTCCACAGCAGAGAAATTAATATTTTTGAATAAAAATATGTAAAAAAAAGTGAGACATTGTGGCTTGATTTATTTTATTAATATTCATTTTGCAGGACCAAAATAACATTATGCACAGTGAGGAGCCTATAGGTTACAAGATTCACATATTAGAAAAGTACAATATAAAAAAAAAAAAAAAAAAATTCATGGCTCCTCAAGGTTGTTTCAGATCAACACCTGCAAGTGACCACTAGGTGTCACCGTGGAGACGGGTGTCGGATTGATTCAAGTAGAGACATCCACAAAGTATTTGTAGTTTAATAAACACAAATAAATTATCAGTCTATCATTGTCCTGACACTGTTATGTTTTTAGCAACTTACAAATTTGATTAAAACATCAATGATAAATCTAAAGTAATCGTTTTCCTCGTTTAATGACATTGTATAGTGTAAATACATTGTCATCACATTTTTCAATAAATGAAAAGCAGCAATTTCTTAGGTATTTTTCAATATATTATAATATGTAACAATATATTGACACAATATATTATTATTCCATATATTATATCGATCAAAAATATATGAAAATAAATGGAAAATACTGAAACACTTTGAATATGATATTAGTAATATTATGTTGATCAGTGAATATAAAAGTGAAGTGTTGCTGTAACATCAGTCACTTACCGTGAATCATGATCAGAAATATCAGAGGAAGAGCCATTATGACTGACATCACCATAGCAACACCTGCGACAACCAATAAACAATCAGATACATACTTACAATGAATATTATGTAAATGTATATCTCTCTACATTACAGTTTTTTTAATTTACAGTTTTTCTCAGTCGCTTTGGTACATTTCTCGAATCAACCTCAACATTTGCAAAACATTAAGTGTATTTCTCAAAACAATGCGTGCAAATAGCAAAACACCATGTATTACCTGCAAAAGCCAGTCTCTTGCTCAAAATCCTTAGTTCATCTCTCAAAAGTTAATATCTGTGTCAATGAACAGAATGACTTGTGTCGTTGTGTACGAATAACACAGTGAAACTGCTCAGTCATGTCGTCAATATAACAGTGTCCTCCGGAGAGATGTTCTGATGTAAACTATGGATGAAGTTTTGATGATGATTATTGTAAATTGTAGGTTAAATTAGTGTATGTGGGAGTCGGACTGCAAGAGACTGGACAGGATTAACATTTACGCTTTTACTGTTTGTACTGTAATTTGTAATGACAGACCGTGCCATTGCGATACAGAAAGGAAAAGACAGCAAAAGAAAAACAATCAAAAATCAAAAGTAGAAATGTGAACATATGACAATCTCCTCAGGGAAAACTGTACATGCATATTGTGAAAACTTTTTGATGTAATGCCTAAATGTTGTAACAAACTTATTCTAAAAACGGACAAAGCAAAGAAAAATACTATATAATGTAATAAAGACACAAGCCAAGAAAAGCAGAGGCGTCGACCAGGAAAATCTGGAACAATTCAACACTGTAACCCCCCTAAACATAATTCAGTGACATCATCAGCCGCTTCTACAAATGAGTGAAGATTTACTGCACAAATAATAAAATCCACTGAGAACTATTTAAACAATATTAGTTTGATATTAGCTATACCTTATCCATGTGTGTGTTCCTTCTGTTTTCCTGTGTGAAACTAAAAGTAAAACAGAGCTCTGCAGGTTTCCTGCTGATTTACAGGAAAAGACATCAGGAGTCTCTCTCTCTCTCTCTCTCTCTCTCTCTCTCTCTCTCTCTCTCTCTCTCTCTCTCTCTCTCTCTCTCTCTCTCTCTCTCTCTCTCTCTCGGGAATTCTGGGAGTTTGCACGTGCGAGAGTGGTGGGGGTGAAGACTGAGTGGTGGATTTTCACTTATATTTCTTTTTTTTTTTTTATTCCCCATTTCATCTTGTTTCTGCATGGTTTGGTAAGTGTTTATTTGTTGTTGTTGCTGTTAAGGCGGAGGGATGGCGTCTCAGGCTGAGGCGCTGTCCTTACGCAATGGATTCAGGTGTGTGCCTCCTGATGGGGTAATGGTGGAGGATGTGCTTGTTGCGACTGGGGAAGCGGTAGGCCATGAACATATTTCTTCTGCCTCTCGTATGAATAAGGCTGTTGTAGTTTTTTTGAAAGCACAGAATCTTGTCAATCAGATAATCGGAAATGGCCTTATTATTAATGATGATTTAGTGCAAGTCACTCCACTCTATGCAGCTTCTTCCAAAATCACGATTTCAAATGTGCCACCGTTTATAACTAATGAACATGCTTTTATCCGGCTCTAAAACACGTGATGTTGTTCAGGAGAAATGTCAACATGGTTTTGGATTCTCCGGAGCGAACGCTGGATATATCTTTTCGTGTTAAACATGAGGGGAAAACATATATGGTTTACGCAACAACGGGTAATATGAAGTGTTTTGAATGCGGTGACGTTGGGCACAAACGACATGCGTGCCCACATAAAGAACGCGAAGTTGAAGGCAATGTTTTGGGATCAGAGATTGATGTTACTTCTCAACGAGTGCCTACCCAAGAAGTTCGGGGTGAGATTGAAGATCCTCCTGAGGTAGGAGTTTTAGAAATAAGTGTAACTGCTCCCGAGAATATTCAAACAAATAGCGAAGTGAGAACAACAGTGATCGAGTCTGATCTTAGTGATATTGCGATTGTTGAACGGAGAAAATGCTGAAACACTGAATGTTGAAAATGTCTTGCTTTCTGTACCAAGTACGAGCGGTATACAGTCTAGGTTTTGCAAGCGTGTTGAGGAGTTGAGCTGCAACAAAGAATCCAATAAGAGTGGCATGGATGAAACTTTGTTAGATGAGAATACATCTATACATGATATTGACTTATGTTCACAGGGAGATTCTATGTGCAGTGGTGAGTTGGACTCTCAAGAGTTCTCACAAGATGATTCCTCATTGTATACTTTAGAGGAGATTAATGCTTTTCTGGATGACACTTTTGGGAAGCAAGTTAATGTGATAGATTTTTTTCCAGATATTGAGAAGTTTGAGAAGTCCGTTTCAGTACATCAAAAGAATGTGAGTCTTGAGAGCTTAAGCGAAAAGAAAAGGTTTCGTTTGAAGAAACATGTAACGACAATTAGAAAATATAGAAATGTGGAAAAAAAGAGAACGTTAAAGGCTTTGTTTTAGTTAACCATTCCATGCATCACATGGTGTCTCTTTTCTTAATGCTGCTTTTATCTGTCTTTTTCCTTTATAGAGCAGAAAAAATTGCATGTTATTTATCTTCAAGAGACACACACTGTAAAAATTAAAACGAATGAATATGTTAAATCTAATCAATTAAAATGAGGCAACAGATTACAAGCAATATTATTAATTAAATTTAACTAATTAGAATTGAGTAATAATTAACCAAATTAATTCCTTAAAAGTTAATAATTTAAAATGAGTAAAATTTACAATTTTTTTTAAACAAAAATATCGGAGTAACAGACTGACGTCAAAGATGAATTAAGAACTCTTTTTTTTAATTACCAATATTGAAGACACCTGATGTTAACAAGCAGAATCACTGAAGGAGAAAAACGTTATTTTAAGTCACCATTATGGAGATCAGTGTGTGTTTTAGTTGGGCTCTTGACCATTAAATCATTAACTTTAGATTTTGTTTGGCTGATGTACGTGAGTTATAACAGCCAGATGAACAAATAGAAAAGGTGATCTGATGGTACTGGTTATGTTGTAACATAATCATTATTTCACAATCATTTGACCTGAATCACTGAACTCTCGTAGTTTGCAAAGTAAAGGTTCAATTGCTATACTATATAGCTGTCCTGATAAAGGGCACCCCTGTCTTATGCCCCTTGTTACAGAAATTGGACGGCTCAGTCCACCCCCTACCTTAACAATACAAGAAGCCCCTGCATACAACAATTTCACCCATTTTAAAAAAAACCTTCCCCAAACCCAAATACATTCAATACATTAAAGAGATAGTTATGGTCGACACGATCAAACGCTTTTTCTTGGTCCAGGGAAATTAAACCCATTTCTGTTTTAGAAACTCTGCAAATGTCCAAAACATCCCGTATCAAAAACAAATTGTCCGATATTGTCCTTTCTGGAACACAATATGTTTGATCACTGTGTACTATTAGATGGAGATACTTTTTAAGCCTATTTGAAAGGCATTTGGATAAAATCTTGTATTCAGTAGTCAATAGGGCGACTGGTCTCCAATTCTTCAAAAGAGACAAATCCCCCTTCTTCGGCAACAATGACAAAACAGCCCGTTGACAGGACACAGGCAACACATCATCCTTGTTACATACACAAAAAACTTCAAAAAGATCCCGTCCAAAGCAATGCCAAAAATGTCTATAAAATTCAGGTTGCAAACCGTCAATGCCTGGAGATTTTCCTGAACAGTCCTAACTTTACTGTAGGGGCAAGCAGGGGACGCTTGCTGCTGTCTTTTTTTTTAATCCATTGCTGATATGCTACTTAGCTAGCTACCATAGACTGTCAGTTGCTTACGCGCGCAATTTCATGACGCAGGAGGGGGGCGGGTGCGGTGGAGACGCGAGCGGCAGGCGGAGTTTCAGTGGAGTTGGTGATTGGATGAGAGAAGTTGACCAATGTAAGCTGTCCGGCCTCCTCCTACTCCTACCACTCCTCCTCCTCCTACCACTCCTACTCCTCCTACTCCTACCACTCCTCCTCCTCATCCTACCACTCCTCCTCCTACCACTCCTCCTCCTCCTACCACTCCTCCTCCTCCTCCTACCACTCCTACTCCTCCTACTCCTACCACTCCTACTCCTCCTCCTACCACTCCTCCTCCTCCTCCTCCTACCACTCCTCCTCCTCATCCTACCACTCCTCCTCCTCCTACCACTCCTCCTCCTCCTCCTCCTACCACTCCTCCTCCTCCTACCACTCCTTCTCCTATCACTCCTCCTCCTACCACCACTCCTCCTCCTCCTACCACTCCTCCTCCTCCTCCTACCACTCCTCCTCCTCCTCCTACCACTCCTCCTCCTCCCACCACTCCTTCTCCTATCACTCCTCCTCCTACCACCACTCCTCCTCCTCCTCCTACCACTCCTCCTCCTCCTTCCACCACTCCTCCTCCTCCTACCACTCCTCCTCCTCCTCCTACCACTCCTCCTCCTCGTCCTCCCACCACTCCTCCCCCTACCACTCCTCCTCCTACCACCACTCCTCCTCCTCCTCCTACTCCTCCTACCACCACTCCTCCTCCTCCTCCTACCACTCCTCCTCCTCCTCCTCCTACCACTCCTCCTCCTCCTCCTACCACTCCTCCTCCTCCTCCTCCTCCCACCACTCCTCCTCCTACCACCACTCCTCCTCCTCCTCCTACCACTCCTCCTCCTCTTTCCACCACTCCTCCTCCTCCCACCACTCCTCCTCCTCCTCCTCCCACCACTCATCCCCCTACCACTCCTCCTCCTACCACCACTCCTCCTCCTCCTACCACTCTTCCTCCTCATCCTCCTACCACCACTCCTCCTTGATCTTCATCTTTGTTGTTAAACACATGAAAACCTCCCGAACACTGATCAACTACTGACCGCAGTGTTTTACATTTATGCAGATATCTCTCTTATTTGCTCATGTAACTGATCTCCGAGAGTAAAGAGCACTATTGTGTGTTTTAAGAGCTTTGCTCCAACATTATTCTGGATCCATTTCACTCTGTTATGTTTAATGTGTTGTTGGGATTTAAAGTGTTTCTGAGGAGTGTTGTCTGGGTTTTGTGGGTCCCCATTGTGCTGAAGAGCCTGTGCTTCAGGCCAGGAGAAGAATAAGAAACACTGATGATATGTTGCTTGCTGCTTTATTTAACAGGCAGAAAACCTTTTTTTTTTTTTTTTTCTATGATGCCAATAACTTATTTTAAAAGTTGATGTTTATTTTATTTATTCAGTTAAGTTTTAATTCAATTTTTAATTCAATTTTTAATACATACATGTATAAAGTATCATTATCCCAACACTCTTTTGTATGCTTTTATATTAAAAACTAACTTTGAGTAAAACATCCTTGAGAAATGTAAGGCAATCATTTCCCACATGTTTTCTAAGTACACTCAACTAATGACATTTTACAGTGTACATATAATGTACATATATTTTTCAATACATGATATATGAAAAGCAGCAATTCCTTATGTATTATTCAATATATTGTAATAAATAATGCAATATAGGCCTTCAAATTTTTTCAGCAGCCTATATTTACACCAATTATTATTATATATGATCATAAATATATGTAAATATATTATATATTATAAATATAAATATATGTCTACATCAGGGAAATCACACGTTCACATATTTAAATAATGTGTCCCTTCAAGTGATCCTTACAGTAATCATGTTACCTCATGTTACCTTGTAGATAGAAAAGCAGAGACAAACACCACCCAGTGGACAGACTACAACAAAGCGCAAAAACCGGAGATTATGCAATATCTATCAGATGAAATCAGTAGCATACCCCACATATATGAGAGAGAGAGAGAGAGAGAGAGAGAGAGAGAGAGAGAGAGAGAGAGAGAGAGAGAGAGAGAGAGAGAGAGAGAGAGAGAAAAGAAAGAGAGAGAGGTTTAACAAGACTTTATTATTTACATAATAAAAACATTATTCACAACATCATCAAAAACTCAATCAAATCAAATAAATTAAAAATTCAAAACCAACTGGCCCTCATCGATTACACACAAAACATTTTTGAGACACCAAATATCATCAAAACACCCCTCATTTTTCATAAGATTATAATAAACAAACTCTATATTTAACCTTCCAGCTACAAGATTCTTGAACATTAATTCAGCATCAGTACTAAGAAGATTCAGCCCTTCATTCTTTCTCGTCTTCCAAATTGCTAATTTTGCAGTTCCGATCAAGTAGTTTAACAAACACGCTTCTGATTGAGAATCTGTACATCACAGCCCCAATAAACACTTCTTCTGAGAATTTCTCATCAAATGCTTGAAACCATCTATCAAGAAGATTAAAGAGACCTTTCAACCTATTACATCTTAAAAACAAATGTTCCAGATTTTCTACCATCCCACAAAACCTACACTGTTCCCCCACTGCTGGATTCAGGTGCGCCACGTGTCTAGCTATCGCCCCGTGGGTAAGCCTCCACTGCAGATCAGCAGTGCGCTTCTCTATAGGAGGCTTATACAGGGCTCTCCACCTGTCCCTCACGAGGAAGACTGGCTTCAACAAACCTGGCCACCTGGAGGCTTTTTGTCCTTTAAGAGAGTCCTGGTGTAAAACTTTGACTGTAGATTAGTAGATTGCTTTTTTTGATGCAGACTCAAAATATTCCAGCTGGGGGGTTTTAAAAGATAGAATTGACCCCACATCTTCATCTTCATTTTCCGTCTTTATAAGATGAGAGATTTTAATTCCTGGGAGTTCCTGTTCATTTGTCATGTCCACCAAAGTTCCTCTCCCAATGTACTCTCTGTAACTGCTTGGTAAGATAATGACAATCTCCTCCATCAACTTTTCTGTCAAGCGTGAAGATCTCAAGCCAGTCAATTCTTTAAGTCCCTCCAACGACTTCCATCCATCTCTATTCAAGAGGTGTCCCAGCTTGACAATTCCATTTCTCTAAGCATGCACTCACACTTACAGAAGACAAAAGTCTTGTTTGAGTCATGGTATTAAAAAACAATGGCTCCTCTAGAACCCAGTTCCCAGGTTCATCAACCTCTCTCTCAACTTTAAAAACAGTCCTCCATGAATGCAACATTGCCCGGTAAAAATGCGAAAGCTCAGACACATTTATCTTCTCCAGGTTCATTAAAAATAAATGTCTATCCAACCCAAGACCCCCAGTTTTTTGAAGAATTGCCTTTGCAGTCTGAGACCAAACCAAGTCCTTACGGTAGAGAAGTCTCTGCGCCGCTTGGATTCTGAAGGCACAGATTCTGCTCCTCACGTCCACCAGACCTTGGCCTCCTTCCTGAACCGGGAGATACAGTGCTGCTGCGCGGATCCAGTGTTCTCCACTCCAGAAGAAGTTCACCAAAGTCCTCTGTATCCTGCAGATCAACTCATCAGGTGGCTCCAGTACCACAAGTCTATGCCACAAGATAGAGGCAGCCAGTTTGTTTACCACCAGAACTCGTCCTCTGTATACGACAATTGTGGTAATAGACATTTCCATTTAGACAATCGAGCGTTCACCTTTTCCAGCATTCCCTCCCAGTTTTTCCCTTTAAATGTTGCATTTCCTAAAAAAACACCTAACATTTTTAACCCTTCTCTTACCCACAGCAATCCACCCGGTAAATTTGGATGTCCTAACCCTCCCCACTCACCAATAATAAGCCCTTCACTTTTCCCCCAGTTCATTCTTGCTGAAGATGCCCTCTCATATTTTCTAATAATTCCCGTTAAAATGTCAACATCATTTTGACTCGTGATAAAGACAGTGATATCGTCCGCATAAGCAGATAATGACAGCCTACTACTATTATTTATACCAGGAAGTAAAATTCCCTTCAGATCTCTCCTTATCCTACACAACAGTGGCACAATGGCGAGACTATACAATTGTCCAGAAAGGGGGCAACCCTGCCTAATACCCCTTGATACCGGTATTGGTGTACTTAATCCTCCTCCAGCTTTAACCATCACAAAAACATTTGAATATAACAACTTAATATAAGATATAAAAGTCTCTCCAAATCCAAATTGATTTAAAACCTTAAGAAGATACACATGGTCAACCCGATCGAATGCTTTCTCTTGGTCCAAACAAAGAATACCCAGGTTTAAATTATTAAATTGGTTAAAATCAATTACATCCCTTAATAAAAAGAGATTATCCATTGA
The DNA here is from genome assembly GCF_029890125.1 of Rhinichthys klamathensis goyatoka. Lineage (NCBI taxonomy): Eukaryota > Metazoa > Chordata > Actinopteri > Cypriniformes > Leuciscidae > Rhinichthys > Rhinichthys klamathensis. The sequence goes on along the minus strand of NW_026606845.1, from coordinate 2,048,614 downwards.
CCTTTTGGGAATGCAATACGTCTGGTCATTTTGAACCAATATCTCTAAATAACACTTTAACCTGTTTGCTAAACACTTTGACAGTATTTTATAGTCCAAACACAATAGAGAAACTGGTCTCCAATTCTTTAGAAGACCTAGATCTCCTTTTTTTGGAAGCAAAGACAGTACAGCTCTTCGGCAGCTTATAAGAAGTGTTCCACTTGTGATGCTTTGAATGAGTACTTCATGCAGATCTTGTCCTAATACATCCCAAAAAGCTTAACTGCCAGCTTCTTTATTTCCACCGGGTCTGACGTTATAGTCCCATCAGGCCGTTGAAGATGATATATTTGTTTTTGTTGGGAGCTTTTCTTTCCAAGGTTGAAAAAGAATGATGTAGGAGCGTCCATGTCTTTAATAGAACAGATTCTCGCCCGTACCATTGCTCCTTTCACTTGTCACTCCTGTAACAACGAGCCAAGTTCTTTCTTTTTCTTATTCAACATCTCACTCTGCCCAGTTCCATGATTATTAAAAATAATACTTTCCATTCTTTGAATGTCTTTCTCCAAGCTTTTTACTGCAAACTTCACCCTTGATGTATTATGTGAACTGTAATTTTGACAAAATATTCTTATATGTACTTTGCTAACATCCCACCACTGACACATGTTTTCAAAAGAATCTTTCTGCATTTTCCATTTATTCCAGAATAATTTAAAACTATCACAAAATAAAGCATCTTGTAATAATTTAACATTAAAATGCCAAAAATAATTTGGCTTTGTAATTTACTTCATGTTAAAATCAAATAAAACCAAGTGGTGGTCTGAAAACCCAACAGGTAAAATAACAGCATTCATCACTTTATTATTCCATGTTTTATCAATATAAAATCTGTCTAGTCTTGCCCCACTAACCCTATTCTCAGATGCTTTAACCCATGTATATTGTCTGATTCCTATATTTCTTTTCCTCCAAATATCAATCAAATTAAGCTCTTTTATAATTTTTGATAATACCACACTTGACTCATTATGAAGTTCCTCCCCATTCCTATCAATTATAAAATCGACAGTACAGTTCCAGTCACATCATGATAACACACACCTGATCTCCAATTTTCTGAACAGCATTTTTTAGTTTCATAAAAACCTCCACCCGCTCAGGCCCAATATTTGGTGCATAAACATTTATAAGCACAAACACAGTTCCCTTAAATTCTATATGCATTAATAATACTCTTCCCTTTACAACTTCTTCTACAACTAAAATATTTACATTTGTATTTTTTTGAGAATAATATGGCTACACCAGAACTTAAATTTGTCCCATGGCTCAGCACACATTTTCCCTCCCACCATCTATCCCATTCCGACTCATTATCTGTATTAGAATGTGTTTCTTGTAAAAAAACAATATCCACCTTCTTAATTCTAAATAATTCTGACACCATTGCCAACTTATTTCCATCCCTACCCCCATTTATATTTAAGGAGCCTGCTCTCAAAAACTCCATAAAAAGGGAAAGATATAAAAAGGACAGAAATAGAGTGAAAAGACAAAGAATAGCCGACACCCTTTGTGTTTTAAAGGTGCCCTAGAATGTTTTTATTTTTTATTTTATAATGTTTCTTGGGGCGTGTCTACTGTGGGATTCAGTGTAACCGCGGCCACTGCTGTGATTGGCTGACATGCTTGCATATGAAATAGCTACGCATTACATGTGAAACTCTCTCCCGAATACTTTTACTACTGCTATTATACGTTTTTACTATAACAGCTATCGAGATTAACGAATCGTGAGATGTTTTTAAAGTATTTAGATCTATTCCCATCACATAAAATGTTGCCGTGATGAGCATTGAGCAGATGACTGTGTGTTGATCGCGAGAATGAAGATCTTATCATTGCAAAGCTACGGTGGCCGAGAGAGCTCAACACGCTGCAACAGAAGAAAACACATACAAATAGAAAAAAACGCATGCAAATAGAAAAAAACACATGCAAATAAAAAAAACACCCGCAAATTAAGAAAACATCTTCATCAGTTTCACAACACACGTGTGCTCCAAATACTCACAACACCACCAAATACAGAAACGCGCTGCAAAAGCTCACAACACAAATACATAAACGCGCTGCAAATAACACGGACCACAACGGAAATGTTTCCAGGGGAACCAAATAAGTGACGAACCCGGCTGGGACATGCTGGCATAGATAGATATCCATAAATCTATGCGTGCTGGTGCTTACAGCTTAAAATTCTACTTTATTTATTTGTTTGTGCAAAATATACAGAGATTAAATTTTTTTTATGACATACAACTTGTATACAATGTACAAAATGTATTAACAATATGTTCAATGTCATCAGAATACAAATGAGAAAAGAACAATGAATTGGAAACTAAAATAAATAAATAAAAAAGATAAAGAAGAAAAACATGAAGGAAAGATATTTATCTATACATCAGTTACACTGTACAAATTGTTTCATGTTATGTTTACATTTTCATAAAGAAAAGTTCCGTAACTGACCTTACTGACCTCGCTCCAAAAGTATGCTGTGCTGCGTCTCGCCATGTTTACTTCCGGTATACTGCACGCAGGGTTTTGTATGCGGCGAGAAGTTTCTCTACTCAAAAGACCAAGATTCCTTGCGAATAGAACATGCGCAGAACATACATCACTGTGGGGATATGCCGATGCGCGTTTACATGACCAAAAATTCGGGTTAGAAAAGGGGTACCCCAGGTATAATATCCCGGTTTTTAAAATCCGGGATATGAGCATATTCGGGTTTTTGCCGGTGTTTACATGGCCGTTCGCGACCGGGTTATTGCTAATATCCCGGTTTTGAACGGGTTATTGGCTGCATGTAAACGTAGTCATTGATTTCATAACGAGTTTGGCAAGTGTCCAGATAAACTCGCGCTGTGTGGAAAGATTGTTCTCTGATCGCTTTCTGTATATAATTTGTTCACAATTTAAATACGATTATTTTCATCCTACTAAAAGAAACGATGTGAAGCTGATATTTTAGTCACTGGCTTGACTTACTGATGCATAAACAGTATTGAACGATTTTGAGAGAAAGATTACCTGTCTGAACTTGAACAATTACTCATCAGAAAGTGTTGCTTGGTAGCTCGATCCGAGGCCAGCTCTGTATTGGCCCAAGTTGAGGAAACACTCGGTGAAATGTTTGGAAATTTCCAGAGAAAATAAAATTAACCCATTGTTTCTTCAGAGGCTCAGATGAAGGAACTAAAAAATACTTTTGTGTTCATGTGTACATCCACACTGAGCAACTGCCATGCTTCGGCTGCGCAGTTCCGCCTGGCATTGAGGGCTGGCATTATGCAAATATTTGGAGGCGTACATATTAATGATCCCGACTATTGCGTCACAGTCGGTATTGTGTGGAGAACCAACCGTTTTCCAAGGGTGTTTTTCATAAACGTGAATTAGATGAGAACGCGAAAACAGTCCAGTTTGAGATTCACTCTATGTCATGTCCATGCACTGAACTCTTGTTATTTGACTATACCAAGGTAAATTCAATTTTGAATTATAGGTCACCTTTAATCATTTTGTGAAGCGTTTGCCTTACTCTTTCTTAACTTAGTTAAGATCTTCCTTAACCGAAATCTTTTCTGCTTGATGATAGCGTCCCGAGATAACAGCAGAAAAGCAGATGGGAAATAATTAGCATAGCTGCTGTTCATAATATTAATGCATTCGATCTGATTCAACAGTGGTATTAAAGGTTTAAGCATTATGTGAATGCTTGGCTAAAGAGATGCGTCTTTAATCTAGTTTTGAACTGGGACAGCGAGTCTGAGCCACGAACAATATCAGGAAGGCTATTCCAGAGTCTAGGAGCTAAATGTGAGAACGCCCTCTCTCCTTTAGTGGACTTAGATATCCTAGGAATGACTAGAAGCCTCGAATTTAGTGATCTTAAAGAACGCGATGGATTGTAGGGCGATAGAAGGTCCATTAAATACACAGGAGCTAAACCATTTAGGGCTTTATAGGTCAGTAATAGTACTTTGTAATTGATACGGAACTTGATAGGTAACCAGTGTAGAGATGATAAAATCGGTGTTATATGATCATATTTTCTTGACCTAGTAAGAACTCTAGCGGCTGCATTTTGCACTAACTGTAGCTTGTTTATTGAGGATGCAGGACAACCAGCTAATAAAGCATTACAGTAATCTAGTCTCGAGGTCATGAATGCATGAACTAACTTTTCTGCATCAGAAACAGATAGCATGTTACGTAATTTAGCAATGTTTCTAAGGTGGAAAAAATAATACATGGGAAAAACTTTCTGAGACATGTTAGGTACATTTTAAAGGTATAGGTAAAGTTTATTTTATACTTTTAAACGAGATGATAAAAGTGTGTGTGTGTGCGTACATGTTTTTCTATACTGGTGGGGACTTCAACCTGTATACAAACAGACTCATGTCTAAATTCAGGTACACAAGCTTATAAATCATACAGAATGAGGTTTTTTTGTGGAAAATGTGAAATGCAGAAAGTTTTCTGTGATTGGTAGGTTTAGGGGTTGCCTGGTCCCAACAGACTCTCGTACATTTCATTTGTACAGAGAGTCTGGCCTCACTCCATTGACAAGGGTTAACTTCCTTGTAAACTTTAAAATAGCATAATAGGGGCCATTTAACTTCCTTGTAGGCGGATCCTCTGTTGAAGTCTAAAACTATTGGATCTGTCATAACCAATCGCTGATGTTTGGTTGTGACGTATGACGATTCAAACCACTCAAACTAGCGCACGACATCAACGTCATTTTAGCCACTCCCTCTGTTCGCTGATTGGCCCGGTAAAAAATTGACCGGAGAAAAACAAAGAATACACCACATTCCCAGACGTAGTACTGAAGGAAAATGAAATTGAGCGGACGTATGCCAGGCTAGATTAGGGGCAGGGTTAGTGTAAAGCCCGGGACACACTTCATGGTTTTTGGCGGGCCAGACGAAAGATTACCATCATGAAACAATCGTGATGATTTCTGTGGTCGGGGATCCTATCGCTGGTCTTTCATCATACAGGGAGAGAGGTTCAATGACGGTCATTGTCACAATCTTGCAACCAAAGAAAGCCTACGTTAGTTTTCTGACAGTGTCAGATATTCAGCATGATCATCTGTCAGTGTATTTGCTGTTAGGGCCTACATCTACTGATCAGCCAAGAAAAATGCAACTTGAAATCAATGCGACATGGCACTAAAACTTAAAACTGCTAACCTCAATCTCTTTTCCCTTTCACTATTTTCCAGCGCACATTAAAACTACAATTGCCAAAGTGTGATTCATCATGGTCTATTTGTTCACAACTAGCACACGGTGATAATGTTTTATTCTTCTTTAGAAACTTGCATCGTAGCCTACGAGTCAATAGGAGTCATCATCATATACTCTACATCCCAGATAGCAACATTGTTTCGGCCCAGATCCGGCCCACATCTGGCACTTGTGGGATGCGGATCTGGCCCACATGCAGCGTGGAATGACGGCCCTTGGGTGGCCCACTCCTGTTTGCCAGATCTGGGCCACAAGCAGGCCATAGCAATGCCACATGTCAGCCAAGAGCAAAGAAATAAACCAGAACTGGACCTTATCTGAGCCACAAAATCTGTGTATATTAAATATGGAGTCATCTCAAGCCTGTTAACAAGCAGAATCACTGAAGGAAAGAAGAGAACAGAAAAAGAGACGAGCAGAAAAACAAGAACTGACTTCAGACACAGTCTTTGATGAAATCACTTGAAGATAAAAGAAGACATTAAATCTGTGAAGATCTCAGCAGAGGAGGAATAAACAACTCCACAAACAGCATTACCAGCTTCACTTATTACTAACCAGACTGACTGTATTTCTGTCAGACTTCTACAGAAGTTTTTATTGAGAATTAACAGAGGTTTAACTCTGTTTCATTTGAAGTCACCATAACAGTGATTTGTGTTTTCATTAGTTGGGCTCTTAACTCTTAAACTATCTTTTGTCTTTTTTTGGCTGCTGTGACAGTGTGTTTAGTCAAACACAAAGAAAGCTAAAGTGAAATGAGATCATGTTATAATTGTTACCTGTTGATGCTTTTATAATCATCAAGAATTAACTTGATTCACTGATGTCTTTGGAATCTAACAATTGTGTTGATCCATCAATACACAGCATAATCCCAGTTTTAAATTAACTCTGCTCAGTGTTTATATGAGTCCACACTCAGAGAGTGTTAAATGAACACTGAAGCAGGGCTAAAGTCAATGAGATCGTTAAGTGATTAATTGAGTGATAATTGAGCATTATTAAAGACACCTGATGTTAACGCAGAATCACTGAAGGAGAAAATCGTAATTGGTATGTTACCATTATGGAGATCAGTGTTTGCTTTAGTTGGGCTGTTGACCCTTAATTCATTAACTTTATATTTTGATTGGCTGCTGTACCTGAGTTATAACAGCAGATGAACAAAGAGAAAAGGTGATATAATGGTGTTGGTTGTGTTTTGACATAATCAATAGTTGGCCTGAATCACTGAACTCATTGTGAGCATAATTTCAGAGTTAAATTTACCTTATGGATTATAACAGCACTGTCCTTGTACAGTATGCATTTTTAGCCTTTTCAATTAAGTCCAAATGCTCAAATCAATAAAAAAAAAAAAAAACCTTCTAAAAAATATTTCAGGTAGGCACATACAGACATCAAGAATTAGCGTATGAATCTCAACAGTGGTGACAAACAGATGACCTCTGAACATAAGCTCATTATTTATTCATGCAGCAATGCATGATGGGAGCCATGAATAAGATTTGATTGGTGGAATCTAGAATACACTGCAAAATGCTTTATAATTGTCACCATTGTTGAGATTCACAGGCTGATTCTTGATGTCTGTGTAAAAAAAAAGAAAAAAATATTTGTATGAGATTAAGTTTTAAGAAATTATTTGGATTACATTGTAAAAGTTACAAATATTATGCTTTTCAAGGATAGTGCTGCTATAATCAATAAAGTAAACGTAACTCAGTAATTGGGCTCTATATGAGTTCAGTGATTCAGGTCAAATGATTGTGAAATAATATTAAAACACAACAAACTCCATCATTTCACCTTTTCTCCTTGTTCATCTGGCTGTTATAACTCATGTACAGCAGCCAAGCAAAATCTAGAATTAATAACTTAAAGGGTCACCAGCCCAACTAAAGCAAATACTGATCTCCACAATGGTAACATAACAATTACGATTTTCTCCTTCATTGATTCCGCTTGTTAACATCAGGTGTCTTCGATAATGTTCAATTATCATTCCATTAATCACTTAATTATCTCATTAACTTTAGCCCTGCTTCAGTGTTCATTTAACACTCTCTGAGTGTGGACTCATATAAACACTGAGCAGTGTTAATTTAAAACTGGGATTATGCTGTGTATTAATGGATCAACACAATTGTTAGATTCCAAAGACATTAGTGAATCAAGTTAATTCTTGATGATTATAAAACCATCAACAGGTAACCATTATAACCTGATCTCATTTCACTTTAGCTTTCTTTGCTGCTGCAAATGTGTTTGACTAAACACACTGTCACAACGGCCAAAAAAAATACATAAGATATATTAAGAGTTAAGAGCCCAACTAATGGAAACACTAATCACTGTTATGGTGACTTCAAATGAAACATAATAGAGTTAAACCTCTGTTAATTCTCAATAAAAACTTCTGTAGAAGTCTGACAGAAATAAAGTCAGTCTGGTTAGTAATAAGTGAAGCTGGTAATGCTGTTTGTGGAGTTGTTTAATCCTCCTCTGCTGAGATCTTCAGATGTAATGTCTTCTTTTCTCTTCAGTTGATTTCATCTAAGACTGTGTCTCAAAGTCAGTTGTAGTTATTGTGTTTCTGCTCGCCTCTTTTTCTATTCTCTTCTTTCCTTCAGTGATTCTGCTAGTTAACAGGCTTGAGATGACTCCACATTTAATATACACAGATTTTGTGGCTCAGATAAGGTCCAGTTCTGGTTTATTTCTTTGCTCTTGGCTGACATGTGGCATTGCTATGGCCTGCTTGTGGCCCAGATCTGGCAAACAGGAGTGGGCCACCCAAGGGCCGTCATTCCACGCTGCATGTGGGCCAGATCCGCATCCCACAAGTGCCAGATGTGGGCCGGATCTGGGCCGAAACAATGTTGCTATCTGGGATACATGTCGTACCCAAGTTTATTAGATCATGCCGTACAGTGTGATTTGAATTGATTTAATAATTCCTAAAATTGTACAGTCTGTACCAAGCTTTAGGGGAGAGAATAAAGTTTGTACGATACAAAAACCATTACCTCTATGGAGAGTCCGCACAAAGGTAGTAAAACAGACGTTTGTGTGTGTGTGTGTGTGTCAAGACAAGTCAAGTCAAGTATATTTGTATAGCGCTTTTCACAATACAGATTGTATCAAAGCAGCTTCACAGTATTAATTAAAATAATAATAAACGTCCACATTTGGTAATGCTAATCAATAGTATTTTTGATTGATTAAATTAAATTGAATATCCCCATGTGTGTGTGTGTGTGTTTAGGCATAACAAACATTTAATATTGAATCTATTGTTTTTCAGTGAAAATGCAACTGAAGAGTGAATGCAGCAGACGGGACGGGTTACGACACCAATGGGAAACATGTAATCTGTACAAATACCCTTCCAGCCAGAAGCTCAAAATAAACAAAATAACACATGAATTCAAAGCAGAAATTCTTTAAAAGTATGAATGAATGAGTGAACAATATATATATATATATATATATATATATATATATATATATATATACACAGTATAAATTGCTATGCAATACTGTGAACCCAAAGTGCTTAACAGTCATATCAGGATATCTCTCCTCAACCACCACCAGTGCAGAATCAATTTGCTATATGGAGAGGAGAGAGAGTAATAGAGCCAATTCAGTTGATGGGGATTATTAGGAGGCCATGATTGATAAAGGCCAAGGGAGGGAATGTGGCTGACACCGGGGTTACACCCCTACTTTTTACCAAAAGTGTCATGGGATTTTTAATGACCACAGTATAGTGTCGCCATCACTTTACTGGGGCGTTAGGACCCACACAGACCACAGGGTGAGCGCCCCCTACTGGCCTCACTATCACCTCTTCCAGCAGCAGCCTAGTTTTCCCAGGAGTCTCTCATCCAGGTACTGACCAGACTCAACCCTGCTCAGATTCAGTGGGTGACCAGTCTCGGGCTACAGGGTGATATGACTGCAGTACACAGCAAAACTGAAATCCGGTAATTAAAACCATTGGTTAAATTAACACAGCCATTGGCTCCCATATAAATCACTTTTCAAGTGTTTAAATGAACACTCTCTGAGTTGGAAAGTGAAGAATCCTCTGTGTTGAATTAACAGAGTCTTTCTCAATATGCATTCCTCTGTGTACTTGCGGTCCCATGTACATGGCATCAGTCACAGATGTTACTGACGAAGAAGACTTTACAAATGGTTATTTGTCATGAACACAGTCACCCGCACAACATTGTCCAAAACTCATGCATTAAAGTTAACCCTGATCAGAGTTTATCTATGTTCTTAACACAACGCTGTCAACGCGGAGACCTCAGTCTTCAAATAAGTTAGTTGCAAGCATGTACAGGGCCTAGCAACTGAGGACAGCTAAGCTAACATTAAAAAATGGTTGTGGAGAGTTGCACGATGTAATGGATGGGATGCACACGTAGGGTGTGACGAGACTTCTCAGTTTATAAATGTTGCCATCACTTATATTTACAGCACCATACCTTAATGTTAATAAAACAGTGCAGGATGGCACTGCCACTTCTGTGATAAAAAATGATGAATAGATGTTAACACTGAGACAAATGTTATGCCAAAACTTTTATTGACAATGAAAAAGGTAAAACCTGTTTAGAAATTTTAATTTTATTCCCATCATTATTATCAGCAGCTCCTGCTGCTCGTCCTGATAGTGCAAAATCCCCAGAGTTTTTTTTTTTAGCTTTTAGTATGAATATGTTAGCCTTAAGGTTATGAATAAGCTGGTGTGTTCCAAAACAATGACAAAATTCACATTTAGCAGATATAAGCATTAAAAAACACACAGTCTATCACTTCCGCTGAAATGGAAACGTCACAGAGCAATATGGGTTGGAAATGTGTGTTTGGTTGCTTAAACGCTCCAGTTCAATTCCGTCTTTCAACTGTACGTTGGTTGAGAATGAAATGACTAGAATTTATTCACACCGATACTATTGAATCAAACGTATCATCAGCGCTGAGACTCGCTTCCATGCTGGGAGTGGGATGTGAATGAGTGACAAAATACCTGAAAACTGCAGTATTTTTTATTGTTTTTTGGTTAAAAGCAACAGCATTATCTAAAGTCAAACGCCAACTTTGCATAAGAAGCTGTTCAGAGTTATCAAAATGAAAGTGACCCGAGTCTCAAAGGATCTCGTGGACTTAGATGAACTGGTGCTTCTTCACAGATATACGTGCAAGAGCAAAGTGCAAAAGCTTTTTCCCGTTTATCTTTGATTTGTTTATGATAAAAATGTTACATAAATTAAAATTACTTAACACTTAAAGAATAGTCTTTATTTCAGAAATGCAAACACATAAATCCACAGGAGAAAGTCACAGGGAGTAAATAACCAATTAAAGCAAACAATACTGAGATATTTAATACAAAGAGCAAACAAAGGGAACTAATAAAGACCAGCTGAACAGAATGACCAACTAATTACCTAGGTAACAAACTAAGAAATCAGGAGAACAGGGACAGTCAATTTTTTACTTTGTTCACTCTAAAAATGTGACATGTTGTGTCTAATGTGTTATTCCTCTTAAACAGAAGGGTGTTGAAACCTTTTACACACTAATGTGTTATAGTTACACAACTTGTGTCAGATAATATGTCACATGTGACTGTAGTCCATGTGTATTTGCCAGAGTTACTTCCTGTGTTTTTACAACTGAGTGTTTGGATGAACACTGGAACGTATTGTTAACTTGTTTTTATGGAGTCCAGTGATGTTTAATAAAGAGTTTGTTTGAACATTTGGATGTTTTAGACATCATGAATCTACATAGACACGCTCTTATTGAGAATTAACAGAGGTTTGATGTTTCATTGAATGTTTTATTTGAAGTCACCAGAATCATGATCAACGGCTCCTTTATTTGGGCTCTTGACCCTTAAATCTTCTTTTAGTTATTTTTTGGCTGCTGTAACTGTATTTTAATAAAATACATCTGTTATGACGATAGAGAATGTGATCAGATGTTTCTTGATGATGTAATAATCAGCAAGAACTGATTGGATCAAGTTTTTGAGAATATCGACGGTGTGCATTTATGTTCTGTTAGTTATAATGGTCTTGTGAAACTACATCATGCTGTGCAGGTTTCTTAAAAAAAATGAAAATGTTTTCAGAAAGTTTTGAGCTAGAGTAGAAACTGGTCAAACACAGACATCAAGAATCAGCGTGTGAATCTCAACAATGGTGACAAACGAAAAGCTTAATGCTGCAGTGCATGCTGGGAGTCATGAATGAGTTTTGTACTATGATGGCACCCAGCAGATATTATGACATGAAGCTTTTTGTTTGTCACCATTGTTAAGATTCATACGCTGATTCTTGATGTCTGTATTTGACTAATTTCTGCTGCCGCCTAAAACTTACTAAAAACGTAAAAAAAAAAAAAAAAGAAATATAAGATAATGTTGCATAGACAGTTAGATCCTATACCCACTGAGTATTTACAAATAAACTTTAAGCTAATCGCAAAATGCTAATCTTGCTAAACCTTTTTTTAAGTCATCTTTCAAATACCAGACTCTTGCTATGCCTAATAAAACTATTTGATCATAATATTATCATCTGATCGTAAGTTTCTCATGGTTATTTCCACTGTTTCAAATGTGCAAAATATATGCACAAATACAGCACACAAAGAATACTAATGTCATAGAGTCAAGGGTCAAGAGCCCAAATAAAACTGATACTAATCACGATTCTGGTGACTTCAAATGAAACATTCAATGAATCGTCAACACAAAACCTGTTAATTCTCAATAAGAGCTTCTGTAGATGTCTGACAGAAATAAATTGTTTTTTATAATAAATTGGTTATTAATAACAAGTGAAAGCAGCATTTGAAAAATACATTGAAAAATAGGTATGATGTGATTGGCTGCCAAAAAACACCCGTTAATCATGGGGTGGTGATGGCGCAGTGGAAAGGACACATGCCTTTGGTGTGAGAGACCCGTGTTCAAATCCACTGTGAGACACCAATGTGTCCCTGAGCAAGACACTTAACCCCTAGTTGCTCCAGAGGCGTGCGACCTCTGACATATATAGCAATTGTAAGTCACTTTGGATAAAAGCGTCAAATAAATGTGAATGTAAAAAAAAAAAAGTACATTTTAGAGCTTTCTATGGGATACCATATAAAATATACCTATAATTATTTTCATAAACACAAACTTCCCTCCACCCAGTGCTATTCTATCCAGTTACATTTTAACAAACATTGGGTCTCATTCATGAAACACGAGCAGAACAAATTTTTGTGTAAATCGTGTGTAAAGTGGTTCTGGCGTAAATTTTCGGATTCATTAAAATGTTCGTATTTTCCAAATGTTAGTTGGTACACAAGAAATCTACACCTGCTCCCAGCCACGCGTAAATAGTGCGCTTAACACCCGAACGTTTTGCTCATTAATAAGGCTGCATTTTAATTCACCTTAATCGGGTACATATTTGCACAGCATTTTGAAAAAATATTATATATAGTAATTACACACGGTTTTTCTTATTATGAGAGCCAGTAATAGCATCTGCGATGGTGGTCCTTCTCCAGTTTGAATACTATTTTTCCGAAGTGAACTAAATCGTTTTTTGCTCTCAAGCTTAATGTCGAACCATTTTCTTCTCACTTCTGGGAATGTTCGATTAACAGATGAAACTCCATTAACTGCATCTGTAATATGCTGCCAAGCTTCCTTTTTTTTTTAGGACCCGATACGCCACTATGTACGCTTGAAAATAAATGTGGCGTTTTGAATGAACTTCTGATAATAAAACTTCAATTTCTGCATCTGAGAATTTTTTTTCATTCGCATTCATGTCATAATATGATGCCCATATATAGTTGTCAGTCGGATTTAATGGGCGGGATTTATGGTAATTGAGAATAAACGTGCACGCGCATCCCATTTACGACTGATTGGAATTCATTAACACACACACATTTCACTATCACATCTGACATTTACGAAGTATTTGTGAATCAGGAGAAGAGTTTTCGGGAAGGTCTCTTTACGCGCAAATCACTTGCATATTTACTCGTATATTTACGAATGTTTCATGAATGAGACCCAATGTGTGTTAAAATCTACACAACATGTGTCAAAATACCATCTGTGTGTTGCTTTTTTAACACATCTCTTTTTAGAGTGTAGGATATATAACAAAAGCAAAATGCAATCTAGTAATTTGTTTTAATACACAATTTCAGCCAAATGACAATACAGATTAATTTTGAATGAGACATTATCTGTTCATTGAGTTACTTTTATAGTTTATTTAAAAATGTATATCACAATACCCATAAAACCTGTGGTCCTCCATCCTGAATTTTTTTTTGCATTTATATGATATATTTTGTATGAGTCGTATGAATATTTAAAGTAATATACTGTAAAATGTGTCCTTACAGAAGAAACAGTCAGCTTTCTAAATTTGACAAACAAAAATATAATTTATAACTCTACTAAATAACTGATTCTATACAATGTAAATTTATTTGTTATTTCCCTTTACCATGCACATAAAAATAGTTTTCAGGTTTTTTAATTTTTATTTACCAACATTTACTTGTAAAATATTGAAGTTTAGCTGTAGTCCTCAGTGTTGTTTGCATCCACAGCAAAGACGTCTGAAGCAGTTCCTGTACTGCTGTCTAACCTGGACAAGAAAGAGACGAGAGGAGCTGAGCCGAGCATGAACTGCAATGGAGTTTGTTTATATTAAACAATATAAAAAAGTTGTTTTAAGAGACTAGATTTGAATTTTTAGATGCATTTTTAGATTCTTCCTCATACTGTCTATAGAGACACTGAAATGGTTTACTTATAGGATGGAAAAATGCCTGACTTCATTATTGAGGACACAATAGACCAGGAAGATGAAGGTTCCCTGCTGGGAGTTCAAGATCAGGAAGAGGATCTCCAGCTCCTTCCTGCCATTAGTGAAGAAACCCAGAATCCAGGAGCAACCAAGAACCACAAACTGAGCCAGTGTTTTAAATACCATAATCCTGCAGAAAAACAGAAAAATAATATACTTAATGTGTCGTACTTGACTATATGTTTGTTTTGTTTTTTTAAATAGAGCAATTGAATCATGTTTGTTACTTGGTTTGTTTCATCTGTGAAACTTCAGCGTTCAGATTTTTGAGAGTTGAGTTCAGATTGATGATGATCTTGATGAAGAGAATTGTGTTTGACTGCAAAGTAAAAAAATATATAATTAATCCCATTTTTTTCCGCATTTAATACAAAGTCATGAGCAAAATTAAACGAGAAATGTGTTTACTGATAGTATCATGCAAACCGGTCCTAGAAAACTCCTGATGAAACCTTCATCAGTTTGAATCCAGCATCTGTTTGGAGGAAGATATAGTCAAATAATCAATGAACAAACATGGATGAAGATTTTGAGCAATGAGTCACTCAAATTAAACTCACATTTCACTTCCATGGCCTTTAGGATCCACCACAGCAGACATGGCCACCACAACCAGAGGAACCGTATATCCAATCACACACAGGAATTCATTGCTAAGTGCCTCCCTATTAATGGAGCTGATCTGTGATAGGTTCTTCACACAGATGAAGAGAAGCACAGCTTCAATGAACATCCACACAAAGCCGGAGAGAAAGAGGAAATGCAGCACTCCTGATATCACGGCACACAACACCTGGAGATCATGAGAGACGGTTATGATGATTCTCAGTGAGACTGTGCTGAGCTGTAGAGCTCCTTCATCATTCTCACCTTATCAGGGTTTATGAGGCTCAGGAACTGTTGTGTGAGCAGGAACAGAAGGTGAGCCAACAGAAGACTGATGCAGAGGTTGATTCGAGCCACATTATTCACTCTAGGACTCCACTGACAAAGGGCAAACGTCAACAGGGCCAAACTGAAGAACACCAGCCCCACGGACACACACACCAAATTCAACAGCTCCACCAGTGAGTCTCTCTGAGAAAACATGTCAGAGAACATGAGTGCCAAATCTGTGCTGTTCTTCAATGCTCACTATAAATGTTCTCGTACCTCTGGTGGGCGGCTGGTTTGCATGATGACAGCGAATGTCGACAGATGAACACACGAACACACAGTGTAGCTGCTATTGGTCTTTAAAACAGAACAACCATCTACAATCCACTCTCTGATATTCCAGTACACACAGGACAGGGAACCTTTGGGGTCAAACTCCTGCAAAAAGAAGAAAGAACATGCAGAAAACAATAAAAAAATGAATTTTCAACCCGATATCAGGGCAATTCGTACATATTTTACGAGTTGCCCAATTCGTATTAATTACCTACTCCTGAGCCCACCCCTACCCATCATTGGGGCTTAGACTAATCGTACAAATTCGTAAAACACTGTAAAAAAAAACAAAAACATGTGAAATTTACAGTAAAAAAACGGCAGCTGTGATTGCCAGAATTCTACCTTAAAAAATATGGTGGCAAACTTTTATGTTTTATGGGACTTAAATTTACGTGCAAAAAAAAAAAAAAAAACACAATGTAAAAAAAAAAAACCTGTGAAATTTACGTTAAGAAACTGGCAGCTTGGTTATAAATAGCCATTTTACTTTTACGACTTTTTAGTAGCTTGTTTTATAATGTTTAGAGTTTTATATTATTATTTTGTTGATTGTCACTGTTGTTGAGATTAATACGCTGATTATTGATGTCTGTGTGGGTCTAAGTTGTGGGTCTAAATCATACAAAATTAATTTTATACACTGTGTTTTTAAGCTTCTTCTGATTATCTGTTTCCCACTTCTGGCTCGCATACAGTAGGGTCACAGAGCTATTATACTCATAAACATGAAATACATAAAACAGACCTCATACAATAAAAGATAAGACTCTTAATGAGATCAGTGAATCACATCACTACATGACGATTTTTTTATCATCAAAAATAGATAACATGCCATAACGAAAGTGCTTTATAAAACACACAGTGAAAGCAGTCAGAGAAAATCTAAAGTTAGAAAGTAAAGGGCCAAGAGCCCAACTAAAGCAAACACTGATCTCCATAATGGCGACTTCAAACTTTATTATTTTCAATAAAGCATCAACATCTAAACTTCTGGTCATTCTCAATAACAACTTTTGTGACAAATTTGTTTGTAATACAATATTGTTTTGGTAAATTGCTGGCAACCAGAGCTGCCAGTTATCAAGTTCAGTTCCATAAAACCTAAAATATTACCACCGTATTTTTAAGATAAAGCACTTCCAACAAGCTGCCAATTTTTTTATGTAAACTTTAGTTCAGTGGCGTCAAACATAAATGTTTCTACCATATTTTTTTACGGTAAAGTACTGGCAACCACTTTTTTTTAGTGTACGAATTGGTTGTGACATAGTATTGGAATATTATATGTTTCCAGATGTTCATCAGTTCTCAGGTTGGACAAAAACACATTTCCGTCTCTCACTCTGATGTGTTTGAAGGTGAAGTGGACTGGTTTGGTGAGGTTAGTGTTGGTGGTTTTGGGAAGAGTAGCTGAGATCACAGTGGACATCATGGTTTTAATCGTGTCATTTGATGTGTTGAAGAAGTCTGGCTTCAGGAGATTCTCCATTGTGGTATAACTCAATAAAGCCACAGCAGCTGATCCTGTGTGACAGAAACAGAAGCTTAAACACAATTAAATGCATTCACTTTCTTTTTTATTGTTGTTAGTGATGTCTCTTTCTAGGTTTTTTTTATTTATTTTTTATTTAATCAAAGTAAAACATGTCACATACTTTCATCGTTGTTCTTGGCAATCCCAATGAGATCAATGTCCACAAAAGAATATGTTGTGTTAAGTCGAGGGATTTTATCTAAGGTTGCATTTGGTCCAACCATGAAGATTTGTACCTCTGATTAAAAAATACAATTATTAAATGAATTCGTATTAACAATTAGGCCATCTAGAAAAGTCAAAATAGTTTGGTTTTCACTTACCCACAGAGTCAAGAGTAAAACTGACATTGGCATATGTGTCTGTCGGCTGCACCAGCATGGACACCAGCTTCTCACTGGCTTTTAACACACGGTTTCCATCTGACACCAGTTTATTTGGGTCAGCTGATGATGGCACTAAAACCTTCTCTGATGCGTTGAGGACCATATTCCAAATTTTTTTCACATCCTATTTTAGTAAGCACATAAATGGGGTTATTTGTAAATGTTGAAACAAAAGAAAGCATTGCTATAGTATAATTTATGTATTATTTTGTCATTTTTGTCTTACGGTCAAAGGGAGCACTTCATCTGTAATGTTTTCTATCCGGGCAAGAAGATTTTCTACACATTGTCCTATGGTCTGACTCTGAAATCACAATTGAGCTTTACACATAAAACCAAAAACTAAAGGTGTGTACTGTGGACTATTTGAAGTCAAATAAAAATGAATTGCCCCAGTCAACACTTTGATCTCACCATGTGGTCACAACGTCAGCAATCTGAGTTCACAGTGGTGTAAAAGTGTAACCTCACAGCACTCTCACTGTGTGCTCAAACTATGACCACAATATGAGCTCATCCCAGCTAGACATGTTATTGTTCTATGAATGTTTTGAGAGCATGTTATGGTCTTGTAATGTTTTCTGTAACTAATTTTATTTTTGTTACCCAAATGCTTTTTCTAAAAGGTAGGATAACACTCTCTAAAAACATTGTACACAGCAAAATCACCAGTGTTAAATTAACACTGCTCAGTGTTTATATGAGTCCACACTCAGAAAGTGTTCATCGAACACTGAAGCAGTGTTAAAGTTAATGAGATAATAAAGTAATTAATTGAGTGATAATTGAGCATTATCGACGACACCTGGTGTTAACAAGCAGAATCACTGAAGGAGAAAATCGTAATAGGTATGTTACCATTATGGGGATCAGTGTTTGCTTTAGTTGGGCTCTTGACCCTTAAATCATTAACTTTAGTTCTTTGTTTGGCTGTTATACCTGAGTTTTACCTGCCTGATGAACAAAGAGAAAAGGTGATATGATGGTGTTGATTGTGTTTTAACATAATCAATAGTTGGCCTGAATCACTTAATTAATTAACCCTCTGGGGTTCTTCGGGTCAAAAATGACCCGAAGCGTTTAAATTAGTGCTGTCAAACGATTAAAATATTTAATCGCGATTAATCGCATTAATGTCATAGTTAACTCGTGATTAATCGCGTTTAATCGCACATTTTTATCTATTCTAAATGTCTCTTGATTTCTTTTTGTCCCATTATTTTTTTCTCATTTTAATGCTCTTATCAACATGGAAAAGTGGATCGGCTTGCTTTGTGCAAATGTTTTTTATTGAAAACAATATTGGCATATACTGTTCAATTTCACACAAAAACATTATCACTTGGAGCAAATAATCTCTCACACAATATAACACTGTCCATCAATAAAAGGGTGAAATAAATACTGACGAGGTCCTGATATTGACGAGGGGGCGGAGAATTCGCATCAGCTGTGTGTGTGTGTGTGTGTGTGTGTGTGTGTGTGTGTGCTGGCCATCATCAAGTGGTATTCAGACTGGACGTGCTGCGATGATGATAGCTCAGTTCACAACGACAAAACACACAGATCACTTTGGTCTTGTCAATGGAACCATTTGGCAACTTTTTAAAAGTAAACTTTCCATTCAGAATCTTATTGGCATCCATTTCGGCGTCTCACGCTCGTCATCCACTCAAAACTGGACGTTTTGAACGTTCCTATAACATTCAGAAATAACGTTTTTATAACTTAATGGGAACGTTATGAAAACATTCTTATAACCTAAAATTGTTAGCTGGGGAAGAGGAGAGATTCGCGATTGCACTGAACACGTTTTAAGTGCAGGTATATTCTCTGAGTGAGCCCAGAGAAAATTCTTACAAGAGCAGCGTGTATCTGAGAGCGCGCGCGACTCGAGCAGAGAGATTCGTGCTCGGCACATTATATTCCGCGCGCGAGCAGAGAGATTCGCGCTCGCGCATCCGGCTCGCAAGCCCAAACAAGTGTGTGCGGCGTGCCTGTTGTTTTGTTTCCGGTCTAGCTAGATCCGCTTGCGCTTTCAAAACGTCCTCGCGCGGCGCAAGCCATTGAAATGAATGGGTTTCATAGCGCAGCGGCCCGCATGCCGTCCTGTTGCAAAAGCATGTGAAAAAAAACCTACAAAGTTTGCTAGGCCAAAAAGACCGTTAATCGCGCGATAAAAAAATTAACACCGTTAAAATGGGTTTGCGTTAACGCCGTTAATAACGCGTTTAACTGACAGCCCTAGTTTAAATAAAAAAATGTTAAAAATCGTAGCTTCATCGGAATGGTCCAAAACTTGGTGACTTTTTTGGTACTTGGTATATGAACACCCACAAAAATTGGGGAAAGGATTTTAAAAGTCGTAAGTGGTCGTAAAAAAAAGTCACACTCAGGGTCTTCGGGTCAAAAATGACCCCCATAGGAAATGAATGGGAAATTGGCAAAAATGTGAAAATACAGAGTTTTTTTGTGCATACAATCTACAAAACAGCCAGGATGCAGAAAAAAAGCACACAACAGTGAAGGGGTGAATCTCTTAAAACAATGGGTGACAATTTTTTTTTCCATTTGTTCTCTTTATAATGCAATGTTCAGGTTTGACTGTATTATAAAGTAAAACTGCCACTTAAAATTACCATTTAAACCAACCAAAAAAAAAAAAAAAATTTAAAAAATTTAAAAAAATGACAAATATAGTCTTTGAGAATCTGTTATTATATATTAAAATCAAAAACCTGAAAAAATTAAACAATATGTGAAAAAATCACTAGAGTGTTTCTACCATAGGTTTCTACAGAGAGCTGTAAATCCACTAGTGGTAAAAATGTGCTATTGCGTGATAAAAATGCTCAGTGTGTCCACCAGATGGCTCCGATCTCATTTCGAAAATTGCTTTCATGAGGTCTAGACTTGACTCTAAAATGAAATACAGCTTTAATAAAATTTTTTTTTTAATTATATATATATATATATATATATAAATTTTCTATTATATTCAATGGGAAAAAATGGGTCTTAATTATTGCATAAATATTAATTATAAATTATAAAATTATCTCAAAACACCAAAAAAGAAAAGAAAAAATATTATTGAACAAAAATATATTTCATTGATTTTACTCAGATAAAATGTATCTTAATGCCGCCCTCCGGGTCATTTTTGACCCGAAGGTCCTGAGTGTGAGTCTAAAATGAGGAACCCCAGAGGGTTAAGAGCATAATTTCAGAGTTAAGTTTACCTTATGGATTATAGCAGCACTGTCATTGTAGAGTATGCATTTTTTTAGCCTTTTTAATTAAATCCACATGATCAAATCATTACAAAAAAAAAAACACCTTAAAAAGTATTTCAGGTAGGCACATACAGACATCAAGAATTAGCGTATGAATCCCAACAATGGTGACAAACCGATGACCTCTGAACATAAGCTCATTATTTATTCATGCAGCAATGCATGATGGGAGCCATGAATGATATTTGATTGGTGGCATCCAGAATACACTGCAAAATGCTTTATAATTGTCACCATTGTTGAGAGTCACAGGCTGGTTCTTGATGTCTGTTTAAAAAAGAAAAAAAAAGTTTTGTATGTGATTAAGTTTTAAGAAATTATTTGGGTTACATTGTAAAAGTTGCAAATATTATGATTTTCAAGGACAGTGCTGCTATAATCAATAAAGTAAATGTAACTTGCGCTCTATTCAGGTCAAATGATTGTGAGATAATGATAATGTTAAAACACAACCAACACCATCAAATCACCTTTTCTCTTTGTTCATCTAGCTGTTATAACTCAGGTACAGCAGCCAAACAAAGAACTAAAGTTAAATACTTAAGGGTCAAGAGCCCAACTAAAGCAAACACTGATCTCCATAATGGTAACTTACCAATTACGATTTTCTCCTTCAGTGATTCTGCTTGTTAACATCAGGTGTCTTCGATAATGCTCAATTATCACTCAATTAATCACTTAATTATCTTATTAACACTGCTTCAGTGTTCATTTAACACTCTCTGAGTGTGGACTCATATAAACACTGAGCAGTGTTAATTTAACACTGGTGATTTTGCTGTGTAAGCATGTTTAGTGATAGCATTGATAGAACATTATCCCCTAACATTCTAAAGTTTCCTAGCAGACACGGGACTGAACCTCTTTAAAGCTGCAGTCCGTAGCTTTTTTTGGGTTAAAAATTATCCAAAATACATATTTGATAAAATACATAACCAGCCAGTGTACAAAACTATCTGCTTGCCTTAGCTAGATTCAAAGCGGTAAGCTTGTAATAATGTTTTTAATTCCAGTGGTACTGGTGGATTTCCGCGGGAGATTCGAGCATGTCTTTGCGTCATTACGTCACATCTGTACACACACATCTGTACACATAAAGAAGGAGTCTCGGCTAGTAGGCTATATTGCGTGTGAGGATGCTGGAGGTGGAGATTTATAGCCTTTTCTCACAGCACTTGATATAATTAAACGTATTAATTTGATGGCGGATCCAGAAAGGTTCAAACGACGATCATCAGTGACAACTGGAGATTCACCCGCTGTAAAATGCAAAAGACTTCGTTCGGACTTCGGAGTGGCTACAGAAAAAAAGAGACAGTAACCGGACCCATGCGAAAACAAGGATATGCCTACATATCGGAAAGACATTACATGTAGTCACGCAATGCATGCTGACGTTGTTAACATTAACAAGTTGAGAACATAGTATAATTTGCACGGTTTTGCGGGATATGATAACTTATAAGCAATTGTTAGATTTAATCAGCGCGATTTACTGTAATGTCAGAACCAGAACAAAAGTGGATGTTTCTTTCTAGTTCAGATGACATTTTCCAGTGAAAATTCTTATGTTGGTCATACTTCCAAAAAGAATAATCTGTGATTCTGAATGACATCGACACCGGCGGCGACTGACAGCCCCACACTCTCCTCAAACATTGTGTTCATCCGCGCTGTGCCGTGTCGAGGGTGTTGAAGTACAACTCACGTAAAGTTGATAATTCCGTGAATGACTGCAATTGCAGATTTCGAACAGAGATGGCGATAAAGAGGAAAAACGCCAGACTGCAGCTTTAAAGAGTTTGTTTGAAAGTAATAGGTTGGTCACCAATGTGGAGGTCAGTGTTTGCTTTAGTTTGACTCTTTGGCCCCTTGACTATGTGATGTTTGTTTTTGCTAACAGGTGAGTGTTTGTTATAGCAAGAGATGTGATCAAGTATGTTGGCTACTTTTTGATAAAAAAGATACAATCATAATGAAGTGCCATTATTTCATCACTGGAGTAGTTTTCACCACATGTAGTAATAGATTCAAAAGTTTCCTTTTATACATAATATACACATTTTCTATTGTAATCATGTTTGGATATCACGCTGTAGAAACATTACTATAATCAATTATATGAGATTAATAACACATATGATGGTCTAAAAGTTGATCAGTGCATTACATGTTGAATATATAGTTATCATCATCAAGCAGCTGACATCCTCTGATCATGTTTTCTCTTGCTGTTCTTGCCATAACAAACAGCAAACAGAGAAAAAACATTAAGAGTTAAACTGCCCAACTAAAGCAAACACAGATGACCATAATGGTGACATCAAACCAAACTATTAACTTCATTAAACCATCAACATCTAAACCTCTGTTAATCTCAATAAGAATTTTTCCACACATATGACAGAAATAAAGTCTGGTTAGTAATAAGTGAACCTGGTAATGCTTTTTGTGGAGTTGTTTAATGACGTTGGAGCCTGACATCAAATGTTTAAATGTCAACCCAATTTTCATTTTCAACCAGAATTTGACGTCCGAGTGATGTTGGAGACCATGTCCAATAACATTTCTAGCTAGGGTGACTCAAATTGTGGCCATAATATGAGCACACAGTGAGAGTGCTGTGCGGTTACACTTTTAGCTCTCTATGAGCTCACATTGGCCCTCATTTATCAAAAGTGCGTACACCAAATTTCCAGCGTACACCTGGCGTATACCCAAAACCTTGGTGACTTTGAGATTTATCAATATGGACGTTGGCTTACAGCACGCTCAAATCCTACGCCAGCTCAGGAGGTGGTGTACGCACGTTTTGAGTTGCGCAGAAGAACAATTCCTAACACCACAAAACGCACTGACAAACTAAAAGACATGATAGATTATGACCCACTGTAAAAAAACTAAAACATAGTAATTATAAACTTCAGTGTTTATTTTTGTGAAACATGGACTTCAATGTTTCATTTGTGTGACTTTACCAAAGCATTTGATTTGTAGGCATAAGTATTCCTTCACAGCAAAATCCCCAGAGTTAAATTAACTCTGCTCAGAGAACATTTGGTCCCTCTCTACAGAGAGTTAAAATAACTCTGAATCAGAGTTAAAGTTAATGAGATACTTAAGGGATTAATTAAGTGATGATTGGGCATTAATGATGAACACCTGCTGTCAACAAGCAGAATCACTGAAAGAAAGAGAAACAACAAGAACAGAAAAAAAGATAAACACAAGAACTACAACTGACTTCTAGCCACAGCCTTAGATGAAATCAAATGTAGACAAAAGACATTAAATCTCTCTAGTTCTCAGCAGAGGAGGATTAAACAACTCCGCAAACAGCATTACCAGCCTCACTTATTACTAACCAGACTGACTTTATTTCTGTCACGTCTACAGAAGGTCTTACTGAGAATTAACAGGAGTTTAGATGTTGACGATTTATTGAAAATGTTTGATCACCATTATGGCGATGAGTGTTTCCTTTAGTTGGTCAGATTTGACTCTTGGCTTTTATTCCCAGTTTGTGGTTTTTGTAATAGGTCTTACCAATACACGTAATTTATTACAAAGAAAGCCAAAAACAAAGATGATCAGGTGATATAGTTTTCAACAACAAAAAATAGAATAATGCACTTATCTCATCGCTGTCCAATAGTGGTTATATGATGTTAAAACATTATATTCACTAACAATACTCTCTTGACACAGAGCGGACATTCTGATTTTTTATTTTTTAAATATATTATGGGGATTTTTTTTTAAAGACACAGACATCAAGAATCAGCATATGAATCTCAACAATGGTAACATGCTTCATGCCGCAATGCATGCTGGGAGCCACAATAATATAAAACGTATGGCTCCCAGCATGCATTGCGGCATGAAGCATGTTACCATTGTTGAGATTCATATGCTGATTCTTGATGTCTGTGTCTTGGAAAAAAAAAAATCCCCATAATGTTTTTTAAAAGTCAAAAATCAGAATGTCCGATCTGTGGCAAGAGAGTATTGTTAGTGAAAATAATGTATTAACATCATATAACCACTTTTGGACAGTGATGAGATAAGTGCCTTATTCTATTTTTTGTTGTTGAAAACTATATCACCTGATCATCATTGTTTTTGGCTTTCTTTGTAACAAATTACGTTTTATGGTAAAACCTGTTACAAAAACCACAAACTCAGAATAAAAGCTGAGAGTCAAATCTGACCAACTAAAGGAAACACTCATCGCCATAATGGTGATCAAACATTTTCAATAAATCATCAACATCTAAACTTCTGTTAATTCTCAATAAGACCTTCTGTAGACTTAACAGAAATAAAGTCAGTCTGGTTAGTAATAAGTGAAGCTGGTAATGCTGTTTGTGGAGTTGTTTAATCCTCCTCTGCTGAGAACTAGAGAGATTTAATGTCTTTTGTCTACATTTGATTTAATCTAAGGCTGTGGCTAGAAGTCAGTTGTAGTTCTTGTGTTTATCTTTTTTTCTGTTCTTGTTGTTTCTCTTTCCTTTAGTGATTCTGCTTGATTCACCATAATATGAGAACTGAACAGAGCTGGACGAAGACATCAGAATGGCTAAAGCCTATAGATTAATTAACTGAAATAATAACTTTTTTTTACAACAGAAATGAATCAACACTGAACTATACTTAAGCTGAATTATGACACTATTTTGTTCTAGATCTACAGAGATTTAATTTGTTTTTGGCGTAGTATTGTACAGCATTTGTTCAATTTTCTGACCATGAGAATTGCATTAATTGTATTTTATTTCACCTATGAGCACATAACGATCTTTTGATATTTCAGAGGAAAAAAAAACATTTTATTTAAATTAATAATTTTTGTTTTTTCAGTTTATCATATAATTGTTGTGTATGGTCTATGAAAAAAAATTGTTGGTTGAGAATTAAAAAATATTTTCAATTAAATCATATGTTCATACGGAAGCCCTGAACCGCAACATAGAAAAAAAAAATCAGTAAAAAAAAAAAAAATCAGTAAAAAAAACAAACAAAAAAACCTAGCATTTCGAGATTAAAGTCGAAATATTTCTAGATTAAAGTCGAAACCGCAACGTAAAAAAAAAAAAAAAATCTGTAAAAAAACCCCCCAAAAACATTTCGAGATTAAAGTCGAAACATTTCGAGATTAAAGTCGAAACCTACGGAAGCCCTGAACCGCAACGTAAAAAAAAAAAAAAAAATCTGTAAAAAAAAAAAAAAAAAAACCTAGCATTTCGAGATTAAAGTCGAAATATTTCGAGATTAAAGCGAAACCGCAACGTTAAAAAATAAAATAAAAATCAGTAAAAAAAAAAAAAACTAGCATTTCGAGATTAAAGTCGAAACATTTCGAGATTAAAGTCGAAACATTTCGAGATTAAAGTCGAAACATTTCGAGATTAAAGTCGAAACATTTCGAGAGTACGAGAATACAGTCTTCCGTGGAAGTTGCGTGTGTGCTTGCCATTGTTTCACATTGCCACACACAGGCATTCATAATGGTGCATAGCGAGTGTTTCACACTGTGTGTGTGTGTTTTATTTCAACAAAAGGAAATTCAACAGGTGCCAATCTACCAGCATTAGGCTACCATTATAGGACGTTATAAAATATACTGCGCCGGAATAGACTTTAGCCTATAGGAAAACCAACCCGGAAAACACTTTTCAGACTGGATGGAGATATCCAGCTTTATGAATGAATTAATTAATTAATGAATGAATGAGGCATTTATATAGCGCTTTCATATGTCTACACTCAAAGCGCTTTACAATCATATCAGAGAATCTCTCCTCAACCACCATTAGTGGTTATTAAATCTGAGGAAATCACGGGATCCGGCCAAATGATTGGATACAGAATGATAAAATCTATCCAGAACGTATTTACGGTGAAGAGGGAGACAGAACGGTTACTGTTGTGTTCTCGACCCAGATAGTGTTGCCTAGACGAGCACGAAAACATTTAAAAAACACTGCCACATAAAGTTTGGACCATTGTGATACCTACTCCGGCGGAGTCTGTGCGCTCGTCTATAATAGGCAACGCCATGGTAATTCTTGTTGGTAGATTAGCACCTGTGTAGAATTTTGTTGAAAGCCCAGATAACACACACACACACACGCGCGCTCTGAGCCAGTGGACGCACACTGTTATGAATGCACACACTTCTATGGAAGACTGTATTATCGTAATGTTTCGACTTTATTCTCGAAATGTTTCGACTTTAATCTCGAAATGTTTCGACTTTAATCTCGAAATGTTTCGACTTTAATCTCGAAATGCTAGTTGTTGTTGTTTTTTACTGATTTTTTTTTTTTTTTTTTGGTTTCGACTTTAATCTCGAAATATTTCGACTTCAATCTCGAAATGCTAGTGTTTTGGGGTTTTTTTTTACTGATTTTTTTTTTTTTTTTACGTTCAGGGCTTCCGTATGTTCAAATGCTCAAGCTTTGTTTTTTTTGTTTTTGTTTTTTAAGCTTTGTTCAATTTATATTGTTAATCTTTTGACTCAACAAAACAAATGGATAAAGTATAATTTTAACTTTTAAAAAACTATTAACATTTGTTAATAGTACTATATTATCTTTTGTTAATAGGACAAAACATAATTCTTATCTTTTATAGCCTACACTGTAAAAATGACTACAACTGAAAATGTTAAATCTAATCAATAAAATTGAGGCAACAAATGACAATCAATATTATTAATTAAATTTAACAAATTAGAATTGAGTAATAATTAACCAAATGAATTACTTAAAAGTTAACCAATTAAAATGAGTAAAATTTACACATTTTTCTAAACAAAAATATCGGAATAACAGACTGACGTCCAGAGGTGGGTAATCCAGGGGCCAAAGAGTAAAAGTCCTGCCATAAGTTTATTCCAACCATGACCTCAGTCAGATGATTTCACTAATTAGTTCTGTCTTCTGTCTGAATTAGCAAATCCAGGTGATTGGAACAAAATACTGAGGAGGACTTTTACTTTTGAACCTGGACTTTACACCTCTTGCCACATGTCAGCCAAGAGTAAAGAAATTAACCAGAACTGGATCTTATCGTAGCCAAAATAATCTGTGTATATTAAATATAGCGTAATTGCAACCTTAATAAAGCCTGTTAACAAACAGAATCACTGAAGGAAAGAAGAGAACAGAAAAAGAGACGAGCAGAAACACAAGAACTACAACTGACTTCAGACACAGCCTTAGATGAAATCCACTGAAGAGAAAAGAAGACATTAAATCTGAAGATCTCAGCAGAGGAGGATTAAACAACTCCACAAACAGCATTACCAGCTTCACTTATTACTAACCAGACTGACTTTATTTCTGTCAGAGGTCTGCAGAAGTTTTATTGAGAATTAACAGAGGTTTAACTCTGTTTCATTTAAAGTCACCATAACAGTGATTAGTGTTTCCATTAGTTGGGCTCTTAACTCTTATTTCATCTAATGTCTATTTTGGCAGCTATGGCAGTGTGTGTGTTAAACACATTCGCAGCAGCAAAGAAAGCTAAAGTGAAATGAGATCAGGTGATGATGGTTTTATAATCATCATGAAATAGACCCAATCACTGAGGTAGGGCTGGGTGATAAATCGCACGAAATTGTTATGCGCATTTTTTCAGCAAAGCTGGTTCCTTGATTAGTAGTAAATTGCCTTCACCTGCTTTCAGATGGAAGATATGATGCAGATATGTGTTAAAGTTAATGAGATAATTAAGTGATTCATTTAGTGATTGAGCATTATTGAAGACACCTGATGATATCAAGCAGAATCACTGAAGGAGAAAATCACAAATTGTAAGCCACCGTTATGGCGATCAGTGTTTGCTTTAGTTGGACTCTTGACCCTTATTCTTTCACTTTAATTTTGATTTGTCTGCTGTTATTAATTTATAACAGTTAAATGAACAAAGACACGTGTGATCTGATAGTGTTGGTTATGTTTTGGCATAATCATGCTGTGATCTGAAAAATTAAACTTATTGAGATAGTTCGGTTTAACTCATTAGCAACAGCTTTGTGATTGTACAGCATATGATTATCAGTTTTTTCTTATAATACAAAATATTTCATAAACATTGTTCTGATCAAAACCCTTTTAAATGCATATAGAAACACAGACATCAATAGTCAGCCTGTGAATCTCAACAATGGTGACAATAATAATGCATGTTGCAGTGGCTGCCACCAATCACAACTCATTAATGGCTCCCATCATGCATTGCGGTATGAATAAATTATGATCTGAATTGTCTATGTAATTTACTTTTCCTAATTGAATATTCTGCTCATCACCATTGTTGAGATGCATTGACTGAATCTTGAAGTCTGTGAGTGCCTAAAATAAAAACTTTTTTTTTAAAAACAACTTTTAAGAAATCCTTTATATTATATCTAAAATTCTGGATATTTATCCAGAATCACAGTTATGCTGTAACCAACAGCATAAATCACAAAAATAATGATCAAATAGTGATTGTCATAATATAACCAACATCATTAGATCACTTTATTTCTTTGTTCATCTGGCAGTTATAACTCAGATACAACAGCCAAACAAAATCTAAAGTTATTATTCTAAGGGTCAAGAGCCCAACTAAAGCAAACAATGATCGCCATAACGGTGACTTACAATTTTAGATTTTCTCCTTTAGATGCTCAATCATCACTCAATTAATAACTTAATTATCTCATTAACTTTAACACTCTTGAGTGTGGACTCATATACACTCCCAGGAGTGTTAATTTAACACTGGAGTTTTTGCTGTGTACAAAGAGCTGTAGTTAACTGACAAGCTGAGCCATATCGCATTAAATATCGCTGGCGATACGTCCGCGATATTAATGCGATATGGCTTAGCTTGTCAGTTAACTACGGCTCTTTGTAGTAAATGCCGCTCCATCTGAAAGCGGGTGAAGGCGATTTACTACTAATCAAGGAACCGGCTTTACTGACGAGATGCGCATAACAATATCGTGCGATATATCGCCCAGCCCTATGTGTATGTCAATGTAGGCCAGTTTTTTTTTTTTATGTTTGTTAAAAGACTTATTTGACGAAGATGAAAAGATTCTCATGCTGCAGATGTGAATATATTACTGGAACAATATAACTGTTGGATTATCAAAACCTCAATGAATCAGGCTATTTTATGAGTATAAATCCATCAACAGAAAAACATCATCACCTGATCTCATTTCACTTTAGCTTTCTTTGCTGCTGCAAATGTGTTTGACACACACACTATCACAGGAGCCAAAAAAGACAAAATATATATTAAGAGTTGAGAGCCCAACTAAGGGAAACACTAATCACTGTTATGGTGACTTCAAATTAAACAGTTAAACCTCTGTTAATTCTCAATAAAACTTCTGCAGATGTCGGACAGAAATAAAGTGAGTCTGGTTAGTAATAAGTGAAGCTGGTAATGCTGTTTGTGGAGTTGTTTAATCCTCCTCTGCTGAGATCTTCACAGATTTAATGTCTTCTTTTCTCCTCAGTGGATTTCCTCTAAGGCTGTGGCTAAAGTCAGTTGTTTCCTGAAAAATCTCAGTCAAATGTACTAAACAAAAAAGTAAAATTATGTGAATTACTTTATGTGATTTTATGTGTTTTTGCACATAATGATATAGTGGAGATCTGTTAGTGTTTAATGTTCTGTTGGGATTTAAAGTGTTTAAAGTGTCTCACAGATTTAATGTCTTCTTTTATCTTCAGTGGATTCCATCTAAGACTCTTTGCTCTTGGCTGACATGTGGCCAGAGGTATAAAGTAGGGCTGGGCGATTAATCGCACGATATTGTTATGCGCATCTAATCAGTAAAGCCGGTTCCTTGATTAGTAGTAAATCACCTTCACCTGCTTTCAGATGGACGATATGATGCAGATATGACTCTATGAGTGTTAAATTAACACTCAAGAGTGTTAAAGTTAATGAGATAATTAAGTGATTAATTTAGTGATGATTGAGCATTATTGAAGACACCTGATGATAACAAGCAGAATCACTGAAGGAGAAAATCTAAAATTGTAAGCCACCGTTATGGCGATCAGTATTTGCTTTAGTTGGGCTCTTGATCCTTATACTTTAAGTTTAATTTTTGTTTGTCTGCCGTTATTGATTTATAACAGTTAAATGAACAAAGAAAAGTGTGATCTGATAGTGTTGGTTATGTTTTGACATAATCATGCTGTGATCTGGAAAATGAAACTCATTCAGATGATCTGGTTTAACTTGATAGCACCAGTTTTGTGGTTCTACAGCATATGATAATTGTATTTTTCTTATAATCCAAAACATTTAATAAAAATTGTTCTGATCAAATCACTTTCAAATGCATTTATTTAGAAACATAGACATCAATAATCAGCCTGTGGATCTCAACCGTGGTGACAATAATAATCCTTGTTGCCACCAATCACAACTCATTAATGGCTCCCATCATGCATTGCGGTATGAATAAATTATGATCTCAATTGTCTATGTAATTTACTTTTCCTAATTGAATATTCTGCTCATCACCATTGTTGAGATGCATTGACTGAATCTTGATATCTTTGTGTGCTTAAAAGAAAGAATTTTTTTTTTTTTACAACTTTTAAGAAATCCTTTATATTATATCTCAAATTCTGGATATATATGCAGAATCTCAGTTATGCTGTAACCAACAGCATAAATCACAAACAATTAGTTCAAATGATGATTGTCATAATATAACCAACACCATTAGATATTTTTTTTTTTCTTTGTTCATCTGGCAGGCATAACACAGATACAACAGCCGAACAAAATCTAAAGTTAAAGGTTCTCTAAGCGATCCTGGGTGACATCACTTCTTGTTGACGTTCGAACTATTGTCAAACAAAACGGAGGCTAGCTAGACCCTCCCTCCTCCTCATCCGCACACTAACCCCGCCCCCAAACCCTTCTTGTCGGTCATTGGCTGGAACAGTTTGTTATGTTTCGGGGAGCAGGTCGCCGCAGTTTGCTTTTGTTGCTGTTTGTGGAGCCTGGGCTGTCTACAGAGATCGCGTTTCTTTACAGTGTGTTCAGGGGACAGGCAGCCAGTGGATAGTGAGGAGATGTTTGCTGTATGTGACAAAAAATGTTTTTGCCTAAAAAACGCGTGACATCGCTTAGAGCACCTTTAATAATATAAGGGTCAAGAGTCCAACTAAAGCAAACACTCATCTCCATAATGGTGACCTGAAATTCCGTTTTTCTCCTTCAGTGATTCTGCTTTAGGTGTCTTCAATAATGCTCAATCACTCAATTAATCACTTAAATATCTCATTACCTTTAACACTCTTGAGTGTGGACTCATATACACTCCCAGGTGTGTTCATTTAACACTGAGTTTTTGCTGTGTACAAAGAGCCGTAGTTAA
Source organism: Rhinichthys klamathensis goyatoka (assembly GCF_029890125.1). Classification (NCBI taxonomy): domain Eukaryota; kingdom Metazoa; phylum Chordata; class Actinopteri; order Cypriniformes; family Leuciscidae; genus Rhinichthys; species Rhinichthys klamathensis. The sequence goes on along the minus strand of NW_026606845.1, from coordinate 2,016,525 downwards.
CTGACAAGCTGAGCCATATCGCATTAAATATCGCTGGCGATATGTCCTCGATTTTAACGCGATATGGCTCAGCTTGTCAGTGAACTACGGCTCTTTGTAGTAAATGCCGCTCCATCTGAAAGCAGGTGAAGGTGATTTACTACTAATCAAGGAACCGGCTTTACTGATTAAATGCACATAACAATATCGTGCGATTAATCGCCCAGCCCTAGTATAAAGTCCAGGTTCAGAAAGTAAAAGTCCTCCTCAGTATTTTTTTCCAATCACCTGGATTTGCTAATTCAGACAGGAGACAGAACTAATTAGTGAAATCAGCTTACTGAGTTCATGGGTGGAATAAATTTATGGCAGGACTTTTACTCTTTGGCCCCTGGATTACCCACCTCTGCTGACGTCAAAGATGAATTAAGAAATCTTTTTTTTATTGCCATCATTGAAGACACCTGATGTTAACAAGCAGAATCACTGAAGGAGAAAACCGTAAATTTTAAGTCACCATTATGGAGATCAGTGTGTGTTTTAGTTGGGCTCTTGGCCCTTAAATCATTAACTTTAGATGTTGTTTGGCTGCTGTACGTGAATTATAACAGCCAGATGAACAAATAAAAAAGGTGATCTGATGGTGTTGGTTATGTTTTAACATAATCATTATTTCACAATCATTTGACCTGAATCACTGAACTCATATAGAGCCCAGTTTCTGAGTAAGGTTTACTCTATTAATTATAGCAGCACTGGCCTTGTACAGCATCATATTTTTAGCATTTTCAATGAAACCAAATGATCAAAACAATAAAAAGACAACTTCAGTAATCATTTTATGTAGGCACACCCAGACATCAAGAATTAGCGTATGAATCTCAGCAATGGTGACAAACAGATCACCTGATCATAAGCTCATTATTTATTCATACAGCAATCCATGATGGGAGCCATGAATGAGTTTTGATTGGTGGCATCCAGAATGCACTGCAACATGCGTTGTTATTATCACCATTGTTGAGATTCACAGGCTGATTCTAGATCTCTGTGTGTCTAAAAATTAAATCAAAACAAAAACAAAAATAGTTTTTTTTGTATTTGAAACACGTTTAAAAATAATTCTATGGATTACCTTGTGAAATCTAAAAATATTAAACTGTACAAGGACAGTGCTGCTATAATTAATAAAGTAAACCTAAACTGGGCTCTATATGAGTTCAGTGATTCAGGTCAAATGATTGTGAAATAATGATTATGTTAAAACATAACCAACACCATCAGATCACCTTTTCTATTTGTTCATCTGGCTGTTATAATTCACGTACAGCAGCCAAACAACATCTAAAGTTAATGATTTAAGGGCCAAGAGCCCAACTAAAACACACACTGGTCTCCATAATGGTGACTTAAAATTTACGGTTTTCTCCTTCAGTGATTCTGCTTGTTAACATCAGGTGTCTTCAATGATGGCAATAAAAAAAAAAAGATTTCTTAATTCATCTTTAACATCAGTCTGTTATTCCGATATTTTTGTTTAGAAAAATGTGTAAATATTACTCATTTTAAATGGTTAACTTTTAAGTAATTCATTTGGTTAATTATTACTCAATTCTAATTTGTTAAATTTAATTAATAATATTGATTGTCATTTGTTGCCTCAATTTTATTGATTAGATTTAACATATTCAGTTGTAGTAATTTTTACAGTGTACTATTTGATTATATATATATATATATACATATATATATGTTCAATTAAATCGTTTAAAAAAGTTTTTATAATAACGTTGTTTTAAACTTTAAAACATTCCAAAACACGGAAGTAGCGCAATGTCTTGCCGCGCCCACTTCCGGCCTCAGACGGTTAGGCTGGCGCTGTCGTCCTATGACATATGGTTCTGCGGTTCTGCAGTTAGACCTATCTCAGGCCCGGCAGGTGCGCACGGACTGGGTTCAGTAATGAAAGGTTTTCAACGACCAAAAAATAATTCAGACTGACAAAATAATAAAAATGACATTCTTCTTCTTTTAAATATTAATAATAATAGTACAAATAATAACGACATTCTTCTTCTAAATAACAATAAGCGTCATTAATAATAAAAATCATAATAATAATAAGAAGAATATTACAAATTGTCATGCAATTATTAATGTGAATGAATGGTACTCTACATCACATCATCATCATCACTATTGTACACCCCAATACACGTGACGTGATTCGAAATTGAATGCTAATTGTTTCAAAACTTGTGCTGTAAAAAATGCATTGTGATAGATCATTTCGGCTCCACGTCGGAGAAGTTTCTCTTCTTTGCCGTCTTCCGTGTGTCCATGGCGTAAAATGAGGGCGTGGGGGAAGCGGAGACTTGAATATATAGGGGCGTGCTATTCTAATGATTATCGTTTTCAGCCGCGGCATTTATCAAGGGTATTGCGTTGCGTACACCTGGATTTCAAAGGTACGCACAGCTTCATAAATCAGGCGGTGAGAGGAGTGTAAGCATAATCTTACGCCAACATATACCACCGTTTCTATGCAAAAAATGATAAATGAGGGCCAATGTGATCATATGGAGAGATCACTGTGAGATCAACGTGTTGACAGGGTGCTCATATTCTCAGGACCGGCGCGTGCACTTCTGCCGCTCTAGGCGAAAAATTACTTGTCATGACTTGTGAGAGCAGGGGCGCGACGGCGCTGCGGGGCGGCGGCAGCTCAGTAAATCAAATAAATAACCTATTTTGTGAATTGTTCATTCCCGGTTGGCACACATTTTGCCGCCCCTACAAAAGTGCCGCTCTAGGCAATTGCCTAGTTCGCCTATATGGACGCGCCAGCCCTGCATATTCTGCTACAAAGTTAAAGAATCAACAAATAGTTTAGCATATTATATACAAAAACACTGGCAAAATTATTTTGCATTATTTAGCTAATGTTTCAGAAATTTACCCAGCAACAACTTACCCTGCATTCATCCAGCTGTGTGGTGGTAATCAGACCTGGAATGTGAAAAGTTTTATGAAATCATTTTAAATTCCTGTCCTTTAATTTCAGTGGGACTGTGGTTGTAACAGTGTTTGTGAAAATAATCATTTGTAAATTGGTGTAGTGTCTTGACCAATCAGACACACACAAATGATTCATTATATTTAATGAATAATCTAGCAAACTCACTATCCCAACAAAGGTCTGTGAAACTTCCCCCAAATCAAGCTAACACACTGACAGAACTCAGTGTCCTCTTACAGGACACAGTAAGGCTGATAAGTTTTACGACCCAAAAGAATGTGACTTAATTTAAATGAAATGAACCCTTTTAATCCTAGATGTTCTATATAGTATATATACTGTATATAACCATGTGATAAATGTATTAACATGTATCTAATTTTCCATCTAGTTTTGGCCTATGTCTTCATTCTCTCTTCTAAACTATTTTGGTCTGAAACATGACTTGCATACTATGGCTAACCAAAAGCATAATTGTAGCATGTTTAGTCTCTATAAACTCCAAATCTTCGTTCCCCATTTGTTAATTTGCATTACATTTTGCTAACTTTGTGACGCATTAGTATTATAAGAATCGTGAATATTCTTTATCAGCTACCACCCATCCAGCGTGCACATGCAAATGAGCACCCTTCACTCAAAAAAATGATATGTTGGCTTTACTTAACTTTTTTTTGTAAACAGGTTCCACCGGTTCCACATAACTATGTTTCGTTAAACAAACATAATATGTTCATGTAACTTCAACATCATGGAATTTGGTCATTTTAAGCGACCCAATTAAACTCTGAGCTAATGAGTTAATTAAGTGAATAATTGAGTGATGATTGAGCATTATTGAAGACACCTGATGTTAACAAGCAGAATCTCTGAAGGAGAAAACCGGAATGTTTAAGTCACCATTATGGAGATAAGTGTGTGTTTTAGTTGGGCTCTTGACCATGAACTTATTAACTTTAGATTTTGTTTGGTTACTGTACATGAGTTATAACAGCCGGATGAACAATAAACAAAGGTGATCTGATGGTGTTGGTTGTGTTTTAACATAATCATTATTTCATAATCATTTGACCTGAGTCACTGAACTTATATGAAACCGAATTACTGAGTTAAGTTTACCTTATGGATAATAACAGCACTGTCATTGTAGAGCATACTATTTTTTTTTACCTTTAAATGAAATTCAAATGATCAAATCAATAAATAAAAAAGACACTTCCTAAAAAAATATGTTGAGTAGGCACACACAGACATCAAGAATCAGCCTGTGAATCTCACCAATGGTGACAATTATAAAGCATGTTGCAGTGCATTCTGGGTGCCACCAATCAAAACTCATTCATGGCTCCCATCATGCATTGCTGCATGAATAAATAATGAGCTTATGATCTGTTTGTCACCATTGCTGAGATTCATATGCTGATTCTTGATGTCTGTGTGTGCCTACTCAACATATTTTTTAAGAAGTTTATTTCTTGATTTGATCATTTGAATTTCATTGAAAAGTCTAAAAATAGTATGCTCTACAATGACAGTGCTGTTATTATCCATAAGGTAAACTTAACTCAGAAATTCGGTTTAATATAAGTTCAGTGACTCAGGTCAAATGATTGTGAAATAATTATTACGTTAAAACACAACCAATACCATCAGATGACCTTTGTTTGTTGTTCATCCGGCTGTTATAACTCATGTACAGCAACCAAACAAAATCTAAAGTTAATAAGTTAATGGTCAAGAGCCCAACTAAAACGAATACTTATCTCCATAATGGTGACTTAAACATTCCGGTTTTCTCCTTCAGAGATTCTGCTTGTTAACATCAGGTGTCTTCAATAATGCTCAATCATCACTCAGTTATTCACTTAATTAACTCATTAGCTCAGAGATTAATTGGGTCGCTTAAAATGACCAAATTCCATGATGTTGAAGTTACATGAACATATTATGTTTGTTTAACGAAACATAGTTATGTGGAACCGGTGGAACCTGTTTACAAAAAAAAGTTAAGTAAAGCCAACATATCATTTTTTTGAGTGTTGCAACAAAGAGCAATAAACCGAATTCTCCCACCTGGAACTTCCACCTTTCTTATTGGCCGAACCAACCCTGAGAGGTTGGACTTTTCTCAGGTTATAAATTGCATCCACACCACCTCTTGTCCTCTCTTGTCTCTCTTAGCTCTCTGAGCCTCTTGCTCTCTTACTCTCTTGGTCCTTCCTGATAAGTTATAATGTGAAGATGATGCTGAACTATAAGTCCCCCAAGGACCCCCAAGCTTGCGCCAGGCTGCGGCCTTGTCTTTCCATTCACCAAAGATCCTCTGACTCCCACTGGTTCTCTCTCATCAAGACCACATCAGCAAAGATCAACTGGAGCCTCAACAAATTGCATCAGGACAGTTTAATTCAAATGGGCGAGACATGCAAGTATCTAACTTAGTCTCATTATTTGATACAATAAGTATCCTTACCCCTTTCTAAGAAGGGCATGTTAGAACTAAACTGATGGTTTGCTCAGGCTGTTGATATTCTGAACTTTAAACAATGCTATAACTTCTTGCTTTCCTGTATTCTGCTTTAGCTCTCTTTCCCTTGGTAAACTGTATGCATGTATGTATGTGTATGTTAGACAGAGGTGGAAAGTCAAGAGGTCAGAAAGTAAAAGCCCTGCCAAATTTTTATTCCACCCATGAACTCACACAGTAAAAATTCCAGTGTTAAATGAACTCAAGAGTGTTAAAGTGTTAAAATGAGTGTTAAATTAACACTCAAGAGTAGGGATGGCCCAATACCGATACTGGCATCGGGGATCGGGCCGATACTGTCCTAATATACTCGTACTCGTACTCATAAAAATTCGCCGATACCACGCACCGATACCACGTACATTTTGCAAAACGAAACTGGCCGCCGCGAGTGCTTTGTCGAGGTGAACTGAGGCATAGGAAAGTATAATGTCGGCGGTTTGGGCTCATTTCAAGATAAGGGGTGATGACAACAGCAAGGCAGACTGTGAGTTATGTTCAGCTAAGGTGTCGAGAGGAGGGAAAGAAAGTACATCGTTTAACACCAGCAATCTAATTAAACATCTGAGGACGCATCATAGATCTGATGGCCGAGCGCGCGCGCGGGCGGTAATGCACTCACTCTGTGTGTGCAGGTTACGGGAGAATAAAACGATTCGCGGGACTCCCGCAAACTAGAAATATCTATGAATAAAACATAAAAACTAAAAGATTTTTATTCATCTCTTGCAGAAAAGCAACAAGAACAACTACAACAAAATAGAAACGATTTACAGGCCAGAGTTTCTATTCATAACATGGTTACAGCGTTGAGCGATGTAGCCAATCACAGACATATGTGTTGATTTCTTGAACGCAATGGCCAATCAGAAGCATTTAAGATAGACTCCCCTCACCGCTCAAAACGGACTTTTTTGTTCAGTGCTGAATTCTGTATGCTGGCAAATCCTCTAATTATAACAAACAAAGTGTGGATATTATGAAAGATTGATTGTGCAGTCAGCTTCATTGATAATAACAGAGATGTGTGAGATCGCGATGAACTGTCAGCTTTTAGGATTTTTTAAGGGAGCGCACTTTGCGCGCATTCAGTCATGCCAGACCATGCACGCAGTAGCCTGCTTGCTTTTATGTTAAATTAACAGTGGTTTGTGTGTTAATACATTTATTATTTTACTAATTTTTATTTATTTTTAGACTTGTTAAAACAAGCAGAGAAGAAAATAAAAACAGTCTTCTAATCTGTGTTCTAAAATAGTCGTCTTCTTTTCTGGGAGCCTATTACTTTTGCGGTAGAAATATCGGTATCGGTACTCGGTATCGGCAAGTACACAAATGTAAATACTCGTACTCGTATCGGTTTGAAAAAAAAATGGTATCGGGCCATCCCAACTCAAGAGTGTTAAAGTTAATGAGCTAATTAAGTGATTGATTGAGTGATGATTGACCATTATTGAAGACACCTGATGTTAACAAGCAGAATCACTGAAGGAGAAAAATCACATTTAGTCACCATTATGGAGATCCGGTTTTGCTTTAGTCGGGCAGTTGACCTTTGATTGTTTATCTTTAGATTATGTTTGGCTCTGTAACTGAGGTATAACTGCCAGATGAACAAAGAGAAAATATCATCAGGTGGAGTTGGTTGTGTTTTATTATAATCATCATTTGACCTGAATCATTGAACTCATTTAAAGATTCAGGTTTACCTTGATGATTACTGCAGCCTGTGATTCTACAGTATACTATTTTCAGTATTTTCAATATAATCTGAAAGATTTCTTAAAAGTTATTCTGATCAAAAGACTTTGGAAAAAGTTTTTTTTTTTTTTTTTTTTTGACACACATACATCAAGATTCAGCCTGTGATTCTCAATAATGGTGACAATAATAAAGCATGTTACAGTGCATTCTGGGTGCCACCAATCAAAAGTCATTCATGGCTCCCATCATGCATTGTGCTATGAATAAATTATCATCTGAATTGTCTTAATTTAATTTTCCTAATTGAATATTCTTTTTGTCACCATTGTTGAGAATCATACACTGAATCTTGATGTCTGTGTGTGCCTGAAATAATTTTATTTTATATTTTATAACAGAACAACTTTTAAGAAATCATTTGGATTATATTGAATAATCTAGATCTTATGATGTAGTATCACTGTGATGTTGTAATGACCAATATACATTTAGGTCAGATAATTAGGCTTTAAATGAGTTCAGTGATTCAGATCAAATGATGATTATGTTATAACATAACCAACACTATCTGTTCGCCTTTTCTCTTTGTTCATCTGGCAGTTATAACTCAGTTACAGCAGCCAAACAAAATCTAAAGTTAAACACTTAAAGGTCAACTGCCCAACTAAAGCAAACACTAATCTCCATAATGGTGACTAAAATGTGATTCTGAAATCACTGATCATTGTGACTGAAAATAGTATACTGTAGGCAACGTCGATCCTGGAGTGCCACTGTCCTGCAGAGTTTAGCTCCAACCCTGATATAAACTCGCCTGCGTTTAGCATTAGTAATCCTGAAGACATTGATTAGCTTGCTCAGGTGTGTTTGATTAGGGTTGGAGCTAAACTCTGCAGGACAGTGGCACTCCAGGATCGATGTTGCCTATCCCGTCTGTAGAATCACTGGCTGCCGTAATCATCAAGGTAAACCGGACTCTTTAAATGAGTTCAGTGATTCAGGTCAAATGGAGATTATGTTAAAACACAACCAACACCACCTGATGACCTTTTCTCTTTGTTCATCTGGCATTTATAACTCAGTTACAGCAGCCAAACATAATCTAAAGTTAAACAATTAAAGGTCAACTGCCCAACTAAAGCAAACACTGATCTCCATAATGGTGACTAAATGTGATTTTTCTCCTTCAGTGATTCTGCTTGTTAACATCAGGTGTCTTCAATAATGGTCAATCAATCACTTAATTAGCTCATTAACTTTAACACTCTTGAGTGTTAATTTAACACTCATTTTAACACTTTAACACTCTTGAGTTCATTTAACACTGGAATGTTTATACTGTGTGAGTTACTGGGTGGAATAAAAATATGGCAGGACTTTTACTTTCTGACCTCTGGACTTTCCACCTCTGGCGAGTAGTGCGTTCACACTGAAAATTCTAAAAAGAAAGTGCACTCAGGGGGCTTTCACACTGGCAGTTTAGTTCGGAACGGGGCACGGTTCGCATGAAAAAAACGCTAATGTGAACGCTGTCATGGGACCCGGGTGCGCACTGGGGTACCGAACCCGAGACTACCTGGAGGAGGTGGTCTGAGTCCGGTTGCTCCCGAACCGTGCCGCGGTTCGCGTGAATGTGAAAGCAGCACGGACTCGGGTGCGCACTTGTTCAGGAAGTAAAGTGACCTGCGCATGCGTTTTAGCTTATTGTGATGTATTCAGTTAAATAAAACACTTGTAAGGGATGATAGTGTTGATGATTTACCTTGGATACGAGCGAGAGTGAGCCCTGCGGGGTATTCGTGCATTATTGCGCGTAGAATCAGGGCACCAAATTTGGAAATCCTCTGTCTCCTCAAAAGAGTCTGTTTGCAAGCAGCAGAAGGCCACCTTATGTGACACACACACAGTAAACCTGTGTTGTTCACTCAACTGCGCATAATAGCAGCAAATTAATAAAAAACTAGTGCTGGGCAAGTTAACGCGTTATTATCGCGTTAACGCATTTATTAATTAATGCCGACAATTTTTTTATCGCGCGTTAACGCAGAGTTTTTTTTATTATTATTTTGAAAGTCCGTTGCTCACTGGCTCTGAATACACATAGGCCTACAGTCAAACCATGATCACAGGAGGGGTGGGATGTTGGTCAGCCAGCAAATAACCCACTCAAACAAGCAATGGAGAGGCTTTGGCAGGTTCTCTCAGGTGAACAGAAAGGGAGACAGCGCTCCGCGAGTGAATGACAGGCGCTCTATGGATAGTAACCATGGCACCGGCTTCTGTGCGCTACGCAGCTGTAGCCTTTTTAACTTAAATTAAAATTATACATAACTTTACCTGATAGGCCTGCGTTTAGTTTAGCGGGGATGCTCTGCCATGTGAATTCCCTCCTGTTGATGTCCTGATAACTATTTAGATTCTGGAAACTCACAAACAGCGATCCGAGGATCAGTCTCTCTTCCAATGATTTGTGCTGCGCGTCGTGTACAAAAAGTTAGACAATTCAACTTCGGCAACGCGCGGGCGCGTGCGTGAGGCGAGCATGACCGCAACAGTTTCACAGGAACGCACCCGCTTGTCGCTGCACCTGTGCTCGACCACTTCACCTCACTCTAGGCTGATTTATACTTCTGCGTCAGACCTAAGCCGGAGCCTCTACGCTATAGACTACGCGTTGGTGGTTTTCATTTATATATCTGCGTCGTTGTCCGCGTTGACGCGCAATTACACATGCAGAGGGAGAGTGTGAAACCCGGCGAGCGGTTCTAGCAATCACAGCGCTTGCAGTACGCGTGCATCTCTCACAGCTGCGGCGTGAGTTCGACGCAGAAGTATAAATTGGGCTTTACCTCTGAATAATGTAATCTTACGTGGGAAACCATGGCATGCCATGACCAAACCTAAGCTGCTATCAGAGAAGTAACGTTGGTCGACTTATATCTGTAGTGATCATGACCCTTTGACTACATAGACTGTTTCTGCTGCTACCTGATACAAGATACCTGTTCAGAAAAAAACAACAACAATAAGACTCGTTTTAACAAGCTAGATAAAAGATAATGCCCTGGCAGTGGCAAATAGCTTTGTTTAAATATTTTATTTGATTACGTTAATGTTTAAGTTGAGATTTACAAGAAATATTTTATTGATACTGTGTAAAGGGAATACTGCTGATATAAAAGCACCTTATTTGTTTAAAGTTTTTGCAAACCACATTTATTGCACTTTTGTAGCAGTACATTTAAATCAAAAGTGCGCAATACACTACTTTAGAATTCATTATTCAATTTTGCGGGTAACAATGCGATTAATCGCGATTAATCGCAAGAAGATCATGCGATTAATCGCGATTAAATTTTTTAATCGTTGCCCAGCACTATAAAAAACACAATATTGACCCTCGTTCTGTTTTCTATCATGCGCTGCGCACGTTTGCGATGACGTAATATGCACGCAAACGCACCAGGGTTCGATAGAATCAAGTTGAGTGTGAAACCAGACCAACGCTGCGGGGGGTGCCGGGAACAAACACGCTCGGGCTCGGACCGCAGCAAACGAGCCCAGTGTAAAAGCCCCCTTAAAGTACCTAGATCAGGGGTCCTCAACTCTGGACCGCGAGATCCACTTTCCTGCAGAGTTTACTTCCAACTCTAATCAAACACACCCGGACAAGCTAATCAAGGTCTTCATTATTACTGCAACGTAACAGGTACACAGCAAAATCCCCAGTGTTAAATCAACACTGATCAGAGTACATATAGTCCAAATGTAAAGAGCATTAATAGTGTTCAAGTTAATGAGATAATTAAAGTGATTCATTAAGAGATGATTTAACATTAGTGATGAACACCTGCTGTTAACAAGCAGAATCAATGAAGAAAAGGGAAACACAAGAACTACAACTGACTTCAGCCACAGCCTTAGATATAATCAACTGAAGATAAAAGAAGACATTAAATCTCTGAATATCTCAGCAGAGGAGGATTAAACACACAAACGGCATTACCAGCTTCACTTATTACTAACCAGACTGACTTTATTTCTGCCATTCTTCTACAGAAGGTCTTATTGAGAAATAACAGAGGTTAAGATGTTGATGTTTTATTGGTAAAAATACAATGCCACCATTATGGAGATCAGTGTTTGCTTTTGTTGGGCTGTTGACCCTTTATTGCCTATGTTAGTTTATCATTGCAACAATGTATATAATGTTGTAAAGCAGTTAAGTCCGATAAAGTTAGCCATTTTTTTAATGATGATAGTTGTTTAATCCTCCTCTGCTGAGATCTTTTCAGTTGATTTCATCTAAGGCTGTTGCTGAAAAGTCAGTTGTAGTTGTGTTTCTCTTTTCTTTAGTCATTCTGCTTGTTAACAGCAGGTGTTCATCACTAATGCTCAAACATCCCTTAATTAATCAGTTAATTATCTCATTAAATTTACCACTTTTAACATTCTTTAGATTTGGACAATATGTACTCTGAGCAGTGTTGATTTAACACTGGGGATTTTGCTGTGTTCCTGTAAGGTGTAGTAATCATGAAGACCTTGATTAGCTTGTTCAGGTGAGTTTGATTAGGGTAGGAGGTAAACTCTGCAGGAAAGTGGATCTTGCGGTCCAGATTTGAGGACCCCTGATCTATTATATTTTAGATGATGCACTTAGGCCTTGTCCACACGGACACAGGTATTTTTATAACCGTTAATTTTTTTTTGCCCCGGTTCAGCCGTTCGTCCACATGGAAACGCAATATCAGGTCACTAAAAGAACATTTGAGGAACATCATAAAACACGTTCCTCTAACGTCAAGACAACTGGATATTTTTTACGTTCCCAGAACGAACACTGAATACTTGGAGAACATTCTCTTGGACAATACTTGGTAACAAAACTCTGTTAGCTGGGTAACCGCACTTTTAGACAGCTGTTGATATTTTTTCATTTGTAATTTTCTGTTTTATCATAACAGCATGAAAACATTTTTGTGTGACATTTAGTTATTTACTTTGTTTATTTGTTCATTGTAGAAATAACCTCTTATGCATAATCAGTATGCAGATATTGTGAAACCCTGCACAAATTAAAGGTGGAAAATATATTGGACGAATACTCCCTGAGAGCTGAAGTGGTTAAGACATATATACAAACAACATTCAGTGGGGCAATTCACAACATGGTGTCTTTTCTAAAATATGGCAACAATTTCCCTTTGATATACCAAACTTCTCCAAGTTCAGATACAATGTAAAATCAAAAGTAATATTTAGGAGACATTTTGGCATTGTGAGGAAATATACAGACACAGAAAACCTTTGCCGTTTCTTATGGATCTATTGTTGGGCCAGTGGTAAGTTCTTACACTTACATTTTCAGATCATAACAATAAAATAAATAACTAATTTTTTAACATTAACATTGTAACATAATTCAACTAACTATGCTCCTTGTTATCACATGCCATATATAAAAGAACCATTACAAAAAGGTTACATTAAAGATGCACTATGTAACTTTTCTGTTCAAAATTAACTAAATAGAAATAATGAGTCAATACATTATAAATCTTTCTTCCAAAACGTGTTTTTGTCTTATCCTGATTCACTAAGCCCGTTCTAAGTGTTTATATTTTAGATAGAGGGGGATTGGTTTTCACAGGAAATTGTGTATTTAGTCACTTTATGTTAACATTAAAGAGTACATTACATGAGAGTAGATGTTAAAACGTCATGCTGATTTGTACTCGGCTTTCGCCAAGATAAGCAGGGTGGTGATAAGGGTGGTGATGGCGCAGTGGATAAGACACATGCCTTTGGTGTGAGAGACCCGGGTTCGAATCCACTGTGAGACACCAGTGTGTCCCTGAGCAAGACACTTCACCCCTAGTTGCTCCAGAGGCGTGCGACCTCTGACATATATAGCAATTGTAAGTCGCTTTGGATAAAAGCGTCAGCTAAATGACTAAATGTAAATGTAAATGTAAGCAACACTAAGACGTAGCTTTACAGTAAACTATGCTTCTCTATCCATTTACGCTTCTTTCCATATGGTGGTGTGACTCCCCTTCTGTCCGTCGTTAACGGCTGCAGTGTACTTGGCGCGTCAGCACACACGACGGCTGCAACTACAGTGTGGTCTCCCTAGTGGACCAGCACGACAACCGTCTGGATTGAGCCAAGTAGGGGACATCTCTAGGGTCTTCAAGTGGGCACCTTCCGTCCTCAGTGTTTCGTCGACTAGCCCACGACACCTCAAGAGGGCTCGACAGTGACTCTGGCGTCCCAGAGTCACCCCCCTCCGTCCCCCTCTCAACTCAGCCCAGCTTACTGACCTCTACATCCCTCCTGCTGCTGAGACCTAACCACAATCTCACAATCTCTCCGCAACCCAACCAATCGCGCCAACCCGTTTGACTAAGGCTGTCGAGCCCCACTGGTGTGTTAATGCAGTTTCAGTGGCAACGGTTCCGTAAGGCATACCACCTACCACAAAACACAATATCTGCCCAACCCCCCGTCATTCACACAATATACACAGGAACGTAATGACTGTAAATACTATACAACTAGGGCTGGGCGATATATCGCATGCGATTGTTATGCGCATCTCGTCAGTAAAGCCGGTTCCTTGATTAGTAGTAAATCACCTTCACCTGCTTTCAGATGGAGCAGCATTTACTACAAAGAGCCGTAGTTAACTGACAAGCTGAGCCATATCGCACTAATATCGCGGACGTATCGCCAGCGATATTTAATGCGATATGGCTCAGCTTGTCAGTTAACTACAGCTCTTTGTACACAGCAAAAACTCCAGTGTTAAATGAACACACCTGGGAGTGTATATGAGTCCACACTCAAGAGTGTTAAAGTTAATGAGATAATTAAGTGATTAATTGAGTGATGATTGAGCATTATTGAAGACACCTAAAGCAGAATCACTGAAGTAGAAAATCTCAAATTGTAAGCCACCGTTATGGCGATCATTGTTTGCTTTAGTTGGGGTCTTGACCCTTATATTATTAACTTTAGATTTAGTTTGTCTGTTGTATCAGTTGTTCAACTGCCAGTTGAACAAAGAAAAAAAAAAAACATCTAATGGTGTTGGTTATATTATGACAATCATCATTAGAACTTCATGTTTGTGATTCATGCTGTTGGTTACAGCATAACTGTGATTCTGCATAAATATCCAAAATTTTAGATATAATTTGAAAGATTTCTTAAATGTTGTTTTTAAAAAAAAAATCATTCTTTTAGGCACACACAGACGTCAAGATTCAGTCAATGCATCTCAACAATGGTGACGAGCAGAATATTCAATTAGGGAAAAGTAAATTACATAGACAATTCAGATCATAATTTATTCATACCGCAATGCATGATGGGAGCCATTAATGAGTTGTGATTGGTGGCAGCCACTGCAACATTCATTATTATTGTCACCACTGTTGAGATTCACAGGCTGATTATTGATGTCCGTGTTTCTAAATAAATTCTTTTGAAAGTGTTTTTATAAGAATGATGTTTATTAAAAAAATTTGATTATAAGAAAATACTGATAATCATTTGTTGAGAATCACAAAACTGTTACTAACAAGATAAACCAAACTATTTCAAAAAGCTTCATTTTCAGATCACAGGGTGATTATACCAAAACATAACCAACACAGTCAGATCACACTTTTCTTTGTTCATTTAACTGTTATAAATCAATAACAGTAGACAAACAAAATTTAATTTAAATAAGTATAAGGGTCAAGAGCCCAACTAAAGCAAACACTCATCGCCATAACGGTGGCTTACAATTTGTGATTTTCTCCTTCAGTGATTCTGCTTGTTAACATCAGGTGTCTTCAATAACGCCCAATCATCACTAAATTAATCACTTAATTATCTCATTAACTTTAACACTCTTGAGTGTTAATTTAACACTCATATCTACATCATATCTTCCATCTGAAAACAGGTGAAGGGGATTTACTACTAATCAAGGAACCGGCTTTACTGAAGAGATGCGCATAACAATCGCATGCGATATATCGCCCAGCCCTATATACAACCTATACAAATAAACCAACAGACTCTTCAGGTTTTTCAAGAATTCTACGAAACCGTAGCGTGGCGGCCTGTAATATAAACGTCAAATCAAACTCAGATCACATGCATACGTGTTTTTGAGGGTTTCTAAATAACATTAATGAGACCTAAACATAAATAGTCACCAAAAACAAACTTGGATGAAGTCCAGCATTACACTAACCTGTAGAAGTATGACTGGTAGATGTTGTGGAAGTGATTGGCGGTAAAGGACCTGAAACAATAACATATGGAAATAGATGCTAAATTACTGTGTTTTTCATGAAGACAATTAATATGAGGCGCTTCTTTTGAAAACCACATTCCAGTTTGGCAACTCATTCATCTGTAGTAGTGGGACTAGTAGATGTTGTGGAAGTGACCATGTGTAAAGGAACTGAACCAACACAACCAATAAAAGACAGAAACAGAAACAGAGTTTAAATCTGACTCAGATGCTGAAGTACTGCAGTAGTGGGACTGATGTAAAATTTACGAGAAGAGATGCCAAGTCATATTTTAAGGAAGTTCTGTGTTCTTCATGAAGACATTAACTATGGAGGGTTGCATTTTAATATCACAGTCCATTTCAGCATCATCCTCACCAGTAGATGTAGAACTAGTAGATGTTGTAGAAGTGACTGGGTGTAAAGAAACTTGAACAGTAACAGATGGAAACAGATGTTAGATCAGACTCAGATGCTGAAATACTGTGTTCTTCATGAACACAATAATTAAGAAGAGCTGCTTTTGAAAGCTAAATTCCAGATTGGCAGCACATTCACCTGTGGGACTAGTATATGTTGTGGAAGTGACCATGTGTAAAGGAACTGAAACAATACAAGACAGAAACGGAAACCAAGTTTAAATCAGACTCAGATGCTGAATTACTGTGTTCTTCATGAGGCTACATCCCAGTCCAGGAACATGCTCACCTGCAGACGTGGGACTGGTAGATGTTGTGGGAGAGATTTTAAGCAAATAATCTGTAAAATTTACAAGATGGGAAGATATGCCAAGTCATGTTTTAAAGAAGTTCTGTGTTCTTCATGAAGATGTTTATTAGAAGAAGCTTATTTTGAAAGCCATATCTTAGTCCAGCAACACATTCACCTGAATTAGTGGAACTGGTAGATGTTGTAGAAGTGACCGGCTGTGAAGAAACTGAAACAATAACAGATGGAAACAGATGTTAAATCAGACTCAGATGTTAAATTACACAGCAAAATCCCCAGTGTTAAATCAACACTGCTCAGAGCACATATGGTCCCACTCTACGAGTGTTAAAGTAACACTGAAGCAGTGTTGAAGTTAATGAGATAATTAAGTCATCAATTAAGTGATGATTGAGTATAAATGGTGAACACCTGCTGTTAACAAGCAGATTTACTGAAGGAAAGAAAAACACAAGAACTAAAACTGACTTTTAGTCACAGCCTTATATTAAATCAAATGAAGATAAAAAGAAGACATTAAATCTGTGAAGATCTCAGCAGAGCATTACCAGCTTCACTTATTACTAACCAGACTGACTTTATTTCTGTATGGCTGGGAGATAAATCGCACGATATTGTTATGCGCATCTCGTCAGTAAAGCCGGTTCCTTGATTAGTAGTAAACGCCTTCACCTGCTTTCAGATGGAGTGGCATTTACTACAAAGAGCCGTAGTTCACTGACAAGCTGAGCCATATCGCACTAATATCGCGGACGTATCGCCAGCGATATTTAATACGATATGGCTAAGCTTGTCAGTTTACTACGGCTCTTTGTACACAGCAAAAACTCCAGTGTTAAATTAACACTCCTGGGAGTGTATATGAGTCCACACTCAAGAGTGTTACAGTTAATGAGATAATTAAGTGAATAATTGAGTGATGATTGAGCATTATTGAAGACACCTAAAGCAGAATCACTGAAGGAGAAAATCTAAAATTGTAAGCCACCGTTATGGCGATCATTGTTTGCTTTAGTTGGGCTCTTGAACCTTAGATTTTTAACTTTAGATTTTGTTTGGCTGTTGTATGAGTTATAACTGCCAGATGAACAAAGACAAAAAGTGATCTAATGGTGTTGGTTATATTATGACAATCATCATTTGAACTTTATGTTTGTGATTTATGATGTTGGTTACAGCATAACTATGATTCTGCATAAATATCCAGAATTTATAATATAAAGGATTTCTTAAGTTGTTTAAAAAAAAAAAAAAACTTTCTTTTAGGCACACACAGACCTCAAGATTCAGTCAATGCATCTCAACAATGGTGACAAGCAGAATATTCAATTAGGAAAAGTAAATTACATAGACAATTCAGATCCTAATTTATTCATACCGCAATGCATGATGGGAGCCATTAATGAGTTGTGATTGGTGGCAGCCACTGCAACATGCATTATTATTGTCACCATTGTTGAGATGCACAGTCTGATTATTGATGTCTGTGTTTCTAAATAAATTCATTTGAAAGTGTTTTGATCAGAGCAATGTTTATTAAATATTTTGGATTATAAGAAAAATACTGATAACCATATGCTGTAAAATCACGAAGCTGTTGCTAACAAGTTAAACCAAACTATTTCAATAAGTTTCATTTTTCAGATCACAGCATGATTATGCCAAAACATAACCAACACTGTCAGATCACACTTTCCTTTGTTAATTTGACTATTATAAAACAATAACAACAGACAAACAAAAGTTAAAGATGAAAGTATAAGGGTCAAGAGTCCAACTAAAGCAAACACTGATCACCATAATCAGTGGCATACAATTTGTCATTTTCTCCTTCAGTGATTCTGCTTGTTAGCATCAGGTGTCTTCAATAATGCTCAATCATCACTAAATTAATCACTTAATTATCTCATTAACTTTAACACTCTTGAGTGTTAATTTAACACTCATATCTGCATCATATCTTCCACCTGAAAGCAGGTGAAGGCGATTTACTACTAATCAAGGAACCGGCTTAACTGATGAGATGCGCATAACAATGTCATATACCGTTATATAATACAAGTTATATATCACCTTTTTAATCAGAGAATCAACACACCAAATAATGATTCATCATTCCATAAATCATCATCAAAACTCAACCACATGCTCAAATTTTCTTCTGGCATTTGTGCCATAACAAATATGTTATATAAACACTCAGTTACAGCAGCCAGAGGAAAAACTGGTATTATAAAAACAAGGGTCAAGAGCCCAACTAAAGCAAACACTGACCACTATCATGGTGTCTTTAAAGGAACCTCAATAAATCATCTTCATCTAAACCTCTGTTCATTCACAATAACAACTTCTGTAGACGCATGATAAAAGTCAACCTGGTTAGTAAGTGAAGCTGGTAATGCTGTTTGTGGAGTTGTTCAATCCCCCTCTGCTGAGATCTTGAGAGATTTAAACATATTTTATCTTCAGTTGATTTCATCTAATGTCGTGGTTGGAAGTCAGTTGTAGTTGTGTTTCTCTTTCCTTCAGTGATTATGCACGTTAACAGCAGGTGTTCATCACTAATGCTCAACAATCACTTAATTAATCACTTAATTAATCACTTCATTTCTTGACTGCAATATCTACTTTTAATGAACTCAACTGAAATAATGTCAGAGTACTCATAACTATTGTTTTTTATAAACTTAAATTAATTGAGGTAATCAGTTTCCTCAAATGTAATGAGTTATCTTAACTCATTGGATTTGACTTTGTGTGTGATATTGTGAGCTAGCAGTAACTGCAAGTGCTCTGAGTTCATTTAAAGTTTGTCATTTCACTGTTTTTACTCAATAAAGTAAAGTTTCAGCTATATACAGTATTAAATGCAGTGTAAAGTTTAATTGTGTTTTAAGAAATATTATTGTTTTAGTGAACTCGAATAAAATAAGTTCAGAGTACTCATAACTATTGCTTTTCATAAACTTAAATGAATTGAGGTAATCGGTTTCCTCAAATGAAATGAGTTAGCTTAACTTGTTGGGTTTTACAGTGTTAACTGACAAGCTGAGCCATATTGCATTAATTATCGCTGGCGATATGTCCACGATATTAATGCGATATGGCTCAGCTTGTCACACGGCTCTTTGTAGTAAATGCCGCTCCATCTGAAAGCAGGTGAAGGCGATTTACCGGCTTTACTGACGAGATACACATAACAATGTGATGCGACATATCGCCCAGCCCTAGTTTTAATTCATACTGTAAAGATTACAGTAAAGAACTGTAAAATCACAGCTGCTCTTGTTTTGCTGGTTTTATAGGTGTGCTGTATTTTTTACAGTTTAATTGTAGTTGATGATTTACTGCAATCTTGTAAATTTACAGGCTTATACTGGCAACCAAAATTGCCAGTAAGTTGCTGTAAATTTTTGAGTATTTTTCTTTTACAGTGTGGATGTGATAGTTTTAGTTTAATTTACACACTTTATTGTCCCCTTAGGGAAATTTGTCTTGGGCTCAGTGTATATGCTGCATTTCCAGAATAAAAAAAATAAAATAAAAAAAAATAAAAAAAAATCTAAATTCTTGGCTAGGAACCAGCCAAGAGTGAGGAGTCAGGGTGACGGAAGGGTCGCGTTTCAATATTACAGTGCAATCCACCATCATCTTCACCTGTAGATGTAGAACTAGAATTTGTGGAAGTGTCCGTCTGTAAAGGAACTACAACTTTAACACATGAAAACACATGATAAGTCAGACTCAGATGCTGAATTACTGTGTTCTTCAAGAAGAAACAAATTATGGAGGAAGATCTTTTTTAAAAAGTCAGATTCAGCCCAGAAACATGCTCACCTTCAGTAGTGGGACTGGTAGATGTTGTGGAAGTGACTGTCAGTAAATGATCTGTAATATTTACATGATGAAAAGAGATGCCAAGTCAGATTTAGATGAAGTGCTGTGTTCTTTATGAAGATATTAATTATAGAGAGCATTTCAATATATACACAGCAAAATTCCCAGTGTTAAATTAACACTGCTCGGTGTTTACATTAACCACACTCAGGGGGCTTTCACAGTGGCAGTTTAGTTCGGAACGGGGCACGGTTCGCATGAAAAATCGCTAATGTGAACGCTGTCATGGGACCCGGGTGCGCACTGGGGTACCGAACCCGAGACTACCTGGAGAAGGTGGTCTGAGTTCGGTTGCTCCCGAACCGTGCCGCGGTTCGCGTGAATGTGAAAGCAGCACGGACTCGGGTGCGCACTTGTTCAGGAAGTAAAGTTACCTGCGCATGCGTTTTAGCTTATTGTGATGTATTCAGTTAAATAAAACACTTGTAAGGGATGATAGTGTTGATGATTTACCTTGGATACGAGCGAGAGTGAGCCTGTATTCGTGCATTGCGCGTGAAATCAGGGCACCAAATTTGGAAATCCTCTGTCTCCTCAAAAGAGTCCGTTTGCAAGCAGCAGAAGTCCACCTTATGTGCATGACACACGCACAGTAAACCTGTATTGTTCACTCAACTGCGCATAATAGCAGCGAATTAATAAAAAAACACAATATTGCCCCGCGTTCTGTTTTCTATCATGCGCTGCGCACGTTTGCGATGATGTAATATGCACGCAAACACACCAGGGTTCGATAGAATCAAGTTGAGTGTGAAACCAGACCAACGCTGCGGGGGACGCCGGGAACAAACGCGCTCGGGCTCGGACCGCAGCAAACGACCCCAGTGTAAAAGCCCCCTTAGAGAGTGTTAAATGAACACTGAAGCAGTGCTACAGTTAATGAGATGATTAAGTGATTAATTGAGTGATAAATTAGCATTATTGAAGACACCTGATGTTAACAAGCAGAATCACTGAAGGAGAAAATCATAATTGGTATGTTATCATTATGGAGATCAGTGTTTGCTTTAGTTGGGCTGTTGACCCTTATAGCACCACTGTCCTTGTCGTAGAGTATGCATTTTTTAGCCTTTTCAATTAAATCCAAATGATTATGTAACGATTCTAGCTCATATAAAGGGAATATAATTTTAATAACTGATCATGAATATGATCAGGAATTGCATACACAGATTACACAAATACACATACACAAATTACCCGTAAAGGGGATACGTTGCCAATGTATCTGTATGGACAACTAAATACAACGGATTATAGTCAATTATCCATACAGATAGGCAAAAATAGATCAATTGTATATATCAATAATCAATCACAACGAATTATAATTAAATATGAATATGTCAATTGTCTAGAATAGATCGATTCCAAGGATAACCCTTATGGAATTAATTTGTTATCGAATAATCTGTTCGTCCAGCAAACTGACCGTACGATCTTTCATCAACCCTCAAGAGAAGTTATCCTTATAGACTCACAAGAAAGGCTATCTTTCTGGCCATGAAAAATAACTTTCCTGTTTTATAAAAATACTATTTAAAGTATTAACAAATTGTAAAGCTTGTAGCTTAGATCGAACATTTAAGGGACTGTTAGTTTTTTATTTAAGGGGCTACCGGAGGAGTTTTGAGATCTATCGTCAAAATAGACTTGACCCTCCCTTCGCTAGCAATACATTTTTTATGACCCTCCAAAATGATTGTGAAAAAAAGGCATGACCCTCCCCGGTAATTTATTGATTACTTCTGTACTGGTTTGCACTTGGCAAAGATGTTCAGATATCTCTATGCCTAGTAGACCTACACCAAACATTCATTAAAAAGGGTCCTGTACAGGGCTGTACAGTGCAACAAATATCTACGAAAAGATTGGTCTGTGCGATGAATAAATGTACCACTGTAGCACTGTCTGTTTGTTTTCAGACATGATAACAGTCGTTTTATACTTCTGCTTATGCGATATCACGATTTTTGATCGTGGATGATTTAATGTCTCCACGTTCTGCTTTTGAAGAAATATGGTAGTATCGTGCAACAGCGCACATTCTATCAGCTGCAGTTCTGACGCCTCAAGCTTGGTTTGTACTCGCCGCGTCCGCACGAGTGCGAAGGTGAGCGAGGGCCCATTTCGCTTGGCGGTGTGCACGGCAGATTTTGTAACTGCGCGCGCGGCTCCGCAATCCGAAGATGCACGACTTCGAGCCGAATCTGGCCGAGCATATAGCCTACGTCGCATCACACCGGCACCCAGTTTGTGCGTCTAGTAGCTAGTTGCTTAAATTTACAAAATGAGCCTACAATAGCAGACATAAGCCCTTTTAATTATGGTCCATGTTTTATAAAAAATGTTCTTGAAACTAAATGAAAATGTTTAGTGAAATTAGAAAATTTGTGTGTTATCGTTAATTTAGTTGCACAGCAAAATCCCCAGTGTTAAAGTTAACACTCCTGGTGTACATATAGGTCCAACTACAGGGTGTTAGAAATTAACACTGAAGCTGTGTTGAAGTTAATGAGATAATTAAGTGATGATTGGACATTAGTGGTGACACCTAATGTTGATATGAATAATCATTGAAGGAAAGAGAAACAACAAGAACAGAAAAAAAGAGAAACACAAGAACTACTGACTCTGATCCATTACACATTATTGCACTTATTATTTGTACACCAGTTTGACTTTATTTCTGTCATACATCTACACACAGTCTTATTTAGATGTACAGAAGTTTAGATGGTGATGTTTTATGCAATGTGTCATTTAATGTCACCATTATGATGATCAGTGTTTGCTTTAGTTGGGCTCTTGACCCTTTCCTTTTTAATATTAGTTTTTTTTTCTTGCCACTCCAACTCTGTGTTCATAAAGCACATTTGTTGTGGCAAGAAAAACTATGACCTGGGCTGCGTTTCCCAAAAGCATTGTAAGCCTAAGTTGATTGTAAAGACCATTTGTTGAAATTGTTCTACAATCAAGTTAGGTTTAAGATGCTTTTGGGAAATGAAGCCCAGGTCATGATGGTAATGTTTAGATCAAATCCAATCCAGTAGTGGCCTGATACATTAAACCAGCATTATAAACTGATTATACAAATGTATTATTCATTAAGGTTGCTAATTCTAGCAGTGTTTTAATAATCTGAAGGTTTTAAAATCACACACAGACATCAAGAATCTTGAATCAAATGTGACCGTAACTGGTCACATTTGTGACCAGTTACGGAAACTAGGGACACAAGTCGTTCTGAAACATTTTGAGTTATTCACAGATTCTGAAAGTGTGGTCTCCAAGCTTTCCAACGATGTGTAACACATGGAAATCTGATAATATTTGGAGAAGTTGTAGCCATTTGAAGTTAGGCACTCAAAAAAACTAAAAGTGGAGAAAACCGCCTCGAAAGATGTGCAGTTCTCACCTCTCTCTGCTGCTTGGAGTGACAATAGGGCTCATTTACATCTCATTTAGATAAGCCATACCCCCTGTAAAGCTCTCCCTGTGCTTTACAGCTTTTTTTTCTTTCCTGAGCTAGCTAATAACAATAGGTAGGTATGGGAAGGTCTAAACAGACTAAACATGAGATAACATGTACGTGTTCTTAGAATTAAAACAAAACGACAAACTTTAATGTTTAATGCAAACTCACCCCCAGGACCGGCGAATGCACTTCTGCCGCTCTAGGCGAAAAACAATTGTGCTGCCCCTCTATTTGCAACGTTTACCAGCAACAACACACAAAGACCAATATGCCATATACATATAACGCAAAACCAGCAACAACACACAAAGACCAATAAGCCATAGGCCTACATATAACGCAAATAGTGCGCAACGCGCGTGTGCCCAAAATGTCAACAATATTAAAGTTTATGCAGGAGGTAAATGCCTGCTGGCATTTTTCTTTAAGCAGTCATGACAGGAATTTTCCAAATAATCATATTTCCTCCTCAGATTACTGTTGCAAATCTCTTTACACCACTTTCTTATGTGCGTATACACACACAAATGAAATGTCCGCAAGCACATTATATCATCAGCAGGTTCAGCATCTTACATAACGACTAAGGAGCAAATAAAGCTTAACTTACGTTTCAGAAACGCGCACGGCAGGCCTTCATCGCAGCAAAGGTCTTAACTGCATCCTCTATTTCGATTCTCTGTGCCAGTTCATGTTCTATGGAGATTGTTGCCAGTCCATTAAGTCTGTTCCCTGTTCACAAAACGTTCCCCATTCAAAGCAATCGGGACGTCACATATGAAACAGTTAGCCACCGCTGTCAGCGAGCCGAGCCGCCGTATTCAAGCACCGAGGGCGCGCGCGCCGCGCCCATACCTCCGGTTCAGTTTCCCGAGCCCACAAAGTGCGGCGAAAACATTTTCGGTGTAACTGCCACGGTTCAGCTCGTCTGCGACAATCTTTGCGGCATCGATCTTCATTGAATTTTTATATCAGATAGAGCCGGCCAGAGTGCTGCATAATAAGTAGCCACGCTGTTGGGGGGCGGGGGCAAAAGCGCCGGCGGCTATTCAGTATGGAAATACACACAGACAATGACACGCCCCTACTGCATGCTAGAATCTCCGAAAAACAAGCCGATTTCAACCTCAAAATGTACGCTTTTAAATATACCAATACTGTTATCTCAAACATGGAGAGGCTTCTTCATGATCTCAACTAACAGATTCTGCAAAAAAGCGGAAATCACCAATTTTGGAAAAAAAACGCTTCTTTCTCATTTTGCTCGCAAGTTGTGCTGCCGACTTGTGTCCCTGGTTTCCGTGACGGGTCACATTTGTTCGTACTTTAAAGCTTTGCCGGGTAAACATTTCATTGTCGTTCTGTTCTGACATGATCCACTTTTTCTGAGCGCGTACGCCCAAAGCACGCGTACTGTCAAACAGCGCCAAACTAGACTTTATCTATCTTTTGCGTCTGATTTGTGTTGGGTCAGACCAATCTGCTAGCGATAGGGGGCCGATACTGAGAGAGCTACATGGAAAAATATGCACCAAACAAGCCACTTTGAAATGTTGCTGTTTTCATGAATACAAAATTTGCGTGACCCTCCCCTATAGACTAAAGTTGGATGACCCTACCCTCAACAAAGAATAAAAAGACATGACCCTCGCCTATTTTCCTCCGGTGGTCCATTCTATAAATACCGAACGGTTTAAAGGGGGTCTGGGTTCACACCTTCCGGGGTGAACTGACCCATCGGCTTGGAGTTCTGTGAGCGGCAAAAGTATTTCTTTGTCCTGTCATTTCACTGTTTTTACTCAATAAAGTGAAGTTTCAGCTATATACAGTATTAAATGCAGTGTAAAGTTTAATTGTGTTTTAATAAATATTATTGTTTTAGTTAACTCGAATAAAGTAAGTTCAGAGTACTCATAACTATTGTTTGTATTTCATTTCAGGGACTGGCTGATGCAGTGGGTGAGAGAATAATCCATTGTAAATTGGTTTACAGTTATATTTTATTTAATTATAAAACTGGTAAAATACATTACTTGGCAAATCCAAATGGATTTATTCTAGATTTTTCTGAAATCAACACCTTATCTCACTCAGCTAAGGTTAGAACATACCAAAGCCCATCATTTGATTAAGCAGATTTGCAGTCCTGTTTATGTATGATGTATGTATTAATGGTGTCTTTTGTAAAAACTGCAAACCAATTTTGAGCCAGTGGTAACTTCTTACATTTACATTTTTAGATCATAACAGTAAAATCATCACATGTTATATTTAAATGACCATAACAAAAATGTTACATTAATACATGATACACAATCACACTATATTCATTTAGGTTAGGAAACTGTAATATTACATGTAACATGAAGAGAATAAAAATATCAAATCAAACTCAGATGCATTACATTCATATAGTGACATATATGACTGACATATATCCTCATTTGTAAGTCGCTTTGGATAAAGGCGTCTGCTAAATGACTAAATGTAAATGTAAATGACTGTTTCATAAGGTGTAACATTAACAAGACAAACATTGTCACCAAAACAGACTAAGATGAAAGGAAGTCACTCACCTGTAGAAGTAGAACTGGTAGATGTTGCGGAAGGGTTTGGCTGTAAAGGACCTGAAAAAAATAACAGATGTAAAATCAGACTCAGATGATGAACTATTGTTTTCTTTATTAAGACACTGATTATGGAGGGTCACGTTTCAATATTACAATCAAAGAAAATCATCAAAAAAGATGAAGAATATAATCTTGAGGAGTTTATTTTTAAAGGCCACATTCAGTCTAGATTTATTCTCACTTGAAGACGTAGAACTGGTAGATGTTGTGGAAGTGTCAGTCTGTAAAGAAACTGAAACAATAACAGATGGAAACAGATGATAAATCAGATTCAGATGCGGAATTACTCTGTTCTTCATGAATAAAATCATTACGAGGGGGTTCTTCTTAAAGGGGTCATCAGATGCCTATTTTCCACAAGTTGGTATGATTATTTAGGGTCTTCATGTAAAGTTTGTAACATACTTTGGTTAAAATTCTTTAATCGTTGTGTAAAAGAACACCCTTTTTACCTCCTCAAAAACATCTTTGTTCACATCCACCCCGTTTCGTTGCATGTCTCTTTAAATGATAATGAGCAACTGTTGACCACACCCCACTCTTCCGTAAAGTGCTGCCTTGGTGGACAGTATATAAATGGCTGAGGGCGAAAATACGCGAATACGGGACAGTCCATCAGCGGTCGTGGGCAAAGAATGAGCAATATGACATCATATTGCTCAGAAAATCCAAATGCCTTGTTTATTGAGAGTGTTTAGGCTTTTTGAGGATTAAAAAAAAAAGGAGTGAATGGATTTTTTTCATTGTATGGTGGTTGTGTCCACACACTGCAAAGACCCATACTTGAAATCAGATTTACCAGTATTTGATAGAGATCTACAAACCTTTTCACTCTGCCACAAGGATCATTATGGCTTCTCTGGACGATGCATTATCATGTATACTGTAATTACCATAATAGGAGAGTTTTTGCAGTTATGCCACCCTGACATACAAAAGTTTTTTCAATTATCTCAACAGCTGTAAATCTACTAGAATGTATAAAAATGGTTTATATGAAAGGTTAAAAATTATGCCATACAATTTTGTTTTCATTTTTTTTTATCTTAAGACGCCATTTTAAATAGTTAACAAAACATAACAAAACATAAAATATGTATTATTTAAATGTACTAAAAATGAATTAAAACTAAATAGGTTTTATAGATTATGTCATGAATTTATAAAATTATGTTAAAAGGAAATAATGCACTTGGACACTTAGGAAATAATGTGTGTGTGTGTATAATCATGTTTTGTTTTAAAATAAAATATATGATGTATTAATTTCTATAGTAATAAGTGCATGGGGTGCATAAGCATTGTAAACATTAAGATTAATGAAATGTTACATTTTACTTGTTTGCAATGGATTTTTTAAGACAATCACCTGTTTCCCGCAAGTCTATTGTCCTTGTGAAACCATAGTGAACGTGATACCCTTAAATAACCAAGGTAAAGTTAGCCAGAAATATGTTAACAAAGGCAGGCAACGCTGGTTGACCACAATAAACATTAAATATTAGCAGATTTTTATCTTTTAAAAACAATATTGCTGTAACTACTTACACATACTACATGCACATGCCAATGCATTATATACATATTGTAAATCAATGCATTTACTACAAACTACCAAAAATCACAGTTCTGCTCTCTAACTCCATCGATTTGAATTGGCGCCGAAGCAATTCTTGGAAATATCTGAGGTGACAACGAAGCATTTTGAACTATTGATAGATTCTCATAGGTTTACATCAGATTTATATAGACAGGAATAATATTTCATTAATTCAATCTTTATTAAAGCTGCCGTCGGCAACATTTTTTTGATCATATTCAGTGAAATCGACACTAAAATCCGACAGAACAACATAAATAAAGTGGTTTTAGAAAAAAACCTGAGCTTCTAACTCCACCTGGAGCGTGTTATTTGTTTTAGCAAAAATCCACAGCTCCCGGTTCATCATGTCCAATCAGCGCAGGGGGAGTGAGATCTGACTGTCAATCACAGATCGGGCACACGACACCCCTCGCGCAGTTACAATCACATGCACACGCCTGAAGTTCGCGCAGTAACGAAGAGTGATGGCAGAAAATCAAGTAAGCTCATTTAGAGTATAAATGACGTTAGCAATTGCAATCTATCGGTAGATTAGCCAGGACAGCATACCTCCAAATAATCCATGGTGTTGATGGATGCTGATGAGACGGGAGCACACGCACTGACGAGCACGAACTCGGTGGGAGGGTTTTCGCTGATAGTGGGGGAGGGGCATGAGAGTTGTAAACATTCAAAATTTTGCCTAAGTCCACTCAATCTGCCAGACTTGCCGACTGCAGCTTTAAGGACACAGAATTCCGGTGTAGTGGCTTCCTTGCCTTCTTAAGCCACTTCCGTAAGGGAAAGTATGTTTGACGCTACACCTGTTTTAACAAGACTTGAGCTTTATTGTAACAAAAAGGTGAAAACTTAAAGACAAAACTCTGTGCTCCAAAACAAGCAGTGTGATGTAATGTAGGTCAAAAAACTGTCTCCCTTCCCCTCTCCCTTGCCACATCACTTCCTGCTTAAGATGGCTACCTTTAGGAAGTCCCTAAAAGGGGTGCAATTCTTTCCCTTTACCACAGGGGGGAGTGCAGACAGTAGTTACATACAGCCATAACATTAAGTAACATTATTAATAGCCTTATGGCTCCTACACCCGGTCAAAAGTATTTATTGAATTTATACCCAAATGCTTCGATGTAATAATTATGAGCGCTGGATACTCTGATGTACTGTGTTTTCAATACACACTATGCACATTTAGTCCATATATGGACACATGAAGAAGTGCCATAATCAACACATGAAGAAGTGCCATAATCATGTGACATTCCAGGAAGTCCCTGACACAAACGAAGCTAACAGAGATCGCTGTAACATGGAGATAAATACGTTTTGAATGCAATGATATTTGAGTTACTTGTGCTCTTCGAGCCATGTCAGGTATTTTCATAATAATAGATGATATTTATAATGTAATGCTAATCGATGTAGACTTTATCATCGTGCAGAATACTATAAAATAATATATCTTCTGTCTGATTTTTTTTTATCTGAAGCCAAATCAGATCACAGAAGGTTATTTAAAACACTTGACTTGCGTTATAAAGTAAGTTTGGAGCACACAACATAGTTTTAATCTCATAAATTGTCGTGTATTGATGGTGTGCTAAGCTAACATGCTAGCTTGCCCTAGATGCACCTGCCACTTAGCTGTTATTTTTATGAATTTTTCTAAATAGGAATGCTTACTGAAATGTTTCTTTTTTCAAGAAGGTCATTTGATACAGTTTCAAATGTGAAGTGAGAACTTTGATACAAGAAATTAGGGATTGAAACAGCGTGAATAGCCAGTCATTATTAATTATAATGCAGACAAAAGAAAAACATATTTAGAGCCATAATCAGGCTGGAGAGGTGTGAATATGTGCAGGGGAGTCTGAGACTGAATGGGGCTCGTTTGCACCACAAAACAATAGGCAATAGACTGAATAGATGCTAGAAGATGACAATAAACACCAGTTTGCATTGTAGAGTCTAATCAAAATAAAGTCATATGACATGATCTTGAAAAACATTTGAAAAACATTGAACTAAATGCAGAGTTTTAGACTTATCTTCAAATTTTAAATATAACATGGTCAGACATGTGGCTTTAGATGCAGTGCATTTCTAGATTGATAAAATGCCAACTTCAATTTTATTTTCATAAAAATACATATCTAATAACTTTACAAAACTTTGAAGCTATTTATAACTATTTTTTTTTCATTATGACAATAATTAATTGTACATTTACAATATATTATCAAAACGTCGGTAAGAAGTTACAGTCTCGATATAAATATATTCACAAAATACAATTTTCAAATGCAAAACGTTTTTTGTCTTTTTTTTTTTTTTTATTATTCAAAATTTCTTGCATTTGCAAATTGTCACATATTTGTAAATCACCCTGAATTTGTGTGTAAATATTTTGGGTTGTTTTTCCAAATATATGTGTTTCTTTAATTCGACCAATCACAGGTCATGCTTAACTCATGTGTCATCCGTACAGATGAATGAGAGATGAATAAGGGATGAATGAGAGATGAATGAGGGATGAATGAGAGATGAATGAGGGATGAATGAGGGATGAATGAGGGATGAATGAGGGATGAATGAGGGATGAATGAGAGATGAATGAGGGATGAATGAGAGATGAATGAGAGATGAATGAGGGATGAATGAGAGATGAATGAGGGATGAATGAGAGATGAATGAGAGATGAATGAGGGATGAATGAGAGATGAATGAGAGATGAATGACAGATGAATGAGGGATGAATGAGAGATGAATGAGGGATGAATGAGGGATGAATGAGGGATGAATGAGGGATGAATGATGAATGAGAGATGAATGAGGGATGAATGAGGGATGAATGAGGGATGAATGATGAATGAGGGATGAATGAGAGATGAATGAGAGATGAATGAGGGATGAATGAGGGATGAAAGAGGGATGAATGATGAATGAGAGATGAATCAGGGATGAATGAGAGATGAATGAGGGATGAATGAGGGATGAATGAGGGATGAATGAGAGATGAATGATGAATGAGAGATGAATGAGAGATGAATGAGGGATGAATGAGAGATGAATGAGGGATGAATGAGGGATGAATGAGAGATGAATAAGGGGGGATTGAGAGATGAATGAGGGATGAATGAGAGATGAATGATGGATGAATGAGAGATGAATGAGAGATGAATGAGGGATGAATGAGAGATGAATGAGGGATGAATGAGAGATGAATGAGGGATGAATGAGAGATGAATGAGAGATGAATGAGGGATGAATGAGGGATGAATGAGAGATGAATGAGGGATGAATGAGGGATGAATGAGAGATGAATGAGGGATGAATGAGGGATGAATGAGAGATGAATGAGAGATGAATGAGGGATGAATGAGGGATGAATGAGAGATGAATGAGGGATGAATGAGGGATGAATGAGAGATGAATGAGAGATGAATGAGGGATGAATGAGGGATGAATGAGAGATGAATGAGGGATGAATGAGGGATGAATGAGAGATGAATGAGGGATGAATGAGGGATGAATGAGAGATGAATGAGAGATGAATGAGAGATGAATGAGGGATGAATGAGGGATGAATGAGGGATGAATGAGGGATGAATGAGAGATGAATGAGGGATGAATGAGGGATGAATGAGAGATGAATGAGGGATGAATGAGGGATGAATGAGAGATGAATGAGAGATGAATGAGAGATGAATGAGGGATGAATGAGAGATGAATGAGAGATGAATGAGAGATGAATGAGAGATGAATGAGAGATGAATGAGGGATGAATGAGGGATGAATGATGAATGAGAGATGAATCAGGGATGAATGAGAGATGAATGAGAGATGAATGAGAGATGAATGAGAGATGAATGAGGGATGAATGAGGGATGAATGATGAATGAGAGATGAATGAGAGATGAATGAGAGATGAATGAGGGATGAATGAGGGATGAATGAGAGATGAATGAGGGATGAATGAGGGATGAATGAGAGATGAATGAGAGATGAATGAGGGATGAATGAGGGATGAATGAGAGATGAATGAGGGATGAATGAGGGATGAATGAGAGATGAATGAGGGATGAATGAGGGATGAATGAGGGATGAATGAGGGATGAATGAGGGATGAATGAGGGATGAATGAGAGATGAATGAGGGATGAATGAGGGATGAATGAGGGATGAATGAGGGATGAATGAGAGATGAATGAGGGATGAATGAGGGATGAATGAGGGATGAATGAGGGATGAATGAGAGATGAATGAGGGATGAATGAGGGATGAATGAGAGATGAATGAGAGATGAATGAGAGATGAATGAGAGATGAATGAGAGATGAATGAGGGATGAATGATGAATGAGAGATGAATGAGAGATGAATGAGAGATGAATGAGGGATGAATGAGGGATGAATGAGAGATGAATGAGGGATGAATGAGGGATGAATGAGAGATGAATGAGAGATGAATGAGGGATGAATGAGGGATGAATGAGAGATGAATGAGGGATGAAAGAGGGATGAATGAGAGATGAATGAGGGATGAATGAGGGATGAATGAGAGATGAATGAGAGATGAATGAGAGATGAATGAGGGATGAATGAGAGATGAATGAGAGATGAATGAGAGATGAATGAGAGATGAATGAGAGATGAATGAGGGATGAATGAGGGATGAATGATGAATGAGAGATGAATCAGGGATGAATGAGAGATGAATGAGAGATGAATGAGGGATGAATGAGGGATGAATGAGAGATGAATCAGGGATGAATGAGAGATGAATGAGGGATGAATGAGGGATGAATGAGGGATGAATGAGGGATGAATGAGAGATGAATGAGGGATGAATGATGAATGAGAGATGAATCAGGGATGAATGAGAGATGAATGAGAGATGAATGAGGGATGAATGAGAGATGAATGAGAGATGAATGACAGATGAATGAGGGATGAATGAGGGATGAATGAGAGATGAATGAGAGATGAATGACAGATGAATGAGGGATGAATGAGAGATGAATGAGGGATGAATGAGAGATGAATGAGGGATGAATGAGAGATGAATGAGGGATGAATGAGAGATGAATGAGAGATGAATGAGAGATGAATGAGGGATGAATGAGAGATGAATGAGGGATGAATGAGGGATGAATGAGGGATGAATGAGGGATGAATGAGAGATGAATGAGGGATGAATGAGGGATGAATGAGAGATGAATGAGAGATGAATGAGGGATGAATGAGAGATGAATGAGAGATGAATGAGGGATGAATGAGGGATGAATGAGGGATGAATGATGAATGAGGGATGAATGAGAGATGAATGAGAGATGAATGAGGGATGAATGAGGGATGAAAGAGGGATGAATGATGAATGAGAGAGGGATGAATGATGAATGAGAGATGAATCAGGGATGAATGAGAGATGAATGAGAGATGAATGAGGGATGAATGAGAGATGAATGAGGAATGAATGAGGGATGAATGAGAAAAGAATGAGGGATGAATGAGGGATGAATGAGAGATGAATGAGAGATGAATGAGAGATGAATGAGGGATGAATGAGGGATGAATGAGGGATGAATGATGAATGAGGGATGAATGAGAGATGAATGAGAGATGAATGAGGGATGAATGAGGGATGAAAGAGGGATGAATGATGAATGAGAGATGAATCAGGGATGAATGAGAGATGAATGAGGGATGAATGAGGGATGAATGAGGGATGAATGAGAGATGAATGAGGGATGAATGAGAGATGAATGATGAATGAGAGATGAATGAGAGATGAATGAGGGATGAATGAGAGATGAATGAGGGATGAATGAAGGATGAATGAGAGATGAATAAGGGGGGATTGAGAGATGAATGAGGGATGAATGAGGGATGAATGAGAGATGAATGAGAGATGAATGAGGGATGAATGAGAGATGAATGAGGGATGAATGAGAGATGAATGAGAGATGAATGAGAGATGAATGAGGGATGAATGAGAGATGAACGAGGGATGAATGAGAGATGAATGAGAGATGAATGACAGATGAATGAGGGATGAATGAGAGATGAATGAGAGATGAAAAAGAGATGAATGAGAGATGAATGAGGGATGAATGAGAGATGAATGAGGGATGAATGAGGGATGAATGAGAGATGAATGAGGGATGAATGAGAGATGAATGAGGGATGAATGAGGGATGAATGAGAGATGAATGAGAGATGAATGATGGATGAATGAAAGATGAATGAGGGATGAATGAGAGATGAATGAGTGATGAATGAGAGATGAATGAGAGATGAATGAGGGATGAATGATGGATGAATGAGAGATGAATGAGAGATGAATGAGGGATGAATGAAGGATGAATGAGGGATGAATGATGGATGAAAGAGAGATGAATGAAGGATGAATGAGGGATGAATGAAGGATGAATGAGGGATGAATGAGGGATGAATGAGAAATGAATGAGTGATGAATGAGAGATGAATTATGGATGAAAGAGAGATGAATGAGAGATGAATGAGGGATGAATGAGGGATGAATGAGAGATGAATGAGGGATGAATGAGGGATGAATGAGAGATGAATGAGGAATGAATGAGGGAAGAATGAGAGATGAATGAGGGATGAATGAGAGATGAATGAGAGATGAATGAGATGAATGAGGGATGAATGAGAGATGAATGAGAGATGAATGAGAGATGAATGAGGGATGAATGAGAGATGAATGAGAGATGAATGAGGGATGAATGAGGGATGAATGAGAGATGAATGAGAGATGAATGAGGGATGAATGAGGGATGAAGATGAATGAGGGATGAATGAGAGATGATTGAGGGATGAATGAGAGATGAATGAGAGATGATTGAGGGATGAATGAGAGATGAATGAGGGATGAATGAGAGATGAATGAGGGATGAATGAGAGATGAATGAGGGATGAATGAGGGATGAATGAGAGATGAATGAGGGATGAATGAGAGATGAATGGTGGATGAATGAGAGATGAATGAGAGATGAATGAGGGATGAATGAGGGATGAATGAGCGATGAATGAGAGATGAATGAGGGATGAATGAGAGATGAATGAGGGATGAATGAGAGATGAATGAGAGATGATTGAGGGATGAATGAGAGATGAATGAGGGATGAATGAGAGATGAATGAGGGATGAATGAGAGATGAATGAGGGATGAATGAGAGATGAATGAGGGATGAATGAGAGATGAATGGTGGATGAATGAGAGATGAATGAGAGATGAATGAGGGATGAATGAGGGATGAATGAGAGATGAATGAGAGATGAATGAGGGATGAATGAGGGATGAAGATGAATGAGGGATGAATGAGAGATGAATGAGAGATGAATGAGAGATGAATGAGGGATGAATGAGAGATGAATGAGGGATGAATGAGGGATGAATGAGAGATAAATGAGGGATGAATGAGGGATGAATGAGAGAAAATAAGCCAATAGAGACACAGTGTGTTACATTACCAGGTGAGATGGTCACTGGTGTGACAGCTGTAGGGCTGGTGTTAATGCTGCCAGTGTCTGAAAGTTTGGATGAATAATGATTAATCAACACAAACACAAATATCATGAATGTGTAGAAAGAGCTCATGTGAATATAATTACCTGCACAGTATGCTAAAGAACAGAGAGTTGGTCTGAGCAGCTCATAGACATAATAATCTCCTGGACAGGCTTTGACTTTGATGGGAAAAGACCCGAAATAGCAGCAGTAATTGTCCCAGTTACCGCAGACATCTCGAGTGACGACTCCATCTGTTACTGTTGGGTGTCCACCACGGATCCACAGTGGGACATCAGTGCCACAGCTGTACTTAGCAACACACGTTTCTGGGATATGAGCGCTAGTGTTGTTAATGAAGAGACGATACCAGCCGCTCCAGGAGACAGACGTGTCACACTTTTTGACTGAAGCGTGTGTATTACTGATGGATCTCCATGGATCGTCCAGCACAATGTAGTTGTAGCAGGGGTCTGTAGAGAGATAAACTTATGAATACACCAATGTTAAATCATAGTCTCAATATAAATATGTTCATGAAAACACATTATATATACTGTATTATACATACATTTATAATATATATAATTTATAATATTAAATATATTATCAAAACACCAGTAAGAAGTTATATTCTTGATATAAATATATTCACAAAATACAATTTTCAAATGCAAAACGTTTTTTGTCATTTTTATTTTATTTTTTTATTCAAAATTTCTTGCAATTGCAAATTGTCACATATTTGTAAATCGCCCTGAATTTGTGTGTAAATAGTTTGGGTTGTTTTTCCAATTAGATGTGTTTCTTTAATTCGACCAATCACAGGCCATGCTTAACTCATGTGTCATCCGTACAGATGAATGAGGGATGAATGAGGGATAAATGAGGGATGAATGAGAGATGAATGAGGGATGAATGAGGGATGAATGAGAGATGAATGAGAGATGAATGAGGGATGAATGAGAGATGAATGAAAGATGAATGAGAGATGAATGAGGGATGAATGAGAGATGAATGAGAGATGAATGAGGGATGAATGAGAGATGAATGAAAGATGAATGAAAGATGAATGAGGGATGAATGAGGGATGAATGAGAGATGAATGAGAGATGAATGAGAGATGAATGAGAGCTGAATGAGAGATGAATGAGGGATGAATGAGAGATGAATGAGAGATGAATGAGAGATGAATGAGGGATGAATGAGAGATGAATGAGAGATGAATGAGGGATGAATGAGAGATGAATGAGGGATGAATGAGGGATGACTGAGATGAATGAGGGATAAATGAGAGATGAATGAGGGATGAATGAGAGATGAATGAGGGATGAATGAGAGATGAATGAGAGATGAATGAGAGATGAATGAGAGATGAATGAGAGATGAATGAGGGATGAATGAGAGATGAATGAGGGATGACTGAGATGAATGAGGGATAAATGAGAGATGAATGAGGGATGAATGAGAGATGAATGAGGGATGAATGAGGGATGAATGAGAGATGAATGAGAGATGAATGAGAGATGAATGAGAGATGAATGAGAGATGAATGAGGGATGAATGAGAGATGAATGAGGGATGACTGAGATGAATGAGGGATGAATGAGGGATGAATGAGGGATGAATGAGAGATGAATGAGGGATGAATGAGGGATGAATGAGAGATGAATGAGAGATGAATGAGGGATGAATGAGGGATGAATGAGGGATGAATGAGGGATGAATGAGACCCAGCAAAAAAAAAAAAAGTGATGTAATGGTGTTGGTTATATTATGACAGTCATGGTTTGTACATAATCATGCTGTGATCTGAAAAATGAAACTTATTGAGATTATCTGGTTTAACTTGTTAGCAACAGCTTTGTGATCCTACAGCATATGATTATCAGTATTTTTTTTAAATCCAAAATATCTAATAAACATTGTTCTGATCAAAACACTTTCAAATAAAATTATTTAGAAACACATCAATAATCAGTCTGTGAATCTCAACAATGGTGACAATAATAATGCATGTTGCAGTGGCTACCACTAATCACAACTCATTAATGGCTCCCATCATGCATTGCGGTATGAATAAATTATGATCTGAATTGTCTATGTAATTTACTTTTCCTAATTGAATATTCTGCTCATCACCATTGTTGAGATGCATTGACTGAATCTTGATATCTGTGTGTGCCTAAAGTAAAATTTTTTTTTTTTTTTTAAGAAATCCTTTATATTATATTACAAATTCTGGATATGTATGCAGAATCTCAGTTAAACTGTAACCAATAGCATAAATCACAAACAATTAGCTCAAATGCTGAATATAATAATATAAACAATACCATTAGATCATTGTTTTTCTTTGTTCATCTTGTAGGTATAACTCGGATACAACAGCTGAAAAAAATCTAAAGTTAATAATCTAAGGGTCAAGAGCCCAACTAAAGCAAACACTCATCTCCATAATGGTGACCTGAAATTCCGGTTTTCTTCTTCAGTGATTCTGCTTCAGTTGTCTTCAATAATGCTCAATCATCACTCAATTAATCACTTAAATATCTCATTAACTTTAACACTCTTGAGTGTGGACTCATATACACTCCCAGGTGTGTTCATTTAACACTGGAGTTTTTGCTGTGTACAAAGAGCCGTAGTTAACTGACAAGCTGAGCCATATCGCATTAAATATCGCTGGCGATACGTCCGCGATATTAATGTGATATGGCTCAGCTTGTCAGTGAACTACGGCTCTTTGTAGTAATTGCCGCTCCATCTGAAAGCAGGTGAAGGCGATTTACTACTAATCAAGGAACCGGCTTTACTGACGAGATGCGCATAACAATATCGTGCGATATACCGCCCAGCCCTGAGGCACACACAGAGATTAGCCCAGTGGTTCTCAACTCCAGTCCTCGCGACCCACTGCCCTGCGTATTGTGTATGTCTCCCTTATTTAACACACCTGATTCAGATCCTCAGCTCGTTAGGATAGACTCTGAGTTAGGGCTGGGCGATAAATCGCATGATATTGTTATGCGCATCTCGTCAGTAAAGCCGGTTCCTTGATTAGTAGTAAATCGCCTTCACCTGCTTTCAGATGGAGCGGCATTTACTACAAAGAGCCGTAGTTAACTGACAAGCTGAGCCATATCACACTAATATCGTGGACGTATCGCCAGCGATATTTAATGCGATATGGCTCAGCTTGTCAGTTAACTACGGCTCTTTGTACACAGCAAAAACTCCAGTGTTAAATTAACACTCCTGGGAGTATATATGAGTCCACACTCAAGAGCAGGGGTGCCCAATCCTGCTCCTGGCGATCGACTGTCCTGCACAGTTCATCTCCAACCCTAATCAAACACACCTGCCTTTAATTTTCAAGTGATCCTGACGTGCTCTGAAGACCTTAATTGGTTGCTTCAGGTGTGTTTGATTAGGGTTGGAGATGAACTGTGCAGGACAGTCGATCGCCAGGAGCAGGATTGGGCACCCCTGCTCAAGAGTGTTAAAGTTAATGAGATATTTAAGTGATTAATTGAGTGATGATTGAGCATCTAAAGAAGGAGAAAATCTCAAATTGTAAGCCACCGTTATGGCGATCATTGTTTGCTTTAGTTGGGCTCTTGACCCTTATATTATTAACTTTAGATTTTGTTTGGGTGTTGTATCTGAGTTATACCTGCCAGATGAACAAAGAAAAAAAGTGATCTAATGGT
This sequence comes from Rhinichthys klamathensis goyatoka, assembly GCF_029890125.1. Taxonomy (NCBI): domain Eukaryota; kingdom Metazoa; phylum Chordata; class Actinopteri; order Cypriniformes; family Leuciscidae; genus Rhinichthys; species Rhinichthys klamathensis. The sequence goes on along the minus strand of NW_026606845.1, from coordinate 1,977,424 downwards.
GTTGGTTAAATTATGACAATCATCATTTGATCTTTATGTTTGTGATTTATGCTGTTGGTTACAGAATAACTGTGATTCTGCATAAATATCCAGAATTTTAGATATAAGGTAAAGGTATTCTTAAAAAGTTGTTTTTAAAAAAATCTTTCTATTAGGCACACACAAACGTCAAGATTCAATCAATGCATCTCAACAATGGTTGACAAGCAGAATATGCAATTAGGAAAAGTAAATTACATAGACAATTCAGATCATAATTTATTCATACCGCAATGCATGATGGGAGCCATTAATGAGTTGTGATTGGTGGTAGCCACTGCAACATGCATTATTATTGTCACCATTGTTGAGATTCACAGACTGATTATTGAGGGATGAATGAGGGATGAATGAGAGATGAATGAGGGATGAATGAGGAATGAATGAGAGATGAATGAGGGATGAAAGAGAGATGAATGAGGGATGAATGAGAGATGAATGAGGGATGAATGAGAGATGAATGAGGGATGAATGAGCACTGTAAAAAAATAAAATCGTAAAAAAACGATCAATGACTGGCAGCTACGGCTGCCAAACAAAAACCTTAAAAATAAAGTAAAATATCCTAATTTAAATTGAGTGCAAAAACCTTTTCCAAATTTTGTCCTTAAATGTTTTACAGAAAAACACTGTTATTTTACAGTTATTTCCTGAATTATTATGATCAAATACCTTCACTGTGAAAAAAAGGTAAAATGACTGTCAGCAATGGCTGCCATACAAAAACCATAAAATGAATGTAAAATATCCTAATTTAAATAATAAATACTATTGCAGAAATCTTCATTAAGCTTTTTAACAGAAACACAGTTCTTTCATATATATATATATACTGAATTTTTACTAAAAAACATATTCACTGTAAAAAGTAAATATCTTGTTATAAACTACACGCATGATTTGCTGATTATATGTCATCAGCAACTACACAGTTCCTGTCTGTTAAATAAAGCAACACACGGGATTTCATCAGTGTTTCTCTGCTCATCCTGGACTGAAGCTCAGGCTCTACTCTTCAACACAATGGTGACACACAAAACACACCATTCAGAAACACTTTACATCCCAGCAGAACATTAAACACTAACAGATCTCTCAAGATCTCAGCATCTTCACTTATTACAAGCCAGACTTCTTTCATACTAACATTCCTATTGAGAAATAACAGAGGTTTAGAAGTTGATATTTTATTGAAAATAATAAAGTTTGATGTCACCATGATAGAGGTCGGTGTTGGCTTTAGTTGGGCTCTTGACCCTTCATATGTTAACATTAGTTTTTCTCTTAACTGTGCATGTCTTTGATGCATATTTGTTATTGTAGGAAATCGAGAGAAACTCAGATCAGATGATGTTGATCACTTAATAGTGATAATATTCATCAAGCAGTTGTCTGCTGTATTGATACCACCTGATTGGACTTTTTAATGACTGAATAAGTTGTAAAATGTTAATTGTTAATTTAGAATGCCAGTATTGCTATAGAAGATCCTACAATGTTTTGATATAAGATTTTATGAAGACATTATGCAAAAATTGTTTTGACAGGATCATACAGACTCACTCAGCCATCAAGAATTAGCGTATGAATCTCATCAATGGTGACAATGAAAAAAAAAAATTCTGACCTATTATAAAGTCACAAAAAGGCTTTGTTGATTGTCACCATTGTTGAGATTCATATGTTGATTCTTGATGTCTCTATACTCCTAACAAAATAAACCAACTCCAAAAAATGTAGGTAGAATATATAATTTTTTTAATTTGAGATTGCATTAATACTGATCCCACAATATTTCAACAAATCATGTGAAAAAAAGTATGATAATAACTGCCTTTGTATAACACTAAAGTCTATCTATATATAATGTATTCACAGCCAATAGAGATTTGACTGTCAAATCAATGAATCTCATCTTCATATGATGACTATAAAATCATCAATAAATGACCAAGATCATATAATATTGTCTCTTGCAATTATTGCCATAATAAATATGCATCAAAACACAGTTAAAGCAGCCAGAGAAAAAGTAATGTTGAAACTCAAGAGTCATGAGCCCAACTAAAGCAAACACTGATCTCAATCATGGTGACATCACATTTCTATTAAAGTTTTTTACACTTTATTCAAATTAGGATATTTTACTTTAATTATATGTTTTTTGTTTGGCAGCCGTAGCTGCCAGTCATTTGACCTTTTTTTACGATTTTTTTACAATGAAGGTATATGATCATAATAATGCAGGAAATACCTGTCAAATAACAGTGTGTTTTTGTTTTATTTGAATTAGAAGATTTTACTTTAATTGTATGGTTTTTGTTTGGCAGCCGTAGATGCCAGTCATTTGACCCTTTTTTTAAGATTTTTTTTTTCCACTGAAGGTATATGATTGTTATTTTACAGGTATATCCTGAATTATCACAGTGTTTTTCAGTTTATTTAATTTAGGATTTTTTACTTTAATGTTACAGTTTTTTGGGGGCTGCTAGTCATTTGACCGTTTTATAATTTAACTGTTTTGTTACTGTTTAATTACAGATTATATTTGTAATTTTACATACAATTTTATGTAATTTAAGAAAACAGAAAAAATACTGTATGAAAAATACAATCAATTTCCTGTATAAAAAATGTGAATTACTGCAATTTGTCATTAATGTCACAATACCTAAAATAACAGCTGAATTTTTATTTGACAGATATTATTTGTAATTTTACAGTGTTTTGAGTACAATTTAAAATGTAAGAAAATGATCGTCAAAAAAATCACACTTATTTTCTGTAAAATTAGGAATTTTTTTTACAGTGAGGGATGAATGAGATGAATGAGGGATGAATGAGGGATGAATGAGGGATGAAAGAGAGATGAATGAGGGATGAATGAGGGATGAATGAGGGATGAATGAGAGATGAATGAGAGATGAATGAGGGATGAATGAGAGATGAATGAGAGATGAATGAGGGATGAATGAGAGATGAATGAGGGATGAATGAGAGATGAATGAGAGATGAATGAGAGATGAATGAGAGATGAATGAGAGATGAATGAGAGATGAATGAGGGATGAATGAGGGATGAATGAGAGATGAATGAGAGATGAATGAGGGATGAATGAGAGATGAATGAGAGATGAATGAGGGATGAATGAGAGATGAATGAGGGATGAATGAGAGATGAATGAGAGATGAATGAGGGATGAATGAGAGATGAATGAGAGATGAATGAGGGATGAATGAGAGATGAATGAGAGATGAATGAGGGATGAATGAGGGATGAAAGAGAGATGCTGATGAACTGAACTACTGTACAGTGAATGACAGACACACCTGAGAACAGTCTACAGGTTTCATACATTTCTATAAAAATACTTTTGAGGCAAATATTCATAACCTAACCCTGCATGAAATGTCTGTGAATACATGCAGAATAAGAATAAAAATCCATGTTCAAATTTACCACAGCATATATTAATAAAAAATTAATGACAAGCGGTTTATTAAAAAATATTTATTTTAAAGAATGCTGACACACAAGTAACACATAAAATAATACGTCAAACCCTAAAAACTCCATTGTAGCAATCGATTAACATAAATTAATTGGATGCAACAATATTTTGCTACTGTATTTTTTTTATGGTAAAATACTGGCAACCACAGGAAAAGTTTTTTTTTTTTTTTTTTTTTTTTTTTACAGTTTGTTTTTATTTGTTTTTTACACAATGTATTTTACTGGTAGAGTAAATATTGTATTCTTCTAACACAAGCACACATCTATCCAATGTACAGAGCGGCGTTTCATAAAAGCATCGTAAGCCTATAAGTTGATCATAGAGATTGTGTCGGTTGTTCTACGATCACCTCAGGCTTACGATACTTTTGGGAAACGCAGCCCTGATCTGTAGCCTACATACAGTAGAAAACTTTCAGAAAATAAGCCAATAGAGACACAGTGTGTTACATTACCAGGTGAGATGGTCACTGGTGTGACAGTTGTAGGGCTGGTGTTAATGCTGCCAGTGTCTGAGAGTTTGGATGAATTCGGATTAATCAACACAAACACAAATATCATGAATGTGTAGAAAGAGCTCATGTGAATATAATTACCTGCACAGTATGCTAAAGAACAGAGAGTTGGACTGACCAGCTCATAGACATAATAATCTCCTGGACAGGCTTTGACTTTAATGGGAAAAGACTCGAAATAGCAGCAGTAATTGTCATAGTGACCGCAGACATCTCGAGTGACGACTCCATCTGTTACTGTTGGGTGTCCACCACGGATCCACAGTGGGACATCAGTGCCACAGCTGTACTTAGGAACACACGTTTCTGGGATATGAGCGCTAGTGTTGTTAATGAAGAGACGATACCAGCCGCTCCAGGAGACAGACTGGTCACACTTGTAGGAGGAGTAGGAGGAGTAGGTGTGTGTATTATTGAAAAATCTCCATGTATCATTCAGCTCAGTGTAGTTGTAGCAGGCGTCTGTAGAGAGATTAGATGTTATGAAAATATATTAGGAAATTAACAAGTTTCTGAAAAACATGTTTTATTATAAAATGTAACCAGAAGTGCAGCTTGAGACTTTTTTTCTTTCTTTTTTTGTGCTAATTCGGAGCATGATTTTGATCCACAATTATTTTTTTAAATGCATTTATAGGATTATTTAAATATCAATGCGTCTGAGACAAGAAAAAGACAAACATGTAAATTGGAAGTAAACACGTTAGATACACATACCAGTCCAACAATGTACATATTTTTGTAAAGACTTTATTTAATTCCATTTTCTTGGACTAGAAATTGCCGTTTCTAACATTTACAGGTTCCGCTTGAATCCTGGGTCATAAACTAATTTTAAAGTAACAATCTGACATTTAGTTTCCTCAACATTTTATATGAAAAAAGTGTCTATGCAGCATGTGTAGTGTTTTATTCCAGTATGTACACTGTATCAGTGGTTTGATCGGGTCTGACTCTAAACTAGCAATGAATACTAAAATTTCATCTTTGAATACACTCAAAAAAATAAATTGTTAAATGAACGTGATTTAATCGTAGCACCCATTATGCATCTAATCAAATCAAGTAAACTTGAACTACTTTGAATGTTTTATATGGACACAATATACATTTGTAGATTCAACATGATTGTAATATGTCAATGTAACTTCTTTACAACTAATTGAATCAAAATGTTTGTATTGTGTTAGTCTAATCAAATTTATTCTTATCCACGCAATGTCAGTAAAGCACTTCAATTCAACAAAATTCTGCCTTGTTACATAATGTCTTGTTTTGGTAGTTGATTGAGCATTATTGAAGACACCTGATGTTAACAAGCAGAATCACTGAAGGAGAAAACCATAATTTTAAGTCACCGTTATGGAGATCAGTGTTTGCTTTAGTTGGGCTCTTGACCCTTAAAACATTATCTTTAGAATTTGTTAGGCTGCTGTTACTGAGTTTTAACAGCTAGAAGAACAAATGGTCATGGTGATCTACATGTATTATTGCCTCCAAAGCTATACCTAAAATATAAAAAAATAGGAGAAGATAACTACCTTGTGTGCATGTGTGACAGGTTAAGTATTTTTAATTACTTTTCTTGCCTTATCAGAAGTAGTTTTCCATTTTTAATGGTTCTGTGTATTTTAATTGAGAAGACCCGCCCACTGGTGTTGAACCACGGCTTGATATTGAGCACACCTGTGGCTCAATCATGGAGGTGCGTCATGTTTTTAGTGGTGTGATAAAAAGCCTGTAAGTGTAGCATGGTCAGTCTTCTCCGTTCTGTGTTGTAACGGGTTACCCGTTTCTATTTCCAGTGGCTTTCCCTGGTGAGTCCGTCGATTTTATTTCTTTTTTTATCTTAGCCGTAGTAGATCACGAGGTAAATATGTGTTTGTCATCAGGAACGTGTGCGTGAAATGGCGAGCGCAGGTAGCATAAAGCTCACTGTAGTCTAAATTTCACCTATGAGGTAAGAAACTTTATTGTGGGTTTTCTCATTCTTTGAGGGGGGAAATATTTTGTAATTGATGCACTGTGCTTTTATTGTATTCCTATTGCAGGTGCGGCCCAGAGCGCTAGCTGCTGTTTTGTTTTGTGTATTTTTTATTATTATATTTATTTTGTCACTGTTTCATGGTCTTAGTGCATCTGACGACTGCGGATATTGCGGTTTTGAACCGCTAACGATCGAGCTCTTCAACGAGCTGCTCGTAAGAAATGTTGAAAGACTGACGGAGCCTAATTTATGTTCGATGGGCTATTAAGTTATAGTACCCTGATAGGCTGGTAGCCTGGTCCATGTAAAGCAGCACAAACAATATTAACATTAGTCTTAATTGAGAAGTGAAATATGATGTTACTGTGACTGAGTGTTGTAATTATTTTCTTTTCATTAAATCTATTTGCCAGTTCTATTCGCTGGTGGCTAGAAGCTTAACATGGCTGTGATTGAGGCTTAACAGAAGGGGGAGTGTATTTGTTTTCTTTTGGTATTCTCTTTATTTGGTGTGACACGTGTTTTACGTTGTGTTTACTCTGATTTGCTGTGTTTTTCCCTTCTGTTAAAGTGGTCAAATTGTGCACAGCAAAATCACCAGTGTTAAATTAACACTGCTCAGTGTTTATATGAGTCCACACTCAGAGAGAGTTAAATGAACACTGAAGCAGTGCTAAAGTTAATGAGATAATTAAGTGATTAATTGAGTGATAATTGAGCATTATCGAAGACACCTGATGTTAACAAGCAGAATCACTGAAGAAGAAAATCGTAATTGGTATGTTACCATTATGGAGATCAGTGTTTGCTTTAGTTGGGCTCTTGATCCTTAATTCTTTAACTTCAGTTCTTTGTTTGGCTGCTGTACCTCAGTTATAACAGCCAGATGAACAAAGAGAAAAGGTGATTTGATGGTGTTGGTGGTGTTTTAACATTATCATTATCTCACAATCATTTGACCTGAATAGAGCCCGATTTCTGAGTTACATTTACTTTATTGATTATAGCAGCACTGTCCTTGAAAATCATAGTATTTGCAACTTTTACAATGTAATCCAAATAATTTCTTAAAACTTAATCACATACAAAACTTTTTTTTCTTTTTTAAACAGACATTAAGAACCAGACTCTCAACAATGGTGACAATTCTAAACCATTTTGCAGTGTATTCTGGATGCCACCAATCAAATCTCATTCATGGCTCCCATCATGCATTGCTGCATGAATTAATAATGAGCTTATGTTCAGAGGTCATCTGTTTGTCACCATTGTTGAGATTCATACGCTACTTTTTGATGTCTGTATGTGCCTACCTGAAATACTTTTCAAGGTGTTTTTTTTTTGTAATGATTTGATCATTTGGATTTAATTGAAAAGGCTAAAAAAAATGCATACTCTAAAATGACAGTGCTGCTATAATCCATAAGGTAAACTTAACTCTGAAATTATGCTCTCAATGAGTTCAGTGATTCAGGCCAACTATTGATTATGTTAAAACACAACCAACACCATCATATCACCTTTTCTCTTTGTTCATCAGGCAGGTAAAACTTAGGTATAGCAGCCAAACAAAGAACTAAAGTTATTGATGTAAGGGTCAAGAGCCCAACTAAAGCAAACACTGATCTCCATAATGGTAACATACCAATTACGATTTTCTCCTTCAGTGATTCTGCTTGTTAACATCAGGTGTCGTCGACAATGCTCAATTATCACTCAATTAATTACTTAATTATCTCATTAACTTTAGCACTGCTTCAGTGTTCATTGAACACTCTCTGAGTGTGGACTCATATAAACACTGAGCAGTGTTAATTTAACACTGGTGATTTTGCTGTGTGGTATCTTGTTCCTGTCGGTATTAATTGGTAAGCTGTATTTGAGATCTATCTTGATGTTTTTAAGTGAATTATTTTATTTCCTGTGATAAATAAATAAATTTGGTATATTTTTGGAAAGTCACGTCTCTGTCTTCAGTGCAAACCGAACCAGCAGGGTCCTTCCTTTTGTTGTAATTCTTTTTGGTTTAACTTTCTTTTTGGGTTATTTTTATTACTTTATACTTTCCTGGGTAGAGACGGAACCTAGGTGGCGTAGTCGGGTATTTTTATACTTAACCAAGGGTTACACATGCTTCTTCTATCCTGTTATAAATATTCCCAAATTTTGGTTGACAATCTTCATGCACGTGTACTCTGTCTTGTAGCTGACTGGGAATTGGGAACCAGTCAGCCTGAACTAGCCATGATGAGCTGAGGGAAGATTATGTAATGGGGAGCTCTGTTACAGAGGAGAATGTGCTTTATATTCAGAAACGCATCACTAATAAGCCGGAGTCAATGAGCCTGACAGGGTTCAAGTTTAGCCAAAAAAAAGCTTGGAAACTGTGGTAACTTTCATATTTTTAATTCATTTGAGCAAGTGTCTTAATATAGACTGGCAGGTTTGTAATTCCCTGCTGGAAAAAACAGCTAAAGCTGGTAGCTATGTTTTTGAACACGGTATCTGGTAATTAGCTGGTCTAAGATGGTTGTTAGCTGGTCCAAGCTGGTCATTAGGTGGTCAACCAGTTACCATGTTACTTAATCAAGTACCGTATTACCAGCCGGTAGCTGGTTTGCTGCTGTTAATTATGCTAAAGTCCAAACTAAGCTAGTCATCATTTTTCATGGTGATCTGATGGTGTTGGTTGTGTTTTAACATAATCATTATTTCACAAGCATTTGTCCTGAATCACTGAACTTTAGACTTTAGCAACTTTATTAATCCCGCAAGGGGCAATTAGTTAAGAGCAGCATGCATGTATACAACAATACATAACACAGATCACACACATTTCTCACCACATAAAGACAGTCAATGTGTGCGCTTTAAAAAAAAAAAAAAAAAAAAAAAACCCTACACAGAGTTTAAAAGTTTGATCGCAGAAGGGATAAAAGATTTAGAGTGGCGGTTCGTCTTACTCACAGGAAGCTCATAACGACACCCAGAAGGCAACAGAGAAAATTCACCTGACAAAGCATGTCCTGGAGAGGCTAAGATACTCGCTGCCTTCCGAACTATTTGTTGGTTACAGAAGACATTAAGGTCTCTCCGTTTCACACCAATAATTTTCAGAACAGATTTTTACAATATTGTTCAGGCTATTCCTGTCTTTAACTGTCAGATTGGGAAACCAACAGATTCGGTTTAATATAAGTTCAGTGATTCAGGTCAAATGATTGTGAAATAATGATTATGTTAAAACACAACCAACACCATCAGATGACCTTTGTTTATTGTTCATCTGGCTGTTATAACTCATGTACAGCAAACAAACAAAATCTAAAGTTAATAAGTTAATGGTCAAGAGCCCAACTAAAACACACACTTATCTCCATAATGGTGACTTAAACATTCCGGTTTTCTCCTTCAGAGATTCTGCTTGTTAACATCAGGTGTCTTCAATAATGCTCAGTCATCACTCAGTTATTCACTTAATTAACTCATTAGCTCAGAGTTTAATTGGGTCGCTTAAAATGTCCAAATTCCATGATGTTGAAGTTACATGAACATATTATGTTTGTTTAACGAAACATAGTTATGTGGAACCGGTGGAACCTGTTTACATAAAAAAGTTAAGTAAAGCCAACATATCATTTTTTTGAGTGCAGGGAATTTTACTGTCTACAGAAAGATATATAAGAAGACACAGTTTGTGTAAGTTCATTTAAATCAGGGCAGGAACTATAAAACACATTCCAGTCTGTGCATTCAAAACATGCTTGTAAGCTGGCAATGCCATTTTCAGTCCAGCATTTCACCGTCTTAACAATCTTCTCCTGTCGCTTACAGATGGATTTATAAGTAGGTATCAGGAGGACACTATTATGGTAAGATGCACCAAAAGCAGGCTTGGGCATGGATTTAAAAGCACCCGGCACTGAGCCGAGGCATAAGTCAATGATGGAGTTGTTCATGGTTGTTGCATAAGTAATATACTGCTCATATGTTATCAATGTCTTATGTATCTGGCAGTGGTTAAAATCTCCCATAACAAATTTTGGAGCATCGGGTGAGAGAGCATCGAGTCTAAACTAATATAGAGCCCAGTTTAGGTTTACTTTATTAATTATAGCAGCACTGGCCTTGTTCGCCGGCCCAAAGTTGCAAGGGTGGTTTTGCGGCTCACAGGCACCAGGGGGGTGCGAGACGACCACCATTCAACACGAAATCAGTAATATAAACATTACAATGACTCCAAAGCTGTTCGGTTTAGGTAAAAAAGTTACTTAGTTCACCTTTAACAATTTATTTTGTTGAGTGTAATTTCATTATTATTATTTATTAGTATTCATAATCAGTTGCATTATCTTATGAAGTTTAAAATGCATGAGTTAGACTATAGATTGCATGGACACATGTGTTTAAGGAACATATTTTAGACACAAGGAGGGTAGCTGGGAGGCAATGTTGTTTTCGTCAACGATGACGATAACGAAATGATTTCGTTGACGCACTTTTTTTTTATGACGATAACGCGACGATGACTAGCTAAAAATAGCTCTAAGGTGACTAAAACATGACGAGACGTTTTCGAGTTTTCGTTGACAAGACGAGACGGAACGAAAATGACTGACGTTCGCAATGCATGTCATTTCTGCCTATTTTGCGTGAAATCTGTCTGTTTTGAGCTAAAAAAGTATCAGCAATGCTGCCGCTTCCTATCATTCCCAGATAGCAACATTGTTTCGGCCCAGATCCGGCCCACATCTGGCACTTGTGGGATGCGGATCTGGCCCACATGCAGCGTGGAATGACGGCCCTTGGGTGGCCCACTCCTGTTTGCCAGATCTGGGCCACAAGTAGGCCATAGCAATGCCACATGTCAGCCAAGAGCAAAGAAATAAACCAGAACTGGACCTTATCTGAGCCACAAAATCTGTGTATATTAAATATTAAGTAATTGTAGCCTTAATAAGCCTGTTAACAAGCAGAATCACTGAAGGAAAGAAGAGAACAGAAAAAGAGACGAGCAGAAAAACAAGAACTGACTTCAGACACAGTCTTTGATGAAATCACTTGAAGATAAAAGAAGACATTAAATCTGAAGATCTCAGCAGAGGAGGATTAAACAACTCCACAAACAGCATTACCAGCTTCACTTATTACTAACCAGACTGACTTTATTTCTGTCAGACTTCTACAGAAGTTTTTATTGAGAATTAACAGAGGTTTAACTCTGTTTCATTTGAAGTCACCATAACAGTGATTAGAGTTTCCATTAGTTGGGGTCTTAACTCTTAAATTATCTTTTGTCTTTTTTTGGCTGCTGTGACAGTGTTTAGTCAAACACATTTGCAGCAGCAGCAAAGAAAGCTAAAGTGAAATGAGATCATGTTATAATTGTTACCTGTTGATGGTTTTATAATCATCAAGAATTAACTTGATTCACTGATGTCTTTGGAATCTAACAATTGTGTTGATCCAATAATACACAGCATAATCCCAGTTTTAAATTAACTCTGCTCAGTGTTTATATGAGTCCACACTCAGAGAGTGTTAAATGAACACTGAAGCAGTGCTAAAGTCAATGAGATCGTTAAGTGGTTAATTGAGTGATAATTGAGCATTATTGAAGACACCTGATGTTAACGCAGAATCACTGAAGGAGAAAATCGTAATTGGTATGTTACCATTATGGAGATCAGTGTTTGCTTTAGTTGGGCTGTTGACCCTTAATTCATTAACTTTATATTTTGTTTGGCTGTTGTACCTGAGTTATAACAGCCTGATGAACAAAGAGAAAAGATGATATGATGGTGTTGGTTGTGTTTTAACATAATCAATAGTTGGCCTGAATCACTGAACTCATTGGGCGCATAATTTCAGAGTTAAATTTACCTTATGGATTATAGCAGCACTGTCCTTGTACAGTATGCATTTTTAGCCTTTTCAATTAAGTCCAAATGATCAAATCAATAAAAAAAAAATAAAAAAACCTTCTAAAAAATATTTCAGGTAGGCACATACAGACATCAAGAATTAGCGTATGAATCTCAACAGTGGTGACAAACAGATCACCTCTGAACATTATTTATTCATGTAGCAATGCATGATGGGAGCCATGAATGAGATTTGATTGGTGGAATCTAGAATACACTGCAAAATGCTTTATAATTGTCACCATTGTTGAGATTCACAGGCTGATTCTTGATGTCTGTGTAAAAAAAAAAGAAAAAAAAGTTTTGTATGAGATTAAGTTAAGAAATTATTTGGATTACATTGTAAAAGTTACAAATATTATGCTTTTCAAGGAAAGTGCTGCTATAATCAATAAAGTAAACGTAATTGGGCTCTAAATGAGTTCAGTGATTCAGGTCAAATGATTGTGAAATAATGATAATGTTCAAACACAACCAACACCATCATACCACCTTTTCTCTTTGTTCATCTGGCTGTTATAACTCATGTACAGCAGCCAAACAAAATCTAGAGTTAATAGCTTAAAGGGTCAACAGCCCAACTAAAGCAAATACTGATCTCCATAATGGTAACATAACAATTACGATTTTCTCCTTCAGTGATTCCGCTTGTTAACATCAGGTGTCTTCGATAATGTTCAATTATCATTCCATTAATCACTTAATTATCTCATTAACTTTAGCCCTGCTTCAGTGTTCATTTAACACTCTCTGAGTGTGGACTCATATAAACACTGAGCAGTGTTAATTTAACACTGGGGGATTTTGCTGTGTATTAATGGATCAACACAATTGTTAGATTCCAAAGACATCAGTGATTCAAGTTATTTCATGATGATTATAAAACCATCAACAGGTAACAATTATAACATGATCTCATTTCACTTAAGCTTTCTTTGCTGCTGCAAATGTATTTGACTAAACACACTGTCACAACGGCCAAAAAATTACAAAACATTAAGAGTTAAGAGCCCAACTAATGGAAACACTAATCACTGTTATGGTGACTTAAAATGACACATAATAGAGTTAACCCTCTGTTTATTCTCAATAAAAACTTCTGTAGAAGTCTGACAGAAATAAAGTCAGTCTGGTTAGTAATAAGTGAAGCTGGTAATGCTGTTTGTGGAGTTGTTTAATCCTCCTCTGCTGAGATCTTCAGATGTAATGTCTTCTTTTCTCTTCAGTTGATTTCATCTAAGACTGTGTCTCAAGTCAGTTGTAGTTATTGTGTTTCTGCTCCCCTCTTTTTCTATTCTCTTCTTTCCTTCAGTGATTCTTCAGTGAACAGGCTTGAGATGACTCCACATTTAATATACACAGGTTTTGTGGTTTAGATAAAGTCCAGTTCTGGTTTATTTCTTTGCTCTTGGCTGACATGTGGCATTGCTATGGCCTGCTTGTGGCCCAGATCTGGCAAACAGGAGTGGGCCACCCAAGGGCCGTCATTCCACGCTGCATGTGGGCCAGATCCGCATCCCACAAGTGCCAGATGTGGGCCGGATCTGGGCCGAAACAATGTTGCTATCTGGGTTGTTTTGGGTACCGATGCCGCGCGCGCACCAGATTCCACACAACAACACACCTGTGGCTGCTAGTCACTCGCCACACATCTTCGAAGGACCATGGCGGCGAAACCAATAAACGGGCTTGGTGGTCGGAAACGACGAGATGATTTATGGACATACTTTCAGTTTCAGTATAATCCAGCGGTTCTCAAAGTGTGGGGCGCACCCCACTGGCGTGACAGGTCTCCTCCAAACGGGAGGAAATTTTCCGTTTTATGCCTTTTTATCTTTATTCGTTCATGCCGAGTCCGAATCATCAAATTCATCTTTGCAGCGAAACCCGAAACCACCAGTTTATTAATAAACAATTAAATGTCTCCTTGCTATTTTTTTACACATTCATAATCATTACTTTTGCCGGTTCTTTGTGACAAGCTTTATGCGTGCGGTCGTGCGGCTATAACGCTCAATATCCCGTATAGCCTATTTAAGTAATTAAATTAATATAAAGGGGCGATTTGTCCACTATGGCTTAAATGAACAACTACTAGTCGACTAGAATAAAAACTTTAGTCGGAGGCAGCTCTTATTCCACATATTCTCGAACCAGCAGGCCATTCTGTGTTGAGCGCGCGACCCTGAGCTGAATGAGCGAGCCGAGAAATATTCAGAAATGCACTCTCCGCTCACATGCTCTGATCGGAACAAAGGAATAATAAAGTAATGAATCATTAGTTTATTTCTTATACACTGCCCATACACTACCCATCATTTAATCCCATATCAACACAGTATGTTATGTCTATTTTATCTATTTAAAAATGTATATATATATATATATATATATATCACGTTTTTAAGTAGGCTAAAGGCAGAGAGCTGTGTGCATTCTTCTTCCCTTTGCCACATCATATCTCTGTGAGATGGGCTTTTCAGCTGTTTCAGTTTCACTGAAAACAAAGTACAGATCTCAGCTGAACATTGAGCATGACTTTTGAGAAATTGTGCAATTCAAAACAGGCTCATTGCAGCCACTAATGCAGGGATAAATAGACCTGTCTTGCCAAATGGATTTCTATTCTTTTCTTTTTTTTTAACAGATTGCAAAGTGGCACTTTAATTCTTTTCTATTTTTGAACTTCGATACCAATTTTGACACAGCCGCATTTTATTTTCTCTATTTTTTAAAGACTTTTTTTTTTTTCCTAAAATTGACAAACTTGATTAAAACCTTTTTGCGTTTTCGGCGACTAAAACTTGACTAAAACCTTTTTTTGTTTTCGTCGACTAAAACTTGACTAAAACTATTACGTTTTTAAGTGACTAAAATGTGACTAAAACTAAAAAGCATTTTCGTCCAAAAGACTAAGACTAGACTAAGACTAAAAGGGCTGCCAAAAACAACACTGCTGGGAGGATGATGTATTCTGCTTGAAGGTATGAGTAAAATGTAATGTTCACTTAGCAGCAGGGCCGGTTCTAGACATTTGGAGACCCTAGGCAATATTCATGTTGGAGGCCCCCCACCACCAATAAAAAACTCTTGAAACAAATATGATTCCTAACCTTTTAATTTATAAAACATTTAATTTTAAATGTTGTATATTTTAACTTACACATTAGGCTACATAAGTTTGGACACATTACCATTTTTTATGTTTTTGAAAGAAGTCTCTTATGCTCATCAAGCCTGAATTTATTTGATCAAAAATACAGAAAAATAATATATAGTGAAATATTATTAAAATTTTAAATAATGCTTTTCCTATTTTCCTATACTTTAAAATATATTTCTGTGATGCAAAGCTGAATTTAGTGTCACATGATCCTTCAGAAAACTTTATAATATTCTGATTTATTATCGAATGTTAGAAATTTTGCTTAATATTTATTTTATAACCTGTGATACTTTTTTCAGGATTTTTTTTATTATTAAAAAGTTGTTTTAAAAAAGTCTTCACTATCACTTTTTATATATTTAACACATCCTTGCTGAATATTCCTGTTTTTTTTTTTTCTGTATTTTTGATCAAATAAATGCAGGCTTGTAGCATAATAAAAAACATCTTTCAAAAACATTAAAAATAGTAATTGGTCCAGACTTTTTACCAGTAGGCTACTGTATTAATCAAACTTCATCTAAGGGAATCTCTTTTTTTGTTTAATGAAGATGTTATTGTTATTGTTATTTTGCTGTTTTAATCAATTTATTCACAGTTCCAGAATACCACTTCAGTGATATATGCTTTTATCATTTTTTTCATAGCTGCGGTATGGGCAGGATTTTCCCCTCCCATTTAATCAATATTGACTGCAGAGATTGTCATATTATTAATATAAGTAATATGATATTATGCATTGCATTGTTAGCTTAAATATGCTATACACAAATCAAGTGGAAGAGAAAGACACGATCGCTACTGATTAGAAAAAAAAAATTCTGAACTGATATTATTGTGCTGGTATTATGTTAATATGTTGGTAGTCTATGTTAATGTTTAATGTTCAGTTGGACATTTAGAGTTTTTTTCTGTTATTGAATGTTGTGGTTCATTGTGATGAAGAGCTCTTGTGCTCAAGCCCTGTTCACACCGGGACGAATTTCGCGCGCGATATTCACCGACGTTTAACGCCTCGTGACTAAACAAAGGGCGTCAATGTGAGTGTTCACACCGACGCGAAAAACGCCACGTGTAAAAGCGTCATTTTTTAAAAAACGCCTCGGGTTCATTTTTTTAATTTGACGCACCGCGTCAAAAACTATCCGACCAATGAGATTGCCGCTTTTGCTCACGTGTCGAGTAGCATCTGCCTGCAGTCCCGGAGGCTGCATTTTCAGGACCCCACTTCTAGGACCGCATTTCTAGGACCCTAAGTAAGTAAGTAAGTAAGTAAATTTTATTTATAAAGCACATTTAACCATAGCGAAGCTATCCAAAGTGCTGAACAAAGTAATGTAAAATAAATAAATAAAAACACAGAAGCATAAAACCAAACAAAAACAAAACATTGAGACAGGATATCAAGTATCAAACGCCAGGCAATAGAGATATGTTTTCAATTTTGATTTAAAAGTACAAATGGAAGGTGCAAGGCGGATGTCCAAAGGCAATTGATTCCATAGACGGGGGGCGGCAACTGAAAAAGCTCTGTCTGCCTTAGTTTTTAAACGGGAGCGGGGAATTGATAATAGAGCCTTGTCTGCAGATCTTAATCTGGATGGTGGTAGAGGAGTAAGAAGATCAGTAATATAAAATGGAGCATGATTATTAAGAGCTTTAAAAACAAACAACAAAATTTTAAACTGAATTCTAAAATGGATCGGGAGCCAATGAAGGGACGCTAAAATTGGGGTGACATGATCAAATTTCTTTGTCCCGGTCAGCAGCCTTGCAGCTGCATTTTGTACCAACTGGAGTCGAGCAAGTGATGACTGCGGAAGACCCAGATACAAAGAATTACAATAATCTAAGCGTGAGGTAATAAAAGCATGAATAACCTTCTCCAAGTCTTGTGCTGACAGAAACGATTTAATATTTGAAATAATCCGCAATTGATAAAAACTATTCCTAACAACAGAATTTATTTGTTTAGTTAAGCACAATTCTGAGTCCATGATGACACCAAGGTTCCTAACCTGGGAGGAAACAGAAGGAAAATAATTGCTTAGCTCCATAATAGTACTGCTCCTCAATTTTGGGGAACCAAAAACAATAGTTTCCGTTTTGTCCTCATTAATTTGGAGAAAGTTAAGCGCTAACCATTTCTTAATGTCCCCAATGCATTCCAACAAAGGTTGAATTGAATCACCAGCTTTCAACGGCAGGTACAGCTGTGAATCGTCTGCATAAAAATGAAATGATACATTGTGCTTCCTAATAATATCCCCCAATGGACGCATATACAAATTAAAAAGAAGGGGACCCAAAATAGAGCCCTGCGGAACTCCACTAATAATAGGAGCAGAAGATGAAGAAAATGTACCCATCTCCACAGAAAAAGACCTGTTGTTAAAATAAGATCTAAACCACTGTAAGGCCGTACCCTTGATACCGAAGAAATGCTTCAAACGCCAAATAAGAATGCTATGGTCTACAGTATCAAAGGCAGCCGTAAGATCAAGTAGGATCAAAACGGCATTTTTACCGGCGTCAACTGCGAGTAGAATGTCGTTGAACACTTTTAGCAATGCAGACTCTGTGCTATGATGGGCAGTGAAACCAGATTGAAAAGGTTCTAGTAAATTTGCAGCATTTAAAAACGAGTGCAATTGAGACAGGACAACTTTTTCTAAAAGTTTTGATAAAAATGATAACTTAGAGACAGGCCGAAAATTATGAAAGCAACCCTCATCCAAACCTTGTTTCTTAAGCAAAGGCTGAACAACCGCATGCTTGAAACTATTCGGAACTATCCCAGTGTCCAAAGACGAATTAATCAACGCTTGGACACTGGGGCCAATTATAGGAAAAGCCGCTTTTAAAATATCAGAAGGTATTACATCAATTGTGGAGGTAGTTGTTTTCATCTTGTTAACCACTTCACAGAGTTCCATTAAAGAGACATGCGCAAAATTATAAAAGAAAAACGGACTTAACAGCGAATTTGAAGACTGATCTGGAAGCTGTAAAGTGAAAGATGAACGAATAGCTAACACTTTATTAGCAAAAAACGTTAAAAATGTCTCACAACGTTCAGCCGAGGGTTCCCCGCGAAATTGACACCTTGGACTAATTACAGAGTTTATCGCAGAAAATAAAATCTTAGGTCTATGACAGTGTTTATCAATTAAATCAGAGAAATATTTAGATCTAGCTAACTTAGCAGCACTCTGAAACTTAACCAAACACTCCTTGAAAATCTCAAATGATACAGTTAAACGATCATGCTTCCATTTCCTCTCTGCTTTACGACACGCCTGTCTGAGACAGCGAGTATCATTATCCAGCCAATAGTACGATTTTTGCTTTGGTTGTTTTATCTTAAAAGGGGCAATAGAATCTAAAATATCAGAACAAGATGCATAAAAAAGAGAGAATAAATCGTCAGGCCCGATGGAAGGCTTAGCATTCAAGATCAATCCTTCAACTGCATGAGCTAAATATTTCTCACTAAACTGAGAGGCTGTAAGTGAGTTTATGAAGCGATAATAAGAGCCTGCAGATCTATTCACTGCAACAGAGCTCACAACGGGAATCGTAAAAACAATGGGCTTATGATCAGAAAAGGATTGATCTTCAATACATACATTATCGACAGAGAACCCAGATGACATAATAAGGTCTAGAGTATGACCAAGGACATGTGTTGGTTGGTTCATATGTTGAATAAAACCAAATGAGTCCAGGACATTACAAAACTCAGCAACCAGGGGACGCCCAGGGCAGCAAACATGCACATTAAAATCACCTAATAATAACATATAGTCATACAATGGAACAACATAAGTTAAAAAATCTGAAAAATAATTTACAAAAGCACTGCCCGAATTAGGTGGCCTGTAAATAAGAGCACAGAATAGCACAAAGGAGGCAGACTGTAATGTTACACACTGTACCTCAAACGACGAGTAGCTCCGAACAGAAACAGTGTTAATTTTAACTGTTTGTTTAAAAACCATAGCAACACCACCACCCCTACCAGCAGATCTTGGAGTACTAATAAAGCAACAGTTTGAAGGACAAAGTTCCTCAAAGACTGACAACTCACCAACGGCGGCCCAGGTCTCCGTCAGAAATAAAATATCCAAGTTACGTCTGGTGAAAAAGTCATTTAGAATAAAAGTTTTGTTGCATATGGACCTAGCATTGACTAGGGCCATGTTCATAGGTGGGTGTGATGACAAAGCCGAATCCCAATGAATCCAGTCCAGTTGACGTAGATTTTGACAGTTCACTCCTCTCTGGCGAATCCGTAAACGCGGGGGAGCAGAGTAGGTAGATGAGTGAGTGAAGGCCGGGAAAACAGGAAGATGAAAAGCATATCTATAATCCCATGAGCGTCGCATCAAATGAAGGCCCTCCAAGCTTATAGTAGCCGAGGGAAACTCCATCGTAGGTTGTCTGGAAGAAACGATCGCCCGTCTGATTCTCACCCGTACACCACCACGACTACCTCTCTTCCTGCGGCGCTTCCTTGGAGGAGGAACGCAGCAAGGTAGCCGGCGAGCGCACTCAACCACAGGATGGTTGGACGAGGATTGAGAACAAAAATGCAGAGCAGGACAAAATCCACGGAAATCTCCCATGCGGCTTTGAATATTAAATAAGTCTTGACGATCATAAGTCAACACTGAGACTACATGATACCAGTGTAACACTGTATAAAATACAAACAGTACAAATGTCAGACGAACAGGTATCATAGGTACAACAAACTGAGACAAACGAGAGAGACGGCAAGCCGAGTGCACTGGCGCCATCTTCCATCCGAGATCAAAAACCCGATTGTAATCGTATATCAACCCTAGTTTTTTTAGTGACAGCGCCACCTACCGAATTAGAGGACCAGCGAAGATGGATGACATTCAGAGTGTGAGTATCAAATGCGAATCAATTATTCTTTGTTTAACTTTAAAAACAATTGTGATGCATTTCATTGGAAAGTTAACGTTGCCAACGTGCTGGTGATTTGCTAAACAGTCTTGAATGCATAGCCATCATATATTAGCCTCTAATACTGGACAATTAATTGTTGAACTGTTGCATGATAAGCATGTGTTGACTTATTTACAGCACAATAAACTGTAGCATGTTCGTTCTGAAAGCTTGTTAATTACTCATTGTTTTTCCATTTTAATTCAGTTAAAATAATCTTAATGTTTTCACTGTCACGTGCTCACAGTCAGCCTGTTTAACGTTACCCACAATACATGTTATGTGTCTCTTCATTTTGACATGGTTTTATAAAGTTGGTAGTGCTGCTGCATACATCACAATGTGTGCTTTAAATCTTATATACACGGTCAGGAAAAGTGGTGTCAATAATGTTATTTCTATTCAGATTTCTTGCATCTCTCTCTATTATTTTTTTTTTCTCAGTTCAGATGGGCTTTATTGACTTGAGTGTTTCTAGAACCTTTGTTCCCACAACATCAAAAATTCTAAATATTTTTTTTCCAAATCTTTGAACAGTATGCAATAATTGTATTATAAACATTAATTGGTATGAAGATTGATATAATTATTTTTATCATTATCATTACTCTGTGGTAACTAAGAACTTTTTAAATATGAAATTTAAAATTAGAGAGTAGAACATGTTCAACTAAATGTTCCTTATTTAATTCACTTCTCTTTCTCTCTCTTAGGAGTCAGTGATGATGTTGTCCATGTGTTTGTCCATCCATTGAAGTTTTGTCTATGTGGTTCACGTCATGATCAATTTTGTTTTTGTGTGTTCAAGTTCAGTTGTTATATATTATTTTGTAAAATATTTAGTGTGTTCAAGTTCAGGTGTTATATATTATTTTGTAAAATACACAATCTTAAATCTACCCCCAGAGTCATCCTTGTCTTCCCTCTGTACTTAAAAATGTGGTCCATCTAGTGACTGAAAAAGCTATGACATGTTGAATCCTTGTTTATTTTACTTGAGTTATTATAGTATGCTACTTAGACCCAATCATTCATTTATCAACATTCCTAGGAACCTGGTTTAATTGCAATAAAGAAAGTAGTATTTGGGTCTAATACAACTTTAAAAAAAACCCTCTAATGTAGTTCAAACTGGGTGGAAATACTGTCTTGGTGGCACTTTTTTCGGTCCTCCAAAACTAGGGTCCTGGAAATGCGTTCCTGGGACTGCGGTTCTCCGACTCGGTAGGTGGCGCTGCTACAAAAAACTAGGGTCCTAGAAACAGGGCCGTCCATAAGGGGGGATAAAGGGGAACGTTTTCTGGGGCCCAGCCGCTAGGGGGGGCCCATGCAGTCCAGCAATAATTATGTTCATCCTAAATATAAGCAAAGGTTACCATGTTTTATTTTTAACCAAAATAGCACCATTTATTGTAGAAAGTGAGAAAAAATGCATTTTATTTAATGTTGCTTGAGTAAAATGTAGCCTGTGTCATAATGAAACACCCCTCTCCTGAAAATGGTCTGAGTAGGCTATTTTTTGTTGTACGTAACGCAAAGTCAAAACGCCAGTGCTTCGCGGCAGTTCGCGGTCAGCAGCGCAAGTGAGTGACACATGATGGAGTGCGCGAATTGACGCGGTAAGACCATAGACAGTAAAAGAAAAAGTAAGACCTATTGCTCACCATCTCCCCAGTGTGATTAAAGCAATCGATTGCCTAAAATCGTCCTGTAAATTATCTAATGAGGCCTTATCAGATGCGCGAGGACTGAGATAATTTCATGTCATTTACAGCAGTTGTCATGTGCACTGTCCGGCTAAAACTACTCCAACATACACTGTAAAACCTAACAGTTTTTTGGACTAAATTAAATTGAGTTTACTGGGCTCAAATATTACCGAAAGCTATGTGGACACAAAGACTGAAACAGAACTCAAATGTTATGAGTTATGGAACATTCTTGATCCCAGAATGATAATTGAATGATAATTGTATAGTTAAGTTACTAATTAAGAGATGATTGAGCATTAGTGATGAACACCTGCTGTTATTAAGCAGAATCACTGAATGAAAGAGAAACAAGGTTTAAGGTCACCATGATGGAGATCAGCGTTTGCTTTAGTTGGGCTCTTGACGCTTGACATTTGCACATATGCTTTTCTTTGGCTGCTGTAATTCATTTTAAAAACACATGTATTATGGCAGAGAGATCAAGGAAAAGTATGATACGGTGATGTTGGTTAATGAATGATGATGATGATGATGATGATGATGATCATCATTTAGTGACTTGACTGACTGATCTCAATCAGAGTCTAAGCTCTGATTAAAAGGGTAAAATTCTTAGTTTAATTCTAAACTGTGATGCTATAGCATAAGAGAAAACCATGTTATAGATCATTTGGACGATTTTACAGATGGTTTGTGCACAAAAACAAACAAACAAGAAAATACATTGCATTACAATGAATAACACAGACATCAAGAATCAGGATATGAATCTCAAGAATGGTGACCATTTGAAAAAAACAATTCATGCTGCAATGCATGCTGGGTAATACCATAATACACAACGCATACACAGCTTCCAGCATTCATTGCAGCATGAATAGTTTTTGAAAGGTCACCACTGTTGAGATTCATATACTGATTCTTGATGTGTAAGTCAGCATGATACCATAGAGGTTTTTAAAATCTGATTGTCACAACATTTGGCCTTACAGCAGAATCACTGCAACTTATTAAGAGTCATACAAGTAATACATCACCTTTTTAATCAGAGATTAGTACAGACATCAGAGAATCAAGACACTAAATGATGATTCATAATTTCATAAATCATTGTCGAAACACAACCACATGCTCACATTGGCTTTTGTGCCATAACAAATGCGTGTCATAAACACTCAGTTACAGCAGCCAGAGGAACAACTGTTGTTATAAAGTCAAGGGTCAAGAGCCCAACTAAAGCAAACACTGACCACTATCATGGTGTCTTTAAATAAAACTCAATAAATCATCTTCATCTAGACCTCTGTACATTCACAATAAAAACTTCTGTAGACGCATGATAAAACTCAAACTGGTTGGTAATAAGTGAAGCTGGTAATGCTGTTTGTGGAGATGTTCAATTCTCCTCTGCTGAGATGTTTAGAGGTTTAAACATATTATCTTCAGTTGATTTCATCGAATGTCGTGGTTGGAAGTCAGTTGTAGTTCTTGTGTTCATCTTTCCTTCAGTGATTCGGCTGATTAACAGCAGGTGTTCATCTCTAATACTCAACCATCACTTAATTAATCACTTAACTAATCACTTAACTAATCACCTAATTAATCACTCAACTGAAAAAAAATCAGAGTACTCATAACTTTTGTGTTTTTATAAACTTAAAAGAATTTATGTAATCAGTTACATCAAATGTAATGAGTTAGCTTAACTCATTGGATTTGACTTTGTGTGTGATGGTGTGAGCTAGCAGTAACTGCAAGTGCTCTGAGTTCATTTAAAGTTTGTCATTTCACTGTTTTTACTCAATAAAGTGAAGTTTAAGCTTTATTTAGTATTTAAATGCAGTGTAAAGTTTAATTGTGTATTCAGAATTATTATTGTTTTAGTGACTCAATGAAAATAAGTTCAGAGCACTCATAACTATTGTTTTTATTAAACTTAAATTGTTTTAGGTAATCAGTTTCCTCAAATAAAATGAGTTAGCTGAACTTGTTGGGTTTTACAGTGTATCGAAGATAGGATGGAATTTGCTTCTGCAGAGTGGCAACCTTATGGTGTGTTCACACCGAACGCGAATAGAGCGTCAAATACGCGTCTAGTTAGACGCTTGAATCTTCCACTCAAGTTCAAATTTTTCAACTTGCGCGGAAGACGTTCGCGGCAAACGCGTCGCCCAATTCGCGTCATTCGCGACGCCCGGCGCGAATGATGTGTCTATTCGCGTCTTTGCATTGACTTTGTATGTAATCTACTCGTGCAAATAATTAAATTCGCGTTCGGTGTGAACACACCATATTGGACAGGTCGCGGGAATGAGTTGTTTCATGACAATTTTTATTTGCCTGAGCGGTGCGGCCAGAGACATTTTGGGCGCTGCGACATATTAAATATATTATAAATTGTTTTTTCCGCGTGAGAAATACAATATGCGGCGGGAGTGCGTGACAAAAGACCGAAATTAGTGACTGTCATGCTCAATGCGTGACACTTGAGAGCCCTGTGTGTGTGTGTGTGTGTGTGTGTGTGTGTGTGTACCCCATCACAGAGTAAGTCTCTCTCAGTTAAATATGTGTTAATGTAGGAGAGAAAGAGAGCACACGCATGATATGAGTAGCCTATTGCAGATTTGGGGAGGGCCCATTCACTGGACCTTTTCAGGGGCCCAGTCATTTCTGTGGGCGGGCCTGCCTAGAAATGCGGTCCTAGAAGTGGGGTCCTGAAAATGCAGCCTCCGGGACTGCAGGCAGATAATATTGCACGTGTCTGGAGCTTCTGAAGTTACAGTAAAACACAACTTGGGGGCGCTCAAACACAAAACGGTCTTGCCGCGCACACATACGTAACGGCGAAGAAGATATACGCCAAGTAGCGTCTACACTGCCGGGAAGAAATAAGACGAGGAAGATGCAAGGCAAGATGAATGTAGAGCTGCTGGTCTCGTTGGTGTCGGAACATAAATAACTATATGACAAACGCGACAGCGACTACAAAAATCTTAATAAAAGAGAACTGTTATGGAGTGGTATTGCAGAGCAAATGGGCGCCATCTAATGTCGGAATGAATTTGCATATTCACTCGGCTCATCGTCAGCGAAAATCGTTTGGGTGTGAACACAAAAAACGCGTTGAAAAACGCTGGCGAATAACGCGAGCCGATATTCGTCCCGGTGTGTACGAGCCTTCAGACTGTGGACACTCAGTGTTTAATGCTCAATACTGACATCAGTCTATTGGGTAGTTCATATATACATATATATTGTGCATAATGATGAATGACTATTTAATTTAATTGAAGAAATATTTACACACAATTTAATTTAGATTTTAAATTAAATAAGGGTAATGAATTAATTTTGTTTGTGTGCATTTACATCAAGGTGGAAATCATTTAAAAAAAAAGAAACAAAAAAGATTATATCAAACTTAAGAAATGTTACATTTCTGGAGAAATCAGGTTATATACTGAAAAAAAATGATTCTGACCCCTTGTAACTTACATATTTTTATCTGGTTAATTTCACTGATTTTAATCTGTTATTTAATCCTACTTATTTTTTATTAATAGTTTTCAAATGCACTGCCCCTTGTTTAAAACAAGTTAATTTCATTAAATTAAAAGTAATTCGAAAAAAAATATGTTTAATTTAATTTCCATATACTGTCCGGTCTGCGCATGATTAATTTTCACTCGTTTATCATGTAGTGGTGCTGTAAATAGCTGAAGATTTACATATGCCAAGTGGGCCTACTTGTAAGTGGTGTGATAGAAGTTCAAGACTCTAGGCACATTTGTTTATAAATATCTCACACAGCAATTATGAGAACAGCAAAATGAAAATAAACAAAAACCACCCATCAATGTCTAGAACTCTTGATTAGTTTGATTCCTTAATAACCCATTGGATGAATTGCAAAGCGTGTGCAAGTTTATTCTCTGGAAGGCAAGATACACGAATAAACAAGGTATGCAAAGTGGCGAAATTGAGGAACAGGGTCTGACCCCATAGGCAATATATTTTCCCTTTAAGGTTGAGTCACAGAACATCACTGGAACAGAGCAATACATCCGCACCGTGCAAACTTGAACTAATATAAACTTCTACTTATGATTCATTTTCACACTTTTATCACATAGTGACGAGTGACGCTTTAAATGCCAAAAGAGTTACATATACCAATTCTTTTTTTCAGGTTGGTTGAATTCAGTTATAATCAGTAATCTTAATGTATTTAATTTCAACAAAACCAGTTATTGTAGATGTTACCACATGAAGTACATTTTCTAAGTTCAACTGACACAATATTTTTTCAGAGTACATTACCAATTGCAGCCGTCGCCGGTGAGACAGTTGAAAAGGCCAAGTAAAGTTTTAGGACATCTAAAAAATAATTATAAATTCAATTAATCAACATGTTAAGGACACAATAAAATAGTCAAATAAATATATATAAATATAAGCTTGTACTTAAAGTAATAATCACCCAAAAATGAAAATTATGTCATCATGACTTTTTCTTTCAAATAAATTTTCCTGTCTATCCTACAAATTCTTATTATTCTCACACATCTTTTCCACATGATGAAACTCTTAAGCCTTTTCTGTTCAAACTAACAAAAAAGCACCATTGCAGCACTACAGTATAATCTATACTGTATATACAGTATGATTTGTGTTTCATATTCCAAATCTTCTGAAGTCAAACAGCAGCTTTATGTGAAGAGCAGAATGAAATGAAATAAGTTTTTGTTGTTTTGAGTGGATTTACAGATAAATCAATCACATTGTTGTAATAATATAAATGAATGCATGAATGACCATTTGATTCAGGAATTCTAGAGGTTTCAACAGAAAGAAAAGTAGTTTCTCCTAAACAGATCCTAAAATGCAAAAAAACAAATTTTTGCCTGAGTGACTTGAGCCCAAAGCAAATATCGGGTCTGTTTCTGTATCATAATTTATGTTACATTAACAACTTTACTCCTGCTCCTAAACAGATCGAGACACATGAAGTGATGTGAAGGATAATGCTGATGTGATGACAAGTGAATTAGATCCTGACACAAAAGCAATAAACACTGTTCAGACTTACACAGAATAACAGAGATGAGAGTCTGTGGTTTTATAAAACCTGAAATATGAAGAAAAAGTCAATAAAACAACTGAAATTGTATTGGATTGAGTCTGAGAAAACTACATTCATCATACGTTCACAGTTCATAAGGTTTTTGGAGCAATGAGAGACAAACTTTAAACACAAGAAGAATCCTCACCTTTATGAAAGGAAGCCATTGTCAGTTTTGACAGTCCAGTTTATTTGTTTATTCACAGACCAGTTCAGAGGACGAGTATCCTTTACAGTTATAGAATAAACAAATTAGCCATTGCATTGACGCATGACTTTGTTTTCTCTTTGTTTCAAACACACGTTAAAAACATTCCACATCATTTACAATTTTGTATTAGAGTTAAAATTGAGAATTTTAAACCGTTAATGTCAAAGCATTATGCAATACGTTGAAAAGACGTCCACTGAGGAGCCAGAATGAAAGTTTTTATGACGTCTTTTTTTGACGTGTTCTGCACGTCCGATATAGACGTTCATCGAACCTTCGTACAAGTTTAAAAACTAGTTCAAATGTGGCCATCGTGGACATATTTTCAACATCATTTATGGTCTCATTTAGACAATTTATACTGTTTCTGGACCAAATAAACACTCAGGATGCATTAAATTAAAACTCAAATCAAAACTTCAATGTTATTTCCTTACATTGTTTAGATGAGGTTTAGAAGTTATTTGTTTTCATTTTAAGTAACCATTGTGGCTGTTGTAACTGTGTGTAAAATACAATGTGTTTGGCAGAGAAAGCCAATAAAAGAATGATTGGCTGTCATCAGCTTGTTTATAGTCTATTGTTAAAGACTATAAACGATTGTTGTAGTCAATAATCGTTTATAGTCTATTGACATTTTTTTTAAACACTTTCCAATAAAGTTCTGTAAAGCATATTTGAATTTTATGATATTAGCTTTAAAATGCAGTATCCTGAAAACGGGCGTTTCATTTTTTTTTTTTGCTGAGTTTATATAAACTCAGCAAAAAAAAAATGAAACGCCCATTTTCAGGATATGTATATATATGTATATATATATATATATATATATATATATATATATATTATACATTTCAGTTTTTATGAATAAATTGTGTCAAAGTTTGTACATTTCTTACTGTGTTTAAGAGCCCTTACCTGCCCGAAACTTTAATCTAATTACTCAACTACTACACACAAATTACCCATGATCACACATCAACATGCAGTGTGTTTGATATACAGAGACTGATGAGGATCATTATGAGCAGAAAGAAGATCTTACCTGATGTGCTGATATACAGTGATCCTCGCTGACTGCTTAACTAAGCTAATATTGTTTGTGTTGAGATGTTTATTGTGAAGCTATCTGTCCATTATCAGGAATAATGAGCCCACTGTTTCCTTATTACAAATTCAAATTTGTATACAAATGTATTCATAACAATTATAGCTCTCATGTCCTGTTCCCTTTGTAGTGTATTTTTTTAAACTTTCCACAAAGCGTCATGAGTAATGTCCTATCAGGGTTTTGTCAGTTTGAACCCACATTGGCGGCTGCAGGGAATTGATCTTTAGGTTGTTGTTTATGTTGCATTTTAAATACAAAAATGCTGTGAAGGATGGCTTGATTTGGTCAAACTACTGTATATTCTATATCTCTAATCAGAGTCGGTCTATTATGGAGCCTTTTTCTTTTGTTGAATGCGAAACAAAACATGTTTTGATGCAATTATTATATTATTGTTTATTATTTTCAGATATTTTGTTACATTAATTAATTAAAACAATGAAGGGAAATTGAAAAAAGAAAAGAATCACAAAGCCAGTGTTTTAAATACCATAATCCTGCAGAGAAAGAGAGTTAATGTGTCTTTGACTAAATGCTATTTTTATAGAGCCATTACGTCATGTTTGTTACTTATTAGTGATGCACCGATGTGAAAATTGTGGCCGATATCGATAACCGATATTAATATTGCTGTTATGGCCGATACCGATATTTACCGATGTCGATATCTCTGTATACACATAGCGAGGATTAGGGCTGCACGATATTGGTAAAAATGACATTGCGATATTTAATTTTTCTGCGATATATATTGCGATATAAAAACAATTTCACCAGATGACTTGAAGCTCTATTGGAAAGAATGAATCATTCTAGAACGACTGGGGTGGTTTTGTCATGGAGTAAATCCGCATAGAAACTAATATTAATAGAATGTTAACAAATGTAGTTAACTAGACTTTAATAAATGGAACCTTATTGTAAAGTGTTTCCGATTTGTGTCTCTTGAGTTCAGTGTTGGACAGATCAGTTGTTTTAACCATTCATTAAAGTTAATCGGTTCAAAGGAGTCATTAGTTCGCGAATCGGACGTGTCATTAACGGACCACGGCACACGTTGTGTGATTATCCAGGCAGTTTAGGACATCACACAAGATTTGTTTCAACACAGAAAACGTTTCATCACCAGATAGATTTTTTTGGTTTATTGAAAGTGTGGTCTATGTCATCTGAATGTGTGGAAAGCTTTTCAGAGAAGATAAGGCAACGCTATTTTAGAACAATTCACAACCAGCGGTAGTTCAGAAAAAAAAAAAACTTCGGTCTTCCGACCTTTTGGATATATCGTGCACCACTATTACTTATGTTTCTGAAGTTTCAGCTTTAGTCTTGTAAAAGCTGAGTACAGACTGATGGTGATGATGATGAAGAGAATGATGTTTGCATTTCAGCATGAAACTTCTGATTGTCACCATTGTTGAGATTCATATGCTGATTCTAGATCTCTGTTTGTGTCTAAGTGACTTAGTAGGTCAAAATGTTTGTGTTATGCCACACAAGTGAAATCCTTCTTAACTGATTATGATTAATAACACCTCACAAAGACTGCATATAGAAAACGGGTGAAGGTTATGTTGCTATCATCGAGAACAAACCAACATCACTGGGATGCTTTCTCTTTTGGCTTTTCTTGCCATAACAAATGTATCTTCTAAACATTGTCACAGCAGCCAGACAAATAAAACATAATGTGAAAAGGTCAAACTAATCAATAAAACATCAACATCTAAACCTCTGTTTATTCTCAAAAAGAACTTTTGTAGACTTCTGTCTGACAGAAATAAAGTCAGTCTGTTTAGTAATAAGTGAAGCTGGTAATGCTGTTTGTGGAGTTGTTTAATCCTCTGCTGAGATCTTCAGAGATTGAATGTCTTCTTTTATTTATTCTAAGGCTGTGGCTGAAGTCAGTTGTGTGTTTGGAGAACATTCTTATAAGAACATTTCTGTTATCTGTGTGGGCACTCATACTGTGAGCTCAAAAGGTCAACAAAACAAGTTTTGTTAGCAACATGTTTAGAGCATTCTTGTTTTGTTCACTCAAGATAATAAACCGAGATAATATTTGTTCAAGCTATTTTTACATTTATAACAAAAGTTTTGTTGTTGACCTATAAGATTGAGGATTGACCTCCAAATATTGTCCAAATGTTGTTCCAACTTTACAAATTGAGTTATTTGAACAAACAGTTTTGCATTCAACAATGTTGTGCTAGTTCCCAGCATGCATTGCAGCTTGAAAAAATAGGTAAATCAACTTTTTAAGTTAATAACTAATTTGCTTCCATTAAATTCAACTTAAAAACTGTTGTGTATCTAATGAGTAACAGGTCTTTTTAACTTAAAATGTATTGTCAAGACAACCAAAGAATGTTTAGCAATAAAGTACTCCTCCTCCTACTCCTCCTCCACCTACCACTAATACTCCTCCTCCTCCTACTCCTCCTCCACCTACCACTAATACTCCTCCTCCTCCTACACTGTAAAAAAAAATCTTAATTTTACAGAAAATAACTGTGATTTTTTGACGATCATTTTCTTTCATTTTAAATTGTACTCAAAACACTGTAAAATTACAAATAATATCTGTAAAATAAAAATTCAGCTGTTATTTTAGGTATTGTGACATTAATGACAAATTGCAGTAATTCACATTTTTTTTATACAGGAAATTGATTGTATTTTTCATACAGTATTTTTTCTGTTTTCTTAAATTACATAAAAATTTATGTAAAATTACAAATATAATCTGTAATTAAACTTTAACAAAACAGTTAAATGATAAAACGGTCAAATGACTGGCAGCCCCCCAAAAACTGTAACATTAAAGTAAAAAATCCTAAATTAAATAAACTGAAAAACACTGTGATAATTCAGGATATAACTGTAAAATAACAATCATATACCTTCAGTGAAAAAAAAAATCGTAAAAAGAGGGTCAAATGACTGGCAGCTACGGCTGCCAAACAAAAACCATAAAATTAAAGTAAAATCTTCTAATTCAAAAAAAAACAAAAAAAAAACACTGTTATTTCACAGGTATTTCCTGCATTATTATGATCATATACCTTCATTTAAAAGAAATCGTAAAAAAAGGGTCAAATGACTGGCAGCTACGGCTGCCAAACAAAAAACATAAAATTAAAGTAAAATCTTCTAATTCAAATAAAACAAAAAAAACACTGTTATTTCACAGGTATTTCCTGCATTATTATGATCATATACCTTCATTGTAAAAAAATCGTAAAAAAAAGGTCAAATGACTGGCAGCTACGGCTGCCAAACAAAAACCATATAATTAAAGTAAAATATCCTAATTTAAATAAAGTGTAAAAAAAACTTTAATAGAAATGGGATGTCACCATGATTGAGATCAGTGTTTGCTTTAGTAGGGCTCATGACTCTTGAGTTTCAACATTACTTTTTCTCTGGCTGCCATAACTGTGTTTTGATGCACATTTATTATGGCAATATTTGCAAGAGAAAATATAAGATGATCTTGGTCATTTATTGATGATTTTATAGTCATCATATGATGATCTGATTCATTGATATGACAGTCAAATCTCTATTAGCTGTGAATACATTATATGTAGATAGACTTCAGTGTTATACAAAGGCAATTATTATCATACTGTTTTCACATGATTTGTTGAAATATTGTGGGATCAGTATTATTGCAATCTCAAATAAAAAAAATATATATATTCTACATAAAATTTTCTGAGTTGGTTTATTTTGTTCAACATATGAATCTCAACAATGGTGACAATCAACAAAGCCTTTTTGTGACTTTATAATAGGTCAGAAATTTTTTTCATTGTCACCATTGTTGAGATTCATACGCTAATTCTTGATGTCTGAGTGAGTCTGTATGATCCTGTCAAAACATTGTTTGGCTGACTTCCGGTAAGATGGCGGCGTGAGAAGTCGTAAAGTTTTCTGCTCCTCGCGTTTCTTATTATTTAACGACTTATTCAACATTTATTGGGTGACATAGTTTGAACTACTATTCGCGATCCTCAGTAGAATCATGCCGAGAAACAACACTAAAAAGACGGCCGATATTACTGAGGTTGCTGGCGATTTGCAGAGTGTGGACGAGGCCGCCTCGAGCCAGGATGATATCAGAGAACTCCTTGGCGGGATTAGATCTGAGGTAGCGGCGCTCAGAGTGGAGATCCTTGCAGAGCTTAAATCATCTATCTCTGCGGTGAAAACTTCATTACTAGAGCAAGAACAGAAACTGAAGGATGTGGAAGAATCCCTTACCGACGTGGATGGTCGCGTTACTGCCCTGGAATCTACGTGCTCAGTGCTGTCGAAAGATAATGAAAAACTGAGGGCCAAACTCGATGACTTGGAAAATCGATCCAGGAGGAACAATATTCGTGTGATCGGTATCCCCGAGGGCTCCGAGGGTTCTCATCCTTCTGCATTCATTGAAACACTGTTACTCGAGGTATTCGGTGAACAGAGTTTCTCCAAAAAACCGGAGGTGGACAGGGCTCACCGCTCTCTAGCTCCCCCGCCGAAAGCTAATCAAGCCCCCAGGCCGTTCATCGTGCGAATGCATCACTACCAGATGAGGGAACTGATTCTTCGTTTGGCACGAGAAAGGGGACAGGTGTTATACAAAGGATCGCGAATACACTTCTACCCAGATGTTAGCGCCGATGTTGCAAAGCGGAGAGCGGCATTTAACCAGGTAAAGGCTGAGCTTAGAGGAGCGGGAATTGAATTCGGCCTCCTTTTCCCTGCGCGTCTACGGATCAGCATTGATGGAACGAAACAATTTTTTGATTCTCCGCAGCGGGCTTTGGAATTTGTGAGGGGGATTGTCCCCCCTTCAACGAGTGAGTAGGAATTCACATCACTGCAGATAATGTAGATCTACGTGACTCCACCTTGGTTCCCGCTGAGCGCAGGTTCTGTATGGCTCGAGTGGGTGATGAGAACGAAGAGACTCATTTAAGTTTGTACTGATCCACACTCTTTTGTTCATATAAATGTCACTTATTTTTGCTATTTCAATAGCAACTTAGCTTCAAGGAGCAGGAACACGAGCTGGTGAGTTATGGTTCTTAGTATACCAGCAGATGTTTGTTGTTTGAGGGAGGGGGGCGGGAGGGGAATCAATGGGTCTTTCTTTTCTTTTTTTTTCTTTTTTTTTTCTTTCTTTTTTTTTCTCTTTTCATTTCTTTTTTTTCTCTTTTTTTTTTTTTTTTTTTCTTTCTCTTTTTCTCAGCATACGTTGTTCGGAGTCAAGGTGCTCATCGTTGTGTTGTAACAGATTCACTTTATTTGCCTTATTCATTTACAACTACTTTCTGATAACATGTCCAACTTTAATAAATGTGATGTACAGTTTATAACATGGAACGTTAAAGGCATGAACAATGTCATTAAAAGAAACAAGATTTTTTCTCACTTGCGACAATTAAGCGCAGACATTGTTTTTCTACAAGAAACCCATATTCTTAACTCAGATGTAATTAAACTTAGGCGGAGTTGGGGGGGACAGGTATTCCATTCGAGCTTTAATGCAAAAGGCAGAGGCACTGCTATTCTTATTAAGAAGAGCATTTCTTTCACCAGTGAAAAGGTTATTAGTGACTCCTCTGGTCGCTACGTTATCGTCACAGGGCGCTTACTCGACAGACAAGTTATCCTTGTTAACATTTATGCCCCAAACTTTGCTGATAGCAATTTTTTCAGCAAAGTCTTCACATCTATCCCACCTGCTGATGATTATGCTTTAATTATAGGTGGGGACTTTAACTGCGTTCTGAACACAGCACTGGATAGATCCTCCTCTAGAGTCATGCCTTCTAAGGCAGCTATAAACATTAAACATTTCTGTGACCAATTTGGATTATTAGACCCCTGGAGATTTCTTTTCCCTTCCTCCAGAACATTCTCCTTTTTCTCTCCTGTTCATCACTCGTATAGTCGCATTGATTTTTTCTTAGTGGATAAGAGTATCATGCCCCTTGTCTCATCTAGTAGGTATCATAGCATTGTTATATCTGATCATGCTCCTTCCTCTTTTGTGCTTAGTTTACCAACTCAGCATTCTTCTTTTAAACCCTGGAGACTAAATACTTTGCTTTTGGCAGATGAAGAATTCATTATTTTTCTAACTAAAGAGATAAATATGTATTTGGAGCTAAATGACAGGCATGATTTATCTAGATCTGTATTATGGGAGGCATTGAAAGCGTATTTGCGGGGCAACATAATCTCTTTCTCCTCTTATGCTAAAAAGCAAGAACTCTCTAAACTCAGAAATATTTCAGAAGCTATTAACAGGTTAGATGAACAGTACGCCATCTCTCCCTGCCCTCGCTTATACAAAGAAAGAATAAGTCTTCAGTCCGAGTATAACTTGCTGTCAACTGCACATGAAGAGAAGAGGTTGTTAAAAATGCGGCATACATTTTATGAATTTGGGGACAAAGCCAGTAAATTATTGGCTTTTCAGTCTCGTCAATTAAATAATTCTAAAATGATAACTCATATTAAGGCCCCATCTGGATCCATGGTACATAATCTGAAGGATATTAATGACAGTTTTGTTCATTTTTATTCTGCCCTATACACCTCAGAGTACCCAAATGATTCTGCAATTTTAGATTCCTTCTTTAAAGAAATAGATTTACCAACTATTAATTCTGACCTTAACTCTGACCTAGGCAGACCTGTGGCTGCAGCAGAAGTCGCGCAGGCTATTGCGGCAATGCAGAGCAGTAAAGCTCCGGGACCTGACGGATTCCCGATAGAATTTTACAAGAAGTTTACAGCCTTACTGGACCCGCTTCTTGTGGCTGTTTATAATGAGTCGTTCAATACAGGAACTCTTCCCTCAACGCTCACACAGGCCTCAATTTCTCTTATCCCAAAGGAGGGTAAGGATCCTACTCATTGCGAATCATACAGACCAATCTCTCTTCTGAATGCGGATTTTAAAATTTTATCCAAAATTCTTGCGTTACGCCTTGAACCCATTGTCCCTACTATAATTTCGATTGACCAAACAGGATTTATTCGAGGCCGTAACCCATTTAACAAGCTACGACGACTATATAATATAATATACACAAATTCTCCCCCAGGCGAACTTGAAGCAGTAATCTCCCTCGACGCTGAAAAGGCCTTCGATAGAGTAGAGTGGGAATACCTTTTTAACACTCTTAAACAGTTTGGTTTTCCTGCAGACTTAATCTCGTGGATTAGATTGTTATATACCTCCCCGACTGCTTCAGTGCGCACAAACAATGTATACTCTGAATACTTCTCTCTGCATCGAGGCACCAGGCAAGGGTGTCCTCTCTCTCCCTTGTTATTCGCCCTATCAATTGAACCCTTGGCTGCGGCCCTCCGTCAGTCAGCAAATTTTAAAGGTATTACGCGGCATGGTACAGAGCATAAAATTTCATTGTATGCAGATGACGTTTTATTATATGTATCAAGCCCAACCTCCTCAATACCTCAAATTATTTCACTAATAAAGGAGTTTGGCAAGTTATCTGGCTATAAGCTTAACTTGAGTAAGAGTGAGTTTTTCCCGATCACCCCGGCCTCTTGTACAAACTCTTCCTCTATCCCGTTCAAAGTAGTACGTGAGGGGTTCAAATACTTGGGTGTGCAAGTCACAAGATCGTTTAATAATTTGTTTAAGGCCAATTTTTGTCCACTTTTGGATCGATGTAAAAATGATTTTGTGAAATGGTCCTCTCTGCCCCTGCCTTTAGCAGGTCGTACAAACCTGATCAAAATGTCTGTTTTACCAAGGTTTTTGTATTTATTTTCGAATATACCTGTTTTTATTAGGAAGATTTTTTTTACTAAGCTGGACAGTCTAATCACCTCCTTTCTGTGGGGGAATAAGACCCCTCGTATTAGAAAGACATTTTTGCAGAGATTAAAATGTCAGGGAGGGATGGCGCTGCCTAATCTTTTATTTTATTATTGGGCAAGCAACGTTCAAAAAATAATCTTTTGGCTATCTAGTGTAGATCCTCAAAATACCCCTTCATGGGTGGAAATGGAACAATCATGTGCTAACTTCAAACTTAGCTCACTAATTTGCTCTTCACTCCCCCTGCTGGGGAAAAATTATATCTCCGCCGCCAATCCTGTACTGACTCATACTTTAAAAATGTGGGCCCAATTTAGAAGACATTTTGGTCTGCAATCAGCTTCCATTCTAGGTCCTATGGTCTCTAACTGTCTATTCCCACCATCTTATGTGGACTCTGCTTTTCGTGTCTGGGAGGAGAGGGGGATTAGGCTCCTAAGAGATGTACATTTTGATAACACTTTTTGCTCTTTTGAAGAGCTTGCACGTAATTTTGCCTTACCAAGATCACACTTTTTTAGATTCTTGCAGATTAGGAGTTTCATCAAGAAAGTTTTTGCCCCATTTCCAGGAATACCCCCTACCTCGCCTATGGATACATTGCTTAATCTGAAACCGCATAGTAGAGGACTCATTTCAAGCATATACTCTATTATAACATCTATAGATCCACAGAGCTTGGATGAGATCCGCAAAGCTTGGCAAAGTGATTTAAGGAGAGAAATTACAGATGGAGAATGGGAAGGTGCTTTGAATCAGGTGCACTCCTCCTCACCCTGTGCGAGGCATGGCTTAGTTCAATTTAAGGTTCTTCATAGGCTTCATTTCACTAACTCCAGACTAGCTAAGATTTACCCGAATGTTAGCCCTGCATGCAATAGGTGTTCGCAATCGCCTGCCACAACTGCCCATATGTTCTGGCTCTGTCCTAGATTGGAGGAATTTTGGAGAGGGATTTTCGAATCATATAAAAATATGTATGGCATCCAGATTGACCCAGATCCCTTAATTTGCATTTTTGGTGTTGCTCCCGAGGGTATAGAACTCAGGAAAGATATTCGTTCTGTTATTGCCTTCACTACATTACTGGCAAGGCGTTTAATATTATTTCAGTGGAAAAAGGCAGACCCTCCAACACATAAAAGCTGGTTGAAAGAAGTGATGTCTTACATTCAACTCGAAAAGATTAAATACATGATTCGAGGTTCGAAACGTAAGTTTCAAGACACATGGTCCCCCTTTATAAGATATTTTGAAGAGCTCCCCTGCCTCTAAGATGGAATAATCTGCCTCAATGATGGAATAATCTGCCTCAATGATGGAATAATCTGCCTCAATTTCCCCTTGTTATATCATTTTTAAGTTTTTTTTTTATTTTAATTTTTTTATTATTATTATTAAATTTTTTTATTTTTTTTTTATTTTTTGTAATGTGTATGCCTTTTTTTATATATATATTTTTATATATATATATATATATATATATATATATATTTTTTTTTTTAATACGTTTCTGTTGAAACCACTATATTATTATTCTTACTATTTTTATTATTATTGTATCAGTATTCTTGTTATCTGGACAAGTAGCTTTATAAAGTGTGATTTATATATTTTATGAAGATGTGCCAATTCTTCTAGGGCAGTGTTTCTCAACCTCTCCTGCAGGGACCCCCTGACAGGCCATGTTTCTGTTTTAACCCTGAAATGGCACACCTGATTCAAGTCATTAAAGGCTTAATGAGTAGTTGACTAATTGATTAATTGAACTATTCCTACTCTAATTACTCATTAAGCCTTTAATTACTTGAATCAGGTGTGCCATTTCAGAGTTAAAACAAAAACATGGCCTGTCAGGGGGTCCCTGCAGGAGAGGTTGAGAACCACTGTTCTAGGGAGTATTTTTTTTTTTTTTTTTTCGTCTCTCTTGTCATATTCTTCATATTGACTATGTTTCATATTATATGTTTCATAACTGCTGCCGAGCTTTTCATGCTTAAAGAAAACTTGTGGACTCTGCAAACATTGTTTGCATAATGACTTCATAAAATCTTATATAACAGCATTGTAGGGTCTTCTATAGCAATACTGCCATTCAAAATTAACATTTTACAACTTAATCAGTCATTAAAAAGTCATACCAAACAGGTGGTATCAATACAGCAGACAACTGCTTAATGAATATTATCACTATTAAGTGACCAACATCATCTGATCTGAGTTTCTCTCGATTTCCTACAATAACATATATGCATTAAAGACATGCACAGTTAAGAGAAAAACTAATGTTAATATATGAAGGGTCAAGAGCCCAACTAAAGCCAACACTGACCTCTATCATGGTGACATCAAACTTTATTATTTTCAATAAAATATCACCTTCTAAACCTCTGTTATTTCTCAATAAGAATGTTAGTATGAAAGAAGTCTGGCTTGTAATAAGTGAAGATGCTGAGATCTTGAGAGATCTGTTAGTGTTTAATGTTCTGCTGGGATGTAAAGTGTTTCTGTATGGTGTGTTTTGTGTGTCGCCATTGTGTTGAAGAGTAGAGCCTGAGCTTCAGTCGAGGATGAGCAGAGAAACACTGATGAATTGCTGTGTGTTGCTTTATTTAACAGACAGTAACTGTGTAGATGCTGATGACGTATAATCACAGTAAATCATGCATGTAGTTTATAGCAAGATATTTACTTTTTACAGTGAATATGTTTTTTAGTAAAAATTCAGTAAATGTATATATATATATTTGTGAAATAACTGTGTTTCTGTTAAAAAGCTTAATGAAGAATTCTGCAATAGTATTTATTATTTAAATTAGGATATTTTACATTCATTTTATGGTTTTTTGTATGGCAGCCATTGCTGACAGTCATTTGACCTTTTTTCACAGTAAAAGTGTT
The DNA here is from genome assembly GCF_029890125.1 of Rhinichthys klamathensis goyatoka. Classification (NCBI taxonomy): domain Eukaryota; kingdom Metazoa; phylum Chordata; class Actinopteri; order Cypriniformes; family Leuciscidae; genus Rhinichthys; species Rhinichthys klamathensis. The sequence continues at coordinate 1,938,388 of NW_026606845.1, read as the reverse complement.
TGATCATAATAATTCAGGAAATAACTGTAAAATAACAGTGTTTTTCTGTAAAACATTTAAGGACAAAGTTTGGAAAAGTTTTTTGCACTCAATTTAAATTAGGATATTTTACTTTATTTTTACGGTTTTTGTTTGGCAGCCGTAGCTGCCCGTCATTGACCGTTTTTTAAAGATTTTATTTTTTACAGTGTACCACTAATACTCCTCCTCCTCCTACCACCACTCATACTCCTCCTCCTCCTACCACTCATACTCCTCCTCCTCCTACCACTCCTACTCCTCCTCCTATTCCTACCACTCCTTCTCCTCCTCCTCCTCCTTCTCCTACCACTCCTACTCCTCCTCCTCCTCATCCTACCACTCCTCGTCCTACTACCACTGCTCCTGCTCCTCCTCCTCCTACCACTGCTCCTCCTCCTACCACTGCTCCTGCTCCTCCTCCTCCTACCACTCATCCTCCTCCTTCTCCTACCACCACTCATACTCCTCCTCCTCTTTCTACCACTCCTACTCCTCCTCCACCTACCACTCCTCCTCCTCCTCCTACCACTCATACTCCTCCGCCTCCTACCACTCCTCCTCCTCCTCCTCCTCCTCCTACCACTCCTCCTTCTCCTCCTCCCACCACTCCTACTCCTCCTCCACCTACCACTCATACTCCTCCTCCTACTCCTCCTCCACCTACCACTCATACTCCTCCTCCTCCTACCACTCATACTCCTCCTCCTACCACTCCTCCTCCTCCCACCACTCCTACGCCTCCCACCACTCCTACTCCTCCCACCACTCCTACTCCTCCTCCACCTACCACTCAAACTCCTCCTCCTACCACTCCTCCTCCTCCTCCTCCTACCACTCCTACTCCTTCTCCTCCTACCACTCCTCCTCCTCCTCCTCCCACCACTCCTACTCCTCCTCCACCTACCACTCCTCCTCCTCCTCCTACCACTCATACTCCTCCTCCTACCACTCCTCCTCCTCCTCCTCCTCCTCCTACCAACCTCCTCCTCCTCCTCCTACCACTCATACTCCTCCTCCTACCACTCCTACTCCTCCTACCACTCCTCCTCCTCCTCCTCCTCCTCCTACCAACCTCCTCCTCCTACCACTCATACTCCTCCTCCTACCACTCCTACTCCTCCTACCACTCCTACTCCTCCTCCTCCTTCCACCACTCCTACTCCTCCTACCACTCCTCCTCCTACTCCTCCTCCTCTCCTCCTCCTCATACTCCTCCTATTTCTCCTCCTCCTCCTACTGCTGTTCCAGTGAGATTTTTTTTCCAGTGAGATAATATTTCATCCTGAGTCTTCTTATAATCCTGCTCAGAGTATCTCCTGTTTCTGTTCTTGTGTATCTTGTCCAGAAGCTTAGTGAACTGATATTGATCTTCATCTTTGTTGTTTAAAACATGAAAACCTCCCAAACACTGATCAACTACTGACCGCAGTGTTTTACATTTATTCAGATATCTCTCTTATTGGCTCATGTAACTGATCTCCTTAAATAAAGAGCACTATTGTGTGTTTTAAGAGCTTTGCTCCAAAATTATTCTGGATCCATTTCACTCTGTTATTGTTAATGTTCTGTTGGGATTTAAAGTGTTGTTGTTTTTTTGCTACGATGCCAATAACTTCTTTTTTTTTAAGTTGATTTTTATTTTGTTTATTCAGTTAAGTTTTAGTTCAATAAATATACATAAATGCATAAATTATCATTGTCCCAACACTCTTTTGTGTTTTTATATTAAAAACTAACTTTGAGTAAAACATCCTTGAGAAATATAAGGCAATAATTTCCCACATGTTTTTTAAGTACACTCAACTAATGACATTTTACAGTGTACATATAATGTAAATATATTTTCCAATACATGATATATGAAAAGCAGCAATTCCTTGTGTATTATTCAATATATTGTAATAAATAATGCAATATAGGCCTTCATATATTTTCCAGTAGCCTATATTTACACCATATATCATACATATATGTAAATATATTTTCATTCCCTAAGGGAAGATCCATGTCTACATCAGGGAAATCATACGTTCACATATTTAAATAATGTGTCCCTTCAAGCGATCCTTACAGTAATCTTATGTTACCTTGTAGATAGAAAAGCAGAGACAAACGCCACCCAGTGGACAGACTAGAACAAACCGCAGAAACGATCTGGAGATTATGCAATATCTATCAGCTGAAATCAGTGGCGTACCTCACATCAATGAGAGAGAGAGAGAGAGAGAGAGAGAGAGAGAGAGAGAGAGAGAGAGAGAGAGAGAGAGAGAGAGAGAGAGAGAGAGAGAGAGAGAGAGAGAGAGAGAGAGAGAGAGAGAGAGAGAGAGAGAGAGAGAGAGAAGGTATGTGATCTTTTATGTTTTATATTTGTTTAAACTCTGCAAGGAGGTCATAATGAGAGTGGGTGTATGCAATCCATTCAGCTGTTGGGTTCAAGATGTGAAACATACAGCAGGTAAAAGTTTTTTTAAAATACATTTACATGTAAACAAAACAACGGACATTGTGTGTTGTGAAGTGCCAATGTCTCTCATGGTCTTTGTCTAGGCTAACACATCCGATTTATTTAGCACTTTAAAATGACGATTTAAGTAAATTAATAATAGGCCTACCTTAATATTTATATATTGCACTTGGTTGTATTATTGTACACGCAGGCTATTAAATGAGACTATCATCATTTATACATTACATTTGTTTACAGTATACATAATTTTAATTAGGCCTACATTATTTTATTATTTTAATGTTCAGCATCACAGAATAGCCAATCAGCTGGATAAACTAAATAAGATTATATCACTGATATAACATCAAGGTAACTTTCAGTTTCTCTTTCCAATTCGAACAATGAGCTGCACACCTGGTAAACAAACTGTGTACATTTGCACTGTTGTGCCAGCTCGCGCTTGCGACATAGGCCTATATCTAATGGGCATCTTTAATTCTTGAGGAGGAGATTCATTATTTAAAGTTCACCACCGTCCATAACTAGGTGTTTCAATTCTCAATCTGAGTGCTAGTTGTGGCTGTTATTAGTGTCAGAAGGGAAATAACGCAACGTTCTCTTGACGTGCACGCTCTGCGCGCGCTCTGGTCTAGCGTTCGTCCACAGTTGCGGTGGCTGGCGGCGCGCAGGGAGATCTAGTGAGTATTGGCTAAATACAGACTCAACATCTTGCTTCGATCAAATAAAAATGTATATTTTTGTCCTTTTTGAAACACCATCGTCACTTTAACCTGTTTACATAATCTCGAGACTGAGAGCGGCAGGCGTAAAGTTATTAAATGAACCCGTTCTCCTTATTTAATCATTTGAAAGGGTCAACAAGAATAAAATAAAATTGTCTTTTAATTATGTCTAATCAGTTACGTTTATAACAAATCAAAGTGACGCCCATGGTTACCTGTCAAGGTAATAGGCTACTTTCACACACAAGTCACACATAACTACAATAAAGGAACATGAAAGAAACATAAAAATAATTGAGTCAATTTTTTTTTCAACTAATTACCATTAGCCTACATCACTATGTTACCTGACATCAAAGTTATCTTGTTTTTCCTAGGCCTTAGTTTTGTAAAGGTTTGTTGTTGTTTTTGTTTTTGTTTTTGTTGTTGTTAATTCTTACTTTTTTATTAAACACTGTACTTTGGTTCACAACATAAAGCCTCTCTAGGCTAACTTTAATTCCTTGATTACTGACTCAATGTTCTTATAACTTTGGCTAACTTAAAAGTTCTTTCAAAGTTATAAACAAACATTCTTCCAGTAACATTAATAAAGTGTTTGTTCAACGTTATCTGGTCTTCAATAATGTTCTCAAAAGGTTAGCACACAAATATTATTTACATTGTTTGTAGAACATTCTTTAAATGTTCTCATAATGTTGGCAGAAAACATTCTTTTAACATCATTCTTCGAATGTACTTTAAATATTAAGGATCATTAATTGTATAACTTAAAATGTCTTAAGGTTTGATGATACGCAGTACAATCCCCTGTGTCATTAATGGTGTTCAGTGTGAGCATTAGTGACGACTGAAGTTACCATATGAAGGAAAGAGGAACACACATTTGAATTCACCATTGTCTTGCTCAGTGTTTCCTGTAGTTGGGCTCTTCCCTTAAATAAATATATATTTCCCTATATGAATGATCAAATATTAAATGGTTTAACAGTATATTGTAAAATATGCTGAATAATATATTGTGTTAATATATTACAATATATTGATTAATACATAAGGAATTGCAACTTTTCATGTATTAAAAAAACATGTGACAATATATTTACTAATATATCATAATGTATGTATGTTTGTATCAAAGCATGCTGGGAACTAGTGTGTATATACACTCACCTAAAGGATTATTAGGTGATATATATACTAATATTGGTTTGACCCCCTTTCGCCTTTAGAACTGCCTTAATTCTACGTGGCATTGATTCAACAAGGTGTTGAAAGCATTCTTTAGAAATGTTGGCGCATATTGATAGGATAGCATCTTGCAGTTGATGGAGATTTGTGGGATGCACATCCAGGGCACGAAGCTCCCGTTCCACCACATCCCAAAGATGCTCTATTGGGTTGAGATCTGGTGACTGTGGGGGCCATTTTAGTACAGTGAACTCATTGTCATGTTCAAGAAACCAATTTGAAATGATTAGAGCTTTGTGACATGGTGGAAGTAGCCATCAGAGGATGGGTACATGGTGGCCATAAAGGGATGGACATGGTCAGAAACAATGCTCAGGTAGGCCGTGGCATTTAAACGATGCCCAATTGGCACTAAGGGGTCTAAAGTGTGCCAAGAAAACATCCCCCACACCATTACACCACCACCACCAGCCTGCACAGTGGTAACAAGGCATGATGGATCCATGTTCTCATTCTGTTTACGCCAAATTCTGACTCTACCATCCGAATGTCTCAACAGAAATCGAGACTCATCAGACCAGGCAACATTTTTCCAGTCTTCAACTGTCCAATTTTGGTGAGCTCTTGCAAATTGTAGCCTCTTTTTCCTATTTGTAGTGGAGATGAGTGGTACCCGGTGGGGTCTTCTGCTGTTGTAGCCCATCCGCCTCAAGGTTGTGCGTGTTGTGGCTTCACAAATGCTTTGCTGCATACCTCGGTTATAACGAGTGGTTATTTCAGTCAAAGTTGCTCTTCTATCAGCTTGAATCAGTCGGCCCATTCTCCTCTGACCTCTAGCATCAACAAGGCATTTTCGCCCACAGGACTGCCGCATACTGGATTTTTTTCCCTTTTCACACCATTCTTTGTAAACCCTATAAATGGTTGTGTGTGAAAATCCCAGTAACTGAGCAGATTGTGAAATACTCAGACCGGCCCGTCTGGCACCAACAACCATGCCACGCTCAAAATGGCTTAAATCACCTTTCTTTCCCATTCTGACATTCAGTTTGGAGTTCAGGAGATTGTCTTGACCAGGACCACACCCCTAAATGCATTGAAGCAACTGCCATGTGATTGGTTGATTAGATAATTGCATTAATGAGAAATTGAACAGGTGTTCCTAATAATCCTTTAGGTGAGTGTATGTGTGAACATCTGGGAACATCTATGTGCAATATATGTACACAATAAAGCATAACACTTTTTGAATATTACATGTAATGCTATTTTTGTCTTCACACATTTTATATGTATATTAATATATAGCCATGCATGGTCAATGCATATATTGCAGTATATTGAAAAATATAAGCACTAGTATATACATTTCCCATATATGGAAATGTACAGTATTATGTCATATTTTGCATTATATTTTGCAGTATTTTCCAATATAATTTTGTTCAGTAAGGGTTCACCCTTGATCAATTTAGTAGATTTTCTCTGGCTATATTATTAGTGTGTTCAGCGACCCGATTACCATATTGTTAAAATCAGATTTGTTGAAAAATTAAAACATGAGTTAAGCATGAAGTTAATCTCATTCACAACATGGTTAGTTTGACACTCACAGACGTCAACAATCAGCTTATTAGAAACTTAACAATGGGGAAATGTTTCATGCCAGCATACAAAACTCATTCATAGCTCCCAGCATGCATTGCAGCATGAATAAATCAAGCAGCTGGATTCTTTTACTATTTGTATTTGATAATATTACATTTTATTTTAACCAGTTTTAAGGTTTGTATGATGAGTGTTTATGTCTATATTTCTCAACTTTTTATTTTATAAGAGGTTTTGGACAATCTCACACAGATCACATCAGAGTCACTGTCACAAGTGAGAGTTATCACATCAGTTGAGCTGCTACTTTCTTTTCAATGTTTCAATTCCACAAGTAAGTCAGCTAAACAGAAAGAGGATTTGTTCAAACCACTTTAATGCAATCACTTGTCTGTCATCAATGCAGAATTGTTGCAAAAAAATAAAAATTACTGGAGAATAAAATTGCAATAAGACATCAACATCTAAACCGCTGTTAATTCTCAATAAGAACTTCTGTAGACGTCTGTCAGAAATAAAGTCTTTAAAAAAAATGAAGTACTCTATTGTCATTTTATAAGCTCATTAAATTAATTGTTAATGTATACCTACAACCTATCTAAATGTTTCTGCATTTTCAGTCTTTGTGTTTTTTTTTTATATCTACAGAAATACTGTGATCACTGGCACTGTGAGATAAGAAGAGGAGTGATTAAGTGACAAAACAATGGCATCAGCACAACACGGTCAGTAAATGTGTAAAATAGAAGATGTAGGTTCCCAACCAGGTTCAAGTTCATAGTTCAAGACAAGTTAAGTTCAATCGATGGCATATTGTTGTACCATAAATATCTACTTGTCCCTTCTTTTTAAAAACATAGCAAGTGAATTTAATTGGGAAACATGACTTAGTGTAAATTAATAATAATTGCTTGTAAAGTTATATCCCATTTTTAAACCATGAACCTTAATAAAACTGTAGAAATTATTTTTAAACTGAATTACAGCTTAGGCAGTACACAAAATAACTAATTTTATGGAAAAAAAAAGTTGCCAGCCATCGCCAGCATTTATGATAATTATTATAAAAACATAATGGCCGCTAGAATATGTTGTTGTATGAATATCTGACCATGGAATATATCAAAAGAAAGAGAAGAGCATCTGCTTTAAAAAACCGAAACACAAACCCATACAACATTTTATTCTAGCTTTATGCATTCTTTTTAAACTTGTGTACAAGTTTCAAAATAAAAAAGCAACATTTTGAGCAAAACGCTGAGCAAAAGACTGGATCATGGTCGAAACACAGATGGATTGAGTCCATCAACACCCCTAATGCTCCTACAGCTCGTCCTGGGTCGACAGTAACATTTGGCGCTTTTGATTTATATGCTGTTTATTATTGATGATCTCGTTATATGAAAATGAAAAGGATTACTTTGAGATTGAGATTGCTTGTTTCTGCTTCCTCTTCTTCATCAACCCGATCTCACGGCAATTTCGGGTGCCTAATTTATATGAATTCCTACAACCAATTTGTACATTTTTTTGCTAAGTTTGATATATTTTATATATATGCATACTATATTGTATTCGTATGAATTCCTACGAATGACCTACCCCTGACCCCGCCCCTAAACCCACCCATCACTGCGAGTCAGACAAATCGCACAAATTCGTACGAGTGAGGTCATACGAATTCGTACGAATTGGCCACCTCGTAAAATATGAATAGATCATGAGATAGCGTTGTCTTCACCTGTGTTTTGATCTGTTTTGATCAGGATTTTATCTACTCTTTCAGAAGATGTGTAATAGCGCCCTCTACCGTATAAAAGGAAAATACGGAAAGCCGGACATTTCCGTCAATGGCAGGGAAAGAGTTAACTTGTATTGAACCCAGGATATTCCTTAATGGCATTTAAAGCTGTATATTTGTGTTTTACCTTGAAATATCAGTTTCAATTATTCTGATGGCACAATGACATCTAATAAACCAAATGGCTTCTTTCACTGCCCCTAAACGACTGTTCTGAGACTGCATAAGTCTGGTGAGAGGATACACAATACCGCAGACTGGCAGACTGGCAGACTGCTTTACGGGAGCAACTGTTTGCAATAATTCAATGTTTGGAATTAACTTAATCTTTTTCTTTAATTAAACATGAAAAATTCTGAAAAAAAATCAGTCGCAAGAAAAGCATCAGTTAATTAAGGTGCTAATGCCTGTTTCACAGACGCTGATGAAGCACCTGATTCACATGATCTGAGGATTGTGTTAACTGGAGTCTCTGGAGTTAGAAAGAGTTCAACTGGAAATGCAATACTGGGTCGAGAGGCATTTAAAGAGAGCAGAACCAGAGAGAGTGAGATACAGAGAGGAAGAGTAGAAGACAGAAACATCTCCATCATCGACACTCCAGGATTCTTCAACACTCAACTGACTGACGAAGAGATGAAGAAGCAGATGATGAAGAGTCTGGATCTCTCTGATCCTGGTCCTCACGTCTTCCTGCTCGTCATCAACCTGGAGAACTTTGAGAAGGAGCAGAGGAACATTGTGGAGCAAATTCAGGAGAACTTTGGAGCTCAAGCTTTGACGTTCACTATGGTGCTGTTTATTGGACGAGAAACAATATCCAGAGGAAAATTTAAGCAAATCACTGAGAGTGAAAATATCAAAGAGTTGCTGAACTATTTTGAGGGAAGATTTCATGTGATGAACAGCAAAAATGAGTGTGATCCCAGCCAGATCACAAAGCTCCTGAAGAATATTGATGTAATGATGCACAATGGAGGACAAACCTTCAGCAATGAGATCTACCTGAAGGATCTGAGAAAACTCAGAGAGCAGAAGGAGAGAGTGAAGTATGAAGAAAAGAGTCATAAACAAGAAGAAGAGACAAATAAACAAGAACAGGCGTGGACAAGACATGAGAAAAGAGATGCAAAAAAGCAAATAGAAGGGGTAAATCAAGAGGAGGAAATAAAAACTAAAAGCAAAGAAGAGAGAATAAAAGACCATAATGAGAGGAAAAAAGAGGATGTGAAGGAGAGAGCGCAATATCTAAGAGTGAAGGAAGATCTCAGGAAACAGATGGAAAGTCGCAGAGAAAACGAAAGACAAAGATGGGCACTTGAAAGAGGAATGACACCTGGACATTCAAGACTAGGTAAATATTGAACCATTTGTGGTTTTATTCCCAACATTTTCATGTTTTCAAAAATACATAACATGTTTACCCAGTAAATTAAGGAGAGCAACCAAAAGCCTTCATTTGTAGATTAAATATCTAAAGACTTCATGGTCAGTGAGCTGTTGAAATGCTTTCCAAGTGTGAGTGTACTTTAACCAACTGAGCTTTTCAGTTTTGATGTTGATAATTTAGAGGTCTTATCAAATATGATTGAATTTTGTTGAATACTGTTGAACTTTCAGTGTGTAAACAAAAGCATATATTCATTTAATTTTAGCAGATCTAAGGATTGTGATTCTGGGTAAATCCGATGTGGGAAAGACTGCAACAGTAAACACCATCCTGGGCAGAGATGTGTTTAGAGCGGAGGCTCATTGTGATACTTTTACCTGTGAGAAAAGAGAAGCGTTGGTGTCTGGAAGATCCATCTCAATTACTGACACTCCAGGACTGTTAGATGCGCCGTGGTACAATATCTTTCAGCATGAACTCAAGCGTGATATTGAGGAATGTTTAGAAATGTGACCCGTCACGGAAACCAGGGACACAAGTCGGCAGCACAACTTGCGAGCAAAATGAGAAAGAAGCGTTTTTTTCCAAAATTGGTGATTTCCGCTTTTTTGCAGAATCTGTTAGTTGAGATCATGAAGAAGCCTCTACATGTTTGAGATAACAGTATTGGTATATTTAAAAGCGTACATTTTGAGGTTGAAATCGGCTTGTTTTTCGGAGATTCTAGCATGCAGTAGGGGCGTGTCATTGTCTGTGTGTATTTCCATACTGAATAGCCGCCGGCGCTTTTGCCCCCGCCCCCCAACAGCGTGGCTACTTAATATGCAGCGCTCTGGCCGGCTCTATCTGATATCAAAATTCAATGAAGATGGACGCCGCAAAGATTGTCGCAGACGAGCTGAAGCGTGGCAGTTACACCGAAAATGTTTTCGCCGCACTTTGTGGGCTCGGGAAACTGAACCGGAGGTATGGGCGCGGCGCGCGCGCCCTCGGTGCTTGAATACGGCGGCTCGGCTCGCTGACAGCGGTGGCTAACTGTTTCATATGTGATGTCCCGATTGCTTTGAATGGGGAACGTTTTGTGAACAGGGAACAGACTTAATGGACTGGCAACAATCTCCATAGAACATGAACTGGCACAGAGAATCGAAATAGAGGATGCAGTTAAGACCTTTGCTGCGATGAAGGCCTGCCGTGCGCGTTTCTGAAACGTAAGTTAAGCTTCATTTGCTCTCTAGTCGTTATTTAAGATGCTGAACCTGCTGATGATATAATGTGCTTGCGGACATTTCATTTGTGTGTGTATACGCACATAAGAAAGTGGTGTAAAGAGATTTGCAACAGTAATCTGAGGAGGAAATATGATTATTTGGAAAATTCCTGTCATGACTGCTTAAAGAAAAATGCCAGCAGGCATTTACCTCCTGCATAAACTTTAATATTGTTGACATTTTGGGCACACGCGCGTTGCGCACTATTTGCGTTATATGTAGGCCTATGGCTTATTGGTCTTTGTGTGTTGTTGCTGGTTTTGCGTTATATGTATATGGCATATTGGTCTTTGTGTGTTGTTGCTGGTAAACGTTGCAAATAGAGGGGCAGCACAATTGTTTTTCGCCTAGAGCGGCAGAAGTGCATTCGCCGGTCCTGGGGGTGAGTTTGCATTAAGCATTAAAGTTTGTCGTTTTGTTTTAATTCTAAGAACACGTACATGTTATCTCATGTTTAGTCTGTTTAGACCTTCCCATACCTACCTATTGTTATTAGCTAGCTCAGGAAAGAAAAAAAAGCTGTAAAGCACAGGGGGAGCTTTACAGGGGGTATGGCTTATCTAAATGAGATGTAAATGAGCCCTATTGTCACTCCCAGCAGGAGAGAGAGGTGAGAATGCACAATCTTTTGAGGCCGTTTTCTCCCATTTTACCTTTTTTGAGTTCCTACCTTCAAATGGCCACAACTTCTCCAAATATTATCAGATTTCCACGTGTTACACATCGTTGGAAAGCTTGGAGACTACACTTTCAGAATCTATGAATAACTCAAAATGCCGAAGAACCGACTTGTGTCCCTAGTTTCCGTGATCGGTCACAAATGTCTGCTCCCGGTCCTCATGTGTTTCTGCTGGTCATCAGATTGAATGGCAGATACACAGAGAGTGAGAAGAACACAGTGAAATGGATTCAGGAGAAGTTTGGAGAAGAAGCTGTACATCACACTTTTGTTCTGTTCACTCATGTGGATTTGCTAATGGGTGAATCACTGGATCAGTATATCAGGAAAAGCCCTGATCTACAGTTAGTGATTGACAACTGTGGTGGCAAATTTTACTCATTCAACAATCAAGACAGAAGCAATCAAAATCAGGCCACAGAGCTGCTGGAGAAGATTGAACAACTGGTGAAGGACAACAGAGGAGATCATTACGCCAATGAGAAGAGAAAGAAGAAACAAGAGGAGCCGAGACAAGACAATAGTAAAGAGGACACAGAAAGTGACTTAGATGAACTGCGTAAAGAAACAGATGAACTCATGAACCTCATGATGAGACTTGAGTTAAGTAAAATGGCTCTGAGGCTGTCACTAGCGAGAGCAATGGCACACAGCAATCTGTCAAGACAAGGTAAATATCAAAACGTTTGTATTTGGATTCCACACATATCAGATATTTTCTTGTGGTTCTGCATGTGTTACATGTATTAGCTGAAGACAGGCATTCGTAAATCACATGGGAGCCAGAAAACAGAAACTGAAATGAAAAGCAACTAAAGGAAACACTGATCACCATAATGGTAACATTTTCAATAAAACATCAACATCTAAACCGCTGTTAATTCTCTATAAGACCTTCTGTAGACGTCTGACAGAAATAAAGTCAGTCTGGTTTGTAATAAGAGAGATTTAATGTATTTTACCCAGAGGACAAAACACCTGCTTTTTTAGGAAATCAGACATGGGCTGCTGTAAAAGGTTGTCATATAAAAATGAAATCTATGATGTCTGAGGATCACAACCTGGGTGGACAACCCGGTCAACAATCTACTGGAAACTTGTAATTAGGGTCAAAACAATGCTACCTCAGATCCTGCTTTAACTCCCCGGAATCACCCAAACATGCTAAAAAGGTTTAATTATATTCATGAATCCTGAGCCATATCTCCCTGATACTTTATGCTAGAAACAAACTGAGCACACCTTTCAAAAGAGTGGAAGATAAGCTGTCAGTTGATGCCTTGATTGTACATTCTAATTGCATGTACAATCAAGGCAATTTGAGGTAGCATTGTTTTGACCCTAATTAAAAGTTTCCAGCAGATTGTTGACCGGGTTGTCCACCCAGGTTGTGATCCTCAGACATCATAGATTTCATTTTTATATGACAACCTTTTACAGCAGCCTGTGACTGCTAAACCCCCATTGCCCCCTGGGTATTTTCAGTTGATTTAATCTAAGGGGCTGTTTACACGACACCGTTTTCAACTAAAAACGTAAAACTATGTATGTGTTTTGGTCGTTCATTTACACAACAACAGCGTTTTGGGTGCCTGAAATGCAAACATTTGAAAACTGGTTTCAAAGTGCAAGTTTTTGAAAACGGTCTCCGTGTAAACAACAAAAATGTGAATCTCTAAAGATGATGATGTCATTCACATGCATGTTACATGTTCAGTCTATTGCGTTTCATCGCCATCTAATGGCCTGGCAGCAGAATACAGCGTTTTTAGTAGTTTTTAGTCGTTTTTTTCAGATCCGTGTGAATGGGGATCGTTTTGACAACGATGTCATCTGTACGCGGAAAACTCAAAAGAAAAACTTCTCAGTTTTAAGCATATCGTTGTCATGTAAATGTATCCAAAGGCTGTGGTTGAAAGTCAGTTGTAGTTTTTGTGTTTCTTTCTTCAGTGATTCTGCTCGTTATCATCAGGTGTCTTCAATAGTCAAACAATCATCACTCAATTAATCAGTTAAGTATCTTATCAACAATAAAATTCTTAATAACCTCATATATCCTTCTTACTTTAACAGATCTGAGGATTGTGCTGCTGGGTTTTCTTGGAGCAGGGAAGAGTTCAACTGGGAACACCATCCTGGGCAGAGATGTGTTCAGAGCAAGTTTAAGGACAACCACTAGGAGCTGTGAGAAACAAGCAGCAGTGGTGTTTGGAAGAATGGTCTCAATCACTGACACTCCAGGACTGATAGACCTTTTCAGGCACACTCGTAATCATCATTATAAGTCTGATGTTGAGAAAAGCTTAGAAATGTCTGATCCTGGTCCTCACGTGTTTCTGCTGGTGATCGGAATGGAAGGATTATCAAGGGAGGAGAAGAACCCGGCTAAATGGTTTCAGGAGAACCTTGAAAAAGATGCTTTAAATCACACAATTATTCTTGTCACTCATGCTGATTGGCTGAATGCACTGATAGAAAAAACAAGGACCTTAAATCAGTGATTGACAGCTGTGGTGGCAGATATCACACATTAAACAACAAAGACAGAAGCAATCAAGGTCAGGTTACTGAACTGCTGCAGAAGATTGATGAAATGGTGCAGAGAAATGGAGGGAAGCACTACACCAGACAAAACATCTTTAAAAGACAAGATGATACAAGTGGTTGTAAAATACAATGAAACCCATTGGTACCCAGCTAACCAATTTTTGGTTATGGAAACATTCAAACGCCCAGTTTTCTTGATGTTAGAGGAACTTTTAGTATAATGTTCCTGAAACATTCTTTCAAACATTTAAACCTGCTGTGAACAAGCAGAAACACTAAAGGAAAGAGAAACAACAAGAAGAGAAACTTTCTTCAGCCACAGCCTAAGATGAAATCAACTGAAGATAAAAGAAGACATTCAATCTCTGAAGATCTCAGCAGAGGAGGAATAAACAACTCCACAAACAGCATTTCCAGTTTCACGTATTACGACTGACTTACGAAGTTGTTGTTGAGAATTAAGTTTTGGATGTTGATGTTTGGTTGAAACTGTCACGGTTCATCGATCCATGTGTTCGTTTTGTATATCTGTTGGTGTGTTTTTGGGTGTGGGGTTGTGTGTGTGTGTGTGTGTAGTGCTTGTTTGTTGCTTAGCACCGGCTGATTACGCTAACTGCCGTCAGCTGCAACTAATCTACTACTTGTTAGCTGCCTTTATCTTGCTGGAGGTTTTCATGCAGGGTGTCGGTTCGTTGTTCATGTTTTTGTATTCTGTCACCCAGTACCTGTGTCCTAGTTTGTTGCGGGCTCTTCCTGTTTTCCACGGAACATCCAGTTTGCTGAGGGATCATCCGGGAGATTGTTCCTGTCGCTGCCCTGTGTCCTTGCTGATCTCCAGTCCAGTTCCTCTCCTCTTGTGTTGTGTCTTCCAGGTCGCCCGCCTGTAAACGTGGTGTTTTGAGTTTCCCTGTCTGTTCCGTCGTCAATAAACTGTTTCACTTGCACTTGGATTTTGAGACTCATCATTGTGACAGAACGAACCGACCAAGATGGATCCAGCAAGTGTGGCCGAATTGACGGAGATTCTATCGAAGAGTGAGGTGCGCATGCAACAACAGGAGGAACAGGCGACGGCCACGGGTCGTGGATTGAGAAGGGATTGTGCTTGTACTGTGGAGCCGTTGGCCACATTGCCCTCCAATGTTCGGTAAAATCCAGCGCCCGCCAGTAGGTAAGAGGTTACTGACGGGTGGATCTACACTGACTAAATCCTCTTTTTCTGCTACTCATCTGACTGCCTTGACCTCCTCCAAGACGACGTTCAGGTGGTGTGGTGTAGCTGAAGCTGCATTTACCAACCTCAAGAGCCGCTTTGTTTCAGCTCCCATTCTTATAGCCCCTGATCCTTCACGTCAGTTTGTGGTGGAGGTCGACGCGTCAGAAGTGGGGGTAGGAGCGGTTCTTTCCCAGCGCTCTCCCGCGGATGACAAGGTACAC
This sequence comes from Rhinichthys klamathensis goyatoka, assembly GCF_029890125.1. NCBI lineage: Eukaryota > Metazoa > Chordata > Actinopteri > Cypriniformes > Leuciscidae > Rhinichthys > Rhinichthys klamathensis. Next base: position 1,923,251 of record NW_026606845.1, on the reverse strand, counting down.
CCTTGCGCGTTTTTTTCTCATCGTTTGTCTCCTGCGGAATGTAATTATGACATAGGTAACAGAGAGTTGCTGGCAGTCAAGCTAGCGTTGGAGCAATGGCGTCATTGGTTAGAGGGTTCAGGGGTACCCTTTATTGTCTGGACTGATCATAAGAACCTTGAATATATCAGATCAGCAAAACGACTCAACTCCAGGCAGGCTCGGTGGGCACTTCTTTTCGGTCGTTTTGATTTTACTCTCTCGTACCGCCCGGGTTCTACAAACATCAAACCCGATTCTTTATCGCGCATTTTTGATCCTTCCGAACGCCCGTCTACTCCCGAGTGCATTTTACCGGAGACTCTATTCATCTCCACACTCGTTTGGGAGATCGAGTCGAAGGTCCTTACGGCCTTAGAAGGGGTAACGCCTCCGCCCGGTTGTCCACCGAGTCGTTTATTTGTACCGGAGGGGTCAAGGTCCGACGTAATTCGGTGGGGTCATTGTTCCAACGTAGCATGTCACCCAGGAGTTAATCGCACCAGTTTTTTGGTCAGGCAACGATTCTGGTGGTCCTCTATGGCTCGCGACATTCGGAGTTTTGTATTGGCATGTTCGGTCTGTGCTCGTGGTAAGACTTCCAATCGCCCACCGGATGGGTTACTCCAACCGCTGTCTGTCCCTTTGAGACCTTGGTCCCACATCGCGCTAGATTTTGTCACTGCCCTCCCGCCCTCCCAGGGCAAGACGGTCGTTTTGACCGTAGTGGACCGGTTCTCGAAGGCGGCTCATTTCATTCCCTTGCCCAAATTACCATCTGCCAAGGAGACAGCGGTTGCTGTTATAGATCACGTCTTTCTGTTACATGGCCTCCCGATGGACGTGGTATCTGACAGGGGTCCCCAATTTATTTCCAAATTTTGGAGAGAGTTTTGTCGTTTATTGGGGGCGCGTGTCAGTCTTTCTTCTGGGTTTCATCCTCAGAGCAACGGGCAGACCGAGCGTGCCAACCAAGACTTAGAGAGAGTGTTGCGATGTTTGGTTTCTCAGAATCCTTCCTCCTGGAGCCAAAAACTCTCATGGGTTGAGTACGCACATAACTCGTTACCAGTGTCATCCACGGGCCTATCTCCTTTTGAGTGTAGCGTAGGGTACCAGCCACCTATTTTTCCCAGTCTGGAATCTGAAGTCGCGGTCCCCTCTGCTCACGCCTTCGTCCAGAGGTGCCACCGCACATGGACCAGGGCCCGAGAGACTCTGCTCCAGGTGGGGGCGCGCACTAAGGCTAATGCCGATCGCCACCGGTCAAAGCCTCCCGTGTACGTTGTGGGTCAAAAAGTGTGACTTTCTATTAAGAATATTCCGCTCCGTTCCGTGTCTAATAAGCTAGCTCCTAAATTTATCGGCCCGTTCACGGTCACCAAAGTCATTAGTCCGGTGACTGTCCGTCTCAAACTTCCTCCAGCGTACAGGAGAATTCACCCCGCCTATCATGTCTCCAAATTGAAACCTGTTTTTCGTTCTAACCTTAATCCGCCGGTTCCGGTTCCCCCACCGCCGCGACTCGTAGACGGGGAGCCTACGTATTCGGTTAATCGTATTCTGGACTCGAGACGGAGGGGACGCGGATTCCAGTACCTGGTGGACTGGGAGGGTTACGGTCCGGAGGAGAGGAGTTGGGTTCCTGCTAGGGACATACTGGATCACTCCCTTATCGATGATTACAATCGTCAGGTAGGCTCTCTTGGGAGTGCCAGGAGGCACTCTTAGGGGAGGGGGTACTGTCACGGTTCATCGATCCATGTGTTCGTTTTGTATATCTGTTGGTGTGTTTTTGGGTGTGGGGTTGTGTGTGTGTGTGTAGTGCTTGTTTGTTGCTTAGCACCGGCTGATTACGCTAACTGCCGTCAGCTGCAACTAATCTACTACTTGTTAGCAGCCTTTATCTAGCTGGAGGTTTTCATGCAGGGTGTCGGTTCGTTGTTCATGTTTTTGTATTCTGTCACCCAGTACCTGTGTCCTAGTTCCTTGCGGGCTCTTCCTGTTTTCCACGGAACATCCAGTTTGCTGAGGGATCATCCGGGAGATTGTTCCTGTCGCTGCCCTGTGTCCTTGCTGATCTCCAGTCCAGTTCCTCTCCTCTTGTGTTGTGTCTTCCAGGTCGCCCGCCTGTAAACGTGGTGTTTTGAGTTTCCCTGTCTGTTCCGTCGTCAATAAACTGTTTCACTTGCACTTGGATTTTGAGACTCATCATTGTGACAGAAATGGTTTCGTTTGAAGTCACCATTATGGTGATCAGTTTATGCTTTAGTTGGGCTCTTGTCCCCTGACTTTTATTAGTTTATTTCTCTTTCAGCAATTGCAGGTATATTCAGGAAATTCGCCTTTGGCTAAGCCCCGCCCCTCTTAGTTACTGTTGCTACGTCCGACAAACAAACTTCATCTGGGCTCTGGTATCAACATGGCTTATGCTGTGACAGCTCTTCCTGCTGAAATTTTATCAAACTTTTATAAAGCAGCAAATAAAGTGTCCGATAGAAGTAGGCAAAAGGGGCTGCAATATACGTTCGAAGGCTATATTACCGACATACAGGTAATCGAGACGCAGGCTGGGACTAACCATATCAAGGAGCAACACTGTTCATGCAAAGCTGGGTAGGTCTCTATTCACTTCTATAATCGCTATTACAAAGCAAACGGACTACGTGAGTATAACGTTGTATTTATTAGCAGCGTGTGCTAGACGACACTTGTCAGGATTTGACTTCGGTTTGGGAAGGGAAAAAAACTGACACCCCCCTCCAACCTCTCTGGGAAATGCGTATCTGTGTTACAAATGCCCCAGACACAACGTTTAACCATATTTTTGATAAAACTACGACGGTAATAGCCGGCCGAGACCAAAAATATGAGACGCCTGTGTTAAAGTCAATGGAGCGCTGTGAAAAAGTGTCGGACCTCAGTGGGAGCTCGTTCGTGGCTGCGCTGTGATTGGTCAATCTACATTCTAGGGTGTGGCTTAGCCAAAGGCGAATTATTCTGCATTGATAAAGAAATAGTTTTTTGAAAAGACAGATCAACATGTCTATTTTTATGACAGTCAAATGACTGCATTAAAGTAGTTTAAGTCAGTGGTTCTCAAACCTGTCCTGGAGGACCCCCAACACTGCACGTTTTCTTTGTCTCCCTAATCAAACACACCTGATTCAACTCATCAGATCATTATCACATGGGGATATATGTGATAATGATCTGATGAGTTGAATCAGGTGTGTTTGATTAGGGCAGTGGTTCTCAAACTTTTTCGGTCATTCCCCACTTTGGACAAGGGGGAATTTTCAAGCCCCACCTGCCCCCATCGCCCCGACACAATGCTAATGAAATACGTAACAAGCTTAAAATGTTCCAATTTATTGAAGTAACAAGTAGTATCAGTATAGTAACAAGTTGTATCTAAATACAAACTAACTATATATCTACATCAAATAACAGCAAGTTCAAAAATAAAGAAAATGAAGTGCATTTGTGTCATAACTTGCATGAAATTCAAAAATAGAGAAAATAAAAGTGCCTCAAAAATAGAAAAGAAATAAAAGTGCCACTTTGCAATCTGTTAAAAAAAGAAAAGAAGAGAAATCCATTTGGCAAGACAGGTCTATTTATCCCTGCATTAGTGACTGCAATGAGCCACAACATAATGACGTCACATATTTTCCAACCCAGCCCTCAGCTCCCACTTACGCATGAAACAGCTTCCAGCGCGCCTGGCCATCGGCGCGAAACATAGGCTACATATCTATGGGCGCAAAAGTTTGTTCCGCTACAATTAATATGTCGACGTCACGTCAATCATTATTTTGGGGGTGGGGAATTCCTGTTACTTGTTGTCGCCCCCGGGGGTGATCGGTCTAATAAGCAGCAACACACAGCTATAAGGACGGTTTGCTCTCACACGCGCTGCATTAATAGTCACACACACACACACACGCGCGCGCGCGCAGTCTCTACTCTAGCAGGGCTGCCAACTTTTGAGTTCAGCTTAGAGTGAGATTTTGGGGGGCGGGGCTTGGGTTATGGGGGAGGGGCTTATTGAGGGGCGTGGCTTGGTGTGGGGAAAAATACAAACACAAAATCCTTGCATTAGCAGAACTGTATTAAATATATATTGATTGTCAAGGTATTTGGTATCTGTACAGAATTTCTTGGGAGATTTACATTACATTTAATTTTACATTTAACATTTTAAATGACATTCTGTTCTTAGAAAACAATAATTAACATTAACTACTAGGCATGTCCATATTTGTCATCTGGAAATGCTTTTGTACTGTTTTTATGATAAAGTTAAGTAAAATAACTGCTCAGTGCTGCAAAACAAACAACTCTGCTATTGCTAACTTAATTCTATATAAACTATATAACAGGCCTATTACCAGCCTAAACTGGATGGAGACAAGGAGCGCCCTGTAACTCACTGACCTGCCTGCGTTCACAATTCACACGGTGCAGATGGGAGGGAGAACGGCTGACTACACAGTTTATGGGAATAAATTGTGTATTTCTCTCACAATTGTCACAAAAAACTCACACTGTCTGTCTGGTCTCCAGAGCCGGTCCGAGCCTTTTGGGGGCCCTAAGCAGAATTTGATTTGGGGGCCCCCTCCCACTACGCGAAGTCCCCTGTGCTTGACGATTATTGACACAAATGTCACGCAATAATGATACATTATGAATGAATACAGTAAGGTTATGTATTAATACAAACTTTTACTTTACTCTTTTACTAACTCTTTAAAACTTCTTAAAACAAACTGTCTCAAAACATATAAAATAAATGATTTGCTAAAATAATGACAAAACTGAGAAATCAGAAATATAATAAGAGCAAGGGTTCAACAATGACAATTATTGTTGAAAACTTTAAAAATATGATTATTTCTCAACTGTCTCAATACAGTGTAACTGTCCACTGGGTTGTGTTGCGAAAGACACGCAAGCTCGCTTAGCTTACCTCTCTGTCGTCGTGCGCGTGCGCGGTTAGGAGCGCGCCGTTAAGAGCTCAACACATCTGTCTCGCATGCACGCTCGCTCGCTATAGATTACAGGATATTTTAACTAATTTGCGGTAAAACTAGTCGATCACGAATGGCTCAACTGGTAGATCTATAGATAAACTTATCTTTCAGGCATTTGACCGACCGGGTTGACACTTCAGCGTGAGAAATCGGGGGTGTGGCGTGAGAGCGTGAGAATTGGCTCAATTGCGTGAGTCTCACGGTGAATGCGTGAGAGTTGGCAGCCCTGCTCTAGTGCGCGGTCTTGCTCCAGGTTCCGGGAGATTGGATCTCATTTGCGGGCGTCAAGGAGCCGCTATCAATATGCGGGAGACTCCCGGAACTTCCGGGACATTTGGGATGTCTGGATAAAGATATAAAGGCATAAAAAGGAAAATTTCCTCCCGTTTGGCGCGCCGCACCTGTTACGTCTCTATTCCCCACCAGTGGGGCGCGCCCCACACTTTGAGAACCGCTGGATTAGGGACACAAAGAAAACGTGCAGTGTTGGGGTCCTTCAGGAAGGGATTTGAAAACACTGTTCTATAGTATCATTACAGATGTATGGAGATGAAGCATTATTTTAAAAAAACTAGCAATAAAATCAGCTGTTGTGATAAAGATCTTTGTGTGATTTTTCAAAACTGCTGCAACCTCTTGTGTAACAGTGGATACAGACAGACTTGAGGACTTGATACACGTTAAGTGAAATCGAAAAAAGAAAACTTTGTTTGCCTTCTTTCACGTGAAAATCTCCTCTGGTTAATTTCTCCTGTTCAGTCAGTCAAGATCAGATGTCCATGAATGAAAACATGAACACACTGGAGAGCTGCTTCACAGCGGAAAATGAAGTTGTACTTGTACACTGTTTTTCATGTTTAATACGGTAAACTGCTGAATTGAAGCGATCTATTGTATAAAGTGCTGTATAAGTAAACATGACGTGACTGAATTGCAGATCTTGTGCAAACATATCCTCTTAACCTGCAACCCGCCGGCGGGCCCATTTGCCATTGCATGTTTAAAACAATAATATCTTAGTAAAAACGTACTCGGTTACTAACGTAACCTCGGTTCTCTCTAGAGAGGGAACGAGTACTGCGTAATAGCTTACGCTAGGGGAAAAACTCTTTTCCGCGAGATATTGAAGCCAAAAATTATCCTTAATTTTTTATTAATGTAAAACGCTTTGCAGCAGCAAGCAGACATAGGCGAAACAGCTCGCGCGCCTATTGGTTGCTCTGCAGCAAATGCAGCAGCCTATCGAGAGAGACTCTGCGTGACGTAATGACCAATGGGGGCAATTCGCGCCCATATCGTCACGTCCCGCCAGAAGGGGCGTGGTCTCACCCTATAAATATGCTCGTTAGGCTGATACAAGCTGGTTTTTATCACTGAAGCGAACCAGAGCGTATTCCAAGCACGGCAAGATACGCAGTACTCGTTCCCTCTCTAGAGAGAACCGAGGTTACGTTAGTAACCGAGTACGTTCTCTTACGAGAGTATCTCTCGTACAGCGTAATAGCTTACGCTAGGGGAACACAATGCAACACGCCGTGCGTACAGGGATCCAACACCAAAGTCCCGGGGGCCGAAGCCCAGGGCTCATGTAGTGCATAATCACCATAAACTCACATAGAGTGGAGGAAGAGAGACTGGAAGCGTCATTCCCTATAAAAAAGCACCCAGCGGGCTATTATATGACAATAAAACGCGCAGCCAGGGTGAAAGCTTTCAGCCTGATCTGGGTGGCCATACATGTGTCAACACTCATGGGGCTGCAGTAAACTCAGCATCTGGGCCGCACAGCGGGGCAGATAGCACTGAATTTTAGACCGCCAAAAGCTTAGCTTGTAAGGCGGGTACCTCCAGGTTATAGTATTTTATAAATGTAGACGGCGAGGCCCAGCCCGCGGCCGTACAGATATCTTGCAGGGAAACCCCGCTCGACCACGCCCACGAAGAGGCCACGCCTCTCGTGGAGTGCGCCCTGCCACCCAAGGGGCACTGTAGGCCCTTCGCAGAGTAAGCGAGCGCAATGGCATCCACTATCCATCTGGATAGGCTCTGTTTTGAGGCGGCGAGTCCCTTGGAACGCCCGCCAAACAAAACAAAAAGCTGCTCCGTCTGTCTGAAAACAGACGAGCGTGACACATAAGCTCTCAATGCCCTGACGGGGCAAAGGAGACTCGCATCCTCCTCCTCACTGAGAACCGGAAGGGCGGACAGGGAAATTACCTGGGCCCTGAACGGTGTATTGAGGGATTTCGGGACATACCCGTGCTTTGGTTTGAGAATGACCTTCGAGTCATTAGGCCCAAACTCCATACACGACGCGCTTAGTGAAAGCGCCTGTAAGTCCCCTATGCGCTTCACTGAAGCGAGAGCCATGAGAAACACTGTTTTGAACGACAGGTGTTTCATGTCCACTGGATTGGCTCGAACGGGGCGCCTTTCATGGCCTCCAGGACCGTGGAAAGGTCCCACGTCGGGACTGAAGGGGGCCTGGGAGGGTTCAGCCTCCGAGCTCCCCTAAGGAAACGCACGACTAAGTCGTTTTTCCCCAGTGACTGGCCAGACACCGGTTTTGCAAACGTTGCTATGGCCGCCACATATACTTTGAGCGTGGATGGGGTCCTGCCCTTATCCAGTAGCTCTTGAAGGAAGGAAAGCACTTCCGAAACCCCGCATTCCACAGGTGAAAAGCTCTGGGCTTGACACCATGCAGAGAAAACAGACCATTTCGAGGAGTAGAGCCGCCTGGTAGACGGAGCTCTAGCCTGCGCGATCATGTTTAACACTCCTTCTGGGAGGCTAGCGGGTACCCGTTGATGGCCCATGCGTGCAGGGACCACAACTCCGGGCGAGGGTGCCAAATCGAGCCCTCCGCCTGAGAGAGGAGGTCTCTCCTCAATGGTACAGGCCATGGGGCAGTGCTGGTCAGCTGCATCAGGGCAGGGAACCACGTCTGGTTTGTCCAGAGCGGAGCTACGAGCAGCACTGGGCATCCGTTCTCCCTGATTCGTTCCAACACCTGAGGCAGGAGCGAGACAGGAGGAAAAGCATATAGGGGGCAGCGGGGCCAAACATGAGCCAGCGCGTCCTTGCTTTTCGAGAAAAACTCCGGGCAATGAGCGTTTTCGTGGGACGCGAATAGGTCCACCTGTGCTCTGCCGAACGTTTTCCACAGCAGTTGGACCGTCTGCGGGTGCAGCGACCATTCCCCTGCTGGAACATTGTTCCTGGACAGTCTGTCTGGTCCCACATTCAGGTGAACAGGCACGTGCGCTGCTCTCAGTGAGAGCAGGTTGTGCTGGGCCCAGACCAGGAGGCGTTCCGTCAGCCTGTGAAGGTTTCGTGACCTGACGCCGCCCTGGCGATTTATGTATGCCACCACTGACATGTTGTCCGACCGGACCAAGACGTGGTGGCCCGTTACCTGGGGACAAAAACGCCGTAGCGCTTTGTCGACTGCTATCATTTCCAAGCAGTTTATGTGAAGGAGCTTTTCCCATTCTGACCACAGGCCAGCTAGCGGTCTGCCCTCGAGCAGCGCTCCCCACCCCGAGGTGGAGGCGTCCGTAGACACCACCTTCACACTCGAAGCGGTCCCCAGACTCACACCTGACTGATACCAGTCGGTTATTTTCCAAGGTTCCAGAGCTGAAACACACTGAAGGTCGACCCTGAGGCGAAACAGACCCGCTGTCCATGCCCTGGGTGGAACCCGCGCTTTCAGCCACATCTGCAGTGGGCGCATGCGGAGCAAGCCCAACTGGAGTACAGAGGCTGCTGAGGCCATCAGCCCCAGCATTTTCTGAAACCTTTTGAGCGGAACTATCGTGCCGTGGCGGAAGGATTTCGCGCCGCGCTGAATATTTAGCCCGCGCTCTGGTGACAGGCGTGCTGTCATGGACAGCGAGTTCAACACGGTTCCCAGAAAGGAAATTTTCTGACTGGGAGACAGTGAGCTCTTCGCCCAATTGACTGTGAGGCCCAGCTCCTCGAGGTGCTCGAGTAATGCGGCCCTGTGTTCTATGAGCTCCGATCGTGATCGAGCTAGAATCAGCCAATCGTCCAAGTAGTTCAGGACTCGCATGCCCTGAAGTCTCAGGGGTGCGAGCGCCGCGTCCATGCACTTCGTGAATGTACGAGGTGCTAGGGACAGGCCGAACGGCAGGACTGTGTATTGATATGCCTGGCCCTCGAAAGCGAATCTCAAGAATCGCCTGTGATGGGACGCTATTTGTATTTGGAAATAGGCGTCTTTCAGATCTATCGACATAAACCAGTCCCCGTGGCGCACTTGCGCGAGGATTTTCCTGGTCGTAAGCATTCTGAACTGGCGCTTCACAAGCGCTCTGTTCAGCTGTCGCAGATCTAAAATGGGTCTGAGACCTCCATCTTTTTTCGGTACCAGAAAATATCTGCTGTGTAGACCCCCTTTGCTCTGAGCTTGAGATAAAGGTTCTATAGCACCTTTGCTCAGTAGTTTCGCTATCTCGGCTCGAAGTAGATGAGATACTTCGTTTTCCACCGTCGTCTCGACGCGCGCCGTATAACGGCGGGGACGTCGAGCGAACTGTAGCGAATAGCCTCTTTTTATAGTGTTCAGCACCCATTCTGATACCCCAGGAAGCTGTGCCCACACTTTCGCGTGAATAGCTAGGGGTAGAATGAGATCTGGGCTCTGGCCGAGACATAGTGATGGCAAGAGAGCTCCGGCGTGCTGTAACGCAGACACTGTGTTTACAGTGTGTCAGGCGGGGGGCGCGCCGATCGCGGCGGGCAGCCTGGTCGCGCTCAAAACCCTTATAGCAGTTTGCTGAGGGAGAGAGAGCGGGGCGAGCCCCGTGGGGCTTAACATGTCTGTGAGTGAATGTGGGCGCAGGACAGCGGGCACATTTACTGCACTGAAAAACACCGTCGGCCTGAGCTGACTGAATGCGTGTTGGTTTCGTTTTCACAGAACCCGTGGGACATGTGGTGTGTAGTGTTTGTGGGCACTGAGACGTAAGCACATTCACTACATTTAGTGCACAATCGACATGAGGCGATTTTGTTTGTGCGAGCCCTGCATTTTTGCGGGCTGTGTTTGTGTGTAGAAATGAGCCCTGGGTTGTGGGCATTTTCAATACACTCATAACACCATCGGCTGTGGCCGGAATACCAGAAAATACACCATTTATGTGATTTATCTGGGAACAGCATTTGTGTGCAGGCAAGCGGGCATGGTACTGGCTTGCTTACTGCAAAATACACTGGAACAGTCACATTTTCTGGAACTGAACGAGCGAAAATTTCAGTGGAAGTCTGGCCACGGCGAGACTGAAACACCGTCGATTTCCTAGGAGGCTAGGAAGACTTGTGTTGGTTTCGTTTTACAGAAACCGTGGTAGTGTTTGTGGGCACTGGGTTGTGGGCACATTCACTACATTTAATGCACAATTGACATGCGTCGATTTCATTTGTGCGAGCCCTGTACCGTGGCGGGCTGTGTTTGTGTGTAGAAATGAACACTGGGCTGTGAGCATTTTATTACACTTATAACACCATCGGCTGTGGCTGGAAAACCAGAAATACAATGATCACATGATTTTTCTAGGTCGCCGTGGAAACGGCCTTTATGTGCAGGCAAGCGGGCCGTGGTACCAGCTTGTTTACTGCAAAATACACTGGAACAGTCGCATTTTCTGGAACTGAACGAGCGAAAAGTTTTTGGTGGAAGTCTGGCCGCGGCGAGACTAAATTTTTATCTGCTGCGAGAGCCGGGATCGAACCCGGGTCTCTCGCGTGAAAGCTTAGGGTTCCGCCACTGGGCCACAGGGAGAATTACACTAGCACAAGCAGATAAGAGAGTGTCATCACAGTTTTGTGTGTGTCGGCGTTTGTATGCAGGTGTGCGTGTCATACAACAGGCTCATTGCTGCAATAATGACATTTTCAGCCGCTCAAACTAGGAGCTGAGAAATGTTTAAGAAACGGAGATTAGTCCGGCCTCGGCGGGGACAAAAAAAAACACACTCTTTTCTCATTTGCCGGTGACGCACGCCCATTGGGGGGCGGGGTATATTTCTTATAACGTAAAGAAAGCTAGCCGCGGTTTTAGGGCTCGCGGTCTTTATGCTGGCCCGTTTCCTTGACGACTCGCGGACAGAAGGCGGAGGTCCACAGAGCTCGCCTGTTGCGCGGCGGTTGCGCGGGCGCCTCCCAATCGAGGCCGATGCTTTCCACGGCCTGAGAGAGCAGACGCATCAGCTCAGTTTTAATGCCGGCTCTCTTACCAGTGGGCTGGCGGGAAACGCTAGCGGAGGGGAGATCTACGGAGCTCGCCCAATCCTCACTATCGTATGCCAGAAGAGAACACGCCTCGGTGGGTTCGTCAAACTCGTGGATGGACGCGGCGGCAGGCGGCGGCCGTTGTCCGTCAGTGAGCGACTCGAGCGAAGCCGGCGAAGCTGGCGGGCGAACCGGTGAGCTTTGACGGGCTGGAGAAAGCTCGGGAGCGCGCTGGGCGCGGCGCTTCTTGCGGCGCGGCACCACGGCGGGCTGCGGTGAAGGCTCGGAGAATGATGCCAGGCGAGTCCTCAGAGTCACCATGGGCAAAAGCTCGCAATGAGGGCATCCGCCGTCAGCGAGCGCGAGAGCCGCGTGATCCTCACCCAGGCAGGAAACACAGATGACGTGCCGGTCTCCATCGCTGAGCGGGGCGCGGCACGAGCCACAGGAAGGCATCTTTAAAAAGACGCAGCTCTTTTTGTGAGAGAAGTGTGAGTCGCGTCAAGTAAGCGAGCAAACACTCTCAACAGAGTAAATACACACAGAGTATGAAAGGATATAGAACGCCGGAAAGCGCAGCAGGTACGGCAGTTGAAGGCGGCGAGGCCAGCGACTCCAGAGCTCGTCCAGCTGAAAGGCTTGCTTCGACGGCGCGGCTTCTCACTCCGGATCCAGCGATGCGTGTGCTTCGCTGAAGAGGTAAAAATCAGCTTGTATCAGCCTAACGAGCATATTTATAGGGTGAGACCACGCCCCTTCTGGCGGGACGTGACGATATGGGCGCGAATTGCATCCCATTGGTCATTACGTCACGCAGAGTCTCTCTCGATAGGCTGCTGCATTTGCTGCAGAGCAACCAATAGGCGCGCGAGCTGTTTCGCCTATGTCTGCTTGCTGCTGCAAAGCGTTTTACATTAATAAAAAATGAAGGATAATTTTTGGCTTCAATATCTCGCGGAAAAGAGTTTTTCCCCTAGCGTAAGCTATTACGCAGTACGAGAGATACTCTCGTAAGAGAACCTAAAGTAATATTGCCAGACTATATATCATTTGAAAGCTTAAAATCTCTAGTTTTCATATTTGGTGGCTGTTATCTAAAATATATTACAGAGGAGCAGAAATTTATCAATTTGCAACAAGAATATTTCATATTCATTAGGAGTATTTAGGCCTTTATTTTGAAATAACAATAAACATGAAAAATCATGAAAGATTGGTAGAAACCTCAGTTTGTTTTCATGCCATGAGTTCAAAAGATAACACCAATTCCATTTTATGAGAAAAAAAGGTCTGAAAATGTTTTAAATATAAAGAAAAAATGTATGGATTCTCGATTTGTAATGCGGCTGCGAGCTATAACGCTATAACGTAGTCTTTATGCATTTATTAGAGGTTTAATTCAAATCAAATACTGCCAAACCATCCATACTACTTCTGAATAGGATGTCTACTTCATAAATTGTATGAAAATTATGGAAATACATGGTTCAGATCACTCAAAACATATGAAAATGGAGGCGCCCTTATATGGGCAGTAATGGAGTCTGGTGTTCACCTAGTGAAAAAGTTGGGTACTGCGCCCGAATAAAATCTTACTGAAAGCTCATTTTTTGAGATATCAACCTAAAATTTGGAATACAACTTGTTCAGATATTTGACTTTAATTTTCTTGCAGTTTTAGAGTAAAATATATTTTGTAATATATATATTTTATATAAAATATTAATCATTATATTTTTACATTACACAATTTCATAAACTCAAACTTATATAACTTTTTTTCTGTTTCATTTTTTACAATTTCTAGACTTCTACAATGTCTTCTACAATGAAAATGTCTTCTTTAAAACAAGACCAGCCATAGGTCTATATTCCAAAGCATTCCTGAATTACAACCATTTAAGTTTGGATAGTGATTTTTATGTCTATGCAAAAAAAAAGGGGGGTGCCAGTTAACAGGATATCCACATTTCTAAGATCAGATGTTTTTCTTATGCTTAATTAAAATGCTTGTTTTCTCTATTTTGTTGTGTGTTTATTTTGTAATAGAAGGAAACTGTGCAGCACATTTACATATTTAGTGTTATTCACTGGTCTCATTCAGGGTATAATCTCTGATTTTATTGGTGATGTCTTATGAATATCACCTCATTGATGATAGTAGCCCTAACTGCACATCTTGATATTAATAGAGGAGTGATCCAGCTTTTCAGATTTCATCATACATATCTTAATTTGTGTTCCGAAGATGAACGAAAGTCTTACGGGGTTGGAACAACATGAGGGAGAGTAATTACTGACAGAATTTTAATTTTTGGGTGAACTAACCCTTTAATTAAATATACCAGTTCATTGTTGACACTTTTAGCATATCTTTGGTGAGGTGGTAGTTTGGGAGGAGCAGAAAGTGTCATGATGAGTAGTGAGTCAAGAATGAGAGCACAAAAACAAATACATTCCAGCTTGAAATTGGAGTACCTGCACCAACGTATTTCAGGCTTGTCAGAAATGCAAATACGTATTGAAATGAGACTATTTTAAGAATGAGTGATGTAAAATAAAAAGGTGTGTCAGGAGAACCAGATCTGTCAGAGACCAACAAAACACTCCACCCAAAATAAAAAATACATTCAGTCAAGGTAAAGATTCAGTGGACTCAAAACAAGACCATGACGAAGCACATGTTTTAGCAGTTTTTTGTTTGTCAAACTTTGACAAGATTCACCTCACATTTGGATGGAAACCCAGCTAATGTTAGAATTACAGGAACTTGTAGCTACCGGTACACATCAAACTCTGACCGTTTATTGAGCATGACAGTGACGTGTTGAGCCGAGCGGTCATTAAAACATTACATAAAACATAAACCTCCGTCGCAGAGTCACACCGATTAGTTTAGAGAGAGATAAACCAAAAAAAAACAGCTCATAGTTATGCCTGCAAATTAAAAATAAAAGTAAGGAAATGAACTACATTACCGTAGGCTTAAGTCTCAGTGAACACGAACAATGATTGACTGGCAGAAAGCTATTTTTTTTACTAATTACTAATATATTAACCACTGAAAATGGCAAAATACTGTGTGACGGTAATTAAAACACGTTTTTCTTTAAAAATGAAGCAATGCTCGAACACAAATATTTATATTTTCTATATTTGGAAAACCTATATTTGGCATACATTTTAGTCTGAGATCACATAGCTTAAAATTCTGTTATGTTTAATGGGTAATACAATCTTTAGGTCCAGCCTAACGAAACATTATGAAAAGTACAATTTACATAGTCTTTCACTATTATTATTTTTTAGAATCTGTAATATTGAAGACAATCAAAATGGGATTTTCCCGCTTTGTTCATATTGCTGATATTTGTTCCAGATGTTCATCATCCTTCAAAGCCGCTCCGAGCAACCGCTGCGGCCGCTAGCGCTGCCATGACGAAAATAAACACTCCTTTCAACCAACTGGATGAGCTTTCTTTGACTTTCTCTGTGTCAGTCTTTCCAAGCATCTCACTGGTGAAGTGCTTCCCTCCATTTCTCTCCACCATCTTCTCAATCTTCTCCAGCAGTTCAGTGACCTGAGAGCGGTTCTTCATGTCTTCATTGTTAAATGAGTGAAATCTCCCACCAAAACTCTTAGTAAATGCCTGTAGATCTGGAGTGTCTCTGATATACTCGTCTAATGATCCACCCTTCAGATGATCAGCGTGAGTGAACAGAATGATGGTGTGACGAATAGCTTCTTCTCCAATATTTTCCTGAATCCATTTCACTGTGTTTTTCTCCTCATCTGTGAATCTGTCGTCCAGTCTGATGACCAGCAGAAACACATGAGGACCAGGAGCAGACATCTCCACACACGTCTCAATCTCAGCCTTCAGCCGGTCCCTCGTCATCGACGGATCCAACAGTCCTGGAGTGTCGATCACTGAGATGTTTCTTCCACACACACCGGCTTCTTGTTTCTCACAGGTTTGAGGACTTGATGGGAAACTCTTATTCGTTTTGAAGGCATCTCTGCCAATGATGGTGTTTGCTGTCGAACTCTTCCCCGATCCACATTTACCCAGAAGAACGATCCTCAGATCAGACGCTGTGAAGAAAAACAATATGCATATTAGTTCAGTAACTGTCATAGTTTTGAGGCTTAAAACACTGTGAAAAATGCCTTAAAATATTGCAAACAATGAATAAATGCAAATGTTCTGTCAATGTTTCTGTAATATCAAATGCATCTGTAAATTTATATCCAATACAATGTCATATAATCATCAGTGAATGTTGCATAAAAACATTTATTATACATTGAGTAATATGCATATTAGTTTACTGACTTAAAAACATATCTTAATAAGAAGAGGTGTACATTTTCATATTACAACTGTTTTGTGTTATAAAAATAAATAAATGCAAAATGTTGTTTCTCAAATGTATGCATTCATCTGCAATTTTACGTCCAAGGTAAAGTCCATAAACATTGTTAAATATTAAATGACTTAATTATGTAAATATATAAAAATAATTTAAATCTAATACAAAAGGGAAAATATTATATTTTCACATCAGAATATACAATTATAAACAGCTAAATATTTACCTATTGAATGATTTTCTGCTGTGTGTGTCTTCTCCTCGCCGATCGGACACGTTTCATGTTTTCTGTCGCTTTGATTTCCATCCAAACATCCCTTTTCTCTCTCATTTGTTGCTCTTTGTTCTTTGTGTTCTGTCTGTTCTTCTCTGATCTGATGCTCTGCTCTGTTCTCCTCTTTCTCCTGGCTCGTTATTTGCTCCTCTAGACTCTTCTCTGTTCTGTCTTGTTTCGTCCTCGTCTCGTCTTCACTGTTCTTCGGGGAGATCTCTTTAACATAATGTTCTCGTCGGTTCTTCCTCACCACTTCATCAATGTTCTCCAACAGACTGGCGATCTGCTTCTTATCTCTCTTGTTTTTGTGGATGATCACGTCACATTTCTCTTCACAGAAGCTCAGAAGTTCTCGGGTTTTTCTGTGCAGTCTAAACTCAATCCATTCCCGTTTGGACATCGCCTCTCTTCCCGTGAACAACACCATGGTGAACCTGAAAGCTTCTTTTCCGAAGTGCTCGTGAATCTTTCTCACGATCTTATCCACGTTTTCTGTGAATCTGTCGATTCTGATGACGAGCAGGAAGACGTGAGGACCAGGATCAGAGAGATCCAGACTCTTCATCATCTGCTTCTTCATCTCTTCATCAGTCAGTTGAGTGTTGAAGAATCCTGGAGTGTCGATGATGGAGATGTTTCTGTCTTCTACTCTTCCTCTCTGTATCTCACTCCCTTTGGTTCTGCTCTCTTTAAACACATCTCGGCCCAGTATTACGTTGCCTATTGAACTCTTTCCAGCTTCACTTTTTCCGATCAGCACAATCCTCAGATTCTGTACAGCAAGGGCTTCATCCGACTCTGGGAATAAAACAGAAATAGTCATTAGAGGAAAGTTGTGGAGTAAAGTCTGGTAGTTGCAATATAATCTCCAGTAAATGGTTAAGGTATCATAGTGTATTAGATAAATGTCAATGTTTGGATCATGAAAAGTGTTACGTAATAAAACATAGCAGGTTACTGTTGAATAATAAGAGGAATTGGGGACAGTACAATCCATAATTTAGTGGAAACCTGCAAATCTATCTAAACAAATTTGAATGTTTCTTAACAATTATTATTATTATTTTCATTATTCCAAAATAGGTCAAACCCTAACCCTGCCCCTAAACTTACACTGTAAAAAGTGATCAGTTAACTTAACTTAAAATAGTGAGGAAACCCATTGCCTTAACATTATTCAGGAAAGAAACTTCATGCGTAATTGAAAAACATAAGTTATGTGAATTTGGGTAATTGAAAAAAAATCAGTTACGTGAACACATAACATAACTTTTTCAATGATGCATGAAGATTATTTACTTAATCTTAAGGCAACGGGTTTCCTCACTTAACTGATCACATTTTACAGTGATACCCATCACTGGGTTTTAAACAGAACATACTAAAATGTACTAGTGAGATCATACGAATTTGTATGAATTAACCACCAATTAAGCAAAACGTGAAATATAGTTATACGGATTGCTGTGAGATTTGTTTTGGAGAAAATGTACTTCTACAGGAAGTTGCTGCCTTTTCTTAAAGAGACAGTGTCTTAAAGACCAAGCACATGATCCACAAACATTACTAACTAAAGTACGAGATTAACACAGGGAAATGTACTATTATTGTATATTGAATATACCCTATATTTGATACATAATTGTTTTTTAATTGGAACAATAAATAAATCATTCACAATAATACCAGAAAAAAAAAATAGATAAAAGTTATACTAAGTAAATTGGCTCATGTAAACTTTAAAACTGAGGAAAAAATGTATGTCTCAAGTCAGAGATTTCCTTATAAGACTTCACTTCAACAATTCGACTCGATCACAATCACTTCAGGCTAAATCGACACATCTACAAACATATTGATTGTATCTGTATTGTATAGTATCATATTAGCTAAAAGATCATATACTTGATAACCTGACAGCACAAAGAATGTTAAATGTGAATGGTTTACTATTGTATTTACTAGGGTACTAGTTCAAATATACACACATCTTTGATACAACATGTTTGATATATAATTATAGATCATGTTTCATTGTTTATGTGAAGATACATACACAGAATATAGGTTATATCACACACCTTAACACTGAGAGTCATTGAGATCAACTACAGTCTAGTTAAACAGGTTTGTTGTGTATGTTTGCCTCTAAAAACAAAAAGATTATAGTAGTTGGTTAGAGTTGGTTAAAGTACAGTAATTGAAACGTACCAGTACGCGCTGGATTCATTTCTCTGTGTTTGGTCGATTCCTGTAGTTTCTCAGCTGTTCAATCTCAGTGTGAATCCAGTGACAGAATGAAGGTATTTGAGCTCAACTCTTGTGACCGTGAAACTCCCTCTATTGTCATGAACTAATGACAGTTATTGCCTAACGCTAGTGTGCGGTTAAAAGTCTTTCTGACACATGCTTTTATAAATGAAAACATATTTCATGGCAGTGTAATACAGTTTGATTTGCCTGGATTGGATTCAATTGAAATACATAATAGCTAGACTGATATTTTTGTTTAAAATTTGAGTGAGCACAGGACAACAAGAAAAATGAAAATTTCACATAACTGAAAATTTTCATAACTCTAGTAAAAGTTCACATCCCTGATCTCTAATATCATTCACTTCACAATCCATATTGAGCTGCAACACAAAACTGATGAATATATATCAGTTCAGTTTGTGTCTGTGCTCCACCTTTCAGCACTCGCTAAACCTGTTCAAACGCATCTGAAGTGTTATTTAGACATGAATAACACTTCAGAAGTTTTTGTTGTGTTTGTTGAACAGGTTTAATGGTATTGTGCGGTTTTAAAGCTGCGCTGCAACTGTTGAGCTCCAACTGAACAAACCAATGAACAGAGAGCGAGAATCACTGAAGAGACGCTGAAGGAATTGGAAAACTATGATAAATGAATAAATAAAAATAATAACAATGAATGCATAAAAATTGTTAAAGCATTTAAAAGTGATATTTACTAAGATCCTTCTATTATCTATTGAAACCCACAATAATATTCAAAATATATTAAAAAGCTTAATATATATAAATCATCATTCATTGGGTACTTTCATGGGTACTGGAAGGTGGCTGCCCCGAACTTGTGAAAATTAAATCGGAAATAATTTTTGCATTGTTGTTTTAAAAAAATATTTTTTGGATTTTTAAAAACACTTCATGTAAAGAATGTGTCTCACATTTACATCAGTCACTGAAAGAATGTGTTTTTAAGTATGTTTTAGCTAGACTGATTTTAACCACACTCCTACATTAAATGTGCATTCATGCCCGAAACATGGGATGTTTTATCAAAAATAAAGTATATTGAATTATCAACTTAGATTTTATTATAGTGTTTGGTTCAATGTTAGCCTGGATGCCAGCCCGAACCCCGCCCACAACATTTTTTGATCGGGAAGTTCGGTCTGGACTCGCTCCATTGTGGAGTAATTATGATCGGTTCAGAAATCGGCCAATCAAATTGCCAGGGCGGGCTTTATACGATGATGGACAGATGATCTGCAGGGACGTAATCATCACGTTATCAAAGAGCGCTTGGGTTGAACTGGTTTCCCTCAGAGATGACTGCCGCTGGAGAACTGAGATGTAGAGATTCCGCTATCGCGTCTGTTGTAAAAGAAATCGACAGCGCATTCATTTTAAAAGACGAACAGAGAACTGCAATCAAAGCATTTGTCGATCGGAAAGATGTGTTTGCAGTCCTTCCTATGGTATTCGGCAAAAGTTTAATTTATCAGCTGGCTCCGATGGTAACTAAGAAGATGGGACGCAATGAAAACCCTGTGGTCGTTGTGGTTTCTCCTTTGGTCGCACTCATAGAGGACCAAGTAAAAGAAGCAACACTCGTTATTTTACTTCTTCCAGCGTGCGTGCATTTGAGTTCTGTAGTTGACAACTGTGCTATGCAAAGTAGTTGACTTACTGCGTTGCTCTCATTGGTTGTAGGTCTATCCAATTGAGTGCAGAGTTTTTTTTTTTTTTCTGGTTCGGTTAAGACACGCCTCATAATCAAAGCCCTATGAAGCAGTATCAGACTCACATTCTGACTAGAATATGAGTATGACGAAGTCAGGCTAGTTCAATGTATATTCAAACTAATAAATCCTTAAAGGGGTCATATAATGCCATTTTTGTACAAGCTAGTATGATTCTTTTGGGTCTAAATTAAAAGTTTGTAATATACTTTAATTACAAATTCTCATTAGTATTGTAAGAAAACACTTATTTTACCTGGTCAAAAACAGCTCTGTTTTCAGCACGCCGTTTCAGTGCATATGCCTTTAAATGATAATGAGCTTTGCTCACCCCGCCCCTCTGTTCTGTGCGTACACCGTTTGTAACACAATAACACAATAACCATAACGTGTTGTTCAGTATAAACGTGGGATTATGAATTATATTGAGAACATCATACATAGAAAACATGCCGTAATGTACCCTAAGTGTAAACCTTAGACGCATTCATTGTGAAGCGTGCAGCTAGCGATTTGCAAAGATTAATATAAATATTAATATAAAGTTTAATAAAACGTTACACTCACTTCAGTTCTTCTGGAGGTTCAGCAGGAACACGAATAGCTGGTACCGATCCTTTTATTCAAGAGCTGCTTCTTAGCAAAACCAGCTTTATACTGACCCTCGTTTATAAAGCAGTCTGGTGAGAAATGATTCGCGCAAACATGAGAGCATTGACGTTGCTCGTGGGGAATATTCCCTTCGAAAACAAACTCAGCCACTGCGTCTTCAGCGGTTCGGATTTAGGAACATTAAAATGACTGCTGTGTTCGTTATTACACCCAAGAACAGAACACCACAATCGCTTAGACGCCATTCTATGAAGGTAAATCAGTAGCTAAACTCGAGAGCACGTAGATGTGAATTTGAGAACTTGTACAATAAATATTCGTACTTGTATGTGAACATTTACACTCACAGCTCCGATGTGAAAACCTGTAAAATAAAAATCTGAAGTTGAATGTTGAGATTTGCACTCGCAGACTATAGTCACAAACCTGTATTCTGAATCTGAAGCTGCAGACAAGCAGTCACAAATGTGTAAAATGCCATTCACAGAAATACAATGACAGTCACAAACATGTAAAATATATTTGCGCTTCTTCTAACATTCAAATTCGCAGTACAACCTCAAATTGGCACTTGCAACTTCTCAAATCTGTCACTGCAAGTTCAAATTTCGCGCCTTGACTTTTGCTACTCTTTTCGCGATATATGAGGTGCAAAACTGATTTGTGCACTTGTAACACAGAGGCGGTGAGAGCGGAAGGGGGGTGGGAGCAGGGACGTTCGAAGGAGCCGTTTTATTGGTTGGCGCCTAGCCAATGAAATGGGACTTCTATTGTACGCGATGATGTCACGAAACCCGCCTCCTAGTGGATGTTCTGAAACGCTAACATGGCTTAATGCATTAGACTAATTTATAAGACATAAATGATATTATCAAACTTAGTGATATTAACACCATACTAATCAGAGGTGGGTAATCCAGGGGCCAAAGAGTAAAAGTCCTGCCATAAGTTTATTCCACCCATGAACTCAGTCAGCTGATTTCACTAATTAGTTCTGTCTCCTGCCTGAATTAGCAAATACAGGTGATTGGAACAAAATACTGAGGAGGACTTTTACTTTCTGAACCTGGACTTTATACCTCTGCCCACATGTCAGCCAAGAGCAAAGAGTCTTAGATGAAATCCACTGAAGATAAAAGAAGACATTAAATCTGTGAGGATCTCAGCAGAGGAGTATTAAACAACTCCACAAACAGCATTACCAGCTTCACTTATTACTAACCAGACTCACTTTATTTCTGTCAGAATTCTACAGAAGATTTATTGAGAATTAACAGAGGTTTAACTGTTTAATTTGAAGTCACCATAACAGTGATTAGTGTTTCCCTTAGTTGGGCTCTCAACTCTTAATATATATTTAGTCTTTTTGGCTCCTGTGATAGTATGTGTGTCAAACACATTTGCAGGAGCAAAGAAAGCTAAAGTGAAATGAGATCAGGTGATGATGGTTTCCTGTTGATGGATTTATACTCATCATGAAATAGACTGATTCATTGAGGTTTTGATAATCCAACAGTTATATTGTTCCATTAATATATTCACATCTGCAGCATGAGAATCTTTTCATCTTCGTCAAATAAGTCTTTTAACAGACATGAAAAAAAAAACTGGCCTACATTGACATACACATAGGGCTGGGCGATATATCGCACGATATTGTTATGCGCATCTCGTCAGTAAAGCCGGTTCCTTGATTAGTAGTAAATCGCCTTCACCTGCTTTCAGATGGAGCGGCATTTACTACAAAGAGCCGTAGTTAACTGACAAGCTGAGCCATATCGCACTAATATCGCGGACGTATCGCCAGCGATAATTGATGCGATATGGCTCAGCTTGTCAGTTAACTACGGCTCTTTGTACACAGCAAAAACTCAGTGTTAAATGAACACACCTGGGAGTGTATATGAGTCCACACTCAAGAGTGTTAAAGTTAATAAGATAATTAAGGTATTAATTGAGTGATGATTGAGCACCTAAAGGAGAAAATCTAAAATTGTAAGCCACCATTATGGAGATGAGTGTTTGCTTTAGTTGGGCTCTTGACCCTTAGATTAATAACTTTAGATTTTGGTTGGCTGTTGTATCTGAGTTATAACTGCCAGATGAACAAAGAAATAAAGTGATCTTATGATGTTGGTTATATTATGACAATCACTATTTGATCTTTATGTTTGTGATTTATGCTGTTGGTTACAGCATAACTGTGATTCTGCACAAATATCCAGAATTTCAGATATAATATAAAGGTTTTCTTAAAAGTTGTTTTAAAAAAAAATCTTTCTTTTAGGCACACACAGACGTCAAGATTCAGTCAATGCATCTCAACAATGGTGACGAGCAGAATATTCAATTAGGAAAAGTAAATTACATAGACAATTCAGATCATAATTTATGCATACCGCAATGCATGATGGGAGCCATTAATGAGTTGTGATTGGTGGCAGCCACTGCAACATGCATTATTATTGTCACCATTGTTGAGATTCACAGGCTGATTATTGATGTCTGTGTTTCTAAATTCATTTAAAAGGGTTTTGATCAGAACAATGTTTATGAAATATTTTGTATTATAAGAAAAATACTAATAATCATATGCTGTACAATCACAAATCTGTTGCTAATGAATTAAACCAAACTTTCTCAATAAGTTTCATTTTTCAGATCACAGCATGATTATGCCAAAACATAACCAACACTATCAGATCACACGTTTCTTTGTTCATTTGACTGTTATAAATCAATAACAGCAGACAAATCAAAATTAAAGTGAAAGTATAAGGGTCAAGAGTCCAACTAAAGCAAACACTGATCGCCATAACGGTGGCTTACAATTTGTGATTTTCTCCTTCAGTGATTCTGCTTGATAACATCAGGTGTCTTCAATAATGCTCAATCACTAAATTAATCACTTAATTATCTCATTAACTTTAACACATATCTGCATCATATCTTCCATCTGAAAGCAGGTGAAGGTGATTTACTACTAATCAAGAAACCAGCTTTGCTGAAGAGATGCGCATAACAATTTCGTGCGATATATCGCCCAGCCCTACCTCAGTGATTGAGTCTATTTCATGATGATTATAAAACCATCATCACCTGATCTCATTTAACTTTAGCTTTCTTTGCTGCTGCAAATGTGTTTAACACACACACTGCCATAGCTGCGAAAATAGACATTAGATGTAATAAGAGTTGAGAGCCCAACTAAGGGAAACACTAATCACTGTTATGGTGACTTCAAATTAAACAGTTAAACCTCTGTTAATTCTTAATAAATCTTCTGTAGACGTCTGACAGAAATAAAGTGAGTCTGGTTAGTAATAAGTGAAGCTGGTAATGCTGTTTGTGGAGTTGTTTAATCCTTCTCTGCTGAGATCCTCACAGATTTAATGTCTTCTTTTATCTTCAGTGGATTTCATCTAAGACTCTTTGCTCTTGGCTGACATGTGGCCAGAGGTATAAAGTCCAGGTTCAGAAAGTAAAAGTCCTCCTCAGTATTTTGTTCCAATCACCTGTATTTGCTAATTCAGACAGGAGACAGAACTAATTAGTGAAATCAGCTGACTGAGTTCATGGGTGGAATAAACTTATGGCAGGACTTTTACTCTTTGGCCCCTGGATTACCCACCTCTGATACTAATAATGCATACTACAGAAAAGCAGATGAGCACAGAATATGCGAAAAGAAAGCAAATTTGTGTTCAGTGCAAATAAACCAGCTGCCTGTGTTTTATTAATGTATAACGATTTATTTTTATTTTTTTATATATAACTGTTGGTCCATTAAGCCTCATTAAGCGTTTTCTTGGTTTTCTATGAGAGGAAAATGCTTAACGTACAATTGTTCAAGTGTTCATTTTCTGCTCAATTGCTTTTCTGTATGCTTTATTTATGGTGTTTCCTGAGTTTGGTCTTTTAATACCACTGTCTTAAGTTAACGTGTTGCGTTCATATTCTGTGCTCATCTGCTTTTTTGTAGTATGCATTATTGTGTTTACTAAGTTTGATAATATCATTTATGTCTTATAAATTAGTCTAATGCATTAAGCCATGTTAGTGGTTCAGAACATCCACTAGGAGGCGGGTTTCGTGACATCATCGCGTACAATAGAAGTCCCATTTCATTGGCTAGGCACCAACCAATAAAACGGCTCCTTCGAACGTCCCTGCTCCCGCCCCCCTTCCGCTCTCACCGCCTCTGTGTTACAAGTGCACAAATCAGTTTTGCACCTCATATATCGCGAAAAGAGTAGCAAAAGTCAAGGCACGAAATTTGAACTTGCAGTGACAGATTTGAGAAGTTGCAAGTGCCAATTTGAGGTTGTACTGCGAATTTGAATGTTAGAAGAAGCGCAAATATATTTTACATGTTTGTGACTGTCATTGTATTTCTGTGAATGGCATTTTACACATTTGTGACTGCTTGTCTGCAGCTTCAGATTCAGAATACAAGTTTGTGACTATTGTCTGCGAGTGCAAATCTCAACATTCAACTTCAGATTTTTATTTTACAGGTTTTCACATTGGAGCTGTGAGTGTAAATGTTCACATACAAGTACGAATATTTATTGTACAAGTTCTCAAATTCACATCTACGTGCTCTCGAGTTTAGCTACTGATTTACCTTCATACCATTCTGCTCATAGACAGTGCTCCAGCATATCAACAATGACCGCGCCGATCCGCGCAGACTATGATTGACAGCTCCCTCACGAGCGAGGGCGGGTCTGTGTTGAAACGCTGCTGTCAATCAACAATCGTGGGAGGGGCGTCCGACCGTGTGACGTCACAAGGTCGAACGGCTTGATTTGAGGCAGGGGAAAACATATGAGGAGATTAAAACAAAAACACTGGATGCATTTTTGTCAGCGACGAGTGCATGCCAGTTTTTCCTGAGACTGAGATGGCGCTGAGATGTTTGGCTGGCCGTCTGTCGCTCCACTTTGTCTTTGTTTTATATCTATTATTATTTTACCTATGTTGCCAAGGCGTACTATCGTTTCTCACTTATGATCGCCAAACTCTGCTTGAGATTGGAGTCTTCTGCAATCAGTTTAAACCTGACCTGCTGAAAACCTCACCTCCACCTCCATGCCTCGAGGAAATTCCGGTCTTCCTGAGGCGCCCTCCTCTCTATCATGCTTCCAAGAGACGGTGCAGAAGACGTGGTAAACGCGGAGGTGTCCGGGTAAGGTTAAAGGCTATTCTGAGGACTATTCGTGTGTTTGGTCGCTGGACTGAGCTGTATCTGTTGGACGACGCTGTTCTGCACTCGGGGGTGTTCAGGGACCGATGGATTCGGCCGGTGTTCCCTGACGCTGGTGGCTTAGGCGGTGTCGGCCGCTCGGTGGACCCCGATCGGCTGGTGCTTCCCCCTGCCAGCTGGCGTGTACCGACTAGGAGAAGAGGTGTGGATCGTCGGAGCCTTCGATCCCTGAAGCAAGTCCTGTCCGTATCTGACACTGTTACTTTAAATCTGGCTCTGCTGAATGTGAGATCTGTCACAAACAAAACGTTTTTACTGAACGATTTCTTTATCGCACGTAATTTGGATTTTATGTTCCTGACGGAAACCTGGCTGCGTGAAGGTGATCTTACTCCTTTATCGGAGCTTCTTCCCCCTGGATGTAATTATTTTAACTCCCCTCGTATTACCGGTAAAGGTGGAGGACTGACATCCATTTTTAAATCTACTTTTTGCTGTCAACAATCTTCAACTACAGGCTACTCCAGCTTTGAGCTGCAACTCTTTGAGGTAAAGCTTTCGGAAACTTTTCTCTGTGCGGTGGTCTATCGGCCACCAAAATTCAACAAAGACTTTGTTCGGGACTTTGCAGACTTTGTATCGGGTGTCACTCTTAAATATGACCACTTTTTGATTGTTGGCGATTTCAATATACATGTGTGTTGTGAGAACAGACCTCTGGTCAAAGACTTTATGAATGCAATTGACTCTTTCAACCTTATGCAGTCTGTTCGGGAGCCCACGCATGAAAAGGGTCATATTTTGGATCTTGTGCTGTCATATGGGCTGGACATACAGATAACTGAGATCGGCCACACACTTTTATCTGACCATTTACCTGTTTTATTTTCCATCTCTGTGCCTGCTCCCTCTCTAAGCGCAGCTCCTCTGCGCCGTCTTCGTGTTTTTAATTCTGGAACTCCACAGTTGTTTTGTGCTATTTTTAAAGACTCTTTTTTATATTCTTTGGATGATCTTAATGACCACAGTGTGGATGAATGCATAGCAATGTTTGATTCTTTCTGTACTAAGATTTTAGATTCGATTGCACCCATGACTTTAAAGCGCATAAAGCCTCAGAAGGAGCCCTGGCTGAATGAGTCCACTCGTACGCTCAGGCGCACATGTAGACAGGCGGAGAGAAAATGGAAAAAGGACAATCTTCAAATTTCTAGGGAACTCCTTCAAGATAGTCTTATTAATTATCAGCAGGCTGTAAAAACTGCAAAAATTGATTATTTCTCCTCACTGGTGTCAAACAATGCTCATAAGCCTCAGGTTCTTTTTAATGTATTTGATTCACTGGTGAACTGTGGTGATGCTGTCTGTTTGGAGCCTTCTTTTAGTTTGTGTGAGGCTTTTCTGCAGTTTTTTACAGACAAGATCTCTGCTATTAGAATCCCACTATCTCGGTCTGCTCAGGTCCCCTCAGCTCCTATAGCAAGCACAGCTGTCTTTGACAGCTTTGAACCGGTCACCCCTACTGAACTGAATGAGATAGTTGCACATTTACGCCCTGCTAACTGTCAAACGGATAGTATTCCATCATGTCTGTTTAAGGAGGTCTTCTGTTCAGTGGAGTCTTTTATTTTGAAATTTATTAATTTGTGTCTTAGTTCTGGCTGCGTTCCATCTTCTTTTAAACATGCCATAGTTCAGCCTCTCCTGAAGAAGAAGAACTTAGACCCTATGGTTTTATCTAATTTTAGACCCATTTCTAAGCTCCCTTTTATTTCAAAGGTTTTGGAAAGAGTTGTGTTAATGCAGGTCCAAGAATTTTTAAAAACAGCTGATGTTTACGAACAGTTTCAGTCTGGTTTTAGGTCTCGTCACAGTACTGAGACTGCTCTATTAAAAGTTTTTAATGATCTGTTCTTACACCTTGATACTGGCAACTGTGCCATTTTAATTCTGCTTGATTTGACTGCAGCCTTCGACACAGTTGATCATAAAATTCTTCTGTGGCGCTTAGAGCACTGTGTTGGCTTAAAAGGCACTGTCCTAAAGTGGTTTGAGTCGTACTTAACAGACAGATCAATCTCAGTACAAATGGGACAGTTTTCATCCTCAGTGGCCCCTCTGACCTGTGGGGTACCGCAGGGGTCAGTTCTGGGTCCACTCCTATTTACCCTGTATATGCTACCATTGGGATTAATTTTCAGGAAGCATGGCATCTCCTTCCACTGCTTCGCTGATGATGTGCAGGTGTATCTTCCACTAAAGGTTCCAGCTAAAGAATCTTTGCAGGCCGTGATAAACTGCATGAGCGATATTAAGAAATGGATGGACCTAAACTTTTTAAAACTTAATGAGAATAAAACGGAGGTTGTCTTGTTTGGTCGTCCAGAGTTGGTTCAGGTTCTTACCAGTGCCCTTGGCCAACTAGCACCTCACTTAAGATCCCATGCCAGGAATCTTGGAGTGATTGTTGATAGTGCTTTTAAACTGGACAAGCAGGTCAGTGCTGTGGTTAAGGCTAGCTTTTTTCAGCTTAGACTGATAGCTAAAGTCAAACCGTATCTGAGACAGGCTGACCTAGAAAAAGTCATTCATGCTTTTATTACCTCACGCCTGGATTACTGTAACTCCTTGTATACAGGCATTGGGAAGTCTGAGCTTTATCGTCTGCAGCTTGTACAGAATGCAGCAGCTCGTCTTTTAAGTGGCAGGAAGAAGCGGGAGCACATTACTCCAGTGCTCTCATCCCTTCACTGGCTTCCAGTAAAGTATCGGATTGATTTTAAGGTTATTCTTTTTGTTTTTAAATGTATCAATGGGTTAGCCCCAGAGTACCTTACAGACCTTGTCACGTTGCATAGGCCCTCCAGAGACCTTCGTTCAGCCAGTCTGATGGTCCTGGAGGTTCCTAGATCGAAACGGAGATCCAGTGGTGATCGAGCTTTTTCAGTGGCAGGTCCCACTCTCTGGAACTCACTGCCTGTAGCTGTGCGGACTGCTAGTAGCTTGTCCACTTTTAAATCATTGCTGAAGACTCATTTGTTTGAAGTAGCTTTTGGCACAGGGGAGCTGCCTTGATGAATGTTATATTCTATGTGTACTTTTATTTTTAGCATTTGTTATTTTATTGTGTTTTTATTGTATCAGTCTGTGAATAATATCTTTGTGTTTTCATTGTGAAGTACTTTGGTAGGCCTAGGCCTTGGAAATGTGCTATATAAATAAATGTGACATTGACATTGTCATTTTATGATGGTTGTGTACAGGCACTGCCAACACACATTTCAGTACAATCAACTTGTAAAAGTGCATGTACCATTATATGACCCCTTTAACTTTGAAATCAGTATAATTAACTTAATGCCTTTTCCAAAGACAGATTAAATTCAGAATACAACAAATCTCATAAATTACATTTTAAATATTGTTAAAATTGTAATTGTTATTGATGTGATACAATAGCAAAACATATATTTATAAGGTAGATGTAAACAAAATTGTAATAGTTCAATATAAGCCTTCCTATTAAATTATTTATTATTGTGTTTCGGAGGTGACAAATATTCTAAACCTTTCTGAAAATACAACATGAGAATTAACTTCACAATTACTAAATGTGTACCTTTGATATTATACAATTTGCATACAACATTTGTGGGAAAAGATGTTTTACGTCAATATGTTTCCAACTCTGACTTTGAACCAATTCTGTTGAATGGATATACTGTATATATATATATATATATATATATATATATATATATATATATATATATATATATATATATATATATATATATATATATATATATGATCATTAAAATAAAGATGAAATAAGACTGTCGAGAGCTCAAATGAACCCTACCTCTCCCATGGAAATTATGTTGCAAAGGGAAGAATAAGAGCAAAATACGCCATCATGACTCAATTAAAGGAACACTTTCACAAATTGACAGCAATACCAGGTATGCAGATATGAAAAATGTTGTGTTAATTCACCTCAATATATTTAACAGTATCCTTTCTGTAATTCCTATAATTAGGTAACATTAGCAATATGATAGAAAATCTGTACGATTCCATCTCTTATTTGCTCTTGTGGAAGCTGTACTCCATAGCTCATTGAAGGGGAAACCTTGTTGTGGTAATTGTGACTTTATATGTTACAATTTAGTTGCAGCAATGGAGGAAACAGGATCTAAGTGCAGCAATCTTTTATTGAATGAAATCCAAATCTTACAAGGAGAGGGAACAGAACAACCAACTTAAAGCAACGATAAGAACTGACAAAGAACAAGACAGAACACAGGGTTTAATAGACAGAACTGAAGAGCTTAACAAGACACACCTGAACTGAACTAACAATCAATCAGAAACTATAGGAACAAACCGGCAGGGAGCTGAGGAAGACAGAACTGAACTAACTGACAGATAAACCAAACACAGACAAGAACAGAAATCCCCCCCAAAAATGACATAGTGACAATATCTTACAATGTGACTTTAAATCTCGGAATTGCACCTACTGCAAATTTATATTACAATCTGACTTGTTTTTCACAAAGCAACCTCATGCATTGTGATTATAGCTCAAAATTGCTATTCTATTTCTTACAATTGCGACTATTAATTGATGTCACAATTGTGAGAATATCGCATTGACAAGATATACAATTGTAATTAGTTTTTGTTGTTGTTGGTGTGTGAAAAAAGCTTGAAATGTGTCTCTGTGGTTCCTCGCAGGAGGTTGTTAAATCTAACACAGAGACACTGAAGATTCGGGATAAACCCCAAATCCAGCATAGAGGGGTTCAGTGAATGTGGTGTTGAATGTGTATATGTGTGTGAGTGTGTGTATGTCAGAGACGCTGTAGAAGGACAGAGTGCCGGCCGACTCGTCCAGATACACTCCTACTCGATTAGAGCGGGCTGACGGGCCAGATACATCAGTGCTCTTATTATTGAACCAGACTGTGTAATTCATATCAGAACAGTACAGACTCCAGGACTTTTCATTCAGTCCAAACCAACAGTCAATCCCACTTTTCCTGCAGATGTCTTTATATGCCACTGCTACATGACCCGAGCCACTCCATTTAACCTCATAGTAAGAGCGTCCAGTCAGACTCTCACGACACAAAACCTGCTCCTGGAGCTCAAATCTCTCTGGATGATCAGAATACGGCTGATGATCTTTCACACATGTTGCCTTTCTGTTGTCCTCAGACAGAATGAGTTGAGTGTGTGCTGTGTTTGGATCAATGTGTGAATGTGTGTGTGAGAGAGGACCTACATTTTCTCAGTCCTGATGTGATCCTGAAATATTCTCCATGGTCCAAACTATACAGATACAAAAACATAAACAAAAACAAACAAACGAACAAACAAACAATAATTACATGATATGTGGGAAGGTTCTTAAAATTGCAAATAAAATTAAGAGTTCTGTGGCTTTTAATATGAGTTCTCCCAAAAATAAAAATTCTGTCGTCAATTACTCTCCCTCATGTCATTCCAAACCCATCAGATTCATCTTCAACACACAAATTAAGATATTTGTTTTAATGAAATCTGAGAGATGTATGTCCTTTTAAGTAATATAAATGAATTAAGCAGTTTAATCCAAGTCTTCTGAAAAGACATTATCACATATTTAATGTTTATGATTATGATTTATGATGATGCTTTAGCATGGAGTTTTAGTTTTTCACAAAACAGTTAAATGGGTCATGAACTGAGAAAGTTTTGACATATAAGAGGTCATCATATTATAAGAATATCCTGAAAGTTTCAGAACTGAAAACTTCCTTGTTAGTCCAAAATCAGCTTTTATTGTTACCAGGCCCAGTGAATGAGTCGTCCTGGAATGCTCCTCTTTATGACGTAATAAGGTAGTGAAAGACCGCCTCGGCAGAAGAAGATCAACACCCACTGGCGTTAATGAGATGAGGAAGAGAGAAGAGCCCCGGGTCACTCACTGGACTAAAAATAACATTACCTTCCAAAGGATCCTAATGCTAGGAATGTGGTTGTTAATTTTCAACAATGTGAAGGTCTCAGTTGAACATTATTTATTTGTATTCGGTACATTTCACTGGATTTTTTGGTAAATTAGTCGGCAAACTTGGCGTAGACTTTGCAGGCTTTTCGGACATGGACTCCGCAACATGTCCGTATATCGGCTACAAAGCTCATCAGTCATCACTGCAACCTTTCATGTCACAATCTAAATATAATGCCATAGATCTGACTGTAATGCTTATTACTTTTCACGATTAGTTGTTGGTGCTATGTCACAGCCTCCAGCTGGAGTGCCCAATATCTTCTCCAGAGGGCACTCATGTTGTCTCTGTGTAACTGTTAAGGACTACATTCCACACTATCCTTTGCCTGGACTCATTATGGCTTAATTCAGTTCACCTGTGTATTGTTACCTGGTTTGCTCTGGCTTATTTAAATTATGTCTTCCAGTGCGTTCTTTGTGTAGTCATGCTAGAATGTTACCACTGTGTGTCTGACTGAGCGCCTGTTATATCTTATGTTCCGCCGGAATCTGTGTTCTTGTCTTCTGCCTGTTTGTTTGTATTTTACCCTGTCTGTATTATATTGATCTCGGTATGTTTGGACCTTTGCCTGCTTCTGACTACTATTTGGATTACCCTAAAAAAAAGACTGCATTTGTATCTTCTGCCAAGTCTTAGAGGAGTGTTCTTAACATGTACAAAGACTTCTATAGGCAAGCTCAAACTACAGGATGTAGTTTACCAAAATAACCTATATTGCTGTGGTGCTCTCACAAGTTTCCTTGTCATCTGTCTTATTCTTGTCATTGCAGCATCATACACAAATAGCTGAGGTCCACAAACCTCAAGACCTTTGGTCAAGCCCTTGTTGGCTGTGATTCTGTCCATAACAAAATCTGTCTGCAATAGCAAAATCCTGTCATGTGGTGTCCTGGGTTTAGGAGAACTGTGGTGTCCTTAAGCTGTACTGGGCAATACATACTTGTTGAATTACTCCTAGATGTAGGATGTAGATGTATTATTCCTAATATTAGGAGCAACATGCCCCTAATTTTTAAGAGTTGCTCCTAATTTTTTTTTTGCATTAAGAGCGACTATTAGCCTTAAGATTTTTTAGAGAATACGGCCCCTGATTTTGCATCTGTGCCACATGAACCACTGCAGCACACTCCAGACCAAAGACAGGATAGCACAGAGTTAATCATATGTGCAGGTCAGCACAGACATCAAACATAGCAAACAAAATGTTTGTCTATATAAATGAAGAAAAGACCACAATAAAGTTTTAAATAAGTTCTGCAAATTGTGATAGCATTTAACCCTTTAAAACTAGACTCTCTCGAATCCTTATAGGACTTTAAAAATATATGGGTTGTAGTAATTTGGTATTAAAGTAACAGTTCTATAGTTTTACACCCTCACATTTTGATATAACATCTGCTAACTGTTTTCTCTTATGTGAAATTTGTGGATTCTGCTGTATTACATCAGATAAAGCAAGTTATGTAAAAAAGTAATGAGCCCCTACAAATATTTCAGTAGCAATTTCTTAAAATATCCCTCTTAGGTGACCCGTAATCATATACAGACACACATATGAGTCATAATGTATGAAACATACTTGAGATTCTGCAGTGAGCAGTTTGGATCCTTCAGTTTGTCTTTGAGCAGTTGGCCTCCTGATTGTCCTGGGTGATTGTAGCTCAGATCCAGCTCTCTCAGGTGTGAGGGGTTTGAACTCAGAGCTGAAGACACATAACCACAGCCTTCCTCTGTCACCATACAGCCTGACAACCTACGCACACAAACACACACACAGTCAGATCATCTACAAACACACATTAACATTATTACCAGCTGACTGTACATTATCCCTTATATGTTCTAACTCACCTCAGTATCTCCAGCTGACAGTTCGGACTCTTCAGTCCACAAGAGAGCAACTTCACTCCTGAATCATGAAGGTCATTGTTACTCAGGTCCAGCTCTCTCAGGAAACAATTTGAGGATTGAAGAGCTGATGACACAACTTCACATAACTGACCACTGAGATTTAAGCCAGCAAGACTGAAAACGATTAAAACACATGAAAATTTATTTTTTAACCTCATTCTTCGAAATGTATTTTTTTTTTTTTTATATTTCATATCAACATCTTTTTTTGTAAAAGACGTTCAAAAGAAAAGATTAAGACAATTTAAGACATTAAGACGAAATTAAACACGTACAGAGCTTTTGTGCAGTTGATCACAGCTGGTATCAGTCTTCTTCTACCCTCATCTGATGTGTTGTATTTCTTGAGGTCCAGCTCATCCAGCACCTCTGACATCTGAAGCATGTAGGCGATTGTTGAGCAGTGAGCAGGAGAGAGTTTCTTCTCTGAGGGTTTGTCTGATTTCACAAACTCCTGAATCTCTCTGGACAAAGTCTGATCTTTCACTTCCAGCAGACATAGGTACAGATTAATGGACCTTTCAGTGGAGATTCCATGTCCATCATTGATTTTCTCTTTAATGTACTGTGTGGTTCTCCTGATGCTCTCTGAGTTGTTCTCTGTGTGTGTCAGAAGATCCTGTAAGAGTCTCTGATTGGTCTCCAGTGAGATGCCCACCAGAAACCGCAGGAACAGATCCAGATGTCCATTCTTACTCTCAAGAGCTTTATCAGTTGCATCCCTGTGCAGATTATGCATCACATCACAAAATTGCAACGTGTCAAAAAGTTCGACAGCATAATGATAAAAGGCATAGAAAGCAGCGAGAAACTCCTGGACACTCAAATGAATGAAGCTGTAGACTCTCCTCTGATGAATCACAGATTCTTCCTTAAAGATCTCAGTGCAAATCCCATAATGCACTGAGGCATCAGTGACGTCTATGCCACTCTCTCTCAGGTCCTCCTCATAGAACATCACATTGCCCTTCATCAGCTGTTTGAAAGCCACTTCAGCAAGTTTCACAATCACTTCTCTGTTGGACTGCAGGAGTTTCTCTGGGTCTCTCTCTTCATACTTCTGATTCCTCATGTTGATCTGAATCAGCAGAAAGTGGATGTACATTTCAGTCAGAGTTTGAGGGATTTTTGCACTTTCATCTTGTTTCAGGAGCTTCTGAAGCACAGTGGATGAGATCCAACAGAAGACGGGTATGTGGCACATGATGTGGAGGCTTCTTGCTCTTCTGATATGTCTGATGATTCTGCTGGCTTGATGCTCGTCACTGATTCTCTTCCTGAAATATTCCTCCTTCTGAGGCTCATTGAATCCCTGAATTTCTGTCAGATGGTTGATGTATTTGGAGGGGATCTGATTGGCTGCTGCTGGTCTGGAGGTGATCCAGATGAGAGCAGAGGGAAGCAGCTCTCCTTTAATGAGGTTTGATATCAACACACCCACTGATGAAGGCTCAGTCACATTAGGGAATTTCTGAACGTCTGAAAACCTCAGTGTGATTCTGCTTTCATCCAGACCATCCAAGATTAACACAACTTTACACTTCTCATAAATCTTTGAGTCGAGATCTTGAATTTCAGGATGAAAGTCCAGCAGAAGTCTGTGAAGACTGTACTGATGATCTTGGATCAAGTTCAGCTCTCGAAATGAAAGCACAAACATGAAATCTACATCCTGATTGGCTTTTCCCTCAGCCCAGTCCAGAATGAACTTCTGCACAGAGACGGTTTTTCCGATTCCAGCGATGCCTTTAGTGAGAACAGTCTTGATGTTGTCTTTCTCCTCACATCCTGGTTCACGTGAGGCTTTAAAGATGTTATTGCAGTGGATTGGAGTGTCTTGTGAGTGTTGTGTTTTGGCTGTTTTCTCCATCTGTAAAACCTCATGTTCTTCATTTACTCCTTCACTCTCTCCCTCTATGATGAGCTGTGTGTAGATCCTGTTCAAGAGGGTTTCATTCTCTTGGAGTTTGGTTCCTTCAAATAATCTCTCATACTTGTTCTTCATGCTGGTTTTGTGGTGGTCTTTGACTCTCTGCAGGTCTCCAGTCTCCAGTGTGTGCGTCTGCAGGACTTCTTTAGTTTTGTCCTGACTGGTCTGACAGTGGGATGTAGAGGACAGCACAGATCTGATCACAACATACAAAAGACACATCAACAAAATTGATGCATTAAAACGTTCACATAACATTATAATTAGTGATGCACCGATCATGATTTTTAATGGCCGATTCGGATGCCCTTTGTTTTTACAAGCAAACTGTCCGATTCCGAATTCTGTTTTATTCTTTCTTTAAGGAACAAACAAGAAAGAATGAAAGTATTCATAAACAAGATATTTATTTGGTATTTAACAGGCTAAACTGGCTTTTGGCTATTAAAAAAACAATAACTGTAACCATCGAAATTAACAGCAATAACTGCGCAGTAAGCACATTCAATACAAACAAAGATGGGACTGACATTTAGCATCAGCATCACTTTTGTTTTTAAATGTGGTTGAACTTGAAACTACTAGGGATGCGACGATCCGATACTTAGTATCGGTATCGGCTTTGATACTGCCATTCTTGGCCTGATCTTGTATCGGTTAGACGAGGCCGATGCAAATCCGATATTGTGCGTATACTATTCTGTGTTATTGTTAAGACCCACAAAAGGCACAAAAACATTATTAAGCACCATAAAGTTTTCGTGCACTTTCTTATAAGTGTTCTAAAGCCATTCTATAGTATAATGTGGAGATAGAAAATAAATGAAATATTTATGTCATTAAATTCAAGTTCACATAAACTCTTCCCTCCGCTGCGGCTGTCAGTCATTCTCCATTCAACATTCAAACAGAGCGTTGTGTTTTGTTACGACAGTCAACACGATGAAACCCTCTCCAAGATGATTCAATGTTACTATTATTATACTTGATCTGTAGATAAAGATCTATGGTTTCTCATAAAATGACTTTATCTTGCTGGACTTTATTGCTGTACCTTAATCACTTTCTACCGGGTGTCTGCTAGATCACAACACAAGAGTAGAGAGGACTATAATTGTTCTTCACGAGCACAGTAACCGAAATTTAAAACTGTTAAAAGAAAAGGCTCAATAAACTATTAGATAGATACTGTATAATACACTACGCATCAATATGTCTTTCCTTTGTGCTTTGAACTTTTCAATGCGGACTCGACGCACTGCACGCTGTGACTTGCTTCAAGTCTCTTATTTGTTCCCCATTAAATGTTTTTTTTCACTAAATGTTCAGATTTTATACAATTATTGTGCACTCATGATTTTTCTAGACTAAATTTTACTGCTGAATTATCCACTAATCTAGTTTATAATAGCATTTTTGTCATAAATTATTATCATATATTTTTTTGATTTGTTGTTTTTCTTTATAATGCCGTTGTCTGTATTAAGTATGTGGCAACACGGAGGTCATGGGTTAGAGAAATTTATACCCAAGTATTCTACTAAAAAGCATTGACAATGCCACCCGGGATTTACTACCCGGGAAAGACCCAAAGGCCCAAAGGTTCGATTTTTCCTAAGATGACCCAGAGACGTGGATACTTGGTAGAAAAATATAAATCTTTATTAAACAATTAATATTTTTAAAACGTCTCGTTCCATGGAGCAGTCATAAAGGATCAGCCACAACAAGCCACTGACACTGTGGACTAAATTAATCCAACACAGAAAAATGACAAACAGGAACTGGGGCTAACTAATTGGGAGGCAGGCCAGATGCCGGGGTTCAATACTGCCTGTAAGAAAAAAGATATACACACGTGCACCACACCACTCTTACACACCAAATAAACTCACAGCACATACACACCACTTTGGTGAGAAGGGAGCTATTGCCACACAGGAACAGCTAGCCTGCCTCCTTCAGGCCCCCAGCTCCAGCAAAAAGGAAAAAAAAGACACAAATAAGATTACAAAAACAAAACGAGGCACAAAATTGTTGGATGCAACACAAAAATAATAAATGCAACAAGATATTTGGTTGTAATACAAGTTATAGAATGCAAAGGTTATGGAATGCACCACAAAACTAGTGAATGCAAAACCTATTAAGGTAAAACAAAAACACAAAGTTGTTGGATGCAAAGAAAAATAATAAATGCAACAAGAAAACAAAAAGCAAAACTGAATTGAAGCAAAACAAAATGAAAGCAAAGCTAAATTAAAGCAAAGCAAAATCCTAAATCACAACAAAATCAAAGCAAAACAGAAATCAAGACAAAACTAAATGAAAGCAAAACTAAATTAAACCAAAGCTAACTTAACGCAAAGCTAAATTAAAGCAAAACAGAAATCAAGACAAAACAAAAATACTATATATCGAAGCAAATGAAAAACAAACTAACTTAAAAACAAAACAGCAGTGTTGGAGCTGCACACCATGCTACGAGCCGCCGGGCAAAGCAGAACGCAGCATAAATGACGCGCTCACAGAATGGTTAAAACACCAGCTAATACGGATCACAGCATCCATCCTGCAGCCAAACTTTTATGGTTCACATATAGACAGCAGCAGTCACCCATAGAGGCACCATAATACAAATAGCCCGCAATTCCCTGATACAGAGAACGCACGGCAACAAATGGTGATCGAGCGTACACCAGTGCAGCAACCAAAAAAGTGCCAGCCTCAGAGTATGATGCAACACCCACTTGCCTTACCTCAAGCCTTTATTTACGCCCCCCTAACCAGCACTTGATGACAAATAGTTACCTAGGGGGCATCCAAACAAAGATGTTAGGCTACTTAATAAGCATACAAAATTCAATTTTGTTTTTAAATTAGGTGTGAAGTAAAATAGAAGTTATGAGTGCTGCATATTTACACTTAAATCGGTACTGGGGTGCGTTTCCCGAAAGCATCGTTAGCCAACTATGGTCGCAAGTTGGTCGCAAATCCCATTGAACTCTATTGGTAACGACGGAACTTGCGACCATAATTGGCTAACGATGCTTTCGGGAAACGCACCCCTGGTCTGCACTATGCAGCAAACATTAAATTATCCACTCCGTGCTGTCTAGTGGGTCACGCAGCTTTGACACACAGACACAGATTTTGATTGAATCAATCAGTTGGACAGCTAAATAAAACCAGTAGTGTGTCCAACAAAGTATAGGCTGATGAGTAATGTGGTTGCAGATGCGAGGTACATTGATATTTCTGAAATAATCAGCTAATATTTCTCTGGAAAGTAGGTTGTCGAACGCATGCCTACAGAGAAGAAAACCCTTTCTAGGCCCTGCCCAGTGATGTCAAAGAATTCCTTAGTCTGGTTGTTATATGAGAGAGAGGTTATTTGTAACAAACACTTCAAGAATCCGTCCAGCTGTGGAGGACTATTATTTTCTCATTTTCTACTTTAAATGTGAAATTGAAATCGAAAAATGAACACAAAT
This sequence comes from Rhinichthys klamathensis goyatoka, assembly GCF_029890125.1. Taxonomy (NCBI): domain Eukaryota; kingdom Metazoa; phylum Chordata; class Actinopteri; order Cypriniformes; family Leuciscidae; genus Rhinichthys; species Rhinichthys klamathensis. Next base: position 1,884,084 of record NW_026606845.1, on the reverse strand, counting down.
GTTACGTACGCTGTACGTATTAAACGTGGGGCTCTCAAGTCAAGTCAAGTCAAGTTAAGTCAAGTCAAGTGTATTTGTATAGCGCTTTTCACAATACAGATTGTATCAAAGCAGCTTCACAATATTAAATTAAAATAATAATAAACGTCCACGTTTGGTAATGCTGATCAATAGTATTATTGATTGATTAAATTAAATTGAATATCCCCAACTGAGCAAGCCAATGGCAACAGTGGCAAGGAACCGAAAAACTCCATCAAGTGACCAAATGGTGACCTAAGACTCCATCAGGTGACCTAATGGAGAAAAAAACCTTGGGAGAACCCAGGCTCAGTCGGGGGCCAGTTCTCCTCTGGCCATTATGAACTAGAGGCCGGATTTAACTGTTGGATTAAAAATATTATATGAATGCCTGGCTGAAGAGATGCGTCTTTAATCTAGTTTTGAACTGGGAGAGCGAGTCTGAGCAACGAACAGGATCAGGAAGGCTATTCCAGAGTTTTGGAGCTAAATGTGAAAATGCTCTCCCTCCTTTGGTGGATCTGGATATCCTAGGTATAACCAAGCCTCGAATTTAGTGATCTTAAAGAGCGCGATGGATTATAGGGCGATAGAAGATCCGTTAAATAGACTGGAGCTAAGCCGTTTAGGGCTTTCTTTATGGGGCGGTTTCCCGGACATGGTTTAAATTAGGGGTGCAACGGTACAGATAGCCCACGGTACGGTACGTACCTCGGTTTTTGGGCCACGGTCTCGGTTCGGTTTCGGTACATGTTTTGTGCAGAAAGAGACTGCTATTTCATCCCAAAAATATGTTTTATTTTTCTTATGAGCATAAACAGAATGTCACAGTAGGAAGAACATCAATGTGTATGGAATAAATTAACACTCTAGTCTGTACTGAACAACATTAAGTAATACAACCTCTTCAACTACCACTTATGAAATACAAAATGTAAACACACACAATTTAGAATATTCAAGTGGATCCCAATTCCAAACCTTGATAGCTGGTATATGAAGTGATCAATGTGAAAGAAAAAGTGCACTTTTACCTTTAACAAACATAAATTAGCTTGAGGTTTGAATAAAAAAAAGCAGAGCAAAATAATATAATAAAAAAATACTGCATTCAGGATACAAAGTGCAATGTTATTTACTCATCCACTATTGAGAGATTCTTGTGCAAAAAGATGAGTCTATCAACACTGTCTGGTGCAAGGCGAGACCGGTTGGCACTAACGATGTCCCCAGCAGTGGAGAAAATTCTCTCACTAGGAACTAAAGTCCCTGGGACACAGAGAAGACGTTTTGCCGCTTTTGCTACATGAGGTAACTTGCACTCATTGGTCTTCCACCACATGAAAGGATCAGCATCAACACCAATGGAGTCTTCTAACCTATGAAGCAACTTCATCCTCAACAATCTGGGAAAGAGCCTAACGCGAATTTTATTATTTGCGCGAGTGGATTACATACAAAGTCAATGCAAAGACGCGAATGACGGGCGTTGCGAATGACGCGAATTGGGCGACGCGTTTGCCGCGAATGTCTTCCGCGCAAGTTGAAAAATGTGAACTCGAGCGAATGTTCAAGCGTCTAACTAGACGCGATAGACGCGTATTTGACGCTCTATTCGCGTTCGTTGTGTGAACACCATAGAGGTGAACACACCATAAAAGGATCAGCGCGAACTCAATTGCAAAACCGAAGTCCCGCGGGACACGAGGGTAGATTGTCCCGTGCAGGGCTGGCCGAACGGTCCGGGATTTTACCGTGTACCGTTGCATCCCTAGTTTAAATTAAGCCTGGAGTAGGCCTTAATCTAGAATAGTTAATCGTGTCTTAAAAAATGGCTTTCTGTAACACAGATTAAGTACAGATTAGTTACACTTGGACTATGGAGTCCTGAACTAAAATAAATCAGATTAAATTAAAACCAACTGTGCTAATTTGAATTAGCATGACAGAGGTTGCCTATAAAACATGGAATGAACCAAGAAAAGCTTAAAATTGCATGGAACTGAGAAGCAAATCCAAGGAAAACAATGGCATCAGAAAAAGACTACAATCAAAAAACATTTACTAACAAGAGACAATTATTTTTAAGCAAGCTAAATAATCTGCACACACCAGCTATGGAATAAAAGAAAAGAAATACCGGGAAATCTGTTTGTTTGTATATATATATATATATATATATATATATATATATATATATATATATATATATATATATATATATATATATATTTATACATATAAAATCAACGATGTACAACTAGAATCAATGGTGTTCTTTAACAATGAATGGTTTTCATTTAAAATGAATTATGCAAACAACTAATTAAAGCTTCTTGTTTATTCCTGTGGTGTACATAACAAACTTACTAAACATCTCTTTTGGGTGGTTCAAATTTGACAGTCTAGAAGCAATACTTTCAACTAGAGTACTACCATGGTTGCTTTATTAATTATACAACTAGAATTCTTGGTAGCAGGTCCTCGGTCCAAGCACAGGCTCAACAATTCACCACAATGGTAACCCCCCAAAATACTAACATAACATAAACGTTTAAATACCAACATAATAATAGAACATTAAACATTAACAAGTCTCTTCGTTTTCTCATCTTACTAAAATAATTGCATAAAATATCACTTTATTTCAAAATGTACATTTCAGCCCTGTGCAAAGCATGATGGGAAGTCAATATCCTGTATTACTAGATTACAATATCCTGGGTTACTAGATTGAAACAGATTTCAAAATGAAAACATCAAGTGAAGTCAAAGAGTGACCATTTCAAGTCAGTTTAACATGAACTAATCACATTTGAACAAGAAACCCGATACAATGGTGTTAAAACAAAATTACATGTTTAAATGATATATTAATATATGTACTGTATGTGTGTATCCAAGTAATACAGGTGTCTTCTTTGAAACACAAAGTTAATCTGAATTAAACCTGCCTCCTGGTAGGTTTAATTTAAGACTCAATTTAGTCCTGGAGTAACTGTAGTCTTCCTTCAGGAAATCAGTTTATTAAACTCTGGACTAAACTAATTCTAGGACTATTTAAAGCCATGACAGAGAAAGCAGATTTCTGTTAATCTGGTTTAAAGGGCCATTTTATTCTAGGACTAGGCTTAATCTCTGTCCGGGAAACCGCCCCTATAAGTCAGTAGCAATACCTTATAATTAACACGGAACTTTATAGGTAACCAATGAAGTGATGATAGAATCGGTGTTATATGATCATATTTTCTTGATCTAGTAAGAACTCTAGCGGCTGCATTTTGGAGTAACTGTAGCTTGTTTATTGAAGATGCAGGACAACCAGCTAATAAAGCATTACAGTAATCTAGTCTCGAGGTCACGAATGCATGAACTAACTTTTCTGCATCAGAAACTGATAGCATATTACGTAGCTTAGCAATGTTTCTAAGCTGAAAAAAGGCTGTTTTTGTAACATGAAATATGATTTTCAAAAGACAGGTTGCAGTCTAGTTTAACACCCAGGTCTTTTACTGTAGCGGATAGAGTAACAGGACATCCTTCTATGTTAAAGATGTATTGTGAGAGGATTTGTGGGTGGTTTTTTGAACCGATGAGTAGTACCTCTGTCTTGTCTGGATTTAATAAAAGAAAATTACACGTCATCCAATCTTTTTTATCTTTAACACACTCTGTCAATTTTGATAATTTAGCGTTTTCATCCGGCCGTGATGAAATATATATTTGAGTGTCATCAGCATAACAATGGAAACTAATTCCATGTTTCCTTATAATATTTCCAAGTGGCAGCATATATATTGAGAATAATAGAGGGCCTAACACAGATCCCTGCGGCACTCAGTTTACTGAAGTTATGATAGGTTTTTCTCCATTTAAATGGACAAAATGGTAGTGGTCAGTAGTGCTGGGCGGTAAACCGGTTCAAACCGAAAACCGGTTTATATTTTCGTTACGATATTGATTTTTAATAAACTGCCACACCGGTGTATTTAATTACACAACCCTTTACAATGTTGCACTTCTAAGCAGCGACTGCGATGCGAGGGTAAACCATAGACAGTAAAAGTAAACAGCAGTGCTCTGGTGTTACGTTACAGGGAAGATGGAAGCTGCAGAACTGTCACTCAGGATCTGCCATAGCCAATCGCTAACGTGTGGTCGTGATGTATGTCATGCGCCGAAACCGGCTGGAAACAAGTCCGAATTCCATATTCATAAATCTAAATATCTAAATGCTAAGCCTCTCTTTCTTATATTTGTGAAAGAATTTTAAAAATACCTCTTTTCAATTAAGTTGTCTGAGAACAAAAAAAGTCTTAAAAACATTATCTGTTTGTAATTATTTTCCTTTTTTCAGTGTCATGTAATTCTCTTAACTTGTTAATGTTTATTTTATATTATCCCCCTACTGTTTTATTTTTGTTTTGTTTTTCATTATTATTTTTTGTTTGTTTTTGTATTATGTTTTCTGTTATTACTTGTGTATTGTTTTAAGCAATAAAAAAAAAACAAGTCCGAATGATCAGAGGATTATGTTTAAAATAAGATGTCTGTCAACGAGAGCTGCATGTTTTGTTCATCGAATTTACGAGTTCAAGGAACAATTCTAAATTCTAAATGTATATTTGACACTAAGGACAGTGATGTATTCAGTCAACTGTCGAAGCTGGGTGTAATCATTAACAATACGCCGCTGCGGTCGTTTCGGATCTGCCGCAAATGCTGTACAGTGATCATCGTGCACGCCGAGCTGCCCAGCACAAACTCCTAACCTTTCTGCCTCCCTCACTTGGTCCTCCATTAGTGCAACAAGAGGAGACGACAACAACTATCGGCTTTGCATCACTATCGTTCGCCTTAGCTAACTCATTCACCACTAGCGGAGTGAGCTGGAAAATTTAACTTTTCCCGAACCCCGTGGGGAGGAGGGCCACAACATCATGGCCAACAACAACACTTAGCAAACATTGATCTTGCTCCGGCTTTAACTTCTGGATATTCGGCAGTTTTGCAACAACGGACCGAATAGATTTTCTCACGTCTTTCTCCGCTGCCGTTAATGAACTCCAACTCAAACTGACGCGCTACATCAACGTCATCGTTCTCAGCCACTCCCTCTATTCGCTGATTGGTCCTACAAAAAATTGATTTCTGGAAACCTAAGAATACACAGCAGTCCCAGACATAGTACTGAAGGAAAATGAAATTGAGCGGAAGTGCGTAGGAGGGTGGAGCCAGGCTAGTGGCGCTATGCATTATTCTAAAATCTGGCTTTATTCTGGCATGTTGAATTAGAGTTTGACAAACGCGGCGGCGCGTTAATTTGAATTTATTTTTCTCATAACAGCTAAGAACTTAATAGGCTATAGCCTACTCCGTAATTGTTGGTCATACAGATAAGATATCATCTTTTAAAACTGTAAAAGGTCTGTTTTTATTCATGTAGGCTAAAGTAGGCCTACACTCAGGCTAACGACAAAACGTTTTCTCGCTCATGTGAGAAAGAAATGTTTGGGCATTTCTCAGTGAGTAAATTCATAGCCGAGCGGTAGAACTTACGGTTCGATCATCAAGATGACACGGGTTCAAATCCCGAACAAACATGCTCTATTGTAAATTTTTATATTCATTAATGCAGAGAGATTTGTCTAGCTCTAAAACTCTGTTACACCATACAGTTTTTTGCTTATATTTATAAAATAAAATGACCATGCATTTCCATTTTACACTAAGGAACATAGGTTATCCAACAGAACGACTTTGCATCTGTATAATAATAGGCTACCAATCGTAATTTCAAAAGCAGTTCTGTTAAAAAAATATTTTATATATAGGCTATATATATATATATAGGATATATATATAGGATATATATATATATATATATATAATTTTTTATTTTATTTATTTTTTATTTTATTTTTTGGATTCCCTACAACCTAGAGTTTTTAAAAACATGGTTTTAAGTAAAGTGTGATTTGCCAGGGGGGACTAGGATTTCCTTCTGGTCTAAACATCCCTGCTTCTGCTGAATTATTTTAATCCCCACACCCCTCCCTCCACAGTAATCAATGCTAGGCTATTTCACCAATAGACCATATCAAATATATAAAATAGAGATATGCAACAGGCACGTTTAAACGACAAACAATAAAATCAAAACCAGCGTTTCAGTTGTTCATTAGTTCCAGTGGCCCTAATGCATGCACGGCTTTTCAAATTTCACAAAGTGTTTTGAGATTAGTTTGAATTAAATATTGAAGTTTATTCACACCACGCCGAGTGGCCATATATATATATATATATATATATATATATATATATATATATATATATATATATATATGAATTACAGCCATTTAGCTGGAGCTATATCCATTATTACAGCTACAGGACCCAAACCAGTCATATGAGCATGCGCTGTGCCGGAATATAACAAAGCCCTACGAGGGAAAGGGCTTAAGGTTAAACCCCAAACACTTGCATTACAACCACAACATCATGAAACTGTAGCGTATTTCACTTACTTTTTCGTGAGAATGTGAAGCTGTGTATAGGTCGTTTTTCCAAGACTTCCTGATAGTGAACGGGGTTCTACGTAGACTTATCCATTTCTCCCAGCCAATCAGGAACGTCCGTGTTGCGTCACACGCCTTGACGTCAGGCAACCTGGCCAATCAGCATTTTAGAGGGTAATTTTAAACTAAAATGGAGTGTGTTGCTCTCTCCGACACAGTGGTACTACCCACGTATAGTGTTTTTTTTTTATCTCTTTCCTGCAATTAACCATTAGATAGAGGTTTTTTATTTTTATTTTTATTTTTATTTACTGTTTAAACGTAAAAGTATAATGCTACTGTGTGTAACATCACACACCCTTATTTGCTCGACGGCACAGGGATGCCAACGGTACAGGAATAAATGAAACAAGTTCTGAATGTATTCTAACAGTGATAGCAGAAAACTATTATAAAAATATTTTACCGAACTATTATTATTTGTTTAATCCTACATGAAACTCACAAACAGTGTGAGTGCTACGTGTGTATTTCTATAAACAGACTCAGAATTCAGAATTAAAAAATGTAACTACACAAGGTGGCTTGTACTAGGCAACATGAACTGGTCAGTTAAGCTGGGAGCTAGCACTAACTAAAACGTGTCTATAACGTTTAGGGCTAATTTACCTGTGCTCAAACACACCAATTTATCTCGAGCGTCCATTTACCTGAAAGAAGACGGGTTCCCAGGCAAGTTCTGTGTATCGATCCAGAAGGACTTTGGTGTATGTAAATAGCACAACACGGAAGTCAGTACAGGACTTCAATCGGTCACCTGAAAGCAGAGGCACTTCCCCCTACTGGTGTGGGGGCAAGGGGGTAATCCATCGACCGGAAGTTGAAGCCGGCCGGGTGCCGCCATGTTGTAGCAGAACTTCACTTGTGTTAGCATTTCCATTGACTCCCATTCATTTTGGCGTCACTTTGACAGCGAATAACTTTACATCTGAGGCGTTTAAAGACTCCATTTGTCCATTATTTATTTCTAAAGAAACACGACAATGTATAAAAGGCTCCATTACCTTCTATGTTACATCATGGCCCCGTAGAAACAGATTTAGTAAAAGTAGGCTAACGATTGCGTCATAACCACTCGACTCTCTGTCGCGCTGTACAGAAATTACCGTACAGACAGGAGGAGAAGCTCGCCGGCAATCGGGGGGACGTCCCGTCAAGGGAGAAGCCCATAGATAATGAGTCCATAAAAGCAACGGAATACTTACTCCTGCTCACTCACGCCAAAGAACGCTTTGCTCAAGTTCCCCGTCTCTGCAAGATTAACGTTGGCAATTTTCACGCACAGCTACTAGATTAGAAGATTAACGTCTGTCAAACAGGTTGCTCACGTCATCAAGCTTAGTTTGAGTCGGTTTGAGTCTGCGCGTCAGGAACGGAAGTGCTCAAAAATCGCTAAAAATGGGCTTCAACTGTCTCAACTGAGTTCCAATGAGATGGCTCTGTCCACTTCTTATACTGTTTATGTGTGGGGGTGTAACGGTTGGATTTGTACACCGAACTGAGCCACTTGTTAGAAGTGAAATGTGAAATGAAATAAGTGAATTTTCTTAGTTGTAAAAATCGTTCTATTGATAGATTCTTGTTTTAAGTATTTGTAACTAATACAGTTAAAAAAACAAAATCAAGCAAAAAAGTATTGTTTTTAGCTACATTTATTATCAGCCTAAAAATAAATATATTCTCTTGCTATGCGGTTTATCTTACTTATATTTCATAAGACCAATCATTTTTGAGTGAATCTAAATCAAGTGACTGCAAACCTTCTATGCTACGTCATTAAATGGAGCTGTTTTAAACATTTCAAAACCGCACACAGAACAACCAAAAACAACCAAACGGGAACGTTGTGTGGAGGTATAGTGCAACCACAGGAGAACGTTTTAGTTGGTTGGTTCCCTTAACGTTTAGGGAACGTTATAACCCTGAGGGAACGTTCCCTAAACGTTAGTTTTTGGTTTGGTTCAAACTAACCTTTAGAGAACCATAAACTAACGTTCCCTAACGTTCCCTAAACGTTCTGTGTTAGTGGGGATAGTTGAATCATCAGCGTACATGACAATGTTAGCCTTATGTAAAATATACGGTAAATCATTAGTAAAAATATTAAATAATAATGGACCCAGACAACTGCCTTGGGGTACTCCACACTGTAAAAAATTTCCAGGATTTCACAAGATATAACTGTAATATTTCACAGTTAATTACATTATTACCACTTCACAGGCTTTAACTGTGATAATTCACAATATAATACCGTATTTAGACTTTTACTGTGAAAATAATGCAGGCGCGGGGCTTTTACAAGAAACTACTGTGAATTCCGTCTTTTTTTCGAGTGGCAACTGCGTCAGCGTCATCAGATTCCGAGCTCTCTGATCTACGCGGTCTCCATTCGGTGGATTCAGCGGTAAGTGTTTAAATGTCATACTTTATCAATTTGATGACTGTTTTTTATATGATAGTGCATGTTATTTAAAGGTATGAACCAAATTAGTGTTAGTTATAGGTTCTGTTGTCAATTTTGTAACTTTTTGTAAGCTGGAGCAGACTCGTCTAGGTTTAAGCGCGGAAATTTGAATGAACAGACGTTGGTTGTAGTGTTGTTAATTATACCGAATTAATTTAGTAGCTAACTGTGAGACGTCTGGTTAGATACACCGTCGAACATTTAACTTTAGCTTTGCTTAAAGCTTATCTTAGTTAGCAGCTACTCTAACAGCGTTCTCTCTTTTTCCACAGCATTTTTCTACGTTGACCGACGAGAAATAAAGTTATAAGGTAAGATGTGGCCTTAATAGTGGGTATTATGACAGTTATTATCAACTAGATAAATTATGGTGTTGTTGATTTGGGCAAAGGTGGATTAAATTCATCTCAAATTATAGTTTTTCTTCCCTGCTGTGTGTGTGAAACGGAGCAACCGTTGTCTGTCTCGTCAACAGAAAAATGAAGTGCGCATGTCAATAAGTTATATATTTTAATTATCTTGTCTCTGGAATTTTCCACTGCCAAAATAAATGTTTTGTGCGGCCGTTTTCCCGCTGTTAGACCAAGGTGCACTCATCTGTGTTTTGCAAGAACATTAATGTTGGTTAGATGAACCCAATAATTATTAAAATACCAGATAATTAATGTACATTCTACTCAGAGGAAGGCATGAGTGGTGCTGAGAGAGCTGAACCTCTGATGGAGAAGACCTATCATCCAGCGACGCTATCAGAGGTATTTTTTCCCTATTCCATCTTGTGAAGCACATGGCTCATTGCATGGGTGGAGTATAGTCTCAATAATCTGAAATGTAAAATGCACATCTCTTTCAAAAACAATCCAAAGCTATAAAAATTCCCTTATTTTACATGGCAGTTTGTAACAGACTAACGGGTTGCGACAAACACAGGTCTTTCTTCAGGGTCATTGTCCACAATATCTTTCATTTGTTTTGTTACAATAATGAGTTAAAGGGGTCATATTATGTAAAATTCACTGTTATAAGTTGTTTGAACAGCAACGTGAGAACAATGAGCCTATACTACCAAAAATCCACTCGCTCGTTTTTGAGGCTATATACACACAATGTACCTGAAGCATCCAAAGAGCACCTGTATAAAATTACAACAAAGATTCAGCAGCACTTCTACTCCATTATCTTCAGGTGTTCCCACTTTACTCTACTGACCGATGTCTCAATCCTCGTGAAGTTTCGTGAGGCCCTGGAGAACAAATTCAACACCATTCTGAAGTTCTGCCAAGAAGTCAACTGTCATCAAGGCGTGAAAGATGTTTTGGCTTGTTTTGAACTGGAGGCTTCAGACAAGGCTACATGCATTCTTCTCCTTCTGATGGCGTACTTCAAAGAGCCCAAGGATGCCATTGTGCTTGATGTTGATGTAAGTATATTTTCACTCTGACATTAACATAAGCAGTAGGCCTATTGTTTTTTGTAAATGGTAATAGGACTGTACTTATATTGCATCTTTCTAGTTTTCTGACCACACAAAGCGCTTCACTCTACACTTCACCATTCATACAGGTGCCAACTGCTCATCAGTCCAAAGAAACCTGTCACATTGTCATGATCACATTCTAAACTTTACCAAATGTGTACTGCCTAATCTAAGATAAATCAATGGGGGCCAAGGGAAGATTTGTTCTTAAGTTGACTATAGCTACAATAGGTACAGATTATTAACATTTGAATCTTATTCTACTCTTATTTTTGCAGCCTTGTGCCACAGCCACTGATGTAGAAGGGACCGTGATGCTACCAAGCACCCCTCGCTTGATTGTTCAAGGTAATGTTGATGTCTTCCTCATTTTGAATGTATTCTGTCAAGTCATCCACAGATTTGTTGTGAGCAGTTTCATGTACCGGTAATAACTATTTTCTTTCAACCGATAGTTCCTACATGAAACTGCTCACAATAAGGTCTGGATTATCTTAAGTAAACCAGGTCATGATTTCTGGAAAGAGTTTTTCAAATGTGTTTTTTTGCACTTTGAGCACCACAAACAAAGTTCCATATAGTCCCTCTATAAACAAAAAAATTCTGTTAAAAATATAACCTGAGAGTGAGTAGTGTTCTGAGTATGATGTTCATGTATTAATTTCACAGGCTTCAACTTGAATTAAACTAACAGGTTTCTTCTGTCTTTTTGTTTATAGGTGCTTCTTGGGCATCAACCCAGAGCCGGGCACAAAATCTAAGAGGCAGAGAGGTCACATGAACCAGCAAGTCTGCACTCTGATTAGGAAGCTCATTGACTTCGAATGGATGTCAATCTAATTGTAGCGATTGTACGCACGTATAAATATAATTAATTATTATTCATAACAGATTATGATCAATAATTAATAATTGAATTATTTTCAGAATTTACTGTAGCAAAATCAATAATATGATCAGTTTATCAGTTCATCCAATGAACGGAAAGCATAAACAATTATTAATTCTAGGAAATATAATATCTTCTTGGCCAAGAAAGACTAATTCCCAGCTAACAGCTAAATTAAGAAATAAATCAAGGGTCAAAGCATAGGTAACTTAGATCGAAGTTCAAGACAATAAATCGGTAAGCACATATCACAAGTAATGCTTCTCTTTTCAAATACAAACAATACTTTATTGATTATAAGCCTATGGCTAACACACAAAACAAATATCTAACACAAACACACGCACACGCATTCATACAAGTTGAAGGAAGACAGAGAGTGAGGAAGAATGAGTTTTAGGAGTTAGATGGTGAGATTCCAAGTTTCTATATGCACTTAAAAGACATGACCTGAACGAACCATCAATAATTAATTTCACCCTTTTATCGTTTCTTAGGCGGGTGATTCAATTTACATTTAAAGCACCAGTCAGTTAGAGTCTGGAGGCGTTACTTGCTTGTCCTTTGCGTTGCTTTGGGGATTCTCCTTTTTGTCGTAAAGGGGGTTTCCCGGTCCGTTGGTTGGCTGGCTGTCTCGTGCCTGGATAGATGTCTTGGGGCGGCCAATCACGTGGTGTGTTGGCGCGGATGAATGAAAGTCTTTGAAGTTGAAAGCTGGTTTTGCAGTTGAAACGTTAAAACGAAACTTTGCAGCAAAACTTAACTTAGAACCGAGACTTTTATCGGAAAAGAAACAAACTAAGAAAAGAAAGGAAAGTGTGACGAGATGGCTTCAATTAAATCTGTTTTAACCCATATCTTGATTTGGGTCATTTGTCTCTGCGTCTACATGGTTACTACCATCGTCGGGCATCACAAGAGCTTAGAGAGCGAGTCCAGAGCTCTTTTCCCGAGAGCGTTCAGAGAGCATCACAAGAGCGAGGATCACAAGAGCCGTTCAGAAGAGAGTTCAGAGAGAGAGCGTTCTGTGTCCGGGTCTAAGATTTTAAACTCAAAATGTTTGTCCCGCCTCCAGGAGGAATTTGGAATTCGGACAATAAGACACTATTATGGTTATTTGAGAAGGGGGTCTTTTCTATCCCCCCCCTTCTCTCATCGCGAATCATGTGTCCTCTGTGGTCTGCTTACTCATCAGCTCGAAACAGAGGATTCAGTTTAGACATAATTTCCATTTTAAGAACATAAACATTTTTACACAGATTTCAATCAAGCCATCTTTTGAATTAAACACATACGAGCATAATGATAGGAAACAACGCACAATTTCACTCACACACCTAATATTTATAACAAATATGAATTGTATGGCATTTAAGCATATGAGAGACACACACATATATTGTAGAAACAACATATAATCAAAGTCCATCGAGAATTGTCCTGGGAAGAGTTTTATGGATTTTGATATGTAAGAAAGTCCTTATGTGTGTGTGTGTGTGGGTATCCTTATGGTCACATTTGTGCATCCGTGGTGTGTACCACGTGAGGGTTTAGTTTCACAAATGGCTGTCTTCAAGACAAAGGGTATTTTGTATGCAAGTCCACTTTTTCAGCCTTAAGGATATAATTGATGAGGGGAAAACTAGCTCGGGACGCTGAATGGTTCAGTCTGTTTAGTCGCAGGGGTCAGGTGACGTCTTGTTAGACCTCTTGCTTCACCATTTCTGAACAGATCTGTTCTTGCCAAATTATAAAACATTGACAATGTCCTTCCTTTAGTTAAGCAACAAAAGGTCTTCTTGGCTCATAGCCTCAGGGATAATTTGGAATATGCAGCCCCTTGTGTTTGGTTATGTCTGAAAGCTTCAATTGTGTTTGGTCCATCCTCAATGTTGCTACATATCCCCCCTTCGTTCGATGATGGGTTGAGGAGAAGACATCATTGAACGCTGGAGAAACGGGTAGAGGAAGCAAACACACACAGCAAACAACAAGACAACACCTCCATGACTGGTCACTTTACTGGTGCAGGGCATTAGATTATCTAGGCCTAAACAGGTTCACTCTCTCAAAATAGTCAATCACGTTGAATAAAGTTTAGTTCAATTTTAGGACCGTTATTCTAGTTTGTTTTGGTACGGTAATTGATCAACTTTGTGACTAAATTTGATTTGTTTGTTTTATTCTCTTCTAAATTGTTCTAGGTTTAGACCAATTTACCTTTCAATTTGTGATACGAATGATGCAGGGAGTTCTCTGGCTCACATTCGTTTTAAGGTGACTTACAAATATAGGAGTGGTGTGTCAATCCTATTATTGTGACCTTGACCCTTATGGGGTGGACAGGCATTTTACCTAATAAAAGAAGGAAAGGAAGGAAGAAGTAAAACAAAACAAAGCAGTTGAGTGTTCCTGATATGATTTATAACTACGGTTGCGCAGCTAAGGTGTCAGGTATCATGATGTAGTGAGAGGTGTTCTCAGGTGTACTTGTTGGATGGGTAGTTACCAGGTTTCCTATGGTAAGTGTAGCTAAGTTGTTAAGCTAGATTCTGAAGTTAGTTTCTACCTGTGGGGGAAAACATACTTGTTGAATGTTTTGCACGGTAGAGGTGGTTAACTTCTGTATGTAAGTGAGTATGCTAGGGGTGTCGTGTAGTGCATGTATGTATGTATGGTCAGATCTGTCTCAGTCTGTTTTGCTCCCCCCTTTTGCTTGATGGCTTAGCTTTGATGAGCTTGTTGCATCTTTGCCTTGGAAAAGGGCTCTTCTGTGAGCTGCTGGGGGTCAATCCAGTAAGGCAGGAAGTTCTCTGGCAGACATTGGGAGGTAGTTTGGCACGGATGTGTGAAGATGTAGTGCGAAACTTGGTCTCCGTTGTTGCATTCCTCCGATGATGCCTTCTGGTTGTGACAGACTTTCTGACCTTCTGTGCATACTGTTGTTGCTGTAGCACACACGTGGTTCTTGAGTTTGGAGCTCGTTTGGTGGTTTCTTTATGAGTGATGGGTAGCCAGGATGGTGTTTTCTGGTACCTCTGGGTGTTCGTCAGTGGTTGACTGTGAGAGGCCACTTTGTTCTGTGTTGTTGTAGAACAAGTGGTCGTCAAGTTCGTTATGAAGGTGTATCAGATGAAACGGTGGTCTTCCGTTCCATCGCCATCCTGTTCATCATCCATGTTTACCTCATTTCCGATGAAAACTTTCAGTTGCCTCATTAGTTGCTCCGTGTCTTCTGAGGGTAAACTGTCTGGTTCTTGGGCATACTCAGTGCTGTGTTTAACTGAGTGGTGCCAAGGTGGGTTTCGTTGTTGAGTACCCACATGGAGTGCTTTTGGATGCCTTGGTTGATGGCCTTTGGATGTCCAGTTAGGTTTCCAGTGGTTTCCTTCTTGTGGGTTACTTGAGAAGCGTGGCTGGTCCCATGGCATTTCCATGCGGTTAGTGTAGTAGGTGTCAGCGACATGGGAGTCACGTTCTCTGTGCTCCTTACGAAGGACTGTGATATTGTCATGCCACTGGGTGTCTTCCAGTGCAAGGCTTGTGTCTTGGCTGATGGAGTTTGACACTGTGGATGTTTTCAAACCTTTCTTTGAGTTCATCTTTTGTTTGATGTAGGCCTTGTGTGTCAGGTCACGTAGCTGTTGAATTGTCATTGTGCCTGGGCAGGCCATGATGCCAAGATGATGACTCAATCCGGGGTGCAGGTTTCTCAGGAAGAGGGTTTTGAAGTTCACATCCTCTTCAAGTTCGGGTTTGTTATGTGCACCTAAGTAGGCTTGTCGAAAGCGGTGGTAGTAGGCTTGGGGAGTCTCTTGTCGACCTTGTTTGGTTTCCATAGCGATTAACACACCGTGTTCCGACTCTGGGCCTGTGAATTCTTTAATCAGTGTCTCACATAGCAGCTGGTAGTTTGACTTGACATGAGCAGGTTGTCTGTCTAGGAAGCTTCGTACCTCTGGACTGGATGTGGATCTGAGGAGGTAGAATCTGTCTCTGTCAGTCATATGTGGTCTCACCTCTAGGTGGAAGTTGATGTCTCTGATGTAGGTCTGGATGTCGGGACCCTCTGTGGAGTTCGGGTTGAACTGAGTGATATTCTTCACCAGCTGGTTGAGATCTTTAAAGGTCATCCCCTGTGCAGCTTTGGAGTCTGCCTGGATGAGCTCTCTTTGTTTGTTAGCAGGGAAGAGTTCTGTGGTGAAGGCCGGTGACGTTTTGGGTTGTGGCCATTCACTTCTTCCACTGTATGCCAGTTCTTGGATGGAGGATTCTGTTCTGCTCAGCAGGGGTGATGCTGAGGGAGGTCTCTCCCTTCTTGGCTCTGGTTTCTGTTGGAAAATGTGCTGGAGTTCATCTCTGACCGCGTACAGCTCGTCGTTGGCGTCATCTCGCTGTTGGGTCAGATGGTCCATTTCAGCGCTGCACCTTTCCAGGTGGTCTTTCAGAGCATTAATTTCAGAGTTCTTATCTTTAATGTCAGCTTTGGATTTCTCTAGCTGATGTTCAGCAGACTGGAGTTGGTTTACCAGGTGCTTTTGGACAGTCTTTAATTCTAGTTTGTCACGTTCAGTGACTGCAAGGGCTTCTTGGAGCTTGTCAACTTGTTTCTTTGTTTCTTGCTCCGCTTCGTCAGGCACTTTGAGTTTGTCTTGAGCTTTCGCTTTGAGCTGGTCTGTGCAGTGTTGAGTGTGCATCAGCTCTCTCCGGAACTCAGTGGTCTGACACTTGAAGTTGTCCTGGACTTTCACTTCCAGCTTGTCTATGCGGCTCTGGGCACGTGTCAGCTCCTCTTGGAGGTGGGTGATGTGCTTGTCGCTTAGTTTCAGCTGGGCTGTGAAGGCATTACTTAAGGAACAGGTTATTTTGGTTAGTTCCATGTGGTTGTGGTTCTGGCTTGAATCACGTGTCAGGAATCTTCTCAGAATTATGATTATTATTAAAAATAATAACAGTTCAATTGTCTTTGGTGTGAGGCAGTCTGTAATGCCTCTGAGCCAGGCGTCCACGTCATCCCTTTGGGCAGTGGGGTTCGTCGTCCACGACATGTTGGTACGCTGGGGTGAAGAGACTGACACAGACCTGTGTGGAATATAAGCCTATATGTGGTTGAACAGCTAAGTGTCGTTTCAGTGACGGTACACCAATAGTGAAGTGTCGTAATGACTAAGTGTTGGTCTAAGTGTAGACAGGTAGTCTAGTGATGTGAAGACTTCGTCACTCAACTGAGTAAAGGAAAGAAAGAGAAAAAAAGGTTAAAACAAATCTCAGTGGAAAGAAACCCTTTTTTTTTTTCAATGGGAGAAATATTTTTTATAAATATTTTCTATCAATGAAACGCCGGTTTCAACTCGTGGTGTGAGGACGTCGTCACTCAACTGAGTATGGGAAAAGAGAGAAAAGTTAACCAATTTCAATGAGAGAAAAAAAAACAAGAAAGAAAATTCTTAACTAAGGGAAATATTATTTATCTCGTAAATGCTTCCTATCAAAGAGAATCTGTTTCCAGAAAGGTAAACAATATTATTGTTTATGTTTACAACGAAAAATAATACAATAATAATGCTGATACCTCTTTTCTGAGTTTGACAGGATTGACACCACACACCGTCAGTTGGACCGCTTACAGCAGGGATGCTTTGAAGGCGACGGTTGCTCAACAATTGTCTCTGTTAATTGATCTTGGATGAGATGTCAAATTGTAAATTGCGTACACAGATGCAGGGAGAGTGAGGAGAACAGAGAGGGTTTGATTAAAAAATCAAATACCTAATGATTTCTTTGGAAAGATTGTCTTTCTCTTTCTTTTGAATCGATTGATGGTTCTCTCAGGTGTGTTCCCTACAAGTGCGAAGAATGGGATGGAATAAAGCAGGACAGCACAGGAAAGATGTGAGAAGGGAAGGAGATTGGATCCACAAATGGCTGGAGCCTTTGTCGAACTACGAGTATGGAATTGACAGTTGCCAAACAACTAAACATTCACAAATAAACTTTTGAAAGAGAGGGTTATCTCTGATTTATTTGAAACTCGTAGTGAGATACCAATGTCTCCTATTGAGGCTCAGGTGTGTCACTTCCAAGCAAAAAGGAAGAGGTAATGAAGATGAAAGAAAGTAATAATGATAGTGGACAAAATAAGAAAGGGAAATTAAATAAAGGGGTAAATGAATAAGTAAAATAGAATGGTTAAGTTTATAACCACAACTGAAATAAATGAGAAAAGGAGGATACAACGCAATAACAATAAGAAGCAAGTATGAGTCTAACAATATTTTGTAATAGGGAAAATGTTGGTGGAATAAGTTCTTAACTTTCAAAGTTTAAGACTTATTCGCCTGTGATTAGATCTAAAAGAGAAATTTAGAAATTATGAAATTAGATTTATTAAAAATAAATCGAGAAATCATTAGAAATTACCTGTTAAGAAAAATAGAATTTAAATTTAATAATTCCCTAAAAAAAAATCAAATTCGAATTTGACAATTAATAATCATAAACCAGTATTTTCTTTTGCAAGTAAAATGCAGGTAAAAGGAATTAATAATTGCAAACGACTTCCTTTTCAAGGAAAATATGGGTTAAGTGAGATATGGGAATGGTAAATAAGAAAGAAGAAAAGACCAACAGGTGGAAAGTCAATGTGTTTAAATGGTTAAATCACTTTAACGTTGTTCAAACAGACACTGTTTAACCATTGAGGTTAATACTACTGATAACCGTAAATAATGCTAAAGGCGTTAGCATATAGGCCTCACTGTAAACAACTGCTTTGGTTAGCTTGGCAAAGGACTAGCTAGCTTAGCCACCAAAAGGGTTTGTTTACACTGTGGCTCTGATCATGCGAGAGGTCAGAGTTCCCCCGGAAGCGTTGGTTAAGACTTCCGTGTCACGATCGTAACTATGGCAACGAAACGAACGCTAGTGGGTAAACATGTGAATTGCAACAGTTAGGAAACAGTTACGCATGTTACATGAAATGTCGGCGCATTTCAACAATGTTCATAGAATATGCATGTACAGTAACAGTCGATCATATTACGGGAAATGTCGGCGCATTTCAAACTGTACAAAAATACACCACTCGTAGCTTTAGCTGGTTTTACGACGTGGGGTTCCACTCAATTTATTAGGAGTGATATTAACTTTAAGCAAGCGACAGCTTTGCGTTATAATAGATGGAACGATGACGACCTCGGCAGATCGTCTCTGTGCAAGTTTATCTGAGCACACGAACAACAGGGTTCTTCGGTTAGTTTCAACGTCAAGCTTTACTTGAATACAATAAAAATAACTCTTATTCAACTACACTCGGACACACGCAGTGTTTACACGAGAATTCATTGAACAGACACCAACATACAAGCAAACATAGACAAACAGCTGTTTATTACTGGGATTGCAATGGGACACGCATTGACAATCAGACAAATATAACTGCTTATATGTTTATCACGGGTCGCAGTGGAACACGCACTGTGAATCGGATAAAAATATATAACGTTAGATGAGGAACACGCTCATCGCTCTGTGAGGAGAATAATCGTTCTTATATAGTTATTTTAATTACTGCAGTATAATTTTGTTAAGCTCTCTGGCTGATACACACACATGTATAGCTTTGACAGACGCTGGAACACGCAGACGTCGGTAAGCTATAATCAAGGTATTTCAGAAATTGAGGAACACGCTCAATTCTCACCTTATTGTTGTGTGATATTTTATATCTTGGGTTATTTTACTGCAGTTGAAAAAAAAAATAACATATATGGAGGCAGACAGACTAGATTAACAGCTCTTTCTGGGGTGCGTCTCTCAAGGAGCAGATTCATTCAAACAGGGCGCGCGCTGCGCGCTCTCCATCCGTCACACACAGACTTTCGCAGGTTCGGATCTCTCATCCGCACAATATGAAAAGATAAATTACTTCGTATATGCTTACAATTTAGGTTAAACTTCCCGCATTTTTCTCCACCATAAATAATGTAGCGATTGTACGCACGTATAAATATAATTAATTATTATTCATAACAGATTATGATCAATAATTAATAATTGAATTATTTTCAGAATTTACTGTAGCAAAATCAATAATATGATCAGTTTATCAGTTCATCCAATGAACGGAAAGCATAAACAATTATTAATTCTAGGAAATATAATATCTTCTTGGCCAAGAAAGACTAATTCCCAGCTAACAGCTAAATTAAGAAATAAATCAAGGGTCAAAGCATAGGTAACTTAGATCGAAGTTCAAGACAATAAATCGGTAAGCACATATCACAAGTAATGCTTCTCTTTTCAAATACAAACAATACTTTATTGATTATAAGCCTATGGCTAACACACAAAACAAATATCTAACACAAACACACGCACACGCATTCATACAAGTTGAAGGAAGACAGAGAGTGAGGAAGAATGAGTTTTAGGAGTTAGATGGTGAGATTCCAAGTTTCTATATGCACTTAAAAGACATGACCTGAACGAACCATCAATAATTAATTTCACCCTTTTATCGTTTCTTAGGCGGGTGATTCAATTTACATTTAAAGCACCAGTCAGTTAGAGTCTGGAGGCGTTACTTGCTTGTCCTTTGCGTTGCTTTGGGGATTCTCCTTTTTGTCGTAAAGGGGGTTTCCCGGTCCGTTGGTTGGCTGGCTGTCTCGTGCCTGGATAGATGTCTTGGGGCGGCCAATCACGTGGTGTGTTGGCGCGGATGAATGAAAGTCTTTGAAGTTGAAAGCTGGTTTTGCAGTTGAAACGTTAAAACGAAACTTTGCAGCAAAACTTAACTTAGAACCGAGACTTTTATCGGAAAAGAAACAAACTAAGAAAAGAAAGGAAAGTGTGACGAGATGGCTTCAATTAAATCTGTTTTAACCCATATCTTGATTTGGGTCATTTGTCTCTGCGTCTACATGGTTACTACCATCGTCGGGCATCACAAGAGCTTAGAGAGCGAGTCCAGAGCTCTTTTCCCGAGAGCGTTCAGAGAGCATCACAAGAGCGAGGATCACAAGAGCCGTTCAGAAGAGAGTTCAGAGAGAGAGCGTTCTGTGTCCGGGTCTAAGATTTTAAACTCAAAATGTTTGTCCCGCCTCCAGGAGGAATTTGGAATTCGGACAATAAGACACTATTATGGTTATTTGAGAAGGGGGTCTTTTCTATCCCCCCCCTTCTCTCATCGCGAATCATGTGTCCTCTGTGGTCTGCTTACTCATCAGCTCGAAACAGAGGATTCAGTTTAGACATAATTTCCATTTTAAGAACATAAACATTTTTACACAGATTTCAATCAAGCCATCTTTTGAATTAAACACATACGAGCATAATGATAGGAAACAACGCACAATTTCACTCACACACCTAATATTTATAACAAATATGAATTGTATGGCATTTAAGCATATGAGAGACACACACATATATTGTAGAAACAACATATAATCAAAGTCCATCGAGAATTGTCCTGGGAAGAGTTTTATGGATTTTGATATGTAAGAAAGTCCTTATGTGTGTGTGTGTGTGGGTATCCTTATGGTCACATTTGTGCATCCGTGGTGTGTACCACGTGAGGGTTTAGTTTCACAAATGGCTGTCTTCAAGACAAAGGGTATTTTGTATGCAAGTCCACTTTTTCAGCCTTAAGGATATAATTGATGAGGGGAAAACTAGCTCGGGACGCTGAATGGTTCAGTCTGTTTAGTCGCAGGGGTCAGGTGACGTCTTGTTAGACCTCTTGCTTCACCATTTCTGAACAGATCTGTTCTTGCCAAATTATAAAACATTGACAATGTCCTTCCTTTAGTTAAGCAACAAAAGGTCTTCTTGGCTCATAGCCTCAGGGATAATTTGGAATATGCAGCCCCTTGTGTTTGGTTATGTCTGAAAGCTTCAATTGTGTTTGGTCCATCCTCAATGTTGCTACATAATGTAAGCTGTGTTCCAACTTCAGAACGGACGAACGAAACGCTGTATCTGTGTTAAAGGAACACGCTGACTTTTTGGGACTTTATCTTATTCACCGTATCCCCCAGAGTTAGATAAGCCCATACATACTCTTTTCATCTCTGTGCGTGCCATAACTCTGTCTGACTAGTCACTGCTAGCCTAGCTTAACAAAGACTGAAAGTAAATGGCTCAAGCTTTTGTCTTTTCTTCCCTCTCTCTCCCCCACTCTTATTTCTCTGTCTCTCCTTCTTTCTCTTTTGACACACATTCCTGTTACCCAGTGTTAATCCCTGTTACCCAGTGTTTTATTCCTGTAGTTAAATTGTATTTTACTTCTAAAAAATAAAAGTTAAATCACTGTTTGTATCAGTTTTGTTTGGTCCATCATTTATGCTAAATCACAGTAATAGATAGACATTCACAGTTATGTACAGTGATTCTACAGCTGCTTACTGCTAAATTACAGTAATACATAGACACTAACTAATTTCACAGTTAAATACATTAATTCTACAGCTGCTTACTGCTAAATTACAGTAATACATGGACACCAACTGTAATTTCACAGTTAAATACATTAATTCTACAGCAGCTTACTGCTAAATCACAGTAATGCGACGGCATAATTACTGTGAAGTCACAGTATACAACTGTCATTTCACAATAATTTACTGTAAAAATAATACAGTAACTTACTGTGAAAGTCATGCAACTGGTAACCTGCAATTTATTGTAAATTTACAGCCAAATAATTAACAGTGCACATGTGATATTTCTGATACCTGAGAGACTGCCATTAAAAAACACTGTCTGTGTTCTGTTTGACAAGTAACTGTACATCCATGTGATTGCTGATTGCTCAAAACCATAACAAGATAATTTTGTTAATAACAGGTCGTGATCTATGATGTCAAAGGCAGCAGAAAAATAAAAAAATACAACACCTGTAATATTTCTCTTAACAGTCTCTCTAAGCCAATCATCAGACATGTGAGTCAGTGCAGTGGCAGTGGAGTGACTTTTTCTGTATGCATGCTAAAAATCTGTTAATAAATCATTTGTATAAAAATAGTTATTAATTTGATACTATAGATTCCATTATTTTAGATAATACAGGTCGGGTGACTGTTGGGACCAGAGAAAGAATTTTTTTTATCTTTGGGCAGAGGAACTATTTTAGCCTGCTTCCACGCCTGTGGGCAGGTACAGCAGACGAAACTGAGGTTAATGATGTGGGTTAGAACAGGGGCAATAAAGTCAGCAGCTAGTTTAAGAAGCCTGCTGTCAAGACCGTCGACGCCCGGTGGCTTATTTTTACAGGATTTTAAAAGATCCTTTACTTGATCTATATTTACACTTTCTAATTTAAACCTTACGTTTTTATTTTTCATCAGTTCATTTTTTATTAATAGGTAAGATATATCATTACTTAGATTAGGCATATTTTCTCTTAGTTTATCTAATTTTCTTATGAAATAATCATTAAGATAATTTGCAATATCTATTGGCTTAATTATAAATTTATCCCGTTTCCAAAAAAGATGGATTTTTTTTTTCTTACCAGTCAATTGATTTAAAACATTCCATAACTTCCTACTATACCTAAATTTTTAACATGATTATCAAAATAGATTTTCTTCTTCTTTTTATTAAGTTTAGTAACAGAATTTCTCATTTTACGATATAGGTCCCAATCACATTTATTTCCTGTAACTGCTGTTCTTTTCATTCGACCTCTTATTTTCATTCAATTTTTCAGTTCATCATCCAACCAAGGTGTGACGTTGTTCCTGACAGTAAACTTCTTTAAAGGCGCATGTTCCTCAATCAATGCCAAGAATAGATTGTTAAATTTAAAGAGAGCAGTTTCTGGATTACTAGCAGCCAACACATCAGACCAGCATATAGCTTGAACATCTTCAATAAACTTGTCATATTTAAACAATTTATAAGATCTTTTAAATAAGACTGCAGTTCCAGATCCACTCAACTTGGTTGTTAACGCAGAAATGATCAAATTATGATCACTGCTACCAGTGGGAATAGACAGTACCTTTTTACACAGTTCAGGACGGTTTGTAAAAATATGATCTATACAGGTTGATGTTCTGGAGCCATCGCTCTTGAAACATGTTCTTGTGGGCTTATTTATCAGTTGAGTAAGTCCACATGCATTTGCAGTAGTTAACAGTTTTCTTTTCAAGTGGCAGTCTTTAGAAAACCAGTCAATGTTTAAGTCACCCATGAAATATATGCCCTGACTTACATTCGTATTTATATCCAACATTTTACAGATAGTGTCAAGATATTCACAATTGGCACTTGGTGACCGGTAACAGCAACACAAAAGTATCGACTTTCGATGAGGTAGATGCATTTGCAACCATATATTTCGATGTTAAAACTCATTAAATCAGTTCTTATTTTTACTGGTAAGTGATTCTGAATATAAAAAGCAAATCCACCACCAAAACCATTTCTGTCATTTCTGTATATGTTGTAACCTTTAATAAATAGTTCTGTGTCATCAAAGGAGGAGTCCAAGTGGGTCTCCGAGATAGCAAGAATGTGTATTTTATACTCATTTAGCAGTTCAGCAACTTCATTGATTTTATTCCTGAGACTGTTTATATTAATATGTGCTAGTCTTAAGCTTTTTTTTTGGTAATGAGTACATGAGTTTTATGTGCTATCATACCTTCAGAGTTGCGCAGAGATTACTCAGGGGTGCTAGTGCGGGAATGGATGATGAGTTTGTCGTATCTGATGTAGGCAATGTCACCTTTGTCACGTGCTTTTTTCAACTTTGGCATCAATTCCTTTCTTTTCAGCCGCACAGCATCCGTGTAATCGTCATTAATGAAAATTTTTGTGCCCTTGAGATTCTTTGCTCTTTGCATAACAGCAGCTTTGTCCTTGAAGTTCAGAAATTTAACAACCATAGATCTCGGTCTATTTCTAGCAGCTTCAGGTTTTCCTATTCGGTGTACACGCTCCATCTCCATGTCTCTTTGTAGTTGTAGTTTTTGCTTAAAAATGTCCTTCACTTTTTCTTCAGTCTGCCCAGGATTCGCCAGTGGATTCAGGAACTCCATCAATCACAATTTATTTCTCCTTGATTGACTTTCAAGATGTTCTTGTTTTTCACACATAACTTGTAGACTCTCACAGATTTTCACTATATCAGTTTCTGTGATTTTTCCATGCTCAGACTGTTTAGCGTGAGTGACTTTAAGTTCATCTACGTCCTTCTGTGTGTATTGTAAACTTGCTTTTAGCTCTTGTAATTGTTTGGAAACGTTATCCATTCTGGTGTTCACTGAGTCCATAATAATTTTAACAAAGTCCTTGAACATCTCCTGCTGCTGCAGTAACAGAGCCATGAACATATCTTTTTGCTGTTGTAACAGTTAATTTAAATGAATGATGGTTGCATATTCCTCCTCAGTGTTCCTCAACTTTGGGGGAGCCATGTTCGCTAACCCTGGAAGCTGGAAGCCTGAAACCGGCCTGGTGGTGGTGGCTGGAAAGCCTGGAGCTGGCTAGGAAGATGGTTCAAAACAGGAAGAAATATGAAGCTAATACGAGGCTAGAGCTTACAGCCTCGACGCAAACAAACACAGCAGGCAGCTATTATTATTCTGATATTGTTCTGACTATTATTCTGATATTGAGTGTCTGTTAAACTGCTTTTGAGTTGTTTTCACTCTGAATAAAATGGTCAATAACCATTATTATTATTATAGTAAACTGTATTTTTGTTTTTATTTCATATTTCATTCTTGTGTATCTGTTTATTGCACTGTGGATATACAGCGGTTGAAATAAGTATTGAACACGTCACCATTTTTCTCAGTAAATATATTTCCAAAGGTGCTATTGACAAAACAAATAAGTTCAGAAATTAAGTTATGTGTAATAATGTGAAATGACACAGGGTATTGAACACATGAAGAAAGGGAGGTGCAAAAAGGCATGGACAGCCAAGACAACAGCTGAAAACTATCAGTAATTAAAAAGCAATCCAGTCCTCTGTCAGTGCAAATTAATATCAGCTGGTTCAGTCCCAACTGATGGCCTACAAAACGGTCTCATTGCCAAGGTGTCACACAAGACACATCTCATGATGGGTAAAAGCAAAGAGCTGTCTCAAGCCCTTCACAACCTAATTGTTGCAAAACATAATGATGGCATTGGTTATAGGCGCATTTCTTAGCTTCTGAATGTTCCAGTGAGCACTGTTGGGGCCATAATACGGAAGTGGAAAGACAATCATTTCACCATAAATGTGCCTTGACCAGGTGCTCCTCGCAAGATTTCTGACAGAGGAGTGAAAAGAATAATCAGAAGAGTTGTCCAGGAGCCAAGGACCACTTGTGGAGAGCTTCAAAAATACCTGCAATTAGCAGGTAGGCCAACTGTTGTCTCAAAGAAAACAGTAAGTAATGTACTCCAACGCCATGGCCTGTTGGCACACTGAAGAAGGCACGCACCGAAACGCGTCTGTGCAAATAAAATAAAAGAATTTATGCATAGTGCGGCCTCTCTCCTATTTTTCGTATTTTAATCATCCAGGCCAGCACTCTTAAAGTTTATAATTATATGCATTGAGTGAAGCCTGCTCCTATCCTCACTTACTGCATGCATGCTCACCACGCAAGACTTTATTGCTGAAAAATGTTGAAGCTTGTTTAAAGTGTGCTGCACAACATTTGGAAAAGCCAGAGAGAATATAGTGTGGTCAGATTGAACTCTTTGGATGCCATAATACACACCATGGTTGGAGGAGAAATGGCACTGCACATCACCCTAAAAACACCATACCAACAGTGAAGTTTGAAGGTGGGGACATTATGGTGTGGGGCTGCTTTTCAGCAAATGGTACTTGCAAACTTCACATAATTGAAGCAAGGATGAATGGGCAAATTTTCCAAGACATTCTTGACAAAAATCTGCTGCCATCTACCAGGATGATGAAGATGAAACGAGGGTGGGCATTTCAGCAAGACAATGATCCCAAACAAACAGCCA
The DNA here is from genome assembly GCF_029890125.1 of Rhinichthys klamathensis goyatoka. NCBI lineage: Eukaryota > Metazoa > Chordata > Actinopteri > Cypriniformes > Leuciscidae > Rhinichthys > Rhinichthys klamathensis. The sequence continues at coordinate 1,857,667 of NW_026606845.1, read as the reverse complement.
AGGAAACTCAATTCGTTTCAAAAAAAGAAAATAAAGCTCCTAGAATGGCCCAGCCAATCACCTGACTTAAATCCCATTGAAAATCTATGGAAAGAACTGAAGATCAAGATTCATAGAAGAGGCCCACAGACCCTTCAAGACTTGAAGACTGTTTGTGTGGAAGAATGGGCTCAAACCACACCAGACCAATGCATGCGACTAGTTTCTCCATACAGGAAGCGTCTTGGAGCTCTCTTTACCAACAAAGGCTTTTGTACAAAGTATTAAATAAATATCAGTAAGCGTGTTCAACACTTTTTCCCTGTGTCATTTCACATTATTACACATAACTTAATTTCTGAACTTATTTGTTTTGATTACTTTGTATGTATGGATTACTTGGGTTGTTACCAACATCTGGTGAAAATTTCATGTCAATAGCACCTTTGGAAATATATTTACTGAGAAAAATGGTGACGTGTTCGATACTTATTTCACTGGCTATATTTGCTCCAGTCCAGCAGGGGCAGCAGAGAGCAGGTTTATCAGCTGAAGTGATCAGAGAGGAACAGACACATCAGATTCAGAAATGTTACATAAAATTTAAATCATTGTTTTCTGTGAAAACTGTCATTGTTTCAGATTGTATATGAAATGTTCCATATTTTAGCGAATAGGAGTTCCAGATGTTTGTCATTATAAAGGAACATTAAAAATCCCGTCCGTTTATCTAAAAACAATGCTGGATTACTAACAAAGGTTGATTTGAAGCATATTTTCTAATAATATGAAGGGTATACACTGCTATGTGTGTGTTGTCTCTGTATGTCAGGAGGAAGCAGGTGTTTGGTGTTGATGACAGTGTGTCTCGGGATCATTTGTGTTCTTCTGCTGCTCTTCATCATATTGTTCTTGAATGTTTCTTGTTAAACAGTCTACATAAATATCACAAACAACACTGAAAAATGTTTTGTCAGTTTAACTTAGAAAATGTACTTTCTAATGTAACTGGTTTTGTTGAAATGATTATACTGATTATAACTGAATTCAACCACCCTGACTTTTTGTTGTTTGTTTTACTGAAGCATATCTGTCAGTGATTTCTCCAGCAAGGTAAAATTAATACGTTTTATATTTTGTGTTGTTTTATTTCATGAAAGTCCTCTTTTACCTTGCTGTAAATACACTCAAAAAATAATTCACTCTCCTTGGAAAAATGTATGATCTTCTAAGCTTCTATCATTCAGATTTGAACTCAAAGTTAAAGGGTTATTTATTTACTTATTTAATTTATCATCATAGTGAAAATGGCAGAACAGTGACATCTACTGAGAAAATGAAAATGTGAATCTCCTGTTGTCACCCACTTGTGTTTAATAACAGGAAGTCCTCGTCCCACAATCTCTATTTCCCATCATCCTCTCTGTTCCTGAACACGACAGCGATGTAAATCATCATTCCCTTCCAGTTTATGGTCCTCAACACACAGGTCCAGTTCGGCCCGTTTTAGTGTGTTTGAGTCAGTTTAGGCGATCACAGATTCCTCTTGTTGGACGTTGTAGATGCTAACTTGATCACAGGGAAAACTCCACAATGCTTTGACTATGATGTTGAATATGCAATATGTGTTCAATCATACAGTAGTATGAGCATACAGAGAGTTTTAGAGTGAGAATGAAATCTAGATGTATCTGTCTGAACTAATAAAAACCACTTCCTGTGTTGGTACTATTTAAAAACACGACACACATCTTAAAGACCACACCTCATCTGTGAACACAAACTGTACTGTACGACTGAGTTTGAGCTAATAATGGAATCAGGGACCTTTTATGTAAGCAGAAATATTAATAACAGGTCGAGACCTCCAACACAGAGTCGCAGAAATGATGAAGGAAAAGAGCGAAAGCAAAGTAAGCAGAAAGTTTCGTTTGACGCAGAGACGGTGTTGCTAATGTTTGAGCGGATGAGAAATGTTACGTAAAGTTTCAATCATTGTTTTCTGTGGAAAAAACAAACTGTCATTGTTTCTGATTTTATATGAAATGTTCCATATTTTACCGTATAGGAAATCCAGATGTTTGTCATTGCAAAAGAACATTAAAAACCGCTACAGTTTGTTTAAAAACAATGCTTGATTACTAACAAATGTTGATTTGAAACATATGTTCTAATAATATGAAGGGTATACACAGATATTAGTGTGTGTTGTCTCTGTGTGTCAGGAGGAAGCAGGTGTTTGGTGTTGATGACAGTGTGTCTCGGGATCATGTGTGTTCTTCTGCTGGTCTTCATCACACTGTACATCACCATCACAGCAGAGAGAGACCTGTTAAAGAGTTACAAGAACACAGTTGAAGAGTTCAATCACACTATCAACAGCTTACAGGACAATTACACTGATCTAATGACTGAAAAAGACCAACTGAAGAACAACTTCAACTCTTTGAGTCAGAAGAAACTGGAGTTAGAGACCAGAGTCAATGATCTCAGTGCTGAGAAAAGCCAGTTGCAGAGAAGTTTTGATGCTTTGAGTCAGAAGAAACTGGAGTTAGAGACTGAACTAAGGAAGGTTTCTACACAAGGTTTGTGCAAACGGATTTATATGTTTATTTGCACTTTACAACACAAATAATGAGCAACGTTTTTCCTGTTTATCGAGAGAAAATGACAGGTTTTTCATATCCAGTGAGTTGAAGAGCTGGTCTGACAGCAGGCAGTTCTGCAGAGATCGAGGAGCTGATCTGATCATTATCAACACTGAAGAGAAGCAGGTGAGTTTGTGTGAGTGTGTGTTTATCACTGAGAGGAATCACACTTACTGCTGTTTTTATTCACACAGAGGCACATAACTGCACTATTCAAGGAGGATATGTTTTTTGGTGCATGGATTGGTTTGTCTGACTCTGAGACTGAGGGGATCATGAAATGGGTGGATAATTCACCACTGATTCAAGGGTAAGTGATAAAACACTCACAGAGAAACACTTCGAATGCATTTGTTAAATACTTTTTAATTATATTTTAATTCTGTTTTGGTTATGTGTGGCGGGGTAGTGGAAGGGCAAAAGTTACACTTATGGAAAGAATAAAGCATAGAGCAAAATAAAGAGCAGACTACCCCCCCCCCCCCCCCCCCAAAATACAAAATACTTTTATTTTCACAACAATAATTACTTTAATGGTAAAAATGGTAAAATGGTAAATGGACTGCATTTATATAGCGCTTTCACAGACACAATGGCCACCAAAGCGCTTTACAATTTGCCTCACAATCACCCATTCACTCACTCATTCATACACCGACGGGCGACGGCAGCCATGCAAGGCGCCATCCAGCTCGTCGGGAGCAGCTGGGGTTAGGTGTCTTGCTCATGGACACCTCGACACTTGGTCAGGTGGAACCGAGGATTGAACCACCAACCTTCCGGTTTGTAGACAACCCACATGAACCACTGAGCCACTGCCGCCCCCCTTTAAATATATAAAAACTGTTGACTCAGGGGGCACGAGTTTACACCACTTTGTTGTGCACCAGACCAAAAATAAAGAAAACAAACAAACACTTTAAGGCTGAGTAGGGCAGCTAGCTGGGCAGTGAGTATCCTAAGACCACACCACACCACTCACCGAACTCCACTCCACACAAACACTCTCACGAAACGCAGGTGCCAACGGCAAAACACTCGGTGAAGGAAACAACACCAAAAGGGCTAGCTTCCCTACACCGGGGGCCTTCAGCTCCTGAAAGAAACAAAAACACAATATTTCACAATTAACCACATACACATTCATCAACAAATTGTACACTGTAAAAAATGATCGTGATTTTAACGGTAAAACACTGTAAAAATGCTACAGTGAAAACCTGTTAATTAGTTAACAGAAAGTTTCCTTACTATATTCGGTAAATAACTGTGATATATATAATGGTACATTTAATTTAATTTTACTGTAAAATACCGTTAAATTTACAGTTTTTGGAAGTGAAAAAGAACAAGTCATTGTATAATTTACAGTGAAAAAATGTAAATTGACATTCCCACAATTCCCTGCGTGACACTTCACATTTGATGTATTTTGTTTTTAAATCACTGTTTCTTCATAATTTTCTTAGTTTTTTTCTAATCAGTTATGTACATTAGGGTTTTATGTTACATTTAATGTTGTTAAATTAATGCTTATTACATTTTTTAAATTTCAACATGTTACCATCATGGTGTTTAATGTTTGTGTGAATGACACTGTGCAGCTTCTATATATTAATATTAACTCTCTTGTGGAAGAGCTGCTAATGATGAGCTTTGGTTGACCATTTGACTCTCATCACTGCTGTGATTGTTGGCTGTCAGTGTATTACAAAGGGAATAAACAGATATAAATACTTCCAAAAGGTCAGTATATTAACATTATATCAGATAATGAAATGCAGTTTATCGCTGTAAAATTATATACGGTTTAAAGTTGTAAAACCTAAAACGTTGCTACCGTATTTTTAACAGGAAAACTCTGGTAACCACAGCTGCCAGGGTTTTCCTGTAAATTTAACGGGTTTTTTTTTTTTTACAGTGTAGTAGAACAAGTTCAAACTATAAAGGTCATCAACACTTGGCAAATTACTGGCCACAGAAGTTTAAACATTGGAGCAGCCAATTGCTATAAACAAAAATAGAATAAAACACAAAAAGATAAAGTCAAACAATACAAAAGAAAACAATTAATTGAACAAACAAGTTAAATGACAAAAAAAACAAATCCAAAAGTAATTAACGAAAACAAAAACTTGACAAATATTCCACCCAATACTCAGATCGAAACGTTTAAGCAAAAAAAAGGATTTGCTATTCTAAGGTACAAAATGTAGCTCACTTTTCCACAGTCCTTAGGAAAAGCACCGATCGAAAAGAGCAAAATAATAAACAAACAAACTGCTGGTGGCAATATAGCAACAGGTGGGGCTAAATTACACCATTAATGGTACGTCTCACGTTAAATGACGGCTCTGAGACTAGCCACTCATCACTTAGGCCACCAGCATTGACGTAAAGCAATATTCAAATACAAAATAAACAAACAAAAAATCAAAAAGAACATATAAAAACAATAACGAAACGGTCACATTTCATAAAACAACACAAGGGAGGTTTGGAGGGGTCTGAAAACCATCTCTGGTCAGAAAAAAGTCAGTGGCAAAGGCTTTGTTTCTGGTGACTGTGACAAGGCAAATTAATTAAATATTTTTTTTCAATAGATTTGATTCTACCCCCTCTCCTCTCACCTCCAACCAGACTTCAGACCTGTCGGTGACTCAACCTCTCCCTCCCTGGCCATTGTGGACCAACTCATCCCCCCTTAGGGATTCAGAGACATCAGCATCCCCAACTTCACAACTGTACACTGACTCCTCATTTATGGATGTTTCACGCTCCTCCTTCCATTCTTCTCTCCAGGGAGCTTATATACCACCCTCTAGCAGTCTCTCTCTGACAATTAATCAGGTGAAGAAGGAGCTAAAAAAGATCAAGGCAAGAAAGGCACCGTGCCCGGATGGAATCTGCTCCAGAATGCTTAGAGATTGTGCAGATCAGCTCAGTGAGGTCATCCAGTACATCTTCAACCTGAGTCTGGAGCGGGTTCCAGTCCTGTGGAAGACATCGTGTGTTGTTCCAGTTCCAAAAAATGTACATCCTAGGGAGCCCAGCCACTTCAGACCGGTGGCCTTAACTTCTCACCTGATGAAAACTTTGGAGAGGATTGTATTACGACACCTGAGAACCGTGGTGAGCTCAGAATTGGACCCCCTACAGTTCGCTTACCAACCAGGCATTGGGGTGGAGGATGCCATCATCTATCTTTCACACAGAGCACTGTCACATCTGGAGAACACTGGGAGCACTGTGAGGGTCATGTTTTTTTATTTCTCCAGTGCTTTCAATACAATTCAACCATCGCTGCTCTGGGGGAAGCTATTGGGAGCTGGTGTTGAACACCACCTGTCTGCATGGATCATCAGTTACCTCACTGACAGACCACAGTATGTGAGACTCCAGGACTGTGTGTCTGATGTGGTGATGAGCAGCACAGGAGCACCACAGGGGACAGTGCTCGCTCCTTTTCTCTACACCCTGTACACAGCGGACTTCAGGTATAACACAAGCAGCTGTCACATGCAGAAGTTCTCTGATGATACTGCCATTGTTGGGAGGGTATCAGAGGAGAATGACCAGGAGTACCGGGAGGTCTTCGGGGAATTTGTCAACTGGTGTGAGTTAAACCATCTTCACATCAACTCCAGCAAGACAAAGGAGATGGTGGTTGACTTTCGCCGGAGGCGGCCGGGTACTACACCGGTGAACATCCAGGGTGTCGATATTGAGAGGGTGGACACTTACAAATACCTGGGTGTTCACCTTAACAAGAAACTTGACTGGTCCACAAACACAGACGTCCTGTACAAAAAGGGCCAAAGCCGTCTCCATTTGCTGAGGAGGCTGAGTTCCTTCGGAGTGTGCAGGTCTCTGTTAAAAACTCTTTATGACTCGGTGGTGGCGTCTGCAATCTTTTATGCAGTGGCCTGCTGGGGAGCAGGGAGCACAGAAAGGGATAGGAAAAGACTCAACAAACTAGTGATGAAGGCTAGCTCTGTTCTGGTTTGCCCTCTGGACACCATAGAGGAGGTGGGGGAGAGGAAGATGTTAGCCAGGCTGGCATCTATTATGGGCAACACCACTCACCCCCTACATGAGACTGTGAGCTCCCTGAGCAGCTCCTTCAGTGGCAGACTGCTGCACCCGCAGTGCAAGAAGGAGCGCTTCCGTAGGTCCTTCATCCCAGTAGCAGTTAGACTTTTTAATGCAACATCACAATGTAGGACTGTTAGCTGTTGTTGAACTAGCACTCTTAGCTACGGCTGAGTAGCTGAGTAGCACTGGACAATATTTTGCATTATGTATATTTCTTATCTATTTATTACTTGTGTCACCTCCAACTGTGCAATATGTTACCTCTATTTATTAGCATATTTATTGTATATTTGTGTTTATAGATTGTCTGTTTACATAAGGTTGGTTATTATGTAAATACAGTTCTATTCTTATATTTGTATTCTATTTTATTTTTATATTTTACTGGAGCTGCTGTAACACAGGAATTTCCCCAGTGTGGGATTTTATAAAGTCAATCAAATCAAATCAAATCAAACATTGTAGTAGTAATAGCTGCAGAACAAGCAGTGCAGTCTAATGACTGTTGTCTAGGGAGTATTTGCCCCGCAGTCCACAGAGACGAACCGCTCACGAGCGGATCCACGCACCAATAGTAGATTGCTAGACCCACAGAATACTCAGTTACTCACAGCCTCGTTCATAATAGGCAAACCGCAAATGTACCGGTGTTTCATCTGATCAAGCACATGAGCTGTGATAACTATTATTTTCATTAAATCATCAACATCTTAAACTCTGTTAATTCTCAATAAGAAATTCTGTAGACGTCTACCAGAAATTAAGTCAACCTGGTTAGTAATAAGTGAAGCAGGTAATGCTGTTTGTGGAGTTGTTTAATCAGATCTTGAGAGATTTCGTGTATTTTATCTTCAGTTGATTTCATCTAAGGCTGTGGCTGGAAGTAGTTATTGTGTTTCTCTTTCCTTCAGTGATTCAGCTTGTTAACAATAATGCTCAATCATTATTTAATCAATTAATTATCTCATTAACTCCAACACTGATATGTGTTACATTTAACAGCCTGTAGTGTGCACACTGAGCAGTGTTCATTTCATCTGGGCAAACCCATGTGGGGCCTACATGGAAACCGTGGACAAAACTGGCTGGGTCCCAGTTAGATAGCCCAGGTCAAACCCATGTGGGCCCCACATGGCTGTGCTGGCTGGGATGAGGGTAACAAGCATCACTTTAATTTAAAGCCTGCAGATGTCACACTAACCCTGTAACCGTCACCATTATGTTCAGTTACTTTCATTATCATGGACTTTTAGTTTGTTTTCATGTTCATCATGTGTTCCTTTGTTCAGTTTTCCCACTCCTCATTATTAGTTCATATGTGTCAGCTGTGTTTATTAATCATCCTCATATATTTGGCTATATAAGTTGGTCCCTCACATTCATTCTCTGCCCGATCACCGTTGCCCTAAGTGTGTGTTGCCCAGCCTGATTGCCTGCCTTTTGTATATTTGTCATTAAACTTCATGTTGGAACTTTATTCTTCTGCTTTCTTCTGTCTGCCTGAAACCACACGAGACAGATGATTGGACCACCCAAAATGGACGAACGGGCTAAGTTTGTCGTCCTTGCTCAGGAGAGCAATACCTTTATTTCTTTGGTGTAAGCCCGAGACACCAACGGTCGAGGGAACGGACCATGAGGACTGGCTGATGGACTTCAATGGAGACTTGTCGTCGGTTCCCACTCGGTACCTGAATCCTTTTTGGACCATGAGAATTGTCTGGACAATATTTTGTCAGTTTGTTCGGAAGAACCACTGTTTTTGGACTGGGAGCATTTATTTTCATTAACCTGCATACACTGTGTCATTGTGACTGTGGCTTTATCAAATCTTCTCTCTCTGTCACCACAATGCTCAGCCAGTCCTCCAGCCCCATCGCTACTAGATGTCTGCAGCCCTGCGCAGTCTCTGGGGATGCCCTGCCAGGACGTCGAGCCGCAGGTCATGCAATCACTAGCAGCGCCTGTCCTAGAGGATCCTGCGGCTCCACTTCTCGCCTTCGACCTTTTCGCTCCATCTCTGCCTGTCGGCTCCGTCCTGACTCCTCCCACCTCCTCAGCCTAGTGGCTCTTCCGGGTTCCCTTGTACCTTGGTCTATCGTCACTCTCCCTTCGCCACGGACTTTCGCCTCGGTCACACCGTCATCACCCCAGTCCTCGGGTGCTCTGGCTCCGCCTCCATCGCTCATCGCCTAGGCCTCCAGAACCTGTGACTCCGCTCAGCGCCATCGGCTCTCGATCTGCGCTTAGGGATCCATCGGCCTCGTCGACATCGGTCGTTCCCCAGATACCGTAAGCCACCATTTTGGCTCCTCCTCCTTTGACTCCACTATGGGCTTTCGCACTGGTGAGCTCTGGGTCTGTGCCATTGGCCAACCACCATCGTCGCCACCAGGGCGTCGTTGTCCGGCCGTCACCATCCTTTAGTGTCGTCTGCCTCTCACCATCCCCTCCCCTCACCACCACCATGTCCTCCTCCAAAGTCTAAGTGGGGCGATATGTCCAGGTGTTAAAGTGGGCCGGAACGTGTGTTTCTCTATTTTCTGTTCTTGTTGTTCATCTTTCCTTCAGTGATTCTGCTTGTTAACAGCAGGTGTTCATCAGTAAATGGTTAACAGTGTAAGATAAAAAGACACACCCACAAAATATTTTTTAACAGTAATAAACTGCAAGTTATAAAACAGGTATATACTGGCAACACTGTAGTTTACTGTAAAATCTTGTTTTTTGGGTCACTGTTGTGCTGAAGAGTAGGGCCTGTGCTTCAGTCCAGGAGAAGATCTACAAACATTGATGATACGCTGCGTGATGCTTTATTTAACAGACAGTGACTGTGTAGTTGCTGGTCCAATGGAAATTTTTTTATGTACAATAGTTTTTTAGTGGTCTCAAATGAAATAAGTTCACAGTAATACTTTGCTCACATTATTAGTGCATTATTAATTTTAGTTAATACATTTCAATAAATGTTTGTCAATTTAAGGCAGTTGGTTTCTTCATGGGAAATTAGTGCATTTTTACAGTAACACTGTACAATTAACAGTAATTTACTGGCAACAGTGTTGACAGTATTTTACTATAAAAAAAAAACTGGTAAGGTCTAACAGTGTAGTTAAAAAGATAAATTTGCTAAAATGAACCTAACTAAACTGTTCCTTGCACATACTGTAGCTCCTCTGGAAGCTTCCTCACTCCACATCCCTTGCCTCCTCGCACTGCATTAAATAGGCACATACGTTTGAAAATATTATAATGACTGAGTTTCACCAGTTCAACTTTTAGCACTTTAGTCTAATGATGTCAACTACATGGTTGTTCCCATGTTTAAACTTTGCTTCCGCTATCAGCACTGGTTGTAGTGTCATATCCTCGTGTTAAATATAACGTGTTGACCACATAAAAACACAACAGTGGTTTCATTCAGTTCATTTGTCACTGGTCAGTGTTGGTGAAACGGGTAAGAGCATCATTTACTAATCCATCTTTAGATTCAAAAGTGCATGTGTTAATTCAGTCAGTCATTTGTTGATCTGATGAGCTTCAACACCATTCATAATTAAATGAAAACTGATGATTATTTCTATAGATGAAGCTCATATAACACATGATTCCTGACATGAGGAATACCTTCTGTTCATCTAATGATCAGTTCATTTACACAAATTGATGTTGTGCTTTAATAATCTTCAGATGTGCAAAGATCATATTAACACTAAGAGCTGTTTAGGGTGATGAACATAGACTGTTTATGAGCATGTTAGTGATATTTAATGCTGTATTATAGATATGCCGATGTCGGTCAGAATGGCTCCTCCTCTTCCTCTGATCTTTCTGCTCATGATTCACGGTGAGTCTCTCTTACATTTAACTTCTGAGGCGCTGAAACAACTAGTTGCTGCTCGATTTTTCCTTTTATTCTGATATTTATAGTGAAGTTGTTGTTGTTTTTTTGATGATGATTAATGAGCAGTTTTCTGTGGTATGTTGGTGTATTTTATTTTAGGAAGTTTGGGTGAGGCATGCCAATGGTCTTGTCTATTTTATAAATATCCAGTAAGTTTTAGTTACGTCAGTCTTGAATATGAATTGCTAATTTGCTACTTGCTAGTCAGTGTCAGGTGGTTTAGGGGAGGGACTTTCTCACTCATCAGAGCATTTGATTGGACAAACATCAGTGTATTGCTAGATCATGATTATTTTTGGCTCGTTTTCTCAGAAGACAATGTGGAGATATTGTTGAGGTTAATGTGTCAAAGGACATTGTTAGCAGAAGATCTCAGAGCTGATAGACATGAACTAAAAGCCATAAAACTCACATTTTAATATCACTGAGTTTTTAAATCATCAGTGATTATTTTTTGATAATGTCTTTGATTATTTAATAGTGCAGCATGACTATTTATTTGCTATGATTTCACACAAACTCTGTGTGTTTATTTCGGCATCATCCTCCATCAAAGCTGATGAAGTAATTCACACTGAGATCAAGATTCTGAGAAGATTCGCTTAAAATATATACGGTATAACAAGGCGTTGTTTTCAAGTAGAATAAAAACCCATAATGTATGTTATGTTTTTATTAATTTCAATTCACATTTATTTGTAAAGCGCTTTTCATAATACACTTTGTTTCAAACCAGCTTTACAGAAAATGCATGTGTAGCTTATAGAGTAATCTGTTAACAGAGGCGACTATGTCAAAGTAAAATTTTTAAGAAATGTACAGTTCTAAGATAATACAAATCATGCAGTTAACAAACCCACACAGCAAAAACTCCAGAGTTAAATTAACTCTCCTGGGAGTTTATATGGCTCCAGACTCAGTGTTAAAATATGAGTGTTAAATTAACACTCAAGAGTGTTAAAGTTAATGAGCTCATTAAGTGATTAATTGAGTGATGATTGACCATTATTGAAGACACCTGATGTTAACAAGCAGAATCACCAAAGGAGAAAATCGAATTTTTAAGACACCATTATGGTGATCAGTGTTCACTTTAGTTGGGCTCTTGACCCTTAAACTGTTAACTTTAAAATTTGTTTCTCTGTTGTATCTGAGCTTTAACTGCCAGATGAACAAATAAAATGTTTATCAGGTGGTGTTGGTAATGTTTTGACATAATCATAATTTGATCTGAATCACTGAACTCATTTAGAGTCTAATCTCTGACTTAAATGTATATTGTTGCTTACGGCGTCAATATGATTCTACAGCAAAAGATCCAGAATTTTCTAAATAATCTAAAGGATTTCTTAAGAGTTGTTCTGCTAAAACAAAATATTTCTTTTAGGCACACACAGACATCAAGAATCAGTGTATGAATCTCAACAATGGTGACACAGAATATTCAATTAGGGAAAGGAAATTACTAAAACAATTCAGATCATAATTTATTCATACCGCAATGCATGATGGGAGCCATGAATGTGTTTTGATTGGTGGCACCCAGAATGCACTGCAACATGCTTTATTATTGTCACCATTGTTGAGAATCACAGGCTGATTCTTGATGTCAGTGTGTCTAATTACAGTAAACTCCCAAGTCTTTTTATCAGAACAATTTTTAAGAAATATTTTGGATTATTTTGATAATACTGAAAATCATTTGCTGTAGAATCACAGGTCTGATGTAATCAACAAGGTAGACATAACTCTCTAATAGAGATTTGATATTCAGGTCAAATTATGATTATGTCAAAACATAACAAACAACACCTGGTCAACTTTTCTCTTTGTTCATCTGGCCGTTATAATTCAGATACAACAGCCAAACAAAAACTGAATTTAATGATTTAAGGGCCATGAGCCCAACTAAAGCAAACACTGATCTCCATAACGGTGTCTTAAAAAAGTAGATTTTCTCCTTTGGTGATTCTGCTTGTTAACATCAGGTGTCTTCAGGGACGGACTGGGACTAAAAAACGGCCCTGGAATTTGACTAGGCCCAGCCCAAAGCAATCGGCGCGCGGAAACTTGACAACAACAACATGTAGCGATAATCATATGGTCAGAGCAACCATGTGACTTTAATCAACTGGATTCTAATCAATAGACACCCCCCCCCCCCCCCCCCCCCCCCCTTTCTTTGGATTATGACAAAGCATGTCATGGGACTTTTGTTAAGTTACCAATTCACAAACAGCTTATCTCTTCATGAACTGCACACAAAGCAAATGGGGCTTGGACTTGATTGAATTACTGACTCTGATTCACACACTGGCGTTTGCCACGAATGGTTAAACAAAGAAATGCATTGCTTATCACATGTGACACAGACATGTGACCAAAGGGCCCATCTTGGAATCAGAATCACGCGGAAGAACCCCTCCGAAGGTGACAAGACGAACATTGTCCATTCAGATAAGCGCACACACGTGGAATCCCCCTTTAAGGAGGGGGAGGGGGGGGGGAGGGGGGGGGGGGTTCGTCTCAACGAACTCTGAATACACATACACACACACATACACAGAACAGAAGATGACCCAAAAGTTCTCCGCGTGACCGACCGCCGGGTGAACTCGCTCATACACACACACGCACATACATACACGAGAGACATTCATTCTGAACACTATGGTCAAAATCACCCTGTAAAATGTGTGAAATGTTTTTCTGGTTGTGCTTCATGATTCCCTGGTGACAAAACTGGTATAACTGTAAGATTTTATGATATGTGATCAATTTAACATCCGTTTAATCACGAAAAAAATCATGTATCTGCATTTTACTAAGCCCTAGGAATGCCTAACTTGGTATGGTTGTAATCAGAATAATCAAAGAAGATTGAATCATCAACCCAAAATTTAATATGATGCATGCTTTTATTAATACTAGTTTAGAAGTGTATTTCGAACAAGTTTTATCCACTATGCACATGACCCAGAAGGCTGTACCTCGGGAAGCACAAGGTCTGCCGACCCGCCTTCCTGCCAAACGATTGGATCAGACACGTGAGAAAGGCGTGTCTCGAGCTCCTTCAAAATAGACCGCCACCTTCTCCTCTTTCCAGTTTCCTACGCCAGAGAGAGATTCCTAAATTTTCCTGTTAAACTCCAGCCGGAGTTTTCCTTCTTCGTCGTTTTTCTACTTTGTTTTAAATCTAAGTTGCTTTCTTTCGATCTACCTCAGTTGATAGTTCGGTTTCATTCAGTGTATTCACGAACGAAACAAGTTTAAGATTAATCGTCTCTCGTACGGGCCGCAGCTGAAGCACTCGCAAACATCTGCCTCCTACCGGAAGACGCTCCAGACAACTCCAACCACGCTGCCTTTGTAACACAACTGCACACAAAGGAGCCGTAAAGCAAGTACAAATCTAAAGATAAATGCTGCCTTAAAGTTGTCTAGATTAATGTTAGAATCCTTTGGGTCTCTGTTGCACTGTTTTGAACTGTTCTGTCTCTCTCTCTCTCTCTCTCTCTCTCTCTCTCTCTCTCTCTCTCTCTCTCTCTCTCTCTCTCTCTCTCTCTCTCTCTCTCTCTCTCTCTCTCTCTCTCTCTCTCTCTCTCACACACCCACTCTCTCTCTCTCTCTCTCTCTCTCTCTCTCTCTCTCACTCTCACTCTAACTGTCTCTTTTTAAATACGTCATATTGCAATCCTGTGTTAATTGTTTGTTTTGATATGCATATTATTTACTCCTGCGTGATTTTTAGTAGTCTATGTAATCCTTAGTATTGTGTTATTAAATTCCATAATCCTTTGAATCGAATCTGTCTCATTGTCCCATGCTTGAAGTCTCTGTAATATGTCAAAGGTCTGTAAAGTTGCCAAAGCTCTACCTCGGTTAACTATTTTAAACATCTGAAAGTGCCGTATACGAGCAAATACTTCCGTGTGGCCACCGGAAAATATTCACTCGGTATACAGGCAGGTAATCTTGTGATATAAGGAAGTTTTCGGCTCCGGTCCGCAGGACGAACCGGGATGCATGACAAACTAATTTGGAATCACATGTAAATTGACCCTGATAATTAATCTGACTTAACTGACCTAGATATCAATAATTACTACGATCAATCGTGTTAATTATTCATATATGGTAATGTTTAGTCCATTCCCTATTTGGGATAATTTAATTTATGTATGTGATTACATATTCATTATCTAATGAAGAATATTCCCCATTTGAGTTAATAATCCCCAAACAAACTCATTGTTGCTACAAACAATAACGCCTGCCGCCTGGCATGAGTGTCACAAGACTTTAATTGTGGCTCATGATACTATAATATCCAAATTATAGCTAACAGTATATTATACAATCTATTCCATGCTGTCTTAAAATGAATTTCTTACTTAATAATATTAATTAATTTATGGAGTAATTAATCTTAGCTACTGCACAAATAATAATACCACATCTAAATGAAAATAGGCTAGGCCCTACACCATTACAAATGTAACTTCTGTATTCAAAATCTTCACAGTTTGTAAGCATTAATTGTAACGTTACGAAACATTTTTAAAAGTAAAAGCACAACATATTCCTTAATATTAGCTACTGCATGTGGCATTTTACAGCTAAAATGTTGAAGTTTAGCTGTTTTAACTACTGTAATCATTAAAAATGTAGCAAGCTGAATATCACTTCCTAACATCATCCCTAGCAAGTAACTTGCAAAGTAATTTCTGATTAATTCGGTTCGGGAGTAGTAGAGATAAAAGCCCGCCCGCACTGACAATTGATTGGTTGGGTCCTTTCATGCGCACACTAGCACACACACGCAAGGTCTCTAGCTCGCTCCCTCTCTCTGGCGTGCGCGCGCTACGCATGCGCGCTCTTCCTCGCTCTAGATTCCGGGAGATTTTAACTAATTTGCGGGCATCAGGGAGGCCCTATCAATATGCGGGAGACTCCCGGACTTGTTTTTTGTTATCCAGGAATGTTTCGTTATGGAAATATAACTTTTTTTTTAGTTTTGCAGAACATTCCCCTAACATTCCCGTAACAATTTGCAGAATGTTTCCTTAACGTTATATTAACATATTTTCATCATATTTAGGTAATATTACATTAATTCCTTACCACTGAATTAGCAGGACATGCTTCTCTCCTTTGGTCAGTAAACAAAAACTTAACTCTGTTATTTTCATATTTTCTTCAATTAGACGTGTCAAATCTCTCTTAAATCACATTATTTACTCTAGTATATATCTTAATACAAACAATTATTCAATAAAGAGGTTGATATATTCATGTTAGTCAGTCATGACTACTCTTAACCTTGACTTAAATATGTTTTGACTGATCTAATCCAGGTTGTTGTTTTTAGGACAGTAGCTAGACAGGAAGTGAGATAGGGGACGGGATCGGGAAAGGTCCACAAGCCAGGACTCGAACTCTGGTCTCCAGAAACACAACGGTGCTACATGTCGGCAGACCTAATCCAGGTTTTAATAAACTGTATCTGCAAAATATACTTTGTTTATGGAAAATGACACATTTCAGCATAACATGATTAAAGAAATCAAATCTAAAACTAACCCGCCGGAATGTTCTGGGAAGGTTCTCTTTAGTTGCAAAAAAAGAACCTACAGAGAACTTTCCTAAAGCGTTCTTATTAATCAAATGGAAACCATATGGGAACGTTAGGGGAACGTTCTGTGTTTGGTAGGTAGGTTCTATTCCACACCCGTCCGCTCACACTGAAAATTCACTCCGTGTTCTCCCGCTATCTGCTCAGAATGAGTTTCTTCCTGACCTGACCGATCCTGCTAAATCCCACTAATATTGGCATATTATTTGGGTTATTTGTCTTATCATGGAACTGTCAACACAGTAAAAAAAAAAAAAACTCACAGACAAAAATAGTCTAAATTAAATAAAACATCTGTCACTCAAAAATCTAAAATACGAATAAACGAAAACTTTTGGCTAAGCTATTCTACAGATTTTTTTTTTTTTTTTTTCATCTATGCAGGAGCTGAATGTCTGATTGATGGCGGTTTCAGTAGCCTACATCTCCCCTCTACAATGCTAGCACAAAGGCTGAATGTTCTCTCTGAAGGTGCACTAGTGGCCAGGATGCACAGAACATGTGTGTGAACTGTGTGAACTCCCTCACTGCAGAAAGTTTTGTTCACTTCAAGTTCAAGAGCGGATACGCTGTGGTCAAAGGATGTCAGAGCGGCCGGTCTATTGTCAGACCACACGTTCCCGTCCAAAATACACCAGAGTTACCGGCCGCTACCGTCTTTCATTGGGAAATTGAATATGGCATTGCACAAAATCGGATCGGACCTGCAGTGCAAGGTTATGTGGTGTGTAACGGACAAAGGCCAGTGAGAGCTGTGCGTGTAAACCTCACTCTCCTAAACTTAAAGGGGTCATAGACTGGAATATTTGATTATTTTATAATGTTTCCTGGGGTGCCGTTATAATGTTAGTATGATTTTAACATAAACAATTGTCATAATTTATAAATAAAAGGCATATCTGTGTTAAGGGGCGTGTCTGTGCGACTTCAGTGTAAACGCCCACTGCTGTGATTGGCTGTGAGACTTCAGTGTAAACGCCCACTGCTGTGATTGGCTGCTGTGAGACTTCAGTGTAAACGCCCACTGCTGTGATTGGCTGCTGTAAGACTTCAGTGTAAACGCCCACTGCTGTGATTGGCTGCTGTAAGACTTCAGTGTAAACGCCCACTGCTGTGATTGGCTGCTGTAAGACTTCAGTGTAAACGCCCACTGCTGTGATTGGCTGTAAGACTTCACTGTAAACGCCCACTGCTGTGATTGGCTGTGAGACTTCAGTGTAAATGCCCACTGCTGTGATTGGCTGCTGTAAGACTTCACTGTAAACGCCCACTGCTGTGATTGGCTGTAAGACTTCACTGTAAATGCCCACTGCTGTGATTGGCTGTGAGACTTCAGTGTAAATGCCCACTGCTGTGATTGGCTGCTGTAAGACTTCACTGTAAACGCCCACTGCTGTGATTGGCTGTAAGACTTCACTGTAAACGCCCACTGCTGTGATTGGCTGTGAGACTTCAGTGTAAATGCCCACTGCTGTGATTGGCTGTGAGACTTCAGTGTAAACGCCCACTGCTGTGATTGGCTGCTGTAAGACTTCAGTATAAACGCCCACTGCTGTGATTGGCTGCTGTAAGACTTCAGTATAAACGCCCACTGCTGTGATTGGCTGAAACGTTTGCATATGAAATAGCTAGTATTACTAAATGTGGAACTCTCTCTAAAACGTTTACTACAACAGCTATCGAGATTAAGGAATTGTGAAAAGTATTGATCGTAATGATCTATTCCATCACATGAAAGGTTGCAGTGATGAGCATTGAGCAGATGACAGACAGTCTCGGTTGATCGCGCATGAAATTACACCTCTGGCTTTCACCAAATAACAATGCAAACACGATGCAAATACATATGATAGCGTCATTATTTTGTGATGATTGATTTCAACAAGTTTTGGCAAGTGTCCAGATAAACTCGCACTGTTTGATTGACAGCTTGGGCGATTGGAAAGGGAGTTCTTTGATCGTTTTCTTTATATCATTTAATCGCAGTTTAAATAGGATTAATTTCATCCTACTAAGAGAAACGATGTGTTGATTGTTTAGTCACTGGCTTGATTTACTGATGCATAAACAGTATTGAACAATATTTCGAGAGATAATCAGTCTGAACTTTAATAATTACATCAGAAATCACTGATCACAGATCAGGCATTAGAAATAAACGTAATGGTCGTGGCGTTGCTGACAGATTCATATCGTAAAAGTCTGTTTGCAAAGCCTGCACCGAAATTTACCAAATAATCCACAGTGAAATGCACCGAATACAAACAAATAATTTACTGCTGAGACATTCACATTGTTGGGAACCCCCCCCCCCCCCCCCCACCCCCTATTGATCCTGTAACGATCTTTTCTCGTTCTCACGTCACTGTTCACTAACGCTCCAGTGGGCGGGGCCAAAGATGAAGTGTGACGTCACAAGTCTCCACTTTTTAGATCCTGTCGTTTGCTGGCCTTGGTTTCAATAAAAACAGTTTTTGGAATAACTAGAAAGTTTTGAGTTTTGAAACGTACAGGGTATTTTTTATAGTATAACGAACTCTTAACTGTCAAGGATCAAGGTATCTCATTGTATGACCCCTTTAAGAGGAGAGCTTACGGCTGCAAGAGAGACTGCTGACTCCCATGCTGGAGAATCCAGTTCGGACAGTTTGACTTTATTTCTGTCAGCCGTCTACAAAAGCTCATATTGAAAATTAACAGAGGTTTAGATGTTGATGTTTTATTGAAAATAATAGTTTAGTTTTAAGTCATCATTATAGTGATCAGCTTTAGTTGGGCTCTTGACTCCGTTTTAATTTTAGTTTGCGGTTTTTGTAACAGTGTTTAACAAAACACCTTATTTATTGCAAGTGAAGCAATAAACAAATATGATCAGAGGATGTTATTTATCCATTATGTTGATATAATTTTCATTTTCATTTAGTGGAGTGAGGCATAAATCTCATCCCTGATTAAAAGTGTGTTATTAATAATCTAAAATTTTTCACTGTCAACATTGCCATGATTCACATCAGATGGTCAAATTTTTTACTTTAAAAAAATTGCATAAACAACTTTTAGACACGCACAGACATCAGGAATCAACATATGAAAGCTGTTTTCATGGTCTGTTGTAATTTATAAAACAACATTTTCATCAGTATTAATTCTGTGTTTCAGGGGTTTCTAGTGCTGGTTGGGGTGTGAGTTACAGTCCTTCACACATCTGTGCACTAAAGGACTCAACAGTGATAATGAGATGCACTTATACATACCCTACTGGATATCAGATCAAGGAAGTGTTCTGGACCAAACACGAGCCTGTAAAGGATGTCAAGTCTCCAGATCTGTCTAATGACCCTGAATACAGTCAGAGGCTTCAGTATCTGGGAGATAAACAGCAGAACTGCACCGTTAGAATGAGTCATGTGACACTGAAGGATTCACACAAGTACTATTTCAGATTCATCACTGATAAAGATGATGGAAAATGGACTGGTAAATCAGGTGTGAATCTTACTGTCACAGGTGACTTTGGTGAGGTTTATCTCTTCTTCTGTGCATTATGTTGAATAATAATCAGTGTATGACAGCAGCACTAGATATAATGTGTGTGTTGTGTTCAGATCTTCAGGTGGAGTCTCCTGGGAGAGTGACAGAGGGAGATTCAGTCAGTCTGACATGTAAAAGCAGCTGCGCTCTGACTGACAGAGCAACATTCATCTGGTACAGAAACTCACAGCCATTAACTGAGAGAAGAGACAGAAACAATGAACTCCTGCTGCAGTCAGTCAGAAGAGAGGATTCAGGCAGATATAGCTGTGCTGTAGACGGACACACTCACGTCTCTCCTGATGTTCAGCTCAATGTCATGTGTGAGTGCAGATTCACTTTTTCTCTTTATTTTTTTTGAAGATTGGGTTTGAATGAGTTTATTCAAGGTTTTAATTTGTGTCCTGTTTTAGATCCTCCCAGGAGCGTCTCAGTGTGGATAAATGGATCTGGTGTAATAGTGGAGGGAGATTCAGTGACTCTGAACTGCATCAGTGACTCAAACCCTCCTGCTCTGAACTTCAGCTGGTTTAAGGAGAATGAAACCTCAGCTGTTGGATCTGGACAGAGTTTCAGTGCACTACAGAGTGGACGCTTCTACTGTCAGGCTCACAATCAACATGGATCTCAGAGATCACACGCTGTAACTGTCACAGGTGAAGCTTTTATTAACACACTCCTGTATCTTCACATCATTCATCAGTTTGGAGAGTTAATCATGATGATCTTCCTCTTTCAGTTCATCATGTTGCTGGTAGGAATGTGATTGTGATCGCAGCGGCATCTGGAGGATTATTCTTCATCATCATCATCATCATCATCACCATCATCATCCTGTTTATACTGTGAGCTCAATAATAAACTGCAGTGACTGTATAAGTTCACTTTTGGTCTGATGTAGAAGAAAATGGTTAAAGGGTCACTCCACCCATTTCAACATTAATCTTTATTGAAAGTGGGTTATATATGTAGTCGAAATGTAAAAGAAATTTTGAATTTGGTGCCCTCTTGACCGAGAAAAGACAGAAAATAACTTTAGGGCGCATTTGTATGTAAGACAACAACTCCCACAATGCACCACATTGCACAGCTCCGCAAGCCACTCCCACTAATCCAGAACAGCGCAAACATCAGAGAAATCACTCTTCCGTCTACAAGAAGGCTAGCTGCTAAATGAGTTTGAAATTCATTTCACAAAAAATGTCTAGTTAGTTGGCTGTGGCGAGCAGGACGAGGGCGAGGGACGTGAGAGGACGACGCGAGTGATAATGAATGGCACCTGTGCAGCGGTCTCATATCTCTCACGGAGGAGCGGAAGCACAAAAGGAGCAGGCCTGATTTTATGTTTTGTTTCTGTTGTGTGTGGCCAGCTGGCTTATACTTTTGTTTTGTATTTGTTTATTTTACTATTAAAATGTTTAAATGTTCGCCGGTTCCAGCCTCCTTCTTCCCACAACAACGAACCCCGTTACATTGGCAAACTCATTAGTGAATTACTCGTTTGTATTTCTTTCTATATGGTGAATTATTGCATGATACCTGGATTTTCAGTCAGGCGAAACTAGGATGGTTCACATCACAACACAAACGTCCGTGTGGTCGTCTGATTCAGAGATTTAGTCTAGGAGAAATTGCGATCGTTGAAATTCTCTGCAGCAGACGGACTCTATCTGTGTCCGTAGCGCACAGCGAGAGCACACGCACCAGCAGTCCGCCCAGCTCGAGCCAGTCCTGGCTCCTCGTCCGCCTCCTGATCCTCCATCAGCCTCAGCTGCTCTTTACTATATTGCGGCTCGTAAAGATAGCCACGAACAGCGGATTCGAGCAGCAGAATTTCAAAATCCTCTACTTCCATATCATGTTTAGTTTCTTCCGTCATTGTCGTAGCTTCCTATCTCCACAGCGCTTGTTAGCTTAGCTTATAAACAAGATGGCTGATATTGCTTTCAGTATCTGCAAGTGAAGTCCCACCCACTGATCTGTGATAGCTCTGTTAGCGCATTAGGTCCAACCCCCTATGGGCGGGTTTGAAAGGGTGGGAATTTGTGCTTGTAGTCTATACAGAAATCCCCCCTTTTTACACTTCCTCCTACAATGACGTCAAATGACGATTTTTGCGTCATTGTAGGAGGAAGTGAAAAAGGTAAATAGTAGATTTCTCTCGTCTCAGGGGAAAATGAAAGAATGTTGCACGACCATTCAATAGTATGACTGGTTGTCTAACAATGGACCTCTTAATGCAAATGGGTGGAGTGACCCTTTAATTTGTGTTTTATTAGTAATCTTTAAAAACAACATTCATATTTTGTTAATGACTGTCATTATTACAGAAAAAAACGAAGGAGTGTTAAAGCTGAAGATCACAGAGTGAAAGAGGTAATTCATCCAAACACAACATGACTTTACAGAAGCAGAAAACCAATTGTTTTTTGTTTCAGACTGTAACTGTACAGACTGATGGGAAACTAACATTGTCAATTATTAGACGTTATCAATACAATCCAGTAAAAACGTTCATAAACTAATATTTATCTTGTTTTAGACCAGTGATTCTCAAACTGTATGTACAAGCCAGCAGGTGGTGTGACTCATGAAGAAAAAAAATCACTTTTGACATGATTTTTTTAATTTATTTTTTTACATGGTTTCATTCAAATTTCTGATAGTTTTAATATAATATAGATATATTTTGTAATAATGTGATAATCATTAGTATATTTACATCAGCAGTTTGATTATTTCACTTCTGAAACTCATTCTGTCTTTTTCTTCTCCTACAATTAACAAGCCTCTTTCTGAACCGGATTCAGCCAATGACGCTCCGTATGCCAGTGTGAAACCCAGAAGATTCAGAGGAAAAACTCCTGAATCCAGAGACACTGAGGAGATCCAGTACGCAACTGTCCAACATCACAGAAAGATAGAGACGAAGAGAGCAGAGGAGAATGAAAGTCAATATGATGATATAAGAGTTTATCAGCCGGATGCTGCAGTGAGGTGAGAAAAACCAACTTAACCAGTACCAGCTTAACCAGTACCAGCTTAACCAGTACCAACTTAACCAGTACCAACTAAACCAGTTCCAATTTAACAGGCACTAGCACCAACTTAGCCACTATACCACCTTAACCAGCACCAATTTATCCAGTACCAGCTTAACCAGTACTAACTTAACCAATACCAGCTTCACCAACACCAACTTAACCACTATACCTCCTTAACCAGCACCAATTTAACCAGCACCAACTTAACCAGCACCACCTTAACCAGCGCCAATTTATTCAGTACCAGCTTTACCAACACCAACTTTACCAGCACCAATTTAAACAGCACCAACTTAGCCACTGTACCACCTTAACCAGCGCCAATTTATCCAGTACCAACTTAACCAGCACCAGCTTAACCAGTACGAACTTAACCAATACCAGCTTCACCAACACCAACTTAACCAGTACCAATTTAACCAGCACCAACTTAACCAGCACCACCTTAACCAGCGCCAATGGGCTATATGCACGCATAACTTCCGCGTTTGACGCAAGAATGCTCTTGTGTTTCCGGTTGGGGAGATTTAAAGCGGAGGAAAACTGAGGAAAACGGGATTATAGCAGAGTTTTCAAAATTTACTGTCCTCTCGTCTTTGAAACGAAACTTTAATACGTTTAGATGTAATTTTATATATAGTTATGTTTATTTAATATAATAAACAAAGAAGCATAAACAAAATGAGGAGTGTCTGTTTTGTCTGTTTTTGTGACTAATGTTTCTTTAGTATAGCAATAGAGTATAAAAACCAATATAAATTCTCGGTATAGCATTGGACTCTACGATCGGCGGAAGTAATCCAGCATCCTTAGACCTTCACCGGAAATATCGCTGTGCATAGAGCCCATTTATTCAGTACCAGCTTTACCAACACCAACTTAACCAGCACCAATTTAAACAGCACCAACTTAGCCACTATACCACCTTAACCAGCACCAATTTATCCAGTACCAACTTAACCAGCACCAGCTTAACCAGTACTGACTTAACCAATACCAGCATCACCAACACCAACTTAACCAGTACCAATTTAACCAGAACCAACTTAACCAGCACCACCTTAACCAGCACCAATTTATCCAGTACCAACTTAACCAGCACCAACTTAACCAGTACCAACTTAACCAGTACTAACTTAACCAATGCCAGCTTCACCAACACCAACTTAACCAGTACCAATTTAACCAGCACCAACTTAACCAGTACCAACTTAACCAGTACTAACTTAACCAGCACCAACTTAACCACTATACCAATTTAACCAGCACATGTTATATCAGCTATAATATTGTTGTGCTGCTGTTTGTTTTGATTGTTTAGGCGATCAACTGTTCAGATTGTGGAAGATGCATCAGTGATCTACAGCAGCGTCAAATGAGTGATAGAGACCAGCGAACACAAAGCCTCTGTTCAATCGTTTAATGAGCGATTGTTGGAATGTTGGACCAACTTAACCAGCATAAACTTAACCAGCACCAACTTAACCAGTACCAGCTTAACCAGCACCAACTCAACCAGCATCGATTTAACCAGCACCAACTTAACCACTATACCACCTTAACCAGCACCAATTTATCCAGTACTAACTTAAACAGCAGAAACGTAACTAGTACCAACTTAACCAGCACCACCTTAACCAGCGCCAATTTATTCAGTACCAGCTTTACCAACCCCAACTTAACCAGTACCAATTTAACCAGCACCAATTTAGACAGCACCAACTTAGCCACTATACCACCTTAACCAGCACCAACTTAACCAGTACCAATTTAACCAGCACCAACTTAACCAGCACCACCTTAAAGGAGAACTCCGGTCAATTTTAACATTGAGCTCATTTTTTTGTACATTTGGAGTGCTGTCAGTACAGACAAAAACGACAAAAATCGGTGTTGCCTACACTGTGTTATCCTCTTTTTAAAGGGGAAATGAAGCAGTCAGTCAAGTTTACATAATTTACAAGATGGATTACCACTATAATCAAAAATTATAAAAGAAACATGACAAATGTTAACATATAAAAGAAAAAAGAAACACCGTTATGTCTTTCGAGCGGCAAGGGCGCCGCCATTGTGCAGTATTATAACTGGTGACATCACGGGGTTGGTTGGCTCTGTGCTGAGTTCAGTAAAATACAGTGAAAGATGCATGTAAGCTGGTCGATCCAGCGAACAACTAACGTTAGGTACAGTCATTGTTGGCTAACAGCTGTAAGCATGAACTAGCAGCTAATGATAACTTAGTGTTTAGCTAGTGAACTTTATTAGTACCAGACAAAAAGACGACGTCTAACGTTAACAAACTGCACATGGAAACATTGTTCGTGATGTCTGCAATCATATTCCTGTCTCTTGTCAACACCATGGTCAAGATCAGCGTCTTGACAGCAGATGGATCGTGCTATCGTGGCGTAATAATCTGTTTGGTTGTAAAATGTATTACCTGAATGAAATGAAATCGAATGTATCGTCCTGTGGAATCATTCGTTCACAGACAGCAGAAGATGTTCAACTAATAAAGATCTTCATCGCTGGCAAACAAATTGACAGATTTGCCGATTTGCTTTCACTAGACTGTACTGTAGGTCCACGGCCACTTCATCCAACGCTCTTGATGTTCTTAAATCTTCCTGTTACAACTCCGAGTCGAGTGTGAATAGAAAGCGCGTTAGTGATTCAGTGCGTGAGGAAACTGAACAGATCATTCAAACTGATTCGCGAACCGATTTAGACAGATCTGCCAACTTGTTTGATGAAGTCTTTGAACAGAAACGACAAAAAAAAAAGAGTGATTCATTTGTAAATTGAGCATCGCTCGTGCCCATAAAAAAAGATACAGCCCAAATGGCCCAAATCTCGTTATATACAGGGATGCAAACGGCGCACTTTATTTTAATGCAAACATGTTGTTAAATGCGCAGTTTATTCCAAGCACGCTGTATCTTTTTTATGGGCACGAGCGATGCTCAATCTACAAATGAATCACTCTTTTTTTGTCGTTTATGTTCAAAGACTTCATCAAACAAGTTGGCAGATCTGTCTAAATCGGTTCGCGAATCAGTTTGAATGATCTGTTCAGTTTCCTCACGCACTGAATCACTTACGCGCTTTCTATTCAGGAAGATTTAAGAACATCAAGAGCGTTGGATGAAGTGGCCGTGGACCTACAGTACAGTCTAGTGAAAGCAAATCGGCAAATCTATCAATTTGTTTGCCAGCGATGAAAATCTTTATTAGTTGAACATCTTCTGCTGTCTGTGAATGAATGATTCCACAGGACGATACATTCGATTTCATTTCATTCAGGTAATACATTTTACAACCAAACAGATTATTACGCCACGATAGCACGATCCATCTGCTGTCAAGACGCTGATCTTGACCATGGTGTTGACAAGAGACAGGAATATGATTGCAGACATCACGAACAATGTTTCCATGTGCAGTTTGTTAACGTTAGACGTCGTCTTTTTGTCTGGTACTAATAAAGTTCACTAGCTAAACACTAAGTTATCATTAGCTGCTAGTTCATGCTTACAGCTGTTAGCCAACAATGACTGTACCTAACGTTAGTTGTTCGCTGGATCGACCAGCTTACATGCATCTTTCACTGTATTTTACTGAACTCAGCACAGAGCCAACCAACCCCGTGACGTCACCAGTTATAATACTGCACAATGGCGGCGCCCTTGCCGCTCGAAAGACATAACGGTGTTTCTTTTTTCTTTTATATGTTAACATTTGTCATGTTTCTTTTATAATTTTTGATTATAGTGGTAATCCATCTTGTAAATTATGTAAACTTGACTGACTGCTTAATTTCCCCTTTAAAATTCACACCCTGTTGACTTCAATGGGGCAAGTTCTAAACCTGCTTTTAGCCTCTTAACATCCTTGATTTGTCATTACAAGTGCACAGCCATGTGAGTGGTGTTATTAAGAGTGACCACGGTCAATCTGACTGCAGTAAATGTGCAAGATATGAATAAAAACGATGTTAATTTAGCCAGCTCACATACCTGTATTTACTTCCTGTTTTCGTTCGAAGTCCACAGCAGTCGATTGTCGAGTTCGCGCGCGCGATCATTAGTTATTAGTTACCAATGATCGCGCGCGCGAACTCGACAATCGACTGCTGTGGACTTCGAACGAAACCAGGAAGTAAATACGGGTATGTGAGCTGGCTGAATTAACATCATTTTTATTAATATCTTGCACATCTACTGCAGTCAGATTGACCGTGGTCACTCTTAATAACACCACTCACATGGCTGTGCACTTGTAATGACAAATCAAGGATGTTAAGAGGCTAAAAGCAGGTTTAGAACTTGCCCCATTGAAGTCAACAGGGTGCGAATTTTAAAAAGAGGATAACACAGTGTAGGCAACACCGATTTTTGTCGTTTTTGTCTGTACTGACAGCACTCCAAATGTACAAAAAAATGAGCTCAATGTTAAAATTGACCGGAGTTCTCCTTTAACCAGCGCCAATTTATTCAGTACCAGCTTTACCAACACCAACTTAACCAGCACCAATTTAAACAGCGCCAACTTAGCCACTATACCACCTTAACCAGCACCAATTTATTCAGTACCAGCTTTACCAACCCCAACTTAACCAGTACCAATTTAACCAGCACCAATTTAAACAGCACCAACTTAGCCACTATACCACCTTAACCAGCACCAATTTATCCAGTACCAACTTAACCAGCACCAGCTTAACCAGTACTAACTTAACCAATTCCAGCTTCACCAACACCAACTTAACCAGTACCAATTTAACCAGCACCAACTTAACCAGTACCAACCTAACCTGTAAATGTAAATGTAATGTAAAATGTAAACCAGTACCAACTTAACCAGCACCAACTTAACCAGTACCAACTTAACCAGTACTAACTTAACCAGCACCAATTTATTCAGTACCAACTTAACCAGCACCAACTTAACCAGTACTAACTTAACCAGCACCAATTTATCCAGTACCAACTTAACCAGTACCACCTTAACCAGCACCAATTTATCCAGTACCAACTTAACCAGCACCAACTTAACCAGTACCAACTTAACCAGTACTAACTTAACCAGCACCAATTTATCCAGTACCAACTTAACCAGTACCACCTTAACCAGCACCAATTTATACAGTACCAACTTAACCAGCACCAACTTAACCAGTACCAACCTAACCAGTACTAACTTAACCAGCACCAGCTTCACCAACACCAACTTAACCAGCACATGTTATATCAGCTATAATATTGTTGTGCTGCTGTTTGTTTGATTGTTTAGGCGATCATCTGTTCAGATTGTGGAAGATGCATCAGTGATCTACAGCAGCGTCAAATGAGTGATAGAAGCCTGTGTTCAGATATTAATCTAGACTATAAAATGGATTATTGGATAGTTGTGGAATAATTTACCCATCTCGAACCACAACCAACAAACAGGTTCATCACACACATTAAGATGCATTAGTTTTATTTTACTCTTTGTGAGAGAATGGCAGTCATTGTGGTCTTGACTGATGTAAAGTCTGTTTCTTGTGTATTTGATGCTTTGGTTACTTTGTTCTATATATATATAGGTCAATATTATATGTATAACTCAGAATGTTTGATATTGAGTTTTAGGCCTAAGCTTAGAAATCAAAAAATATTATTCAGAGAGAAATACATTTACAACATGAACAATGTTCACATTTTATACATCACAATCTCATTTGAAGTTAATCCAAAGAATGTCAGTTGCACATCTATGTAAATAAAAATATGCAGTTTGTAACTCTTTGTATAACGATATGACATTAATAAATAATAAAAGATGTTTTGACAAAAAAATAAAAAATCCAGTGATCTGTACTGCTTATCAATATTGAAATGCATTGTTTTTTATTTTATGTTTTATCTATTATGTTGTATTGTGTATTTTATAAAGAGTTTCCTTTTCATGTTTTACTTCGTATGTTTAGGGCCAGTGCTTCAATAAACCTGATTATGAACCTCATGCAGTTTCAGGCTAGCCTGACTTCGTCATACTCATATTCTAGTCAGAATGTGAGTCTGATACTGCTTCATAGGGCTTTGATTATGAGGCGTGTCTTAACCAAACCAGAAAAAAAAAAAAACTCTGCACTCAATTGGATAGACCTACAACCAATGAGAGCAACGCAGTAAGTCAACTACTTTGCATAGTACAGTTGTCAACTACAGAACTCAAATGCACGCACGCTGGAAGAAGTAAAATAACGAGTGTTGCTTATTTTACTTGGTCCTCTATGAGTGCGACCAAAGGAGAAACCACAACGACCACAGGGTTTTCATTGCGTCCCATCTTCTTAGTTACCATCGGAGCCAGCTGATAAATTAAACTTTTGCCGAATCCCATAGGAAGGACTGCAAACACATCTTTCCGATCAACAAATGCCTTGATTGCAGTTCTATGTTCGTCTTTTAAAATGAATGCGCTGTCGATTTCTTTTACAACAGACGCGATAGCGGAATCTCTACATCTCAGTTCTCCAGCTGCAGTCGTCTCTGAGGGAAACCAGTTCAACCCAAGCGCTCTTTGATAACGTGAGGATTACGTCCCTGCAGATCATCTGTCCATCATCGTATAAAGCCCGCCCTGGCAATTTGATTGGCCCGACGATTTCTGAACCGATCATAATTACTCCTCAATGGAGCGAGTCCAGACCGAACTTCCCGATCAAAAAATGTTGTGGGCGGGGTTCGGGCTGGCATCCAGGCTAGTTTCAGGCTGTCCTGTCTCTGTTTCTATTGGTTAAACTGGACTATTAGGACCTCTAGTGGTTGATTTATGAATTATTGTTCACTGACGTGACAAACAGATATTTGAAATAACGTGCAACTAATTTCCCTCTCGAAACTGTATGTTCTTTTCTCTGAATTGACAGATCTGGATCTTATTTTCATATTCAGTCTGTTTAAAAGAGGAAAGGGAATTGTACTGCCCCTTAAATTGAGTGCTCTGTGAGTTGGGTATGGTAATACAACTATTATTAAAAAAAAAAAAAATCCAGAGAACAACATTGTGTCGGCCCACATCTGGCACCCGTGGAAAGATGATCTGGCCCACATGCAGGGTAGAATAATGGCCCTTGGGCGACTCACTCCTGTTTGCCAGATCTGGGCCACAAGCAGGCCATAGCAATGCCACATGTCAGCCAAGAGCAAATAAATAAACCAGAACTGGACCTTATCTGAGCCACAAAATCTGTGTATATTAAATATGGAGTCATCTCAACCTTAATAAGCCTGTTAACAAGCAGAATCACTGAAGGAAAGAAGAGAACAGAAAAAGAAACACAAGAACTACAACTGACTTCAGACACAGTCTTAGATGAAATCACCTGAAGAGAAAAGAAGACATTAAATCTGAAGATCTCAGCAGAGGAGGATTAAACAACTCCACAAACAGCATTACCAGCTTCACTTATTACTAACCAGACTGACTTAATTTCTGTCAGATGTCTACATAAGTTTTATTGAGAATTAACAGAGGTTTAACTCTGTTTCATTTGAAGTCACCATAACAGCGATTAGTGTTTCCATTAGTTGTCCTCTAAACTTTTAATATGTTTTTTATCTTTAACCGCTGTGACAGTGTGTTTATCAAGCACATTTGCAGCAGCAAAGAAAGCTACAGTTAAATGAGATCAGGTGATGATGGTTTCCTGTTGATGGTTTTATTATCATCATGAAATAGAATGATTCACTGATGTCTTTTGTATCTAGCAATTGTGTTGTACCATTAATATAGTCACATCATACACTGTTCTTAGCTTGAATTACCTGTAGCCAGAAAATGACTTGTTGAAGTTTGTTTTTAATATATTCCTACACTGTAACAAATTGCTGTAAAAATTAATTTTAACGATTAATCAGATGCAAACAGAAACAAAACAGTCCTAATTGAAAGAGAACAAGTTGACAAAAAGATTGAATCCAAGATTGGGTGAAAATATGGTATTATGAGTGACTTATAAGCTATTTTTTATAGGCCGGTCATTTTTGACCGGGAACACCACAAGTGTGACTATGTGCCATATTTTTTACAAAACAAAAGTTTCAAAACAAAATTCCTGGTGAAAATTTTAAGTTGACTAGTGTGATCAACAATACCAATTTTCTTCAGATTTTATTTAATATTTCCAAAATTATTCAAAATGTAAAAAAAAAAAAAAAAAAAAAAAAAAAGTGAAATGCCTACTCTCAAATAAATGAGGCCTATGATTATTCAGATGCAAATCAAAATATAAAACCAGTCCTAATTGAAAGAGAACATGTTGACAAAAAGATTGAATCCAAGATTGGGTGAAAATATGGTATAATGAGTGACTTATAAGGTTTTTTTTATGGGCCGGTCATTTTTGACCGGGAACACCACAGGTGTTATAGGGTTTTGAACACCACATGAGGGTTAACAAACCAATGCATCAGTTTATGTAAAAACAATGAGTATGTTAAAGCAATGATTAGGTGGTTATCATAATTATTACAATATGGGACATTTGGCAGTTGTGTGTGTGGATTCAGAGTTGGCGTCATCTGAAGTCCTCGCAGGAGTTAGCGTCATCTCTTCACAGGTGTTGGGTCATCTAATATCTGTGTAAGGCCTGGGACACAATCTTAACCGATTTTAAAACTGTGGGAGACCACAGACACAAACATTAGCATTGTAATACTCTGAATGCACATCCTAGAAGAATCGTCCAAGCTTTGAATTTTTGGGGGTTGCAAATTGGGCTTAAAATCTTCAAGTTTTGGGCTAGCTTAAGTCTCTCACTACCCAGCTACAATTGGGAATGTTCCCAAAACATGTATTTGTAAAGGTTGTTTTTGGTTATCCCGGAATGTTTTCATTACGGAAATATAACTTTTTTTTAATTTATCAGAACGTTTCCCTAACCTAAACAACTCCACAATCAGCATTACCAGCTTCATTTATTACTAACCAGACTGACTTTATTTCTGTCAGATGTCTATGAACGGTGGTTTAGATGTCAATGTTTTAAAACGTTTGGTCACCATTATTGTGATCAGTGTTTCCTTTAGTTGAGCAGTTTGACTCTTGACATTTTAAGTGCAATTTTGGTCTTTGTAACAGTGTTTACCAAAGCACATAATTTGTTACAATGGAAACAATAAACAAAGGTGTTCAAGTGTAGTAGAAAAAAATAAAATGGTTCTCTAGTCTTATCCCTGACCAAAAGTTGTAATTTGTTTTTAATAAATAACTTTCACCTTTCTTGACACAGAGCAGACATTCTGCATTTTTATATACATTGCAGACAGTTTTTGAAAATCATTACTATTTTTTTTTAAACAAACAGACATCAAGAATCAGCATATGAATCTCAACAATGGTGACATGCTTCATGCAGATTACTTTCCCAATATTAAAAAAAATCAGCTTGCTATCCGATCTTTATAAACAAAAATTAATGTTGTTGAAAAAAAAACTATTAATAACATATTATAACTTTTGGTCATATTTTGTTCTTTATTATGTTGTAAACTATAGCCCTATCTCCAGACCACCTTTGTTTTTGGCTTTCTTTGCAACAAATTATGTGTTTTGATAAACACTGTTGCAAAGACCATACAATCACATAAGAAGTCAAGAGTCAAATTGCCCAAATAAAGGAAACGGTTCACCATAATGGCTAAAACATCAACATCGAAACCTCTGTTAATTCTCAATAAGAGCTTCTGTAGACATCTGACAGAAATGAAGTCAGTCTGGTTAGTAATAAGTGAAGCTGGTAATGCTGTTTACCAGCTGTCTACCAGGCATGCGCATGCGCGAGCAGTCGGTGTTTGTGTTTGAAAGCTCCGTCGAATCAATTCATTAATCCTTGATTTTCTTCTTTACCACTCATTTATAAACAAGCACTTTCTATTTTTATATCATGGGAACTTATCCTCGATACTATTCCTTATAAAAAAACAATCGGATTGCTTTGATATCGCTACTTAGACCCAACTTTGCGAATCTCGGCTACTAGCCTTTAGTCCGCTAGCATTTCACGCGTGGCCTCGCGCCTATGGAGCGTCTGATTTTACACCCGTTTCACTGAAAGGATACAGGTTATATCCGGCATTTCAGTCCTAAATTACTAGTGATATTGGTAGTATCACTACTAATCTACTGTTCATCTGTTATGGCGAACATATCAGATGTGTGTCTAACGTTACCTCTGAGTGCAGGTGAGGACACATTCGAACTGATTTCGGTACGATTGGAGCTTGAATCGGTGGAGAAACAGATCCGTGGTCTGCTGGAGAAACAAGCCGAGCTGCGGGATCGCCGATCAGCGCTTGAAACGTCACGCGCCGATGCACACAAGTCAGTGGTTAGTAACTTTTTGACTCCGACTTCGTCTACTCCGTGCGTTTCTCTGCCCAGGAGGACGCGATCATCTCTGGCATCATTCACTCCGGCACCGACACAGCACCATGGACCCTGGGTGATCCCACAGCGGAAGACACGAGCCAGGACCAGAGCAAGAACCTCTCCGCCCCTCCCGGTCTTCGAGATCTCCACCCGGAACCGCTTCTCCCCTCTTCGCGAGTCGGAACGGGACGACGCCGTGATCATCGGCACTTCCATGGTCCGTCATGTCCGTGCTACCTCAGGTAAGGGTAAGGTGCGCACTCACTGCCTTCCTGGTGCTCGTGTTCTTGATGTCGCCGCACAGGTTCCCGAGATCCTGAACGGTGAAGAGCGCGTCGGAGCTGTGGTGCTTCACGCTGGAACAAACGATATCAGGCTGCGGCAGACGGAGGTTCTGAAGAAGGACTACAGGAGCCTGATCGAGATGGTACGCAGCACAGCGCCTGAGGCAACGATCATCGTGTCTGGACCGCTTCCCACGTACCGACAAGGACAGGAAAGGTTCAGTAGATTATTTGCACTAAATGAATGGTTAATGTCATTGTGTAATGAACAAAAACTGCTCTTTGTAAATAATTGGAATCTGTTCTGGGAGCGACCTAGGCTCTACCGTGCTGATGGCCTGCACCCCAGCAGAGCCGGAGCGGCTGTTCTGTCGGACAACATCTCCAAGACGTTACACACCGTATGACTAGAAAATCAAATTCCAAATCACAGTCTTTGCTGTGCCAATTTAATTGATATAAGTAGTGTAGAACATTATATAGAAACTGTGTCTATTCCTCGTTTAGTGAGGCCAAATAATAAATCCACTGTAGGATCTAGGAAAAATCTTATTGTAATTAAACCTGAAAATCTAAATATCAGTGAACAAAAACAATTTCTGAAAAACTAGGTCTTCTAAACATTAGATCGCTCACACCTAAGGCGGTTATTGTAAATGAAATGGTCACAGATAATAGCTTCGATGTACTTTGCCTTACTGAAACCTGGCTTAAACCAAACGAGTATTTCGGTCTAAATGAGTCTACCCCGCCAGGATACTGTTATAAGCATGAGCCCCGTCTGATCGGTCGTGGCGGCGGTGTTGCAACAATCTATAGAGATATTATTAATGTTACTCAGAAAACAGGTCACAGGTTTAACTCGTTTGAAGTACTTGTGCTAAACGTTACGCTCTTAGATGTAAGAAATAAATCCCTATTATCTCTAGCCTTGGCTACTGTATATAGACCTCCAGGACCATATGCTGATTTCCTAAAAGAGTTTGCAGACTTTCTTTTAGATCTATTGGTCAATGCCGATAAAGCAATAATTGTTGGAGATTTTAACATACACGTAGATAACACAAACGATGCGTTAGGGACTGCGTTTACAGATTTATTAAACTCCTTTGGGGTCAAGCAGAATGTCAGTGGTCCCACTCATCGTCTAAATCATACACTAGATTTAATTATATCATATGAAACCAATCTAACCGATATAGATATTATACCGCAAAGTGACGATCTCACCGATCATCACATGGTAACTTGTATAATATGCACTGCTGAAATTTGTCATGTTGCGCCACGTTATAGACCAGGCAGAACAATCCTTCCGACCACTATAGATAGATTCTCAAATAGCTTACCTGATCTATCTCAGCTGCTCAGAGAACCCAAACAAACAGATGAACTAGAGGAAATGACTAGCAGTTTGAGCACCATTTTCTCTAGTACATTAGATATTGTTGCACCAATTAGATCAAAAAAGGTTAGAGAGAAAACTAAAGCACCATGGTACAACAGTGCTACGCATGCTATCAAGAGAGAAACTCGTAACCTAGAGCGTAAATGGAAACAAACTAATTTAGAGGTCTTTAGAATCGCGTGGAAAGACAGTATGTCACGTTATAAAAAAGCTCTAAAAGCAGCCAGGGCTGAGCATCTCCGCAAACTAATAGAAAATAACCAAAATAATCCAAGGTTTTTATTTAACACCGTGGCTAGACTAACAAATAAACAGACATCACCCGAGCAAATTATTCCGTTACAGTATAGCTGTAATGATTTTATGAACTACTTCAATGAGAAAATAGAAAGCATCCGAAACACAATTGTAAATGTACAATCCTCTATGGTGTCTTATGATTCAGCCTCAATTATCGCCCATCAAGAACAACTACACCGCTTTACAACTATAGGACAGGAAGAGCTAAATAAACTTATCATTGCATCTAAACCAACAACATGTTTATTAGATCCAATACCAACTAAATATCTGAAAGAAGTGTTACCTGTAGTGGAAGAGCCTCTTCTTAATATTATTAACTCGTCTTTATCTTTAGGTCATGTTCCAAAAATATTCAAGCTGGCAGTAATAAAACCTCTTATTAAGAAACCGCAATTAGATCCAAATAACTTAGCAAATTACAGACCGATTTCAAATCTTCCATTTATGTCTAAAATACTAGAAAAGACTGTGTCCGCTCAATTGTGCTCTTTCATGCAAGAAAATGAGATATATGAAAAATTTCAGTCAGGATTCAGACCGCATCATAGCACAGAAACTGCGCTAGTTAAAATTACAAATGATTTACTTTTAGCTTCTGACCAAGGCTGTATCTCAATATTAGTTCTACTCGATCTTAGTGCTGCGTTTGACACTATCGATCATAAAATACTCTTGGATCGACTACAAATCTACACTGGTGTTCAGGGACAGGCATTAAGCTGGTTCAGATCGTATTTATCAGACCGTTACCATTTTGTCTGTTTAAATGGGGAAAAATCGAAGATAACGTCAGTAGACTATGGAGTGCCGCAAGGATCGGTGTTAGGCCCTCTGCTATTCTCAATATATATGCTGCCACTTGGTAATATTATAAGAAAACATGGAATTAATTTCCACTGTTATGCTGATGACACTCAATTATATATTTCATCACGGCCAGATGAAAAAACTAACTCATCAAAATTGACAGAGTGTCTTAAAGATATAAAATGCTGGATGACGCATAATTTCC
Organism: Rhinichthys klamathensis goyatoka; assembly: GCF_029890125.1. NCBI lineage: Eukaryota > Metazoa > Chordata > Actinopteri > Cypriniformes > Leuciscidae > Rhinichthys > Rhinichthys klamathensis. The sequence goes on along the minus strand of NW_026606845.1, from coordinate 1,821,402 downwards.
TGCTACTAAATCCAGATAAAACGGAGGTATTACTTGTTGGTCCAAAAAACTATCCACAAAACCACTTACAATACAACTTTAATATAGAAGGATGTCCTGTTACTTTATCCTCTACGGTAAAAGACCTGGGAGTTATACTAGACCACAACTTGTCTTTTGAAAATCATATTTCATATGTTACAAGAACAGCCTTTTTCCACCTTAGAAACATTGCTAAATTACGTAACATGCTATCTGTTTCCGATGCAGAAAAGTTAGTTCATGCATTCATGACCTCGAGACTAGATTACTGTAATGCTTTATTAGCCGGTTGTCCTGCATCCTCAATAAACAAGCTACAGTTAGTGCAAAATGCAGCCGCCAGAGTTCTTACTAGGTCAAGAAAATATGATCATATAACACCAATTTTATCATCTCTACACTGGTTACCTATCAAGTTCCGTATCAATTACAAAGTACTATTACTGACCTATAAAGCCCTAAATGGTTTAGCTCCTGTGTATTTAATGGACCTTCTATCGCCCTACAATCCATCGCGTTCTTTAAGATCTCTAAATTCGAGGCTTCTAGTCATTCCTAGGATATCTAAGTCCACTAAAGGAGGGAGGGCGTTCTCACATTTAGCTCCTAAACTCTGGAATAGCCTTCCTGATATTGTTCGAGGCTCTGACTCGCTGTCCCAGTTTAAAACTATGTAACGGGGACAACGAATGCAATATTCTATGTATGTTACTCTACAGAGATTAAATTCAGCCTAGGTTCGGCTCTGGGTGGATTTAAAAGTAAAAGGGTGGACCAAATCAATTTTAAGTAATTATCAGCCGGCAATTTTATTTACAATAATTCACATTCAATATTTAAACAATATTCTCACAGTTTGACTCTTTGTCTGGTCTCCACTCAACTCTATGAACCAACAACAAAATGATTCATATCAAACCAGAAGTTGAATGTAAATACCAAAAATGAAATAAAATTAAACAAAATAAAACACAGTCTCAATAATTTCTTCTGGATCCTTTGTAGTATATGAAGTGCTCAAATGTCCATATGAAAAAACTCAAATGTCCATGTGTTAAGCTCCAATGGTCATGTGTGTGTGTAAAGAGCTTCAATGTATTTGTGTGTAAAGAGCCTCAATGTATTGGTGTGTAAAGGCCTTTTGTGTTGCTACCCGGGTAGTATGTATGTGCTTAGCTCTCTTGTGTGCATCCGTGATGGACCACGACGATTCTTTGAGTGGCAGATCAGGGTCTGGCTCGCCGTTCAAATGGTTGATCACTCAAATTGAATCAGCATTCAAAAAAACCAATCTGCATAAAACAATGCAGTCACATTAAACATTTTTCTCAATATAAACCATTTTTACACCGACATTTTCTATTAGCTGCACAAAATGTCCGTTATTACCAGTGTTAATTCAACACGTGACAATATAAGTGCAAATAAACAGCTTAAACACATAAAAGTATTTCAATATGCAATATATTTCTCTTATTTGAATATTTCGTTAGTTGTACAACATTTCTTTTATCATTTGCTGCATTTATAACACTTGTAGAAAATAAAATAATTTAACTAAACAGTTAAACTAGCATTATACACGGACAGATTTGACTCTGTATTAACTTTACCATATAAACATACATTCTAAAACATAATATATAACTCTGATTGGCTTTAAGACACATATAATGAAAAAGGAATATCAATTTGAAAGTTAAAGTAATGCATAAGCAAAACTCACCAGAGTTCGTGTAAAAGAAAAACCAGTAACCAAAAGCTTTGACCGGTTGTTTTCCTCAGCAACTGGATAAATAAACAACCTCGATGACTAATATTACTCTTTATAAAAGAATATGCACATTGAACCGAAGAACAAATGAAAATTAGATCGTCTTTTTGCAGCTACACGCTAGTCTCGCGTAGCCAGACCTTCAGACTGACGGCTGAAGGTCTGGAACTCATAGCAGCTTTCTTTGGCCAAGGCCCGCCCATAAGGCCGTTTGACCGACATGTCAAACAACCAATTACAGTTCGTTTCGTTCAGCGTCACGTTTCGGGGCGTGGAAATGTCCCCACAACAACAGACCGGCGTGCAACAAGTCAGTCAGCATAGAAAATCAAAGAAGGAGAAGAAAACCGAACACAATACTGAATCGGCCAGCTGCGATGTCAGCGTCTGTTGTTTCATGTTTGCCCGCAAACGCGGCTGATAGGCCTACCTTTACAGTTAGGTACTTCACTTGATCTTCCATAATAGATCCTAGTCAACATTGAACATTGAATATAAGGGAGATTTCCCGGAATCCATCCCCAAAATAAGGGATTTTTTTTTTTACAAGATTCTTACCCACCACAAACTTTAAAAATAAAGCACTAATCATTAAAAGTCTAAAGAGTTTATAACTACAAATGAGTGAGAGAGAAAGAGACAGTGTGTGTGTGTATGAGAGAAAGTGTCATTTTTTAAACATTTTTTATCAGAGAATGTTTAAATACTAATATCAGCTTACGAGGGAAACGGTACGTGGTGCTTCGGGGGCTGCTGGAGATGATTAGGGAGAGGTCTGTGCTCCTTTACCGATCAAAGCGCGCGCTGACACGGAGTATAATTGTTTATACTTGACGCGTCCGCACGAGCGCGGCAAAGATTACGCGTTGGGTGCGCAAGACCGGCAAGACCCCATTTCGCTTGGCTGTGTGCACAGCTTTTTTTGTAACAGCGCGCGCGGCGCCGCATCCGACGATGAACGACTTCAAGCCGAATCTGCCCGAGCATGTACGTCTCACACAATCTAATCAGAGCGTAAAAATACGGGATATTTTACGGGAAAATAATAAAACGGGAAGACAGCGGGAAAAGAGCTAAAATACGTGAGAAACCCGGAAAAAACGGGAGGGTTGACAGCTATGTAATAGATAGGAGGGGACACACAACTAGTAAAGTTGGATCTGCTGGGAATCCTTATAAATGCTGACAAAGGGTCGGCCAGGCTTGGAAAATAACACTCTTCCCAAATCCCGTCGGCAAACAGGCTAAAATATCTCTTTTTGTCTCCACTAAGTGCCTCAAACAAAACTCCTGGACATCTCTTAAAGAGTCTACGCCGTGAACCTCGCATACTTTTGAGAATCCTACGTTTAGCTGATCTTGATAAATGCTCATTGTCACTCATGTAAACACAACAGTTTTTCTTCCGCAATCACACGTCTGCGCCATAGACAGTATAAGAAGGGTCTGCGCTTTGTTTCCTGGCAGACCGAAAATAAACGCGACACTCGCGCCCCCCGGAAATCCGATACAATTCAACCAATCAGATGACGACTTCGACATTCCTGAAGTGTTTCCAGTTAAGTGTACCATATGCATCAGACGTTTAGCCAACGTTCCGTGGGCGTGACGTCTGAGGCTGAGACTAGCTACACGCTAACCTCGTGCGTACATAGTCAGCAGGCTTCTTCATCTGATTTTCAACATACGCTGACTCTCAACATACCACAGCGTTAATCGCCCTCTAGAGGTTAAGGATAGTACTGCACCTAAAATACAGAAACTCCTTTTATGGTATATAAATCAACCGTAGTTACAAATAAATATACTTTCATTCTGAATGTTAAATTCGAAAGGGTTACAACTAGATTAAAGACGCATCTCTTTAGCCAAGCATTTACATAATGCTTACCTTTTATAATACTGCTGAATCAGATCAAATGCATTTAATACTATAAAACTTGAAGAGACTGTAGGTTATCTGTATAGGTTGCATAGTATTTACAGTCATTACGTTCCTGTGTATATTGCGTGAATGACGGGTGGTTGGGCAGATATTGTGTTGCGGTAGGTAGTATGCCATACGGAACCGTTGTCCACTGAAACTGCCTATTCACGCACCAGTGGGGCTCGACAGCCTTAGTCAACGGGTTGGCGCGTATGGTTGGGTGTCGGAGAGATTGTGGTTAGGTCTCAGCAGCAGGAGGGACGTAGAGGTCAGTAAGCTGGGCTGAGTTGAGTGGGGGACGGAGGGGGGTGATTTTGGGACGCAAGAGTCACTGTCTTCATGTTTTGTCATTTACGCCTGTGTTATGGAAATCATCATTATGAACAGCAGCTACGCTAATTATTTTCCCTTTGCTTTTCTGCTGTTATCTCGGGACGCGAGTCCCGAGAAAATGGCGTTCGTCAGCTCCAGTTTGTATCCAGCCTCTCACGGAGACTTCAGATGCTCCAATCACAAAGCCTATGAAGTGACGACTCAACACGGGCGATATGGACTCTCTATAGTGGACGGCACTGATCCTCAACAACTCGTCTTAAGACCGGCGTGCATACTTGGACTTCCAAAAAATACTCTAAATGTTCCGATCCAATCTGACTTGTAATGCTGCCCGAATCATGCACTGTTCCTTCGTTGACCAGAGGAGAACTGGCCCTCCGACTGAGCCTGGTTTCTCCCAAGGTTTTTTTCTCCATTCTGTCACCTGATGGAGTTTTGGTTCCTTGCCACTGTTGCCTTGGCTTTTGGCTTGCTTAGTTGGGGACATTTAATATTCAATAATATTATTGATCTGCCTTACTTAAGGTGGACGTTGACGCAATTTCTTTTAGAAACAAACTTTGTTATATTGTTTTCATGTTATCACTGTGAAGCGCTTTGATACAATCTGTATTGTAAAAAGCGCTATATAAATAAAAAATAAAGGCTGTTTGTGGAGTTGTTTAATCCTCCTCTGCTGAGAATGAGATCTTCAGATTGAATGTCTTCTTTTATCTTCATCTGATTTAATCTAAGACTGTGTCTGAAGTCAGTTGTAGTTCTTGTGTTTCTCTTTCCTTCAGTGATTCTGCTTGTTAAAGTGTAAATTGCAGGTACAATTTTTCACGAAGATAATGCAATGTGCTTACTAAACATAACGATAACAACCACCCACAATTGTTTGTTTTTTTATACCAAAATGCTGCATATAATATGAAAAGTTGGTACGTTTTACAGTGGTTTTAAGCACGCCCTCTCCCTTCCACTAGGCTGGGCGTGAGGCTCCACAAGTTCCCCAAGGACAAACGACTGATTCGTGCCTGTAAGTGTTACCCGAGGTAGATCTCGGTAAGCCCGACCCTACCCGAGCACATTGTGTCCGAGGCCGAGCCCAGCCCGACACATTAACTGTAATTATGAGCCCGAGCCCGATTTAAACCCGACCATTTTAATACGTGGGTCATTATTATAACTGACGTTCTCAACGTCTATGTTACTTTCTCCCGCCCGCAACATTTATGTTTTGTCCCGCTCCCGCCCGCAAGAAGACTTTTTTTCTGTACCACCAAATACTGTCATGTGGTTGGAGGAACGAACCCAAGCGCAGACAGCAAATAACTCAAAACGGGGTTTATTGATGACAAAACAGAAAACAAAACCCACGATGGGGCAAAACAAGACAGGTTAAACTAATAAAAGACCTTTACAAAACAAGACGGTCAACAGGTACTCACAGCTTGATACGATAGACAAGATTCACAGAAAGTTTGACAAAGATCTTGACACAGTTTTGACAATGAAGCGACAAAGGACAGCTTCCTTCTTCTTCTTCTTCTTCTTCTTCTTCTTCTTCTTCTTCTTCCTTGGTGTTTTAGGGCAGTTGGCATCCAAAAAGTTGCATTACTGCCATCTGCTGTTTATTATCACTTATTGTCACTTCATACTTAAATTCGTCTTTCCTGTCCAGTCCTCTTTAAAAAATAAAATAAATGTTTATTTCCTTGTTCACTCTTCCCATATTCTAATATATGTTTTACATTATATTGTCCTATACCAATTTCTTGTAAATTATGTTTCAACTCTTGCCTTTCTTGAGTAAATTTCCTGCATGACATAAAAATGTGACTGACTGTTTCCTCCTCTTGACGTTCATCACATTGACCTGTGGGATGTTTTCCTAAAATACAAGTTCCATTTAACTTACTATGTCCAATCCTAAGTCTTGTTAATACAACTTTCTCTTTCCTTCTATTTGACATCTCTCTTATAATACCTACTTTATTTTGAATCATGTAGATGTCTTCCTTTACTTTCATGATCCCATTGGTATTGCCATATTTCCATGACCTTTTTCCACACTAGACTCTTACCTTCTGATTTTGACAATTTAATTTCAATGTCAACACGCTCTTTTTCGATGCCTTTTTTGCCAATCTATCAACTTTCTCATTTCCCTGTATGCCCACATGTGCTGGTATCCACATATATATAATATTTTTCCCTTGTCTACATACCCTTGAATTTACAAACAAGATTTCATATAATATTTCTTGATGACTACTAGGTTTTCCAGTCTTCATACTCATAAGAGCTGATACAGAGTCACTACATACTAAAATGTTGCTATCCCTGGATTGTTCAATCCATTCTAATGCAATACCTATAGCACATAATTCAACAGCATAAACATTTAGGTTGTCAGATGTTCTTTTACTAATGCCTATCTCATATTTAGGGGTGTATACCGCAGACCCTGTTGCATCTGATTGTAGGTCCTTTGACCCATCTGTAAAATTCTGAATACTGTCCTTATACTTGTTGTTCTTATATTTATAGTATTCATTGGTTATATCTATATTTCTGTTACATCCTTTAATTAATAAAAGCTCTAAATCAACGTTCGGAATTTCCAAAGTCCATTGGTTTAACAGGCCATAACACAGTATTAGCAAATCTTTTATTATACACTTCCATTTCTTTTGCAATTAAATCACCTGTCCAACCAAATCTTTCTTTCTTCTCTCCTTTTCCCAGCACTTCTGTAACACCTTTTTTGTTGGATGACTATCCTCGTGCCCTCTAAGATTTATCCAATAGTTTGCTTCCAATTGTTTCCGTCTAAGCCACAATGGCATTTCACCTCCCTCAACCTGAAGCGCACAAGTTTTGATTGCCCCCAAGCATATTCTTAAAGCACACGATTGCAGAATGTCCAATTCAGCTAATGTTGACTTTGCTGCTGACCCATATGCAACACTCCCATAGTCTAACTTAGATCGTATTTAAGCAATATAGATATATTTTAAAGCTGAAACACTTGCTCCCCATTCCAACCCTGCAAGACACCTCATCACATTTAGCACTTTTTTACATTTATTAAAGGCACACTGTGGAACTTTTCAACCTTTATAATATATTACCAAAACCCATTGAGATGGTACATCGACTTACAATAGGTTGAATGACACGTCTGCCAAAGCCTGAAGGTGTCTGTATCGCTTTTCCTAGCACTATGTAACTTCGGGGTTCGGGTAGGAACCCGAGCACAAAAAGAACTACAAAATTCGACCGCTTTACGGCATACGTCACTTCCCCCACCACCCACAACTTCCTCAGATTCTGACGTGAGTGCTCAACTCGCGTTTGATTGCCGTCTGTCTGTTTTCGTCATGGCCGAACCAACAGCTACAAGGAAGAAGGCAAAGGTTTTGTCAGAGGACACTAAAAAAAAGAAAAAGGCATAGTGACAAATGAAAAGCCAGGACGAGGATCACCATTGGTCCAGCGTTCGCTCGCTGGCGTGAGCTACAGGAGGAGGAGGGGTGCCCGACCGATGCTAACGCTTGCCTGCACACAAATGCCGTTTCCAAGGTGACACAGATAAATCATATAAGCAGTGTAGTATTTTCTGGTATTCCGGCCACAGCCGATGGTGTTATGAGTGTAATAAAATGCCCACAGCCCATTGTTCATTTCTACACACAAACACAGCCCGCCACAGTGCAGGGCTCGCACAAATAAAATCGACTCATGTCAAATGTACATTAAATGTAGTGAACGTTCCCACGACTCAGTGCCCACAAACACTACACACAACATGTCCCACGGTTTCTGTAAAACGAAACCAACACACATAAGTTACAGTCAGCTCAGGCCGACGGTGTTTTTAGTGCAGTAAATGTGCCCGGCCCGCCGTCCCGCGCCCACATTCACTCACAGACATGTTAGCACTAAGCCGCTCGCTCTCTCTCAGCAGACTGCTATAAGGGAATCGAGCGCGGCCAGGCTGCCCGCCTCAAACACTGCAAGCACACACAATCTAAAGACACGGGAAGCTGACCCACTGTCTATGGGCTGACCGGTTGACTGTTTGTTGACTTTTGCGACAGTGCTGCGGAGCTTGTGGCCTCTAGGGACGCTAGACGTGAAAGTTACAGGTCGAGCGCCACTAGTGGCCAAAAGTTCCGCAGTGTGCCTTTAACTATATACTTTATATGTTCTCTGCATGTTAGTTTTGTGTCAACATATAATCCCAAGAAACGAAAAACATTCTACTTTCTCTAATATACTTCCATATATTTCCAACTTAATTTCCTTATCCTTCTTTTTATTTGAAAAAAACATTACTTTCGATTTTTCCACTGAAAATTTAAATCCCCATTTTATTCCCCAAATTTTAACTTGATCAATGCCTTCCTGCATCTTCTTTAAAATATACTCAACATTTCTACCTTTCTTCCATATAGCACCATCATCTGCAAATAAAGACCTCCCTATATCCCCTGGAAGATTTAAATAAATATCATTAATGGAAAAGAAAGTTGGACTAATCACACTCCCCTGTGGTGTCCCATTTTCTACAACATATTGCTTTGATAAATCTACCCCAATTTTCACCTGTATATTCCTTTGATTTAGGAAATCCATAATCCAATTAAACATTTTCCCTACAACTCCCATTAAATGCATACCTGTCAACACTCCCGTTTTTCCCGGGTTTCTCCCGTTTTTTTAGCCCTATCTCCCGGACCCCTCCCGGTTTGTTATTTTTCCGGGGAAACTCCCGTAATTTGCATTGCCCAAACTCCTTTATGAATAATCAGACCAATATGTTTGTCTAATGTTGACCAGTTGCCAGATTTTATTAAATGCATTATATTCACACAATCCACAGACCATTTGCAATTTTTAACCCGTTTGTCACCTCAATCTGGCAACCTATAACCCAGTTGCGCAGTCGCGGAAAGTTTAACCCGAAAGCGAGCCGATAGACATGATGGCAGGCAGGGGCGGACTAGGACCTAAAAGTGGCCCTGGACTTTCTGGCCCACAGCAGCCCACCACATTGTCATAACATGATCCCAAATCATAACACATTGGCCCATTAATGTGCAGAATATTTTTTAACACCACTTATAGCATAAAAATATAACACAATACAAAAATAAATGTTATTTAAACATTTATTTTAAGTAACACAACATATATTAGGTCATATTTGTAAAACCAAAGGCGAAACAAACAGAAGAACATTAAGACACACAACATATAAAACTATCAAGACAGCATATCAGCTAGTCAGGGGGAGCTAGAGCCATCAGAGCCTGTTGAACTGCTACTCTTCGCGCCAAATGTATAATCTGTTAATTTTGAAGCATTTCACAGCATCTACCTCTAATGGGTTTTTTAACCGTCGGCTGAAATTGGTCCTCGTCGGCTTTTTTTCGGCCGATTCGACATATCGGTGAAAGAGGGAACTCTGATTGGCTGTTCAGCTTAGTGAACGAGTCAGTGCACTGCACGAGAATAATAGCAAAACAGCGAGCAAAGAAGTCAAAACAGCACAGATAGAAGGCTGTTCTAATGTTACGTCATATTGTTGACGTGTATGAGTGCCTGAGTGTTCCTTGGCGAATATTTAAATATTAACATGAGAGGAGTGGAATAAAGAGAGTGTTTAGCAGGATTGATATTCAGAACGGTAAGCATGCACTGCTTTGTTTACGGTGTGTATCTGCAGCACGCCATATATCTGCGTCTCATATGACGCTTAAAGGGTGCCATGTGCGTTGGATATAGACGCTTTGGCAAAAGAGTCAGTATATTACGCCTTGGGATGAGAACGGGCTCCTGCAGCAGGCAGCGTCGGTTTCTCTTTTTGAATGACGAATATAGACGAATATATCTCCAGAAATAGACAGTTATCTCATTTACACGCAGGCGCAGAACGCACATTCTAGCTGACAGTCGGCTGTAGTTCTCTCGGTGTGTTCAAGTGCAGCTTTTTTGCCGCGACACGGCGATGCGAGGCGACAAATACAGTCGGCTTTCATCTGATTCTGCGCTAGTTCATCGGCGTTGGCTTGGTGTGATTCCAGGACGTTAAAAGAGGGCGTGTTTCAAGATACGCAATGGAGTAGACCAAACTTAACAGGGAGGGAGGGCAATACATTAACGTGCATGCACACAAAACACACTCCTTGTCGGCCGCGCCCGCGCGATCGATTCCCTCATCCATTTGCGGAGAAAATAAATGTAATATTATAATTTCCGTCATTTTTTTTATATACATTTTTTTATATGTGTACAGGTGTTCCGGAAAATTCTGTTCCCCTGTTTCCCCTTTAGCGCGCATGCGCAACAGCAAGACGAAAATCATGATATCACATCATTATTCTGCGCAAGCTCCTAGCCATATATTGTGCAATGATTTACCTGCTGGCCCAGAAAAAGTGGTCCCCCCCTCCCGTCTCCCACCCCCTTTTGTCCCCCCCTTTAGTATTTATAACACACTGCAGTGATGCTGGTGATGTCTTTAATTGTCATCATGTGTAAACACTGTCATCCATCGATCAGTCTCTTACACTGAGTGGATCCCACCATATTATATTCCCGCCAGATTTCTTTTTACCCATCCCCCACATTTGCACATTTGACTTTATAACACAAACGCGCGCTTTTATTGATTCTCATTATTGCTTATCACAAATAACTAACATATGATTTATAATCTCTCATGGTATGCACAGTGCACGGTAGCCTACACGCATGCGCTACTGGTTATCGGCTTATAGTATAATAATAAAACAAGGATTTTATTTTAGTTCTTGCGTTTTGAGGAAGCATTTATGAGGTAAGTTTTGCTGTGTGATTTTTTTTTGGTGCTGTATTTAGTATATTAAATACTATGATGCCTTTTTTGTCATGATTAATAACATTACTGCCATTATTTTATAGTAAATCATAGTGATTGTTTCCTACTACTTATTATAGTGATAGTTATAGTGATTGTTTCCTTTAGGCCTACTTATTATTCCGATTGTGTAGCTCATTTAAATAGTTCTACATTACAATAAGTCTAAACACTTTAAGTAAGATTCTAAGTAAGAAACTTTTTTATTTTCAGAATGGATCCTACACAATACAAGGAAATATTAAAATACAAAAGTAGTGGAGAATACCCCGTGAATTTATCGAAAGCAGAAAAGTATGTCATTCGGCGACGTGCTCATCACTATGTTGTCCAGGGTAAGACTGTAACTTACAGTTATTTATATTTTGCATGTATCCGACAATATTTGGCATTGCTATTAGCATAAAAAACATAAATGTTAGCGCTGCAGGTGTCCAGTTTTCACTGCAGCCAGAGGCGTCATTCCCCATTCAAACCTATAGGGCGCTTGTGCCTGTGCTAGAGACAGACGCGCTCAGCGCTCGTCATATAACGGTTCAGTGTTTTCAAACATATGCCTAGTTTATCTTATGGGTCAGTTACGTTTTAGAATTTCAAAACAGTAAAAAAATATAAATGAAAGGACAAATGAAATATAGCATTTTTTGTGTAAATCTATGTGTATATTTTTTGTTTTTATTAGTGCCCTTTATAAAAAATAGAAGAAGAAATTAGTCAAAAATGCCTTGAAGTTATATATATATGTATATCATACTAGCTCTCCTCCATTATTTTCATGATCCATGTAAACAAACAAAGTATCTATTTTTATTTCTTTTAAAATTCAATGTTTTACCATATGACATATTTTGTTTTACCGTATGACATAGTACAATTTCAATGTTTCATTGCATTTTTAATGTAATAAATTGATGTAGGCCAATTCAAAATGATTTCAAAGAAACACAAGGCATCTCAAGTGAACCTTTTAATAACAGTAGAATATATTTACCAACACATTTGTTTTAATCAACTCAACTCTTTCAATACAAGGAACACATAGGACGTGCTATATGTAATACATGACAATATAAGTCAGATTTACAACAGTGAGATAACTTGTGAAAAAATCAGTTTTTAACATTTAGTTGAGCCTCCACTGTTCCTTCCTCTTTGCATGTGCAGCTACTGTCAACTCTTTGACGGCACGATAATAATCACCCTGTCCAGCTTGTTTCCTCTGCCGTTGCCTGTGTGTATACGTACATTTATTGATATTTATTCATAATACAAATACACATACACAAACATACATTTATATATACTGTATGTATATTTACACACACACATGCATACACACATGCATACACACACACACACACACACACACACACACACACACACACACACACACACACACACACACACACACACACACACACACACACATGTTGGTGCAACAGCATTATGAGGACTCTCCATAGGCGTAATGGTTTTTATACCGTAAAAACTATATATTCTATCCCCCTACACTGCCCCTATCCCTAAACCTACCCATCACAGGAGACATGCAGCATTTTTAATTTTTTAATAAAACATTGTTTTTTATGTTTTTTAAGCCATTTGATTTATGAGGACTTTTGAAATGTCCTCATAAACCACCCATAAGTTGTAATACCAGTGTAATACACATGTCATTATACAAATTTGTGTCCTCATAAATCACATAAACCAACTCACACGCACACACACACACACACACGTGAATAATATATCTATCTATATATATATGAAGCCACTTTCCAGAAACATTGTGATGCTGACTTCAACTCAGGCCTATAGATAAGATACTATAGATACTGCCTACTGACAAAACTGGCACATGCTGACATTACTGAAATCATATACTCTCACAGTTATACCTTTCCCTCCTCTTGGCTAGGTTATCCTCTCTAGCTGCAGGATCTGCCCTTAGCTTTGCACGGAAACGTGCACCCCTCTCCTTACTAGAAGAGGCATCTGTAATAATGTGAAAAAACGCTTAAAACAGGCAGAAATATATTATATATGTTAATATTAATTCATAGTAGTTGTACAAACTGTATATGTGATATAACAATTAAGAAATAACTAAATAATTTAGTTAAAAGCTCTGTGTCATATGGTATAACAAGTCATACGGTAAAATCGTTTGTCTGTATGACATTTTTCTCTCCGCTATTTAGCTCTCTGTTTTTCCACCTCTTTGTCAGTTTATTGTTTGACTGTGGTGTGCATGCTATTTATAGACGCTCTACTTTGTGATTTTCCCACCTTGTCCAGTCTAGCCTAGTCCTGTCCTTTCCTGTCTTGTGTGTCCAGCGTGAGCTCTGCTCAGTGAAGCTGCCTGCAAGACTGCTTCTCTGTGCTACTGAGTCTGCGCTCATATGTCCCTAAGTGTCTCCTGTCTACAAGCATATCTCTTACACTCCGCTTGTTTGCTGCCAGGCCATTTTTGAGTTTCCTTCTCTAGTTCTGCGTCTGCCAAGATGGCCAGTGAATGGCAGACTGCCAGACTGCCTTATGTCACTGAACAGTAAATCTCAGTAACCAGCTTTCGCTTTTTGGTCCTTTCTCCACATTGCGACAAATCTGAATTGTGAGTTTTCGAAAGTGTGTATGTTGTTGAAAGTATGTAAAGTGTGTAGGTTTTGTGTTTTTGTTTAATAAAAAACGTTTATAGTTTAACAGATTCAGTGAAGTGTTATACATCCCCTATTATACACTTAAATACATCACCAGCATCACTGCAGTGTGTTATGAATCCTCAAAATGTAATATTGCAGGGGGGGAACCACTTTTTCTGGGCCAGCAGGTAAAACGGTTCCCCCTGTGTGTTCAGTGTAAGAGACTGATCGATGGATGACAGTGTTTACACATGAAGATGCCACTTAAATACATCACCAGCATCACTACTGTGTGTTATGAACTCCTTATAAATGTAATATTGCAGGGGGGAACCACTTTTTCTGGGCCAGCAGGTAAAACGGTTCCCCCTGTGTGTTCAGTGTAAGAGACTGATCGATGGATGACAGTGTTTACACATGAAGATGCCACTTAAATACATCACCAGCATCACTACTGTGTGTTATGAACTCCTTATAAATGTAATATTGCAGGGGGGAACCACTTTTTCTGGGCCAGCAGGTAAAACGGTTCCCCCTGTGTGTTCAGTGTAAGAGACTGATCGATGGATGACAGTGTTTACACATGAAGATGCCACTTAAATACATCACCAGCATCACTACTGTGTGTTATGAACTCCTTATAAATGTAATATTGCAGGGGGGAACCACTTTTTCTGGGCCAGCAGGTAAAACGGTTCCCCCTGTGTGTTCAGTGTTAGAGTGATCGATGGATGACAGTGTTTACACATGAAGATGCCACTTAAATACATCACCAGCATCACACCAGCATCACTACAGTGTGTTATGAATTCCTTAAAAATGTAATATTGCAGAGGGGGAACCACTTTTTCTGGGCCAGCAGGTAAAACGGTTCCCCCTGTGTGTTCAGTGTAAGAGTGATCGATGGATGACAGTGTTTACACATGAAGATGCCACTTAAATACATCACCAGCATCACTACTGTGTGTTATAAATACTGAAAACATTAAAAGCTTCCAGGACTAGAGACATATTTGGTATAGATATGTGCATGCTAAAAGAACTCAGTTCCACATTGTTCCCAGCCAGCACAGCCATGTGGGGCCCACATGGGTTTGACCTGGGCTATCTAACTGGGACCCAGCCAGTTTTGTCTACGGTTTCCATGTAGGCCCCACATGGGTTCGCCCAGATGAAATGAACACTGCTCAGTGTGCACACTACAGGCCGTTAATTGTAACACATATCAGTGTTTGAGTTAATGAGATAATTAATTGATTAAATAATGATTTAGCATTATTGTTAACAAGCAGAATCATTGAAGGAAAAAGAAACACAATAACTACTTCCAGCCACAGCCTTAGATGTAATCAACTGAAGATAAAATACACAAAATCTCTCAAGTATGTGTATTGTATTTTAGGCACACACAGACGACACGATTCAGTCAATGCATCTCAACAATGGTGACCAGCAGAATAAATTACATAGACAATTCAGATTATAATTTATTCATACCGCAATGCATGATGGGAGCCAATAATGAGTTGTGATTGGTGGCACCCACTGCAAAATGCATTATTATTGTCACCATTGTTGAGATTCACAGGCTGATTATTGTTGTCTGCGTTTCTAAAGAAATTCAATTGAAAGTGTTTTGATCAGAACAATGTTTATTAAATATTTTGGATTATAAGAATAATACTGATAATCATATTCTGTAGAATCACAAAGCTGTTGCTAACAAGTTAAACCAAATCATCTCATTAAGTTTCATTTTTCAGATCAAAGCATGATTATGCCAAAACATAACCAACACTATCAGATCACACTTTTCCTTGTTCATTTGGCTGTTATACATCAATAACAGCAGACAAACAAAATTTAAAGTGAAAGTATAAGGGTCAAGAGTCCAACTAAAGCAAACACTGATCGCCATAACGGTGGCTTACAATTTGTGATTTTCTCCTTCAGTGATTCTGCTTGATAACATCAGGTGTCTTCAATAATGCTCAATTATCACTCAATTAATCACTTAATTATCTCATTAACTTTAACACTCTTGAGTGTTAATTTAACACTCATATCTGCATCAAATCTTCCATCTGAAAGCAGGTGAAGGTGACTTACTACTAATCAAGGAACCGGCTTTACTGAAGAGATGCGCATAACAATGTCATGCGATATATCGCCCAGCTCTAGATTCAACTCATTAGCTCATTAACCCATGTGATAATGAGCTGATGAGTTGAATCAGGTGTGTTTGATTAGGGAGAGAAAGAAAACGTGCAGTGTTGGTGGGTTGCCAGGACAGGTTTGGGAACCACTGATGTAGAGGCTTAACTCACTAACATTGTGTGTGAGTTTTATACGGATGATATGTTATTCATTTTATTTTATTATTGTGATTCTACAGCAAGAGATCCAGCACATTTGTATCAGAACATCAAATGATTTTTAAAACATCATTCTCACATTTTGTACTTTTGCAAATTTTACTCACACACAGACATCAAGAATCAGCATATGAATCGCTATAATGGTGACATGCTTCATGGTGCAATGCATTCTGGGAGCCATGGATAAGTTCCGTATGATGTACCCAGAATGCATTGCACCATTAAGCATGTCACCATTGTTGAGATTCATATGCTGATTCTTGATGTCTGTCTGTAGAATCACAACAATAAAAAAAAATGAATAACATATCAACCATATAAAACTCAGACACAAGTTAAGCCACTACATGACGATTATATTCTAATCATCAATCAGCTTGTAGCATTTGATTGCATTTTCTCTTGCTGTTCTCAACATAACAATCAGATACAACTGAACAGAGAAATACTGATGTTAAAAAGTCAAGAGCCTGACTAAAGCAAACACTTATCACCATAATGGTGACATCAAACCAAACTATTATTTTCAATAAATCATCAACATCTTAACCTCTGTTAATTCTCAATAAGAAATTCTGTAGACGTCTACCAGAAATAAAGTCAACCTGGTTAGTAATAAGTGAAGCTGGTAATGCTGTTTGTGGAGTTGTTTAATCAGATCTTGAGAGATTTTGTGTATTTTATCTTCAGTTGATTTCATCTTATGCCGAGTTCAGACTGCACGATTTTCAAAATAATCGGGTCACTGTTGTTTTCACACTGCATGACTATCTGGGGTAACATTCAGTTGCTGCTGTGTTCACACTGCACGATGGATCGGCGACAGGAGGTTTCACACTGCATGACTTTACAAAAGAAAGAATCGCCGACAACTTCTGCCTGGTCCGCAAACTACGTTTCACAACCAAACAAACGCGAGAAGTGAAATAAGGAAGATCACGCGTGCGTGAGACCGGAGTTCTCGCGCGACACTGAATTTGTTATTAAAAATAATAGCCTACAAATTGTCTGCGCACTGATTTGTAGCGAAAACGAAAAAAAAAAAAAAAAAAAAACAGTTTTCCAGGAAATGGTTGGGAAGACGAGGAGAGCAAGGACTGTGTTTTGCAAAGAGAGTTTGGGGTAAATAAATAATTTTGCAAATGTCCTGCTGTTGCTGCTGGTCACGCAAATGTTTGTGCTTTGTTTCTGTTTGATATAATTGTAAATATAGGCCTATCTATTAAAATACTGATATTCTGGTCTATAACTCCTCCTCCTCCTCCCTGTATCTTGCTCTCTCATTGGCTGTCGGTCATCGCCGATGTAGGTTTCAGTCAGAACACATTCACACAGCAGGATTGTGAATCGCCGACAGGTCCAGATATTTAGCATGCCAAATATCTCACGGGCGTCGGCGACTCGTCGGCGATTCTCTCAGATCGCGTCTTTGCTCATTCACACTGCGTGATTGTCACTCGCGTGAACGAGCACCGATTTGCCTGTGTTTTCGGGCATTTGTCGGCGATTTCTCTAAACCTGTCGGCGAGCCAAAATCGGGGCTAAAATCGTGCAGTCTGAACTCGGCATAAGGCTGTGGCTGGAAGTAGTTATTGTGTTTCTCTTTCCTTCAGTGATTCTGCTTGTTAACAATAATGCTCAATCATTATTTAATCAATTAATTATCTCATTAACTCCAACACTGATATGTGTTACATTTAACAGCCTGTAGTGTGCACACTGAGCAGTGTTCATTTCATCTGGGCAAACCCATGTAGGGCCTACATGGAAACCGTGGACAAAATTGGCTGGGTCCCAGTTAGATAGCCCAGGTCAAACCCATGTGGGCCCCACATGGCTGTGCTGGCTGGGTTAACACCAGTAACTAAAATTGTTAATCTCTGCTTCATTGAGGCAGTATTTCCTAGGGTGTGGACGTCAGCAGCGGTTGTACCAGTTTTTAAAAATGGAGATCCATTTTTAGTGGATAGTTACAGACCAATCAGCATCTTACCTACAGTATCAAAAGTTGCAGAGAAATTGATTTCCCAACAAATAATAACACATCTAAATACTTCTACTTTTTCCCTTCATTCTATGCAATTTGGTTTCAGAACTCAATATTCTACGGAAACTGCAAATTGTTTTTTAATGGAAAATATTAAACATCCATTGGATAAAGGGGGTGTGGTTGGAGCTGTGTTTCTCGATCTAAAAAAGGCATTTGATACTGTAAATTAGCGCTGGGCGATATATCGCACGATATTGTTATGCGCATCTCGTCAGTAAAGCCGGTTCCTTGATTAGTAGTAAATCGCCTTCACCTGCTTTCAGATGGAGCGGCATTTACTACAAAGAGCCGTAGTTAACTGACAAGCTGAGCCAAATCGCACTAATATCGCGGACGTATCGCCAGCGATATTTAATGCGATATGGCTCAGCTTGTCAGTTAACTACGGCTCTTTGTACACAGCAAAAACTCCAGTGTTAAATGAACACACCTGGGAGTGTATGAGTCCACACTCAAGAGTGTTAAAGGTAATGAGATATTTAAGTGATTAATTGAGTGATGATTGAGCATTATTGAAGACACCTAAAGCAGAATCACTGAAGGAGAAAACCGGAATTTCAGGTCACCATTATGGAGATGAGTGTTTGCTTTAGTTGGGGTCTTGACCCTTATATGATAAACTTTAGATTTTGTTCAGCTGTTGTATCTGAATTATACCTGCAAGATAAGTAAAGAAAAACAATGATCTACTGGTATTGATTATATTATGACATACATCATTTGAGCTAATTGTATGTGATTTACACTGTTGGTTACAGCATAACTGAGATTCTGCATAAATATCCAGAATTTGTGATATAATATAAAGAATTTCTTAAAAGTTGTAAAAAAAAAAAAAACTTAGTTTTAGACACACACAGATATTAAGATTCAGTCAATGCATCTCAACAATGGTGATGAGCAGAATATTCTATTAGGAAAAGTAAATTACATAGACAATTCAGATCATAATTTATTCATACCGCAATGCATGATGGGAGCCATTAATGAGTTGTGATTGTTGGCAACAAGGATTATTATTGTCACCACGGTTGAGATTCACAGGCTGATTATTGATGTCTGTGTTTCTAAATAAATGCATTTGAAGGTGATTTGATCAGAACAATTTTTATTAAATGGTTTGGATTATAAGAAACATACAATTATAATTTGCAGTTGGACCACTGAACTGTTGCTATCAAATTAAACAAGATCATTTGAATGAGTTTCATTTTTCAGATCACAGCATGATTATGTCAAAACATAACCAACACTATTAGATCACACTTGTCTTTGTTCATTTAACTGTAATAAATCAATAACAGCAGACAAACAAAATTTAAACTTAAAGGTGACCTATAATTTAAAATTGAATTTACCTTGGTATAGTCAAATAACAAGAGTTCAGTGCATGGACATGACATAGAGTGAATCTCAAACTGGACTGTTTTCGCGTTCTCATTTAATTCACGTTTATGAAAAACACCCCTGAAAAACGGTCGGTTCTCCACACAATACCGACTGTGACGCAATAGTCGGGATCATTAATATGTACGCCTCCAAATATTTGCATAATGCCAGCCCTCAATGCCAGGCGGAACTGCGCAGCCAAAGCATGGCAGTTGCTCAGTGTGGATGTACACATGAACACAAAAGTATTTTTTAGTTCCTTCATCTGAGCCTCTGAAGAAACAATGGGTTAATTTTATTTTCTCTGGAAATTTCCAAACATTTCACCGACTGTTTTCTCAACTTGGGCCAATACAGAGCTGGCCTCGGATCGAGCTACCAAGCAACACTTTCTGATTGTAATTGTTCAAGTTCAGACAGGTAATCTTTCTCTCAAAATCGTTCAATACTGTTTATGCATCAGTAAGTCAAGCCAGTGACTAAAATATCAGCTTCACATCGTTTCTTTTAGTAGGATGAAAATAATCGTATTTAAATTGTGAACAAATTATATACAGAAAGCGATCAAAGAATAATCTTTCCACACAGCGCGAGATTATCTGGACACTTGCCAAACTCGTTATGAAATCAATGACGCACGTTACTGCACAGCGAAGCTCTTACTGTATGTACATCATCGTGTTCGCATTGGTGAAAGCATTAGAGAGAGTGCAGAAACTGCTTTGCAATGATAAGATCTTCATTCTCGCGATCAACACACTGTCATCTGCTCAATGCTCATCACGGCAACATTTTATGTGATGGGAATAGATCTAAATACTTTAAAAACATCTCACGATTCGTTAATCTCGATAGCTGTTATAGTAAAAACGTATAATAGCTGTAGTAAAAGTATTCGGGAGAGAGTTTCACATGTAATGCTTAGCTATTTCATATGCAAGCATGTCAGCCAATCACAGCAGTGGCCGCGGTTACACTGAATCCCACAGCAGACACGCCCCTTCAAACAGACTGTTCAAATCAGAGGCTAAAAGCAGGCTAGGAAAAATGCCATTTATTTCTAAATTATGATGATTTTTTATCTAAAAAACATACTAACATTATAAGGGTAACCCAGGAAACATTATAAAAAAATAAAAAATAAACATTCTAGGGCACCTTTAAGTATAAGGATCAAGAGCCCAACTAAAGCAAACACTGATCACCATAACGGTGGCTTACAATTTGAGATTTTCTCCTTCAGTGATTCTGCGTGTTATCATCATGTGTCTTCAATAATGCTCAATCATCACTAAATTAATCACTTAATTATCTCATTAACTTTAACACTCTTCAGTGTTAATTTAACAC
Organism: Rhinichthys klamathensis goyatoka; assembly: GCF_029890125.1. Taxonomy (NCBI): domain Eukaryota; kingdom Metazoa; phylum Chordata; class Actinopteri; order Cypriniformes; family Leuciscidae; genus Rhinichthys; species Rhinichthys klamathensis. Next base: position 1,800,640 of record NW_026606845.1, on the reverse strand, counting down.
TCATATCTGCATCATATCTTCCATCTGAAAGCAGGTGAAGGTGATTTACTACTAATCAAAGAACCGGCTTTACTGAAGAGACGCGCATAACAATATCGTGCGATATATCGCCCAGCCCTACTGTAAATCATAAAATATTATTAAGCAAATTAAATAAATTACATTTTTCGTTAGATGCAGTAAAATGGATAGAATCATATCTATCGAATCGCCAACAGTCAGTCAGGATTAGTGACTGCCATTCATCGCCCCTTGTCATGTCTACGGGGGTTCCTCAGGGTTATATTTTGGGACCTCTTTTATTTTCACTTTACATAAACGATCTACCGTCAGTTTGTCCAGACGTCTGCATTCAAATGTATGCTGGCGACACAGTTATTTATACCCATGGTAAAAACAGCAAACAAGTTGCCGAAAAGCTTACACAGTCAATGGTTCATGTTTCTGAATGGTTAAATCAATCTTGCTTAAAACTTAATGTAACCCTAGTAATGATACCCACTATATTACAGCTAGGGTCTGGGTAAGTATTCGTTTCACTCTTATGATTACCTATAATAATCACATGTATTCCATTCCCTTCAGCAGCAATAAATACTATTGAATCAAAACTTGTCTTTCGAGTCTTTTTTATGTTTTTGAATGTGAAATGTAATAAAGTAAAATATGAAAATTCAAAACATTCTTTTTAAATAAAATGAAATGTTAAATTAAATAAGTTTAAAGGATTTACAATTTCAGAAAATAAACTAAACACTTATCTCCTAAGTGTTAAACACTCTCAAAAGTATAAATGTTTAACTCAATCACACAGTATTCAAATAGGTATACTCAATGAATTATTCAGTAATATAATTCAAAACTCACTTAAATGGGACCACATTCATGCTCTCATTCACACACACACTCTACGTTGCAGGCCTGATGTTTTCCCGAACACGATGTGTCCTGCGATATGACGATGTCGATGACAGTGCGCGTGAGCGGCTGTCACACTCTCCCGCGGTGCAACCCTATGGATGCAACAGAGGAACTCCGGGCTTTTCCGGTCACCCGGAGCGCTATCTGTTGTGACGGCCTATCCCTCGTTGCCAGAGGAACTCCGGGCTTTTCCGGTCACCCGGAGCGCTATCTGGTTCGCCTCCCGAATGTGATCGGCTCGGTGCTCGCGCGAATCACCTCACGAGCGCATGGAGTGAAATCCAGGACGAGTATCACAAATATTTGCTAAATAAAGTTCTTATTAGCAAAGCAACAAAACTAATGACTGATTAAGTCTGTATTTACGGGACTATCGTGTGAAAATACCAATACCTAGCCCTCACAACTCCCTTCTCCTCGTCCAACTCGTCTCCCTTCTCCTCGTCTTCTCCTCCTTCCCCCCTCCTCCAGCCACACCCTTTCTCTCGTCAATAGCGTCATACGTGAGTACGTAAACAAGATATTAAACATTAAATAATATTATATATAATTATATAACTATATACATACAAATGAAAACACTGTAAAGGCACAGAATAAATAAAATATACACGTACAATGTAAATAAACATATTACTTAATTTAGTGTCTTTAGACTCACCGGACTACACCCTCCCCCTTCTAAATGTTTGAGGTCCTCATCAAACTTTTGGGACTTTACAGGTGTTTAATTCTTTTTCTCTCAGGTACTCTACTGCATTTAGGGCAAGTAGCAAGAGGGTGGCACCACACAGTGTTACAATTACTTCTCCTACCCTCTGCAACAAAACTGCAGTGCACTGGCATACCGCGGGTAATGGTATATATTGGGCGGTTTGTAGATTTACCTAACTCATCATAACTGAGTTTTACTACAGGCTTTATTTCTCTTTTAGACCTAATTTCGCTATTGGGCTCCAGACCATTTGGATTATTTTCACCGTCAGGTTCTTCAGGAAAAGGTAAGTTATTCCCTTCTACCACTGGAGTGTTAGGTCTTTCAACTTCTTGTGTTGTTTCATCATCCTGTCTTTCCCTTTCCAGAGTATCACTCATCCTCTTTGGCTCAGAATATTCAACAAAGTGTATTACGTTTCCCTCACTGTTGACACTTTTTGTTTCACTCTCTACAGGAACAGACACTCTTCTTTCCTGTAGAACAGACCTCAGATTCTGGGACTCTGGTAATCTTCGAAGTTCTTCCAGACTTTCCAAAGGTATGTATGCATCAACATTCTCACAATCTGAAGATAACTCATCCTCTTCATTCCTTCCCTCAACAGGTACATCAGTTGTTCCTGCTTCATGTAGAGGAATTTGTCGATGAGCCTGGGACCTTGTCACTGGTCTCTGAGGTACTTTCTTTCCCTCTGTCTCTTTTGGCATTCTCACTAGGTATCCGATAGGCAGAAGATGATTTCTGTGCAGTGTCTTGACAGTTCCCTTACCTTTCTCGGGTTTTACACGGTAGACAGGTAAGTTTGGCATCTTACTGACAACCACATACGGTAAGGAACTCCATTTGTTTCCCAGTTTGTCCTTTCCTGCAACTCCTAGATTTCTTATTAGAACTCGATCTCCTTCTTCAAGTATTTGATCTCGAACTCTCTTATCATGAAGTCTTTTGTTCTTTTGGTGGCTCTTGTCTGCAGCATCTGAAGCTACTTGGTAGGCCCTTTTTAGGTCTGACCTTAGCTTAGATACATATTGCCGGTAATTTTCTGCTTCGTCTTCAGATAAGACAGAGAAACAGAGATCAATTGGGAGTCTTGCTTCTCGTCCAAACATGAGAACATAGGGGGAATATCCGGTTGCGTCGTTTCTAGTACAATTATAAGCATGTACTAGTTGACTGACATGCTGACTCCACTTTTGCTTCTGAGACTTGTCAAGAGTTCCAAGCATCGACAGCAAAGTTCTGTTGAACCGTTCTGGCTGCGGATCCCCTTGAGGATGATATGGGGTCGTTCTTGACTTTTGAATCCCCAACATCTTCAGCAACTCATGGATTAACTTGCTTTCGAAGTCTCGTCCCTGATCCGAATGTATACGTGCCGGTAATCCGTAATGAACAAAATACCTTTCACATAACACCTTGGCAACAGTGAGAGCTTTTTGGTCTTTTGTCGGAAAAGCTTGAGCGTACCTAGTGTAGTGATCAGTAACTACAAGGATGTTGAACACTCCTTTTGAATCTGGCTCCAAGGACAAGAAATCAATACAAACAAGATCCATGGGACCATTGCTGGTGATCTGCTTCAAAGGGGCGGCTCTTTGGGGTTGTGTCTTACGAAGAATACACTTTCCGCAGTTCTTCACATACTGGTCAATTTCATGTGACATCTTCGGCCAATAGAAACGATCTTTTATCAAGGCAGTGGTCTTATCTACTCCTAGATGCCCATTTTCATCATGCAGAGACTGTAAAACCATTGTCCTATACTTCTGCGGTAAAACAATCTGACGACACTCTTCCTGTTGTTGTCTCTGTACCACACGGAATAATAGTCCTTTCCTTACTACAAGTTTGGATCCTTCTTTCTGTAAGAGGTGTACTTCAGGATCGTTGTCCCTGGATAATGAAAACAACTGCCCTTTTTCCACAGCCTGTATCACAGGAGAAATAGCAGGGTCTTCTTCCTGAGCTTTTATTAAGTCATGGGAACTCAAATGCTCAAGGGAACCAACGTCTAGTCTGGTGGGAAATGCATAGCATTCAGGTATGACTTCAGGGGACACTCCCAACTGCTCTACACACTTTTGAGTGTTCGTTGTTTTGCACAGTGCCTGAATACCAGAAGGTGATATTTCTTGCCAATCTTGTTCTTCTGCAGTGGGAGAAAAGTTGCGCGACAGAGCATCAGCATCAATGTTGTTTTTTCCAGGTTTATACTGTATGTTGAAGTTGTATGTGGATAGGGCCGCTAACCACCGGTGACCAGCTGCATTGAGTTTTGCAGTGGTAAGTATGTAAGTAAGTGGGTTGTTGTCTGTTCTTACTGTAAATCGTGCACCATACAAGTAATCATGAAATTTGTCTACCACTGCCCACTTGAGTGCTAAAAACTCAAGTTGGTGGACAGGGTAACGCTGTTCCGATGCCTTCAGCTTGCGGCTGGCAAATGCTACTGGCCTTAGGCCTTCTGGGTACTCCTGGTTTAACACTGCTCCCAAACCATTCAGGCTGGCGTCTACATGCAGAATGTAGGGTCTGGTCGAATCAGCAAATGCCAACACAGGTGCGTTAGTGAGACAATGGATGACTTTCTGGAATGCCTGGTCACATTCTTCAGTCCACCTGCCCCCAAAAGCTTCAGACTCCTTGTAGTACATCCCTTTGTTCTTTACTGCTCTCTTGCCATGCTGAGTAGGCGGATATCCCTTGGTAAGCTCAGTAAGAGGTCTGACTATAGCGGAGTAATTCGCTATGAAGCGCCTGTAGTACCCACAGAATCCCAGGAATGATCTGAGGGATTTCAAATCAGTGGGTATCTTCCATTTGGTCACAGCTTCAACCTTTGCTGGATCAGTGGCAATACCCTTCTCAGAAATTATATGCCCCACATATTTTACCCGAGGTTGACAGAACTGACACTTGTCAAGTGAAACTTTTAATCCACTTTCTTCAAGTCTATCTAGGACTTTTAGCAGACGTTCTTCATGTTCTTCTAGTGTTTTGCCGAACACTATGAGATCGTCTAAGTACACAAGTACTTCCAGCAGATTCATGTCCCCTACTGCCTTCTCCATTAATCTCTGGAACGTAGCAGGGGCTCCAGAGATTCCTTGCGGCATCCTTTCAAACTGATAGAACCCAAGCGGGCAAATGAAAGCGGTCTTGTCTTTGTCTTCATCAGCCATCTGGATCTGATAATAGCCGCTCCTTAGGTCTAAAACGGAGAACCACCTGCTGCCCGTAAGACAATCTAAAGCTTCGTCAATCCTCGGCACTGTCAAGTCAAGTCAAGTCACATTTATTTATATAGCGCTTTTCACAATACAGATTGCATCAAAGCAGCTTCACAGTGATAACATGAAAGTAGTACAACACAGTTCAATAATATTGTTGAATATTAAATATCCCCAACTAAGCAAGCCAAAAGCAAGGCGACAGTGGCAAGGAACCAAAACTCCATCAGATTGGATGGAGAAAAAAACCTTGGGAGAACCCAGGCTAGTCAGGGGCCAGTTCTCCTCTGGCTAACAATCATAGGGTTTTAAAGAAGCTTTACAGTAAGTCCATATCAGAGAGTACCTGGAAAAAATACATTTAGTTAATCATGTAATATTTAGGGGATAACATATCGCCGGCGTTGAGTCGTCTCTTCGCAGGCGTTGAGTCGTCTCTTCACAGGCGTTGGTCTTCTCATCACAGGCGTTGAGGCATCCGAAATCCCCGTGAGAGGCAGGATACCAAACTGGAGCCTACGAACGCCATTTTTCTCGGGACAAGCGTCCCGAGATAACAGCAGAAAGGCAGATGGGAAATAATTAGCATAGCTGATGTTCATAATGATTTCCATTACACGGGAGTAGGTGTTAGAAAACCATAATCTCACAACTCTCCGTAACCCAAACTCTCCGCAACCATACGGACCGACCCGTTTGTCTATAAGGCTGTCGAGCCCCACTGGTGCGTTAAGCAGTTTCAGTGGCAAACGGTTCCGTATGGCATAGCAGAGGACTAAAAGGTAAGCATTATGTGAATGCTTGACTAAAGAGACACGTCTTTAGTCTAGTTTTAAACTGTGTCAGCGAGTCAGAGCATCGGACCGTATCGGGAAGGCTATTCCAGAGTTTTGGAGCTAAATGCGAGAATGCCCTCCCTCCTTTCGTGGACTTCGATATCCTAGGAATGACCAGAAGCCTTGAATTTAGTGATCTTAGAGAACGCGGTGGATTGTAGGGCGAAAGAAGGTCCGTTAAGTACATAGGAGCTAAACCATTAAGGGCTTTATAGGTCAGTAGTAGTAGTTTGTAATTGATACGGAACTTAATAGGTAACCAGTGCAGAGATGATAAAATCGGTGTTATATGATCATATTTTCTTGATCTAGTAAGAACTCTAGCGGCTGCATTTTGCACTAACTGTAGCTTGTTTATTGAGGATGCAGGACAACCAGCTAATAAAGCATTACAGTAATCTAGTCTCGAGGTCATGAATGCATGAACTAACTTTTCTGCATCAGAAACAGATAGCATGTTACGTAATTTAGCAATGTTTCTAAGGTGGAAAAAGGCTGTTCTTGTAACAGATGAAATATGATTTTCGAAAGACAAGTTGCGGTCTAGTATAACACCCAGGTCTTTTACTGTAGTGGAAAAAGTAACAGGGCATCCTTCTATATTAAAGTCGTATTGTAAGAGGTTTTGTGTGTAGTTTTTTGGACCAATAAGTAATACCTCCGTTTTATCTGAATTTAATAGCAGGAAATTACGCGTCATCCAGCATTTTATATCTTTGAGACATTCTGTCAATTTAGATGAGGTAATGTTTTCATCTGGTCGTGATGAAATATATAATTGAGTGTCGTCAGCATAACAGTGGAAATTAATTCCATGTTTTCTTATAATATTACCAAGTGGCAGCATATATATTGAGAATAGCAGAGGGCCTAGCACCGATCCTTGCGGTACTCCGTAGTCTACTGACGTTAACTTTGATTTTCCCCCGTGTAAAGAGACAAAATGATAACGGTCACTGTGTATTGATCTGGGATGGTTCTAGTGTTTAGGGTTCTATAGTCGATACACATACGCACCGTCCCATTCTTCTTTCTGGCCACAACTATGGGGGAAGCATATGAACTCCTGGACTCTTTGATGATTCCAGCGGCCAACAACTCATGAAGATGACGGCGTATGTCATCGATGTCAGCAGGTGCAAGCCTACGGGATCTCTCCCGAAACGCTGTGTTGTCATTCAGGCGAATGTGGTGTTCCACTCCTTTAGCAGATCCCACATCCCATTCATGGAGTGAAAAGACATTCCTTCTCTCCGCCAGTTTTTGGGATAGTCTGTCCTTCCAATATTTTGGAATCGGCGAATCTCCAAAATTAAACAAGCATGGATCTACCGGTGATCCTCTTATTGAATGGTCTTTCTCCACAGTGGTCGCAACTTCAGTGGTGTATCCGTGCGCCACCACTGAACCCACTGGAATACAAACTTCTTTCTGCGATACATTCCTCAGTAACACAGGAAATCGGTTCACTTGGATCGCTGATGAGGGAATGATAGTAGGCTTTACTAGAACCTCAGCAGGACTACTGGAAGTGGACGGTTGGTCAACAACTAAGATGCTCTTGTCAATGGATTGCATCACCTTTACTTTGCATGTAGCTTGACACTCACTCCTTGGTGGAATACTTAGTGGACCTGGACCTGACCAGTGAATTTCAGCCACAGCATCTTCGGGATTTGTCTGTTCTCTGGCTTCCATTTTAAACTTCTTTGACTTCTGAAGATTTACTGGCATTGTGCGAACAATGTCTACTCCAGCTGACTCTTTACAAAGCTGGGCTAACCGCTGGAACATACTGGCATTGGTACCGATGAGTAATGGAACCTGTTTGGGTCCATGAGGCTCTGGACACACTAAAGCCAACACACTGATGGATTGTTGCACTCCTGTCAACTTCTCCGGAAATTGCAGCTCTACTTCCACATAGCCTCGATATGGGAAACTGGAATCACTCAAGCCCCATACAGCTAGTCCAGAAATGGGGTGAATTGGAGTATCAGCCAGGTATTGGTTATACCATTCTTCAAAGATAATGGTTACCACCGATCCACTGTCCAGCAAAGCTTGACAAGGCGTACCATTTACCTTCACTGGAATAACAGAAGATGGTCCCACTAGTCCTTCAGGGATACGGGTTGTTGGTTTGACTTGAACCGCACTTCTCTTCACAGAACAGTTATGTTCCTCCTCAGGAGCCTCCTCATTCCTCTGCTTTCCCCTAGCTTTTCGCAGAGATTGAATGAGCTTCTGAATCACTTTCTTCTCATTTACAGGAGCTTTGCATTTGGAAGCAATGTGCCCGTCACCTCCACACCTGTAGCAGAAGTAATCATCTGAGTTTTTAGAATATCCGGGTACTTTTGATCGGGTGAACTTCACTGAACATGCTTGGTTTCCCTCTGAAGAATTTTCTTTCTCCACCTTAGATGTTGATTGCACTGCCATCACTTTCACTTGTTGTCTGAGTTTTTTCACTTCTTTCTTCAGAGCTTGTATCTCATAACTTTCATCAGTGACCTCTGACACTTGCTGGCTTTTATGTTTCTTTTCATCAATCACATTATCCTTTGACTTAACGGTTAACTCTGCCACCATAGTTTGTAAGTCTTTGATCTCAGTTGCAAGTTCTTGAAAGAATGGGTCCTTGATATTCTCACGTCCAACATGCACTTGACGAACTGTTGGATTAGACTTTCGTCTTTCAGCTTCTCGTACCTCCTCCTCTCGAATCTCATGTAGTAGATCTAGAAAATCAGGTGGGTTACTCTTTCGTTCCCGTAGCCGTAACTGAAGCAGCATGATGTCAGACTGGGTGGCTCCTCTGATGAGCTGCTCCAGACGTGCTTTTCCAGCAGACCGGGTTGGTAGCCCTCCTCTTTGCACAACTCTGATCAAGATTTTCTCAAGTCTCCTCAGAAAATCCGACAAGCATTCACCATGACGTTGCCGTAGTGCTCTGAACTGGAAATACAGATCTTCACCGGACTCTGAGCTTCCAAAAGCACTTTCAATAGCTGCTAAGTACTCTTTGGGAGATGCTTCAGCATTGGTAAACCTTACCGCTTGGATAATCTCCAAGGCTGGTCCACGCAAACTCTCCACAATCCTTAACTTCTTTTCTTTTCCGGAACGATCACTTTCCTCAACCATGAGCATTGCTTGTTCCATCCAATTCTCTAAATTATCCTCTCCAGCCGGAATGGGAGTGATACCTGAAAAGGTTCTCAGCCGTCTAAAAGAACTGCTATCACTTGAGATTTTGGTGGTTTTAGCAAGCAATTCACCCACCGCCCTGATGATAGACTCAGGCGTAGAAGCATTTAACAAGTTAGTTGAACTTGATCCTTGATGTTCTTCTCTTAGCCCTGATTCATCAGGCGCAACGAAACTTTCTCCTTCTCCATCTAAAGCATTATCCTCCATTCTGTTAGCACTCAGGATCCATGGGTCTGATCCATCAGCAGGCAATACATCAAGAGGAAGTCTCTCTGCATGCACCTTCTCACGACATTCACAGAGCACTATCAGAGACTGTGATTCTTGGCTATACATCCGTCCTCTTACCCTGACTCTTCCAAGGGCTTTGATAGAATGCATAGCGTCTTCAATTTTAGAAACATCTGTCTCTTCTGGAATTCTACTCACAATGATGGCATAATCTGGATCAATGCCTTCACCTCGACACCAACTTTTCAAGTCAGGGACTGAGATAGGGGTCTGCAAATGAGCCATAGCTAGAGCTAAACTGTTTCTTTTTACTAGAAAACTTAAAAAAAAAAATCTTTTTTTTTTTTTAGGCTAATGCTGCTGTAGTAATAAGAGTAATGGATCCCAGCGGTGCCTCCATTTATGTAACCCTAGTAATGATACCCACTATATTACAGCTAGGGTCTGGGTAAGTATTCGTTTCACTCTTATGATTACCTATAATAATCACATGTATTCCATTCCCTTCAGCAGCAATAAATACTATTGAATCAAAACTTGTCTTTCGAGTCTTTTTTATGTTTTTGAATGTGAAATGTAATAAAGTAAAATATGAAAATTCAAAACATTCTTTTTAAATAAAATGAAATGTTAAATTAAATAAGTTTAAAGGATTTACAATTTCAGAAAATAAACTAAACACTTATCTCCTAAGTGTTAAACACTCTCAAAAGTATAAATGTTTAACTCAATCACACAGTATTCAAATAGGTATACTCAATGAATTATTCAGTAATATAATTCAAAACTCACTTAAATGGGACCACATTCATGCTCTCATTCACACACACACTCTACGTTGCAGGCCTGATGTTTTCCCGAACACGATGTGTCCTGCGATATGACGATGTCGATGACAGTGCGCGTGAGCGGCTGTCACACTCTCCCGCGGTGCAACCCTATGGATGCAACAGAGGAACTCCGGGCTTTTCCGGTCACCCGGAGCGCTATCTGTTGTGACGGCCTATCCCTCGTTGCCAGAGGAACTCCGGGCTTTTCCGGTCACCCGGAGCGCTATCTGGTTCGCCTCCCGAATGTGATCGGCTCGGTGCTCGCGCGAATCACCTCACGAGCGCATGGAGTGAAATCCAGGACGAGTATCACAAATATTTGCTAAATAAAGTTCTTATTAGCAAAGCAACAAAACTAATGACTGATTAAGTCTGTATTTACGGGACTATCGTGTGAAAATACCAATACCTAGCCCTCACAACTCCCTTCTCCTCGTCCAACTCGTCTCCCTTCTCCTCGTCTTCTCCTCCTTCCCCCCTCCTCCAGCCACGCCCTTCCTCTCGTCAATAGCGTCATACGTGAGTACGTAAACAAGATATTAAACATTAAATAATATTATATATAATTATATAACTATATACATACAAATGAAAACACTGTAAAGGCACAGAATAAATAAAATATACACATACAATGTAAATAAACATATTACTTAATTTAGTGTCTTTAGACTCACCGGACTACATTAATGTAAAAAAAACAGTTTCAATGTTTTTTTCGAAATCAAACACTACAACTATTCAGCAAGATATCTATGTGTCAGGGGAAAAAATAAAAGTTGTGTCTGAATTTAAATATCTAGGTATCATAATTCGTTCGGGTCACATGACGTCACTGTAGCTTTGCACCGCCATCTTTACGACCGACGGTCTGTCAGTAATGCCTGCAATATGTTGTGCAGTTGGCTGCACAAACAGCCGAAAGAGGAACCCCGAACTGGTATTTTATTATATACCAAAAGAAAAGGATAGAAGAAAGAAGTGGTTAGCTGTCATTTGAAGAGAAGAGCTGCATGTCTCATATTCAGAGGTGGGTAATCCAGGGGCCAAAGAGTAAAAGTCCTGCCATAAGTTTATTCCACCCATGAACTCAGTCAGCTGATTTCACTAATTAGTTCTGTCTCCTGTCTGAATTAGCAAATACAGGTGATTGGAACAAAATACTGAGGAGGACTTTTACTTTCTGAACCTGGACTTTATACCTCTGGCCACATGTCAGCCAAGAGCAAAGAGTCTTAGATGAAATCCACTGAAGATAAAAGAAGACATTAAATCTGTGAGGATCTCAGCAGAGAAGGATTAAACAACTCCACAAACAGCATCATAATCAAAGCCCTATGAAGCAGTATCAGACTCACATTCTGACTAGAATAGTCAGGAGAAGCTATGTGTTTCAGAGTGTGTTGAGCAGGGACCAGAGATGGGGGACTCGAGTCACATGACTTGACTCGAGTCAGACTCGAGTCGCAAATTTAATGACTTGAGACTTGCTTGACTAAATTAAGAAAATGACTCGACTTGACTTTGACTTGAGATCCAATGACTTGAGACTTGACTTGACTTGAACTGTATGACTCGAGAATGACTTGATATACATTTTTATATAAATCATCGCAACATCCATTGATAAACAAAATGAAAGCAACGGAACCATTGACGTCAGTCATCAGATTCTGCGCGATTGGGTGACGCTGCACAAGCCCGAAATAGCCTACATCGCGTTGAGCGCGCTAATTACATAAACATCTCCCAGCATCGTTTCTTTTGGGATATAAACACTAGAAAATGACCATATTCATGCAAGAAGATTTTTTGTACGCATAATAACTGGCAAGGGATATCGGACGACCATCACAACCTCAAACAGTCGAACTTCATTCACCACGTCTAAAAGTAAGCTATGGCTTGTTTAACCTGTTTGTTATAGTTAATTTGACTATCTTTAAATCTAGAGAGAATAATATTGGTCAAAACAGCATGCCTCTTTATACACAATTATGTTTTCAAATGTAGCTTAATGTTGTCAATATTCAAATGATAATTAATGATGGTATATGTTTTGTATAACATTTGCCACATTTCTTTTTAAACCATGCTTTAAAGGGATAGTTCGGCCAAAAATGATATTTAAACCATGCATTACTCACCCTCAAGCCGTTCGAGATGCATATGTCAATCTTGTTTCAGACGAACACATTTTCAGTTATTTTAGAAAATGTCTTAGACCCTTCAGTGGATATAATGTGAAGCAATGGGGTCCACCTCCTTCAAGTCCCAAAATGTGCATATATCCTTCACAAAAGTAATCCATCCGGCTCCAGGGGGATAAACGAAGGCCTTATGAGGGTAATCCGTGCGGTTTTGTCGGAAAAATATACATATTTAAAACTTTATAAATGAAAATATCTGACTTCCGGCAACGATCGACTATGAGATATGATCTCTAGAGACTATGATCGATATGGTTGATGAATTTGAAGACAAGCATTTTGAGTCTGTAAAGTTTTAAAAAAATCGAAAAGCCCAAAGATCTGTGTCTCTGCTAAATGAATTTAATATATGTTTGAGATGGCCTTTATCTTTTTTTCTTTTTCTTTTCTTTTCTTTTTTTCCAAATTATTGTTGTTTCAACTTATACTTATCAAATGTGAAAATCTGTAAAAAGAAATGTGTCAAGAACTTGATATCAAACTCTGTAATAAAAAAAAAAAAAATAATAAAAAAAAAAAAAATTCTCCACTCTGCTGCTACCATGGCTACAGCGCGTAGTTGATGACGTCATCCGCCTGACGTTTGACGATTCGCGCCGAAAGATATCGGCTGGGAGTGAAAATGGCGATATCAGCGTTGGAGATCCGCTATGTCCTACTTATCATCAATCGTAAGTATTCCTAATTCTAATATTTATTAGCAGGGGTTTTTTCTGGAGATGGATATTGCGGTGGCAGAGAAGTATAAACTTAGAAATTGTATGGGCTGAAAGTTTAACACGTGTTTGGCCAAATAAATGCTATGTTGTTAACTGAGGTAACGGTAATTCAATTCAATTCAATTCAAATTTATTTGTATAGCGCTTTTCACAATACATATTGTTTCAAAGCAGCTTTACAGAAAGTGCATTTCAGAAATGTACATAACTTAAAGTTAGTGTGGGTGCTCATATAGCCGTTGATAAGATTCAAATTAGAATTATATTTATGTGTCTCTTTCAAGAGGAATTCGTAGAGGGTTAACAAAAGTCATGGCCTAGAGAACATAACGTTACAGTTCATGAGAATAAATGATGCTTCTCTGCCTTCAACGGCTCAAGAAGTCAATCGGCTCCAGAAAAAAAAACCTGGGGAATTTGAATTTGGGAGAAATTGGAGAAAGAATTTTTTTTTAATTGCGTTCACAACCAGGTTTCCTCTCCAGAGCCTTATCAATGGGCTTTGGAGGGTTGTAGCTTGCGTTCACAGCTGCAGGAAATGTCTTTCGAAGAGTAACGTTAACGTTAGGGCACTGAGTTGCTGGGTGCTATTCTGCTTTAATGATTGTAATTGTTTTTTCTTTAGGCTATATAACTTCTTTCAGGGACCAAGCAGTTAAGCAAGAGGAGTCACAAGGGAAGTTCCAAAAGTAAGGGTTTTTATTTCCAATAAATCATTACAACAAAAATAAAGATAAAGGTTTGGGCCCATAAAAGAGGTCAAATAAACAGACGGTAAATAAAGCTTTGAACGTAACAGACTCAAAAAACACAACTGACCTTCCAACAAAAGAAACAAAGGGGACTTATATATTGGCTGACCAAACCAATTGACACACAAGGGAAGACTAACAACAACACTACTACATAAACTACAAATAACAGCAAAACCTACCTAAAAACTTATTCCAAAAGAAATATGCTTTTACTTATCCTCAACTAAACAAAAATACTCAATATAATATAAATCTAACCCCCATAATATCTAAACAGAGAATAAAGCAACCCCCCCAGACATAACAAGCAGTGGTAGGGTCCAATTAGGCCACCTCCCCTATAAAGCTGCTCCTGCTCCAAACGCCACCCCTTTAAGCCAGCCGACTTCCTGAATCTCTCCCGGGTGTGGAATCCAACACTGGTAAGCTCAGAAACAAAATAATTATAGAAACAGAATGGCAATCCAAAAGTAACTAATGTTGCGTGCTCCCAAAAAGATACTTAAATATGATCAACTAAATAAAGTATAATGTGTGTGAAATGAACTAAGTGTCCTGTGAGTTATTTGTAACTAAATAAATATCTGCAACAAATGTATAATGTGTATGAGGTTACCGCTCTTAGACTGGTTGTGAGGCCATGGCTGTGGCCATCACACACCCCCCCCCTTCAGAGCTGCTGCTGGGCCAGCGAGAGAGGTAGTCTGCAGTGGTGTTGACCTTGCCAGGGATGTACTGGACTGTAAACCGGAACGGCTGCATGGCAAGGTACCACCTGGTAATCCGCCCATTGGTATACTTCATCCTCTCCAGCCACTGCAGTGCCTTATGGTCAGACTCCAATGTAAACTCTCTGCCCATCAGGTAATACTTGAAAGAGTCCAGGGCCCATTTGACTGCCAAGGCCTCCTTTTCCACTGTTGAATAGCGGACCTCTCTGGGTAGAAGTTTCCGACTGATATATGCCACAGGATGTCGTTCCTCCTTAGGTCCCTGTAGAAGTACCGCCCCCACACCCCTCTCAGAGGCATCGGTTTGTAATATGAACAGTTCCTCAAAGTTTGGACTATGTAAAACAGGGCTTTTACTCAGTGATTTTTGAATGTCCTTAAAAGCTGCCACTGCGTCCCCCGTCCACTGGATCTGGTTGGGACATCTTGAGCCCGTCTTATCCGTTAGTAGAGCAGCCCTGGCTGAGAAGTTGGGGATGAACCGATGGTAGAAGCCAGCCATCCCCAGGAAAGATCTGAGCTGCTTTTTGGTCTGTGGGAGAGGACATGACTCAATTGCATGGATCTTTTGAACCTGAGGTTTAATTAACCCACCTCCAATGGTGAAACCCAGATATTCAGTTTCCTTCTTGGCCAGGAAACATTTAGCTGGATTGATTGTCAAGCCAGCAGAATGTAGTCGGTCAGAGACCACTTTGAGATGCTCCACATGTTCCTCCCATGTTGTGCTGTAGATGACAATATCATCAAGGTACGCACAAGAAAACTCAGACAATCCATAGAGAACCTGGTCCATTAGTCTTTGAAACGTGGCTGGAGCCCCATGCAGCCCAAATGGTAACACCGTAAAATGGAAAAGCCCCCAGGGAGTTCGGAAGGCTGTCAATTCCTGCGACTGCTGGGTTAGGGGCACTTGCCAGTAACCCTTACAGAGGTCAATGGTGGTTAAATACTTTGCTTCTCCAAGGCGGTCAATGAGATCATCAATTCGTGGGGTGGGGTAGGAGTCAAACTTTGAAATTGAGTTTAGATACCTGAAGTCGATACAAAACCTTATTGTCCCATCCTTCTTCGGAACCAGCACCACAGGATTGCACCACTCACTCTTAGATCGCTGAATTGTCCCCAGAGACAGCATGAGGTCAACTTCCTTCTTCAGGGACACCAGGAGGCGCTCTGGTATCCTGTAACTCATACGTCTCACTGTTGCATCAGGTTTTAATACAATGTCATGTTCCACCAGGTTCGTGCGCCCTGGATATTCTTGAAATATGTCTGAGTGAAGTAGAGTTAGTACCTGAGACTGCTGTTCCTTTGACAGATGGCTTACATCAAGCTCTGTGGACACTGGCAAGGGCAGATACTCGTCATCTGCCTCCTCCTCTTCCTTTACCGCCTGAATCAGGAACACCTCAGCTCTTGGGACCCACTCCTTAAGGAGGTTCACATGAAGCACCCGGCTAGAACGCTGATGTCCTGGAGTGGAGACCTGATAGGTGGTGGGCCCCAACTTTTTCTTCACCTCAAAGGGCCCCTGCCATTTTGCAAGGAGCTTACTCTCACTGGTAGGCAACATAACCAAGACTTTCTGGCCCGGTTGAAAGCCTCGCTGTCGAGCTGACTTGTCATACCAAGTCTTTTGGTGCTTTTGGGCCTCCAGCATGTGTGTCTGGGCTAGTTCCCCCATTCGCTGCAGTTTCTCTCTCATCTGGACAACATAGGAGATTACATTCATGGTCCCTTCCTTCCGCTGATCTCCTCCCCAAGTGTCCCTCAATAAGGCCAGAGGACCCCTCACTTCATGACCATAGAGTAGTTCAAAAGGGGAAAAACCTGTGGACGCCTGAGGTACCTCCCTGTATGCAAAGAGGAGGTAGGGGAGCCAGTGATCCCAGTCAGATCCAGTCTCATTCACAAACTTACGGAGCATTTGCTTGAGGGTCTGATTGAACCGCTCTGTCAGCCCATCTGTTTGCGGGTGGTACGGTGTAGTGCGCACCCTCTTTATGCCAAGGAGTTGGTAAACCTGTTTCAAAAGTTCAGACATGAAATTAGTGCCTTGGTCCGTTAAAATTTCACAAGGGAAACCAACTCTTGAGAAAAAATGCACCAAGGAAAAAGCCACAGTTTTTGCTTTAATTGATTTCAATGGGAAGACTTCTGGATATTTGGTTGCATAGTCAGTTACTACCAACATAAAACGGTTTCC
This sequence comes from Rhinichthys klamathensis goyatoka, assembly GCF_029890125.1. NCBI lineage: Eukaryota > Metazoa > Chordata > Actinopteri > Cypriniformes > Leuciscidae > Rhinichthys > Rhinichthys klamathensis. The sequence goes on along the minus strand of NW_026606845.1, from coordinate 1,784,034 downwards.
TGTTTTACTTTTCTCCACCGGACCAACAATGTCCATCCCAAGACGCTCAAAGGGGATACTTGTAACTGGGAGAGGTTGGAGTGGAGCTTTGGAGGGACTTTTCATTGATGTCTTTTGGCACTGAGAGCAGCTTCTACAGAACTGGGCGACATCAGTTTGCAAACCTGGCCAGTAGAAATGGCGCTTAATACGAGCAGTGGTCTTGTGTTTCCCTAAGTGGCCAGCCCAGGGAATGGAGTGACCCAAGGTAAGTACTATTTCTCGGGCCACCTGTGGGACCACTAGCTGCTTCACCTGGCCACTCTGATGGTAAAGAACACCGTTCTGTAGGACATACTCCTTTTGCTCACCATTAGTATTAGTCTCCTGCTTCCTTCCTCGTGCTCTCTGCAAAAGGGTAGACAAGGTTGAATCATTTTCCTGCATTTGCATTATATCTGTGGGTATTTGAAACCCCAGGGGCATGTCTGGAGTAGCCTCAGCTGATGGTTGTACAGCCGTGCCCTGAAATTTGTCTTGCCTCCTCTGACTACGAGTCTTGTGAGCTTTCCCGGGACATGTCTCAAACTCTTCATTATAGAAGGGCAAGGCACTGAGGGCTATGGAGTCTGCGTCTACCTGCTTAGCTTGTGCTCTAGTGACCACATTACAACTTTGCACCTGCTTTATCAAATCATAGAGTACTGGCAGATCTTCACCCAAAACTACCGAGAAAGGTAAGTGATCCGCAACTCCCACATTTAACAGATACATCTGTCCCTCTATCTCCAGATAAATATCAGCAGTGGGGTAATGCTTCTCATCACCATGAACACAGCAAATAGGGACAGTCTCAATAGTACAGATAGCATTAGCTGGTACATATTTCCTCTGTACAAGGGTCTGAGTACTGCCAGTGTCAATCAGGGCTCTGAGATTTTCCCCATTGATTTTAACCCAAGCCATTTTCATGGTGTGGTTACCTTTGGGTTCAGGGTTAGCATTCTGGCGTGGAACAAAACACATTTGGGTCAGCTTGGCTGGGTTCTTCGGGCACATTGGTTTAATATGACCTTCCTGTCCACACAAGTAGCAAATGGGCGTTCTGTTAGGAGTTCTAGATGGTGCATATTGGCTCTCCCTCATGGGAGGTTTACTTCCTCCTAGCGCCGCCCTCTGTTGGTACTGAGGGGGTATTGGCTGGTGGCCATCGTTACCAGCCTTCCCACCCATATTACTCCATGGCTGGCCTTTTTTCCGGGCAGCAACAAACACATCAGCAAGTGTGGCAGCTTCAGCAGCAGATTTCGGCCCATGCTCCTTTACCCAAACCTGAAGCTCAGGGGACAGCATTCTCAAGTATTGTTCCATGATCAGGATTTCACCAATTTCATGAAGTGTTTTACCTTGCGGTTGGATCCATTTTACGTACAGCTCTTTTAGCCTCACATACAGCTCCTTGGGGCTTTCCTCAGGTTCCACGTAGAGGGATCTGAACCTCTGCCTGTAGGTCTCAGGGTTAATATCATATTTTTGCAGAATTGTTGTTTTCACTTTATCATAATCATGAGCATCATCTATATCCATATGCACATAGGCTCCTCTGGCCTTACCCGTCAGCAGTGGGAGGAGACGAAACACCCAGTCCACTTTTGGCCACCGACATGCCACTGCAATTCTCTCATTTCGTCAGGTTAGATACTGATAATTAATCACTCAAACCCCTTTATCTAAACCTCTCTACATAACCGTCGGACTCGCGTGTCCTCCATGTCTGTAGTTTTTGAACACTTTTCACTCGTGTTTGTAGTTCTAACCGAATCCTCGTCCAACGCGTGATGGGTTGTGGGCAATATCAGCCGTTAGAGTGCGCATCGATCTGCACTTCGGATTCTGACCGGATATAGTAGACCATCCGGGTCTCTTTGGGACACTCATTTCAACATACTACGATTTGGGACGTACTAATTCTATTTCCGAATACTATTTAGGACGGATAGTATGCGAATTGGGACGCAGCCTATAGGAACAAACCGGCAGGGAGCCGGTTTGTTCCTTTAGTTGAGCCGGAAGACACAACTGAAATAATTGACAGATAAACCAAACACAGACAAGAACAGAAATCCACCCAAAAATGACATAGTGACAATATCTTACAATGTGACTTTAAATCTCGGAATTGCACCTACTGCAAATTTATATTACAATCTGACTTGTTTTTCACAAAGCAACCTCATGCATTGTGATTATAGCTCACAATTGCAATTCTATTTCTTACAATTGTGACTATTAATTGATGTCACAATTGTGAGAATATCACATTAACAAGAAATATAATTGTAATGACTTTTTTTGTTGTTGTGTGTGTAAAAAAAGCTTGAAATGTGTCTCTGTGGTTCCTCGCTGGAGGTTGTTAAATCTAACACAGAGACACTGAAGATTCGGGATAAACCCCAAATCCAGCATAGAGGGGTTCAGTGAATGTGGTGTTGAATGTGTATATGTGTGTGAGTGTGTGTGTGTCAGAGACGCTGTAGAAGGACAGAGTGCCGGCCGACTCGTCCAGATACACTCCTACTCGATTAGAGCGGGCTGACGGGCCAGATACATCAGTGCTCTTATTATTGAACCAGACTGTGTAATTCATATCAGAACAGTACAGACTCCAGGACTTTTCATTCAGTCCAAACCAACAGTCAATCCCACTTTTCCTGCAGATTTCTTTATATGCCACTGCTACATGACCCGAGCCACTCCATTTAACCTCATAGTAAGAGCGTCCAGTCAGACTCTCACGACACAAAACCTGCTCCTGGAGCTCAAATCTCTCTGGATGATCAGGATACGGCTGATGATCTTTCACACATGTTGCCTTTCTGTTGTCCTCAGACAGAATGAGTTGAGTGTGTGCTGTGTTTGGATCCAGTGTGAGATCACAGGCATCTGAACACAACAGAGATCAGAACATCTGTGACATTGTTAAATATACACAGGTGTGTGTGTGTGTGTGTGTGTGTGTGTGTGTGTGTGTGTGTGTGTGTGTGTGTGTGTGTGTGTGTGTGTGTGTGTGTGTGTGTGTGAATGTGTGAATGTGTGTAAGAGAGGACTTACATTTTCTCAGTCCTGATGTGATCCTGAAATATTCTCCATGGTCCAAACTATACAGATACAAAAACATACACAAAAACAAACAAACAAACAACAATTACATGATATGTGGGAAGGTTCTTAAAATTGCAAATAAAATGTAGAGTTCTGTGGCTTTTAATATGATAAAAAAAAAAAAATTCTGTCGTCAATTACTCTCCCTCATGTCATTCCAAACCCATCAGATTCATCTTCAACACACAAATTAAGATGTTTGTTTTAATGAAATCTGAGAGATGTATGTCCTTTTAAGTAATATAAATGAATTAAGCAGTTTAATCCAAGTCTTCTGAAAAGACACTATCGCATATTTAATGTTTATGATTATGATTTATGATGATGCTTTAGTTCATAGCATGGAGTTTTAGTTTTTCACAAAACAGTTAAATGGGTCATGAACTGAGAAAGTTTTGACATATAAGAGGTCATCATATTATAAGAATATCCTGAAAGTTTCAGAACTGAAAACTTCCTTGTTAGTCCAAAATCAGCTTTTATTGTTACCAGGCCCAGTGAATGAGTCGTCCTGGAATGCTCCTCTTTATGACGTAATAAGGTAGTGAAAGACCGCCTCGGCAGAAGAAGATCAACACCCACTGGCGTTAATGAGATGAGGAAGAGAGAAGAGCCCCGGGTCACTCACTGGACTAAAAATAACATTACCTTCCAAAGGATCCTAATGCTAGGAATGTGGTTGTTAATTTTCAACAATGTGAAGGTCTCAGTTGAACATTATTTATTTGTATTCGGTACATTTCACTGGATTTTTTGGTAAATTAGTCCGCAAACTTGGCGTAGACTTTGCAGGCTTTTCGGACATGGACTCCGCAACATGTCCGTAATCGGCTACAAAGCTCATCAGTCATCACTGCAACCTTTCATGTCACAATCTAAATATAATGCCATAGATCTGACTGTAATGCTTATTACTTTACACGATTAGTTGTTGGTGCTATGTCACAGCCTCCAGCTGGAGTGCCCAATATCTTCTCCAGAGGGCACTCATGTTGTCTCTGTGTAACTGTTAAGGCCTACATTCCACACTATCCTTTGCCTGGACTCATTATGGCTTCATTCAGTTCACCTGTGTATTGTTACCTGGTTTGCTCTGGCTTATTTAAATTATGTCTTCCAGTGCGTTCTTTGTGTAGTCATGCTAGAATGTTACCACTGTGTGTCTGACTGAGCGCCTGTTATATCTTGTGTTCCGCCGGAATCTGTGTTCTTGTCTTCTGCCTGTTTGTTTGTATTTTACCCTGTCTGTATTATATTGATATCGGTATGTTTGGGCCTTTGCCTGCTTCTGACTACTATTTGGATTACCCTAAAAAAAGACTGCATTTGTATCATCAGCCAAGTCTTAGAGGATGTACAAAGACTTCTAAAGGCAAGCTCAAACTACAGAATGTTAAACCTATATTGCTGTGGTGCTCTCACAAGTTTCCTTGTCATCTGTCTTATTCTTGTCATTGCAGCATCATACACAAATAGCTGAGGTCCACAAACCTCAATACCTTTGGTCAAGCCCTTGTTGGCTGTGATTCTGTCCATAACAAAATCTGTCTGCAATAGCAAAATCCTGTCATGTGGTGTCCTGGGTTTAGGAGAACTGTGGTGTCCTTAAGCTGTACTGGGCAATACATACTTGTTGAATTACTCCTAGATGTAGGATGTAGATGTATTATTCCTAATATTAGGAGCAACATGCCCCTAATTTTTAAGAGTTGCAATTTCTTAAAATATCCCTCTTAGGTGACCCGTAATCATATACAGACACACATATGAGTCATAATATATGAAACATACTTGAGAATCTGCAGTGAGCAGTTTGGATCCTTCAGTTTGTCATTGAGCAGTTGGCCTCCTGATTGTCCTGGGTGATTGTAGCTCAGATCCAGCTCTCTCAGGTGTGAGGGGTTTGAACTCAGAGCTGAAGACACATAACCACAGCCTTCCTCTGTCACCATACAGCCTGACAACCTACACACACAAACACACACACAGTCAGATCATCTACAAACACACATTAACATTATTAGCAGCTGACTGTACATTATCCCTTATATGTTCTAACTCACCTCAGTATCTCCAGCTGACAGTTCGGACTCTTCAGTCCACAAGAGAGCAACTTCACTCCTGAATCATGAAGGTCATTGTTACTCAGGTCCAGCTCTCTCAGGAAACAATTTGAGGATTGAAGAGCTGATGACACAACTTCACATAACTGACCACTGAGATTTAAGCCAGCAAGACTGAAAACGATTAAAACACATGAAAATTAATTTTTTAACCTCATTCTTCGAAATGTATTTTTTTGTAATATTTCATATCAACATTTTTTTTTTGTAAAAGACGTTCAAAAGAAAAGATTAAGACAATTTAAGACATTAAGACGAAATTAAACACGTACAGAGCTTTTGTGCAGTTGATCACAGCTGGCATTAGTCTTCTTCTACCCTCATCTGATGTGTTGTATTTCTTGAGGTCCAGCTCATCCAGCACCTCCTCTGACATCTGAAGCATGTAGGCGATTGTTGAGCATTGAGCAGGAGAGAGTTTCTTCTCTGAGTGTTTGTCTGATTTCACAAACTCCTGAATCTCTCTGGACAGAGTCTGATCGTTCACTTCCAGCAGACATAGATACAGATTTATGGACCTTTCAGTGGAGATTCCATGTCCATCATTGATTTTCTCTTTAATGTACTGTGTGGTTCTCCTGATGCTCTCTGAGTTGTTCTCTGTGTGTGTCAGAAGATCCTGTAAGAGTCTCTGATTGGTCTCCAGTGAGATGCCCACCAGAAACCGCAGGAACAGATCCAGATGTCCATTCTTACTCTCAAGAGCTTTATCAGTTGCATCCCTGTGCAGATTATGCATCACATCACAAAATTGCAACGTGTCAAAAAGTTCGATAGCATAATGATAAAATGCATAGAAAGCAGCGAGAAACTCCTGGACACTCAAATGAATGAAGCTGTAGACTCTCCTCTGATGAATCACAGATTCTTCCTTAAAGATCTCAGTGCAAATCCCATAATGCACTGAGGCATCAGTGATGTCTATGCCACTCTCAATCAGGTCCTCCTCATAGAACATCACATTGCCCTTCATCAGCTGTTTGAAAGCCACTTCAGCAAGTTTCACAATCACTTCTCTATTGGACTGCAGGAGTTTCTCTGGATCTCTCTCTTCATACTTCTGATTCCTCATGTTGATCTGAATCAGCAGAAAGTGGATGTACATTTCAGTCAGAGTTTGAGGGATTTTTGCACTTTCATCTTGTTTCAGGAGCTTCTGAAGTACAGTGGATGAGATCCAGCAGAAGACGGGTATGTGACACATGATGTGGAGGCTTCTTGCTCTTCTGATGTGTGAGATGATTCTGCTGGCTTGATGGTCGTCACTGATTCTCTTCCTGAAATATTCCTCCTTCTGAGGCTCATTGAATCCCTGAATTTCTGTCAGATGGTTGATGTATTTGGAGGGGATCTGATTGGCTGCTGCTGGTCTGGAGGTGATCCAGATGAGAGCAGAGGGAAGCAGCTCTCCTTTAATGAGGTTTGATATCAACACACCCACTGACGAAGTCTCAGTCACATTAGAGACTTTCTGAGCATCTGAAAACATCAGTGTGATTCTGCTTTCATCCAGACCATCCAAGATGAACACAACTTTACACTTCTCATAAATCTTTGAGTCGAGATCTTGAAGTTCAGGATGAAAGTCCAGCAGAAGTCTGTGAAGACTGTACTGATGATCTCGGATCAAGTTCAGCTCTCGAAATGAAAGCACAAACATGAAATCTACATCCTGATTGGCTTTTCCCTCAGCCCAGTCCAGAATGAACTTCTGTACGGAGACGGTTTTTCCGATTCCAGCGATGCCTTTAGTAAGAACAGTCTTGATGTTGTCTTTCTCCTCACATCCTGGTTCAGGTGAGGCTTTAAAGATGTCATTGCAGTCAATTGGAGTGTCTTGTGAGTGTTGTGTTCTGGCTGTTTTCTCCATCTTTAAAACCTCATGTTCTTCATTCACTCCTTCTCTCTCTCCCTCTATGACATTGAGCTGTGTGTAGATCCTTTTCAGGAGGGTTTGATTCCCCTGTAGTTTCATTCCCTCAAATAATCTCTCATACTTGTTCTTCATGGTGGTTTTGTGGTGGTCTTTGACTCTCTGCAGGTCTCCAGTCTCCAGTGTGTGTGTCTGCAGGACTTCTTCAGTTTTGTCTGGCCTGATATTGGTCGGATAGTGGGATGTAGAGGACAGCACAGATCTGATCACAACATACAAAAGACACAACATCAACAAAATGTATGCATTAAAAAGTTCACATACATTACGGTCCGATTCCGAATTCTGTTTTATTCTTTCTTTAAGCAACAAAGTATTCATAAGCAAGATGTTGATTTGGTATTTAACAGGCCAAATTGGCTTTTGGCTATTAAAAAAACAATAACTGTAACCATCTGAAATTAACGGCAATAACTGCGCAGTAAGCACATTCAATACAAACAAAGATGGGACTGACATTTAGCATCAGCATCACTTTTGTTTTTAAATTTGGTTGAACTTGAAGTAAACCCTAATGTTGTCTTTACTTAAACAATCAAGTGTACTTGACTAAACATTACTTTAAATTTAGCATTTTGGCCCTGTCACTCAAAAATATAAGTTCAAATAACTTATTTACCTTCAAAATACATAAACTTAAGATTTCAAGTGCTGTGAGCTCAAAATTATGATTAATCCTTACAAAAGGTCATTTTCACAAATGTTGTTTTCTTGACTGTGAAATGAATACATTCATACATGCTTTCTTCAAGTGCAAGGTGTCATTCTTATTTTACCAGAAAACAAACGGCTTTCATTATATTACAATTATTGATCGTAATGGAAATAAACTGATTTTTATTTTTAAATCTGATACTTTAAACTTGATAAATAAACTTTAATACCCATATACAAGTGTTTTTGTAATGCAGTACATCTCCAGTGTTAAATTTACACTGCTCAGTGTTTATATGAGTCCACACTCAAGAGTGTTATAAGTAACACTGAACCAGTGTTAAAGTTAATGAGATAATTAAGTGATTAATTGAGTGATGATTGAGCGTCATTTGTACAAGTTCTGAAAGTTAACACTGAAAACACTAATAAGTTGATTGAACTCAATTGATTTGAGTAAACTCGTTCCCTCAATTTAATTGAGTAATGGGGTCTCCCAAAACGTGCATATTTAAGTGTACTTAACTTGGTGCTTATGTAGACTTGACTTAAATTGTTTAGTTCACCAAACTTGACGATTATTTAATGTACTTAAACAATAAAGTTAACTTAACTTAGTGTTGATTTCAAGTGTACTTGTATATTTAAGTACACAGCAAAATCCCCAGTGTTAACACTGCTCGGTGTTTATATGAGTCCACACTCAAGAGTGTTATAAGTAACACTGAAGCAGTGTTAAAGTTAATGAGATAATTAAGTGAATAATTGAGTGATGATTGAGCATTATTGAAGTTACCTGATGTTAACAAGCAGAATCACTGAAGGAGAAAACCATAAGTGTTTGTTTTAGTTGGGCTCTTGACCCTTTGATCATTAACATTATATTTAGTTTGACTGCTTGACAACACAAAGTTGTCTGTATTAGATTGTGTTTAACACAAAAGAGTGATTATCAGTTCAACACACAAAGTTATAGAAATTCTATAACAATGATGGAGAAACTTAAGAAGAAGTGACAACATAGAATGCAACAGGACGTTCCTGAATGGTTAGTTGATGAATTTATGTTGCTGATGTGGAGTTCAACTATCTTCAATTAGCATATTCTGTCATGATAATCTATAAAAGCACTTGTGTGGGAACTGTTGTAAGATGTCTACAGAGTGACATGCTATTGCATTTGTGTTACGTACTGTATTGCATGTGAAAAGACTCACACATGTGCTTTACAACAACAACTCTTCCTCTTCTTAACATGGATTGCGTGTTCCGGGGGCGGGGTTTATGTAAATTTCAGGCTTGGTGATGTCACTAACCCGGAAGGAATCTCCTGTAGTCCCTATCAGTCATTTGTTGAAGTCCTTAAAAAACTATTCATTTAAAAGCAAATATATTCCTTTGCTTTGAAATTTGAGCTTTGTAACTTTGCAGATGTTGTTTATGCTCAAACAGCAACATTACACACTAATTAAAGTTAGAAAAGTGAAATCATAATCAACCACCCCATTAAGACTAGCTTTTTCAAATTGTGGACCTATCTACTGTTTGTCTATCAATCTGTTGTCCCAACATGTTCTACTGTGTTGCTTGAATGCACTGTAAATTGTTTTAAAAAAAGCATTTGCCAAATGCATTCATGCATCATACTGTACCTGAGGTCAGAGGTGAAAGCAATGGGGTTGTGCATGGACTGATCACTCCTCATTGACACACAGCTGGGTTCTGCACCACACTCTTCTTTCTCCTTCCTGTCCTCCTCTCTCTCCTTAAAGTGATGCATTTTGGAGGTGTGTTCCCCCTCTCTTTCTCTTGTTTAAGGCCTTTATCTGTTAATTATCTTCAAAAGGACAGTAAAAAATGTACAGTAACGTTGGAAACAATCAAGTTTCATCTCTTACATTCATGGATTAAAACAGTACATTTTAAGCTCCATTGCTCTTCAAAATTCGTAACACTCAGTCTTACACTACTAGTTTCTGAGGTCAACCTGCGGCAGAAACCTGTATGACATTGTTGTCTTGTGAGGTTTCTGTGGGGCAGAAATCTCTGACATTGCCATACGAACACACAAGACTGTCTCATTCTAGCCTTCATGCTGTCTTCATGTATTACCTGAAATATCGGAGAAGCTGATATTGTTGTAACAATAACTCTGAGATGTAATTAACCATATGTTTGAAAGCAACTTATTAATTAAATGTTGTTCTGGTGTTTAGTGTGTATGTTACACCATCTACATAATGCTCAGACGGACAGAGGAATGTGTCACTAGGCTATCAGAGGTGCCACAACATACTGTACATACTTTGGCACAGGCCAAAAAACAATTTTTGCCACTAGATGGCGGGCCAGAACATAGTCAAAGGATAATTTAAGAAATTAATTGATGACAAATGCAACTAGAATTGCCTGTGACAGACTGTTAAAGTGTATTTTGTAACAGGTAGTGAGTGTGTTAAATCCTGTAGTAGGACAGTCATTAACAAAAAGTCACTTTTGTGTGGCGGTGTCCGGGTTTTACACTGGATAAATTAATAAAGCAGTAGTGACACGTAACCTGGCCAGGGGCGGACTGGCCATCTGTGTGATCTGGAGTATCACAGAACGGCCGGTACTCCAGGACGGCCGGCGGGCTGGCCCACCACCCGCCACACACGCAGTCATCGCCACACACGCAGTCATCACCTGTCCCCCCCCCCCCCCCCCCCCCCCCCTCCGTTACGTTACGTTACGTTACACTGTAAAAAATAAAATCGTAAAAAAACGGTCAATGACTGGCAGCTACGGCTGCCAAACAAAAACCGTAAAAATAAAGTAAAATATCCTAATTTAAATTGAGTGCAAAAAACTTTTCCAAACTTTGTCCTTAAAGGTTTTACAAAAAAACACTGTTATTTTACAGTTATTTCCTGAATTATTATGATCAAATACCTTCACTGTGAAAAAAAGGTAAAATGACTGTCAGCAATGGCTGCCATACAAAAACCATAAAATGAATGTAAAATATCCTAATTTAAATAATAAATACTATCGCAGAAATCTTCATTAAGCTTTTTAACAGAAACACTGTTCTTTCGCATATATATATATTTACTGAATTTTTACTAAAAAACATATTCACTGTAAAAAGTAAATATCTTGCTATAAACTACACGCATGATTTACTGATTATATGTCATCAGCAACTACACAGTTACTGTCGGTTAAATAAAGCAACACACAACATTTCATCAGTGTTACTCTGCTCATCCTGGACTGAGGCTCAGGCTCTACTCTTCAACACAATGGTGACACACAAAACACACCATACAGAAACACTTTACATCCCAGCAGAACATTAAACACTAACAGATCTCTCAAGATCTCAGCATCTTCACTTATTACAATCCAGACTTATTTCATACTAACATTCCTATTGAGAAATAACAGAGGTTTAGAAGTTGATATTTCATTGAAAATAATAAAGTTTGATGTCACCATGATAGAGGTCAGTGTTTGCTTTAGTTGGGCTCTTGACCCTTCATATATTAACATTAGTTTTTCTCTTAACTGTGCATGTCTTTGATGCATATTTCTTATTGTAGGAAATCGAGAGAAACTCAAATCAGATGATGTTGGTCACTTAATAGTGATAATATTCATCAAGCAGTTTTCTGCTGTATTGATACCACCTGATTGGTATGACTTTTTAATGACTGAATAAGTTGTAAACATGTAATTGTCAATTTAGAATGCCAGTATTGCTATAGAAGATCCTACAATGCTTTGATATAAGATTTTATGAAGTCATTATGCAAAAAATGTTTTGACAGGATCATACAGACTCACTCAGGCATCAAGAATTAGCGTATGAATCTCAACAATGGTGACAATGAAAAAAAAATTCTGACCTATTATAAAGTCACAAAAAGGCTTTGTTGATAGTCACCATTGTTGAGATTCATATGTTGATTCTTGATGTCTCCATACTCCTAACAAAATAAGCCAACTCAAAAAATGTATGTAGAATATATATATTTTTTTAATTTGAGATTGCATTAATACTGATCTCACAATATTTCAACAAATCATGTGAAAAAAAGTATAACTTTGTATAACACTAAAGTCCATGTATATATAATGTATTCACAGCCAATAGAGATTTGACTGTCATATCAATGAATCAGATCATCATATGATGACTATATAATCATCAATAAATGACCAAGATCATCTTATATTTTCTCTTGCAATTATTGCCATAATAAATGTGCATCAAAACACAGTTAAAGCAACCAGAGAAAAAGTAATGTTGAAACTCAAGATTCATGAGCCCAACTAAAGCAAACACTGATCTCAATCATGGTGACATCACATTTCTATTAAAGTTTTTTACACTTTATTTAAATTAGGATATTTTACTTTAATTATATGGTTTTTGTTTGGCAGCCGTAGCTGCCAGTCATTTGACCCTTTTTTTACGATTTTTTTACAATGAAGGTATATGATCATAATAATGCAGGAAATACCTGTGAAATAACAGTGTTTTTTTGTTTTATTTGAATTAGAAGATTTTACTTTAATTTTATGTTTTTTGTTTGGCAGCCGTAGCTGCCAGTCATTTGACCCTTTTTTTACGATTTTTTTTACAATAAAGGGATATGATCATAATAATGCAGGAAATACCTGTGAAATAACAGTGTTTTTTTGTTTTATTTGAATTAGAAGATTTTACTTTAATTTTATGTTTTTTGTTTGGCAGCCGTAGCTGCCAGTCATTTGACCCTTTTTTTACGATTTTTTTTTTCCAATGAAGGTATATGATTGTTATTTTACAGGTATATCCTGAATTATCACAGTGTTTTTCAGTTTATTTAATTTAGGATTTTTTACTTTAATGTTACAGTTTTTTTGGGCCTGCCAGTCATTTGACCGTTTTATCATTTAACTGTTTTGTTACTGTTTAATTACAGATTATATTTGTAATTTTACATACATTTTTATGTAATTTAAGAAAACAGAAAAAATACTGCATGAAAAATACAATCAATTTCCTGTATAAAAAATGTGAATTACTGCAATTTGTCATTAATGTCACAATACCTCAAATAACAGCTGAATTTTTATTTGACAGATATTATTTGTAATTTTACAGTGTTTTGAGTACAATTTAAAATGAAAGAAAATGATCATCAAAAAATCACAGTTATTTTCTGTAAAATTAGGATTTTTTTTTACAGTGTACGTTACGTTCTATGGTTACGTTAGGCAAGTGCTCGGCTGCTGCGCGCGCTGATCGAAAATGAAGCGGTCTAAACCCTCTGGTGCACAGGGACGAAAACGGAGAAAGCAACAAGATAAAAAGAAAGCCCAGTATAGAGGTAAGTCTTCTCATCTCATCCATAAAGGTGCCAAATGTTCTGGCCATCGGGACAACCGGGAGATTCCCGCGGGCCCGACGTGCTTTTTGGGCCGATACATATCTCATACTTTTATTTTTCTATTTTTGTCTTAACGGCCCATAAGACTCGTACATCGGTGGCCCATTCGTTTTGTTTTGTTTTGCTTAATTGGCGGCGCTGGGTTACTTCCAAATATATAACTTACTTTCAAGTATAGACATTTGTACAATACTCATGAAAGTTTCCTTTATTTTTCAGTGCATTTGTTTTACAATATAGCCTATGGCAATTACTGTCATGGTATTAATATTATATCTATTATTATGTAGTAGTGTAATGTAGACAGACACTGTAATCAAAAGAGGTTTGAATTTTTCTTTGTTCAATTTGCACACTGAATATGGTTTGGAGCTTTTAGTTTTGAACTCTCAAAGTGCACCAGATTGATGAATTTAACATTAAAATGCACAAAATTTCCTTACGGGGAAATACCCCCGAAACCCCCTTAACCTTGTAGCAGCCCAATAGATTGTATCTCAATATTTTGAGTTTTGTATCGCAAAACTCAATATCGCCTAGGGCAACCAAAGGGTTAGAGCCGGCCCTGATCACGCGAACATTATTACACAGAGTTGCGCGATCCACTGAGAAGCATTTCAATTCTGTGCAGAATTCTCTATCTCTATTATAAACCCACAGATGGCTGTGATTTAAAGGAACACTCCAACTTTTTGGGACTTTAGCCTATTCACCTTATCCCCCAGAGTTAGATAAGTCCATACATACCTTTTTCATCTCCGTGGGTGCTATAAGTCTGTTTGACACACCCACCGCTAGCCTAGCTTAGCACAAAGACTGGATGTAAATGGTTGCAGCTAGCATACTAATCCAAATAAGTGACAAAATAACGCAAACATGGTTATCACTCCACCCAAGTAGCAGTGCTTCGCCTTCAGAGAATATAGTTCCCAGTATTTATACGGTTAAAATATGTCTGTGTCTCATGTGACTTTGTTTTTTGTACACTCTGTGACTATACAAATCAAAACATGTAAATAGGAAAATGTTTGCATTATTTTGTCACTTATTTGGATTAGTATGCTAGCTGCAACCATTTACATCCAGTCTTTGTGCTAAGCTAGGCTAGCGGTGGGTGCGTCAAACAGACTTATAGCACGCACGGAGATGAAAAAGGTATGGACTTATCTAACTCTGGGGGATAAGGTGAATAGGCTAAAGTCCCAAAAAGTCGGAGTGTTCCTTTAAGCTAGTTAAAAGCCAGATTAAACAGCGCTGATATTCTCAACATCTTGACGCAAAAAAACAGGTGAAACATTGTTCCAAGAACAAACCAGTTAGAAGACATTTCACTCCACAACTTATGAATTAACTGTAACTTAGTAAAACAAATTTTTTGGCAGAAATGTGCCTGTATTCATATTAAAAATGCTGTTATATTAATAGTCATGTAGGCCTATAAATGTAGGCTATTAAATGTAATGCAGTAATGTTTTTGTTTAGAAGTTATGGCAGTTTATTTATTTATTTTGCATTAAATATTTATACTAAATGTTTATGCTACAATAGGTTTTTAGAGAATAATATATATATATATATATTACAAATTTTTCAGGAATTGTTGAACCAGAATATCAAGATATTTTATTATTTCGCATATGATGGTGAAAAGTAAAAAAGTTAAAGTTAAAAGTAAAGGTAAAGGTAAGGTAAAAAAAACACCACCATGTTATATGTATAATAAATATTTTTGAGTATAGCCCTTCTAGATTATTTTATCCCTTTAGCCCTCGCACACAAAAAGGTTGGAGACCCCTGGTATATAGTAACTATATGTTTTATAATTACAAGTTTGTGTAATTAGGGTTTCTGTAGCCACACTGTAAAAAATAAAATCGTAAAAAAAACGGTCAATGACTGGCAGCTACGGCTGCCAAACAAAAACCGTAAAAATAAAGTAAAAAATCCTAATTTAAATTGAGTGCAAAAAACTTTTCCAAACTTTGTCCTTAAATGTTTTACAGAAAAACACTGTTATTTTACAGTTATTTCCTGAATTATTATGATCAAATACCTTCACTGTGAAAAAAGGTAAAATGACTGTCAGCAATGGCTGCCATACAAAAACAATAAAATGAATGTAAAATATCCTAATTTAAATAATAAATACTATTGCAGAAATCTTCATTAAGCTTTTTAACAGAAACACTGTTCTTTCACATATATATATATATATTTACTGAATTTTTACTAAAAAACATATTCACTGTAAAAAGTAAATATCTTGCTATAAACTACATGCATGATTTACTGTGATTATACGTCATCAGCAACTACACAGTTACTGTCTGTTAAATAAAGCAACATGCAGCATTTCATCAGTGTTTCTCTGCTCATCCTGGACTGAAGCTCAGGCTCTACTCTTCAACACAATGGTGACAGACACAAAACACACCATACAGACACACTTTACATCCCAGCAGAACATTAAACACTAACAGATCTCTCAAGATCTCAGCATCTTCACTTATTACAATCCAGACTTATTTCATACTAACATTCCTATTGAGAAATAACAGAGGTTTAGAAGTTGATATTTTATTGAAAATAATCAAGTTTGATGTCACCATGATAGAGGTAAGTGTTTGCTTTAGTTGGGCTCTTGATCCTTCATATATTAACATTAGTTTTTCTCTTAACTGTGCATGTCTTTGATGCATATTTCTTAATGTAGGAAATCGAGAGAAACTCAGATCAGATGATGTTGGTCACTTAATAGTGATAATATTCATCAAGCAGTTGTCTGCTGTATTGATACCACCTGATTGGTATGACTTTTTAATGACTGAATAAGTTGTAAAATGTTAATCTAGAATGCCAGTATTGCTATAGAAGATCCTACAATGCTTTGATATAAGATTTTATGAAGTCATTATGCAAAAAAATGTTTTGACAGGATCATACAGACTCACTCAGGCATCAAGAATTAGCGTGTGAATCTCAACAATGGTGACAATGAAAAAAAAATTCGTACCTATTATAAAGTCACAAAAAGGCTTTGTTGATAGTCACCATTGTTGAGATTCATATGTTGATTCTTGATGTCTCCATACTCCTAACAAAATAAGCCAACTCAAAAAAAATTATGTAGAATATATAATTTTTTTAAATTTGAGATTGCATTAATACTAATCCCACAATATTTCAACAAATCATGTGAAAAAAAGTATAACTTTGTATAACACTAAAGTCAATCTATATATAATGTATTCGCAGCCAATAGAGATTTGACTGTCATATCAATGAATCAGATCATCATATGATGACTATAAAATCATCAATTAATGACCAAAATCATCTTATATTTTCTCTTGCAATTATTGCCATAATAAATGTGCATCAAAACACAGTTAAAGCAACCAGAGAAAAAGTAATGTTGAAACTCAAGAGTCATGAGCCCAACTAAAGCAAACACTGATCTCAATCATGGTGACATCACATTTCTATTAAAGTTTTTTACACTTTATTTAAATTAGGATATTTTACTTTAATTATATGGTTTTTGTTTGGCAGCCGTAGCTGCCAGTCATTTGACCCTTTTTTTACGATTTTTTTACAATGAAGGTATATGATCATAATAATGCAGGAAATACCTGTGAAATAACAGTGTTTTTTTTGTTTTATTTGAATTAGAAGATTTTACTTTAATTTTATGGTTTTTGTTTGGCAGCCGTAGCTGCCAGTCATTTGACCCTTTTTTTATGATTTTTTTTACAATAAAGGTATATGATCATAATAATGCAGGAAATACCTGTGAAATAACAGTGTTTTTTTGTTTTATTTGAATTAGAAGATTTTACTTTAATTTTATGGTTTTTGTTTGGCAGCCGTAGCTGCCAGTCATTTGACCCTTTTTTTACGATTTTTTTTTCCACTGAAGGTATATGATTGTTGTTTTACAGGTATATCCTGAATTATCACAGTGTTTTTCAGTTTATTTAATTTAGGATTTTTTACTTTAATGTTACAGTTTTTTGGGGGCTGCCAGTCATTTGACCGTTTTATCATTTAACTGTTTTGTTACTGTTTAATTACAGATTATATTTGTAATTTTACATACATTTTTATGTAATTTAAGAAAACAGAAAAAATACTGTATGAAAAATACAATCAATT
Source organism: Rhinichthys klamathensis goyatoka (assembly GCF_029890125.1). Lineage (NCBI taxonomy): Eukaryota > Metazoa > Chordata > Actinopteri > Cypriniformes > Leuciscidae > Rhinichthys > Rhinichthys klamathensis. Next base: position 1,766,608 of record NW_026606845.1, on the reverse strand, counting down.
TCCTGTATAAAAAATGTGAATTACTGCAATTTGTCATTAATGTCACAATACCTAAAATAACAGCTGAATTTTTATTTGACAGATATTATTTGTAATTTTACAGTGTTTTGAGTACAATTCAAAATGAAAGAAAATGATCGTCAAAAAATCACAGTTATTTTCTGTAAAATTAGGATTTTTTTTTACCACTGTAAAATTTTTTTTCGTAAAATAACGGTAAAAAGTCTGGCAGCAAAGTTGCCAACCACTTACCGTCAAATTACAGTAAAAAAACTTAAATTATTTTACAGAAAAATTTTGTTTTTTGAAAACGGATATTTACCGTAAACATTTTCTGTATTTTTACAGTCAAACTGCTGTAGAAAGAAAAGAAAAATCTGTATAAAAACTTACAAATATTGCAGAAATACCTTAAAATTACATAATTAAAACAAAGACTTCTGTTTTAATACAGTATTATTTGGTATATTTTTAGGATAATCCAATCCATCTACAAGAACTCCTTGTCAAAGTAAAGACTTTTCTATGTAAAACACACAGAAAATGTTGTATAATTACCTTCAGATACCCTAATTTAAAGCCTAATACCAGTATATTGATCGATTTAAACTTTTATTTCATGTCATTATTCAATCCATTTACAGTAAATTCCTGTTAAATATTGGTTTTATCCTGTACAAAAAAACAAGATCTTGTGATATTAAGTTTCAGAAACATATTTTTAACAGTTATTGCTTTATTAAAACATTATTTGACAGTAATTACAGACACATCTCCAATAAATTTACAAGCTTTTACCATTAATGTATGCAGGTTTACTTTATATAAAGATTATTTGACAGTAATAACAAGCAACTCTCCAATATTTCTACATGTTTACCATTTAAATAAGGGGGTTCACTTTATATAAACATTATTTGACAATAATTACAGGCAACTCTCCAATATTTCTACATATTTGTACCTTTAATGCATGGGGCTTTACCTTCTATATACTTTTAACATCAATGTATGAGGTATACTTTATATAAACATTGCTTTAGCCTATACTAATTAAAATCAACTTTCCAATATATCAACATGACATTTACTCAATGTATGGGTTCACTTTATATACACATTAATAGACAGTAATTACAAGCATTTCTCCAATATATGTAAAAATACACATGTTTATTTTATGTAAACAATATTTGATAGCAATTACAAGCAACTGTCCAATATATGTACATACTTTTTCCATTACGGCATGGGGTTTACTTTAAAATGCACATAGGCTAAAATGCACATAAAATACGGTCAAGTCCTTCAGTCAAAAAGTTATTTGTTCTTAGTTCAGAAGCTAAGTTCTTTCCAGTAACAAACAAAGTTAATATATAATCAGTATTAATATACAGATGTGAATGTGCATGCTAAAAAAGTTCATTTGGCAGATTGATATTCACCCACGTCCTTTCAAAATTCCAACGATGGCTATGATCCTCTGTAGTGGCTCTCACCAGGCATTGTCCTGAAAAATAGATAAGATGTATCATGCTTGTAAAAATCGCCAGAGCAGAGCCATTAGGTTGCCCCTTAACAATAATTGCAGTTTGGAGCTTGAATGAAAATTGAACTGTATGCGTTGCGACGTTCGTCTGTTATAGGACAACTTAGTTTGAATAAACGAGCAGACACTGATTAGCTACTTGCTCTACGTTTATTTAAAATTAACAGCAAGACGACTAGAAGTGAATGTGCTTTCCATTAAATGAATCACACACAGTAAACAAATCCTTAAGAAAAAAAATAACTTTGTGTGATTTATTTAAAACAAAGCACGTTCATTGCACAGTAAACAAAACCTTAAGAAAAAAAAAACTTTGCAATGAAGTCGTTCATCCTCGGATGCGGCGCCGTGCGCACTGTTACAAAAAACCCTGTGCACACAGCCAAGCAAAATGGGGTCTTGCGCACCCAACGCGTCATTTTTGCAAGGTGCGCGCGGACCATAGACAGTAAAAGAAACGGACGCGTCGAGTATAAACAAGGCTTTACTCCGTGTCAGCGCGCGCTCTGATCGGTAAAGGTGCACAGACCTCTCCCGAATCATCTCCAGCAGTAGCAGCCTCCGAAGCACCACTAACTCTCCACCTCTGTTTCCCTCGTAAGCTGATAATAGTATTTAAACATTCTCTATGATAAAAAATGTTTGTAAAAAATATTTGAATAACGGTTTTGGCGGTTATAGAGTTCTAATGACGGTGTTCAACTATAACCATCGGTCTCACGGTTATATAATAACCTTCACACCCCTACTGTTACGTGTTTGCAAGAGGCAACAGTAACTTGTAAGATGTAACGTTAAGTTAACAGCTAACGTTATGTTAGTCAACCAAAGGTATTTAACGTTAATGTTATGATGGCTGATGCATGTTTCACATTCAGGGCTAACGTTAATAACGGTTTAACTTTATTAGGACCAGCATAATGTTACATTTGCTAAAGCTAGACAGACTTTTATAAGGTTAATACATAATGTAACAAACGGCGAGTTTTAACGTTAGCTCTGCTGACTCGACATAATGTTAACTTGCATATTAAAATTGTAAAATGTATAAAAGCTGCCGCACTTAACAAGCACATTTGACATTGTGAGGAAACAAATATATATATATATATATATATATATATATATATATATATGAAATTTATTTCAATTGTAAAAATGTTATCTTTGAGTAATGTCATCTTTGAGACTGTTAGTTGTTACATGATTAAAAATGTAAACATACACATAAAGCATGGCAATCCCGTCAGAAATGTGTATCATAGAAAGGGAAGCACACACACAAAAAATGCCAGTGGGTACACCAAAATCAAATAACCCTAACCCCATCAAATAATTTTACCTGCATCTGAGGGTCTTTCCCTTAATGGTTTCCAGTGATTAAAGAAAGGACTGATGAAGGTGACACGAATCTCCCCTTTCAGTGCGCCACTTCAGCAGAAGAAAGACAAAAGGACAGAAAGTTACTCAGACTTTCCATCAGTAACAGTATGAAAACCACACTTAATACTATGCCAGTGTAGGTTTTCGAACAGTACGTGGGTAAAATTGACTTACTGTAACGTTAGTTGGTGAATGGGTCTTTCTGTTGGGTGTTCTCCCCCGATAAACATCTTATTCCAATGCTTGATCTAAAAAATAAAGTAACGTTAAACAAATATCTTTTCAATATGTTATCAGTGTTTGAAGAGGTTATGTAAACATACTTCTAACGAATAAATGACGGTTTTATCACTTTACTCATTCCCACGCTTTTTTACCTCTCATGTTAACTTACCAACAACAAAACACAGCAATGTTAGATGGTACTAACACATTGAAATACGTGCTAATATCGCTACGTTAATAGTGAAGCAGTACAAAAACACACACAGAGATAACTTATTCATCTTATGAGGTTGCAGTAAGCCTATGACAGGTAAATTACCCGTGTCCCTAAACATTAGACTGTTAAGGACTGAAAAATGTTTTCTTACCTGATATCGCCAACGACCCCTTCCTCTGTTCATATTCCAGCTTTTGTTCTTCATTGCATAGCAACTAAAATTCGCTCAGAATTTAAGAATTCAACAGGCAGATATATAAAATAATCCAGGTCTGACCGAGTAATCACCGCAAACAGCAGCTACTCACACCAACCGAGAGTAACGGACGCATTTTCAAACTTAAAATAGGCGCGCAGAGCCGCGCACATTCTTATTGGACAGTTTCCTGGAAGACAGACAGATTAACCAATCATGCTCAAAGTAAAACGGAGAAACAACCAATAACAATAGCAATAGTTTGCGCGAGTTGCAGTCTGTATTATTATTTAATTAATTGGTCAAATGACATGACAGTGTATGAATATGTAATAATGCAATGTAAACTGTTAGGCAAGCAGACAAAATTGGCAAGCATACAAAATTGTAAATTCACACAAAATCACATAAAGCAAAAGGTTTCTGCTGCACTGCTCTGTTGAGGGTGAAACTATTATTGTTAATGATAATACTTATATTTTAACATATACATTGAAGAACTGTTATGAAAATCAGAAAAATCATTAAATGCTAATGAATTATCATAATAATATGTTAAAAGGCAGATATTTATGTATGTTGTTGAAAACATTACGTTGTTTCAACGTACAGATCTTGTAAAAAATTAAACGTTGATTTAGAAAGTGTTTTTGTTAACCTTTTTCAACCATTTAGCATTAAACGTTGTTTCAACGACTGGCATTATTTGAATCATATTTCAACGTTGAAGGTCGGTCATGTGCCGGCTGGGTATATTAATCTACCTTTAGTGAAAGCTTAATGCCGATATCGTGGAAATGTTCCATACTTTATCCAGGCTCTCTACTGCAGTGCTTCGCGCGAAGTTATGACGTATCCCCCTCCCAAAGTCAAACAATATCATTGGTCGAGATTGCCTCTGGCGTATGATTCGTCCAATGATTGTACAACATTCAATTATTTGAATCTGCGCGCACTTTCTTGATATCTAAAGCACAGAGACTAGAAAAACAATTAGGATGTTTGTTTACACGTTGTGTAATGTTTCAACCATTTTAATGTCTTCAATTCCTTCACCCCCAGTTTACCAAAGCTCAAGTTTATGCTACAAGAGCCTTGGTTGAACTCGAGCCCCAGAATAAATTCCTTGTCTTTCACACATTGCTCACCTATTGTAAATTAAAAATATATAGCACCCCATTGTAAAGCTTTATTCATAGTGTGGCGGTTTGTTCCCATCAACCGAGAAAATTGTGGAGTGGCCTAATGATTTCACTGCAGTGAGGGCCTTGAATTTTGTTGAATATAGATTGACTTTGTGTCTTAATGCTTCAACGTTTTTAAAGTGGATTTACAGCCTTTACTTTTAAATTGAATCACATATTTTCTTCTCAAATAAGCATATGAGATACGTGTCAATATAGTATATGGTCAGAAAATCACTGTCAGGGCAGCATTTCAAACTGACAAAAAGGACAATGTCACCCTTAAAAGCCAAGCCAAAAGAGGACATATCAGCACACAAGATTCAAGAGTCCTTTCACACCAACAGGCAGACAGGCATTAGGAGGTTAGTGTCCAGCATTCTTGAACCTGGTTGTCTTGCGGAAAAACTGTCCCAAAGCATGATGATCCGAGACTTGAGGCTCCAGCACCAGACAGCAGCAGCTACAGTGCACGGGGTGGGGTCTGAAAATGTTGCCACTCAATTTTTTCTCTGCCACTTATGAAATTGTTACAGAACACTTCAGAATTGTAAACACTGAGTCAGTGGTACCTGACAGTAGAAACACTGGATATAGGATGCATAAACAATCACTGACTATTCTTGATTTAATTTTATATTAAACTTAAGCTCAATTATTTCATGTACAATTACTGTATATTTAGTTACACTGTGCAACAATATCTCCTACTGTATTCATCCATCTTTCAAGGCAATATTTTTAGATCTGTTTCTGTAGTATAACACACAGTAATTATTATGGTCAATTTTTATTTACAGCATATCTGCATGAAAGGTATAGCCTACATAGCTGTTTTTTTATTTTTATTTTATGTATATATTTTTTATCTATCACTCTTGTATCTGCACTTGTTGAATCTTAAGCTGATGTGGCCAGCAAAGTTTATCTTTGCTTCTGAAAAATATCTGCATTGGTGGCAGGGGACTTGGAAGTTTTACATTTACCCTGTATTTGATAGGTGTGAGGTGCTAACCTAACCCTAACCCTATACATTAATGGTAAAGTAATGTAGATATATTGGATAGTTGCTTTTATTTACTATAAAACAATGTTTATATAAAGTGAACTCCTTGAATTAAAAGTATGTAGATATATTGGATAGTTGCGTTTAATTACTATAAAAGTAAGTTTATTCAAAGTAAACCTATACATTAATGTGAAAAGTACGTGTTTTACATCTAAAAATCTGTACTTTGACGGGGAGTTCTTGTGGATGTAATTGATAATGTTATGAATTTACCAAAGAATACTGTGTAAAAACAGAAGACTTCTTTAATTGTATAATTGTAAGGTATTCCTGCAATAATTTCCAGTTTATATGCAGATTTATTCATTTGTTTAATGTTCTACAGACATTTTTTAATGAGATTTTCTTTTCATTCTACAGCAGTGGAACTGTAAAAATACAGAAAATGTTTACAGTAAATATCTGTATTTTAAAAAACAGAATTATTCCGTAGAATAACTTAAGGTTTTTTACTGTAATTTGACGGTAAGTGTTTGGCAACTTTGCTGCCAGACTTTTTACCGTTTTTTTACGATTGTTTTTTTACATGTATTTACCTTAAATTTAAGGTTTCACAGTAAAAAAACACATAGTTGTCTTAATTTTAAATAAGCGATTTTTTTTGTCTTTTTACATAGAATTTAATGTAATTTAACATTCAAGCCAATTAAACAAAAGAATAATCCTGTAAAAAAACTATGATTTCTCCTTATATGAATTTACAGATTATTACTTTTATTTTATGGTTAATGTTTTTAATAAAAGTTTTTTTTCTGTATTTTAATGACATTTACACGTAATGTTAAAAAACAGAAAATATCTGTAAAATAATAGAGTATATTTCTGTGAAAAAACTTTTTTTTTTTACAGTGTACATGTAACATAAAGATTAACTTCTGAACTTACCTAAACGTATAGGCTACCGGAGTTAAATACACAGGATTTTTGTTTTATGTGTCCGGACTGGCGTCTCTTCCGTTTTTTTCTTTTACTTTTGTTTTCTCACATAAGGTGACTCGAGGTGTGTTCCCTTCACCCGCCACTGCTCGGAGTGAGTGAGATTCCAGTCCGTGCATGCCCAACTGCACAGGGTATAACCTGGACACGTCGATACATCACTTCACTGCGCGAGGCGCGACAGTTACAATGCGACTATCACGATTATGTTTAAATAAGATCAAAATAATAAATAAATTACGTAAACACGTTGTAAAATAAACTACACTATTTTTGATGATGTTGAAAGTGTTCTGAATTCACACAGGTGAAGTGGACTTAAACAGGAAGCCTAATATCTCACTCTCAGGGAATAGGGAGCAGTGAACACTGAGGGACCCTGTCAATAAATACGTGTAATCTTGTTTTTTGGTCTCTCTTGCAGTGTTTAGTGTGAGCATCTCCCTATTTAATTTTTTTTTTTTTTTATCATTGAACAAAGATCACAGGGGATACATGTTAACATGTTGCTGATCATCATCACATTTTCATAATCACAGAAGATTTTTAGCAGAAGTTATTTTAGTTCAGGATTTTGGAAATACAGTCTAACATTGTCCCAAACATCACTTGAGTAAAGCAAAAAAAAGTGTTTCCTTCTATGAAGAATCATATTTAGTATTGTTATATTGTTACTGTTTTATGCACTTGTCTGCAGTTGGTGTGCACAAAAGGACATCATTCAGTACTGCATTGTTTCCATTACTTCCTGTACTCACCAATGTTACACTGACAGAACAACACTTTATAAAGTTAAAGATGACAGGATACTTTATTGATTTGCAACCACTCTTTAACAACAATCAAACTCTTTTAATTAAAGCTTACAACATGGAAAAATATTATTATTTGTTTGAGTTTATATATATATTTTAGCAGATTTCATAATGCAAGTGATAGCAATAGATAAGCTAAAAATGGAAAAGCTGGAATACTACTGATTAAACGTGCAGCAATTTTAGGAGAAGTGTGATATCATAATGCAGGATGGCTGAAACTATTATGAATACTTTTTTGCACGTTCCCTGCTCAAGTTTAATTGACACCCATAAAACACCCCAACAAACTTTTGTCACTAGAGGACTAACTGGGTCAAACACATGTTTGACAACATCAGCATGAGCACATCAGGAGCAGTGCTCAGTATCCGGCAGGATAACCGCCTTTCCTGTAGTCAGATTCAGCACAGAGTAAGCCCCCCTCTCGGACAATCGCCTGGACCACTGATATTTCAGAACTGTTTTTTATTTCATGCTTCATATTCTCCCAGTCTTTGATTACTTCCTGAATTCATAAACACAGATACAAATTTTTACAAAATTTCTCTCTTTTATGACTTTGTGAATCTTATCGAGATGACAAACTTTTGTTGTCAAGTGTAAGAATTAGGCTATACCTTATCTACAAATGTCTCATCTCCCCTGGTCTGAACTCTGGGTTCTGTAACAGCTCTCTCCAAGTCATAGCCAAAGAACAGGTAGTTCATGATCACCTGAGAGGAGAGAGACGGGAGGGGGAAAGGTTTTAGATAAAAGAAAAATAGATTTAAAATCACAAAAACGTTTTGTCCATTTATTTTAATACAACCTGTTAAAAATAAACAAATGTTGTTCATGTCTTGAATGATAATTCAGAATAATCAAATATTGCTTTCTGTTCTGTGCTGTATGTTGTGTAAAGTATGTAAACTCTCGCCAGTGTTTGTTACCTGAGCAGTTGCAGTGGTGATATTGGTCCCGCCTGCACCTCCAACCACCATTTTGACTTTTTTATCTTGGTCCAATATTATTGTGGGACACATTGATGAAAGTGGCCTTTTACCTTGTCAAAACAATTAATGTTTTTGCATGTGAACATGTTTATTTAGATACAGTAGGTACAGTACAATACAATATTACTTCATTTATAGTGAGTTTACTGTATGTAACGCATTTATAGTGAGTTTACTGTATGTTTACTGTATGTTATTTTACCTGGTTTAATAAAGTTGTTTTTGCTATATACACAATTCATATCAGGATCAATGAAATCGTCCATTTGGTTATTAAATACAATGCCTGTTGACTTTGACATCACCCTAGATCCAAAACTGTGAGAACACAAAAAAAGATTCAACAATATATATATATATATATATATATATATATATATATATATATATATATAAACAGCAAAGCAACAGACCTTCATAAAAATAGACACCAAAAGTACATTAACATTTTATTTTTAAAATAAGATGAGGTATATAAACTGAATCAAATTAACGAAAAACGTTTTTCTTACTTTTGAGTAAATCTTGTCCAAATTACTTAATAAATATTTCTCAAGGCTACTATAGCTAGATGAAACAACTTCCCAGCTAACAGAGTTTTGTTATAAGAACGTTCTCCAAATATTCAGTGTTGGTTCTGGGAACGTGAAAAATGTCCAGTTTTCTTGACGTTAGAGGAACGTGTTTCAAAAAGTATAATGTTCCTCAAACGTTCTTTAATTAAACGTAATTTTGATTTAAAATTCAACATTTTAGGAACGTTGATTTCTAACATTCCAAGAACATAAAAATGTCCAGTTTCCTGAATGTTAATATAATGCTTTTTAAAGGTTAGTGTGATGTTCCTGAAACATTCTTTCAATCATCCAAACCCCTGCTGTGAACAAGCACTGAAAGAAAGAGATATAAGAACACAAACTACAACTTTATTTAGAGACAGCCTTAGATGAACTGAAGATACAAGAAGACATTAAATCTCTCAAGATCTGATTAAACAACTCCACAAACAGCATTACCAGCTTCACTTATTACTAACCAGACTGACTTTATTTCTGTCAGACGTCTACAGAAGATCTTATTGTATAATGTATATTCTTTTTTTCCTATATTCCTGTACATTTTTCACGTTCCCATAACCAACACTGAATATTTGAAGAACGTTCTTATAACAAAAATCTGTTAGCTGGGTTGCTTTTGTAGGCAATGTGAACAATATCTACTTTAAATAAACACAGTGCTGTCTCTGCTTCATATTTTATTAGTAACTTCATTTTAGTTGAATCCCAGAAAGAAATGCATAAGGACAAGGCCTTGTCTGTCTTCAGTGTAGCAAAGAGCTTTTTGGTAAGTGAAAGGCCATGAGAACTGGTTTCACTGGCTCTGATAATATCAAACATGTCCTGAAGGAAGTTGGCATTCAATGACAACTCCCAACATGTTTGATATTATCAGAGCCAGTTGGATGAGTTCAGTTGATGAATCTATTAATGCTATCCTGCTGAGAGACTGTCACAGTTGTGTTCAGTTTCAGTTTGTTTTCTCACTGCCTGTCAGGTTCATTATTAGGTACTGCTGTATGGTTATGCGTATATATTTGTATTGCTTCATCATTCTGCTCAGCTGTGTTTGATTAATTACCTCTGTCTGAAGCCGCAGTTTTGGACCTATATATTGTAATTATAACAGATATGATGTTTAAGAATTTGAAACTGGGTGTAACAAGTTCAGGGACCAGTTGCATAAACAATGCCATTTTGACAAGGCTGTGTCTTAAGAACAAGTCTGACCAACTAGCAGTTGGACAAAGGGTAGTCAGTTTTACTTCTCGGTCTCAAATAAGACCAATCTACATTTGTATGTATCTTAAGCTATGATCAGTCTTAAAGAAAAAAATTGGTGAATAACTTTTAAAACTAGTCTGAACAGATTATGCAACTGGCCCCAGGATTAAGACACGCTAATCTCTTTGTCTCTTTATATTTCTCTTACTCGTCATTGATACTGCTGGTGACTGCCACTGCATTCCCATATTTATCGATGATTGACAGGTGAGATGTCCCAGCGTCCTCAGGTCCATTAGTGCCACCGCAGACTTGAGATGTCCCAGAGTTACCAGGCCAAGGGTAATCATAACTCTCTTGTTTGATTCTATCATTAATCTTTGCCCTGATGTCGGCTGCAATTTTGACTGAGGTCATATTTTGGACAATCTGTAAAACAATCTGTGACAAAATTCTTAAAAATAGGAACAGTGAAAAGTCTGAGAAAATAATGTCTGCTATAACATAAGTTACTCAGATGTGAGTCGGTTTAAAGTTTCAGTTCACTCAAAACAGTAAATTCAGTCATTGTTTATTCACCTTCTGACCATGAAAATCACAACATGATTCAATCACATCAGTTTGATGTCGCTGACTGCATGTGTCTTTAGATCTTGTGTGTCATATCACCTCTTACATCACATTTGTTCAATATATGTGGAACATTATCAATACATAAACACTTAATTTTCTCACACAAAGCTATTGTACACTCAAAAAAAAAAATGTCTAAACATAAGATTTATGTATTTTAATTGCATTATCAAATTTCCATCCATTTGGATTACATATATTTAACATAAACCAATTAATAATCGGAATGTGATTCATATTTTTCAGTGATATATAAATGAAACACAAAAGATTTATATAGTTGTATTAATAAACTGAATGTGATTCATATGTGTCAGTCATACGTAAATGAAACGGGTAAGATTTATGTAATAGTACACAGAAAAACACCCATATTAAATTAACACTGCTCAGTGTTCATATGTGTGCACACTACAGAGTTAAAGTACCATTGAAGCAGTGTTGAAGTTAATGAGATAATTAAGTGGTGATTGAGCATTAATTATGAACAACTGCTGTTAACAAGCAGAATCACTGAAGAAAAGAGAAACACAAGAACTACAACTGACTTCCAGTCACAGCCTTAGATTAAATCAACTGAAGATAAAAAGACGACATTAAATCTCTGATGATCTCAGCAGAGGAGGATTAAACAACTCCACAAACAGCATTACCAGCTTCACTTATTACTAACCAGATTTACTTTATTTAATTTCCATTTTAAGGAAATCAACAGTTGTATTTTAAGTCACCATGATGGTGGTCAGTGTTTAATAATTTTGTAATTATTTTTAATAATGGTCAATCATCACTCAATCAATCACTTAATTAGCTTATTACCTTTAACACTCTTGAGTGTTAATTTAACACTCATATTTTAACACTTTAACACTCTTGAGTCTGGAGCCAAATTAACTCCCAGGAGAGTTAATTTAACACTAGAGTTTTTTGCTGTGTGAGTTCATGGGTGAAATAAACATATGGCAGGACTTTCACTTTCTGACCCCTGGACTTTCCACCTCTGCTAACATGTCACCTTCAATATGATTGGTTCAATTGGTTCAAAAGCCCCCACCTTTTCCCCTCTGTCACTGGCATAAGCAAACTCTGTTATTTACTTATCACAAGGTTTGTAAACTAGTCCTCTGTCTAGTTTCATTTCCCTTTTTTTTTTTTATTCACTCACACACTCAAAGTCATGAGTTTTCGCCAAAGAGTTTGGAAACATTTAAAAGCATATTAATGTTGTTCCTGCAAGAAAACAAATGTTAGTTGATTAATAAAAAAATCTATCACAATAGTCACTCACTTTATTTGCTTCTATTTTAGAACACTTGATGATTATCTAATCAAAATAACAATATGTATTTCAGTGATAAAAAAAGAACTGAAATCGAACGAGTTACTGATTTGTTTATGTTTCGGTCGGCTACATAAACATATCAATGTTGAGAAAGCAATCACGTCACTAGCTTTAAATATGCAACTTTGCCGACTAATGAATGCATAAAATGTCACGGTTTATGAATTAGCTGTCTCCTTCTTGTATGTGCGTATGGGCGGGGTCGCTGATCACTGCCACTGACCAGTCACCAGCCGCGTCTGATCAGCACGCCAGCTGCAGCCGATCAGCGAACCCATTTAGTCCCTCTGTTTTCTCCTTGTCTTTGTCAGATCGTTGTTGGATGTTCTATGTATCCTGCCTGTCTCCAGTTCCCGTTTGTCCTGCCTGTTCCTGTTCTGTGTTCGTCTGATCGCCATTTCTGCACTTCGCTCCGTCAGCTTCCAGTTATTCCAGTCATCGCTTCTGTTCCGGATCTCCCTAACTATGGTCATCACCTTCATCATCATCATCATAATCATCATCATCATCATCATCTTCACCTTCTTCTCACCATCCTGACCGAGTTGGACCTCAGCATCCCTGTGCTGCCTTGTGCTTCTCTCATCGGACTCTACTACAATCATCTACCAAAACTCACTCAATAAATATAATTTTACTTGCTATTGGGTCTCCTGTTTATTCCTTGACAGAACGATCTGACCAAGCATGGGTCCAGAGAGTAATCCAGATCTGGGTGAGTTCCTGTTCAAGAGCATATCCAGAATGGATCAACAAGAGGAAAATCTGGCCGTCACAGGACGTGTGGTACAAGCCTTGGTAGCACAGGTGTCCGAGCTTACCCAACAGCTGCAACATCTAGCTGGTCCCACTGCGCCCAGCCCACCGCCTGTTCCCCCCACTCCACCAGCACCCAGCTGCCAACTGGAACCACGTCTTCCCACTCCAGAGTTATATGCTGGTGAGCCTAATTACTGTAGGGCATTTTTAACGAAATGTTCGATTTTTTTTTCCCCCTTCAACCACAAACCTTCTACTTAGAGGAATCTAAGGTGGCTCTGATTCTCACGTTACTTAATGGACGAGCGGCACTGTGGGGAACGGCGGTGTGGGAAAATCAACATCATTGCTGTTCCTCGTTCCAGGCACTGTCGGAGGAGATGAGACGGGTCTTTGACCGAGCGACTGCAGGGCGGGTGGCAGCTCGCCAACTCGCTGACCTTCGCCAGGGTAATCGCTCCATGTCAGACTACTCCATAGACTTCCGCACCCTGGCTGCCAAGTGCCATTGGAACGAGGAAGCGCAGTGGGACATGTTCCTGCATGGGTTGGCTGACCGTAACCAGAAAGAGATCTTCACGCTGGACCTACCTGAGAAGTTTGACGGGCTCATTGAGCTGGCGCTAAGGGTGGACGCTTGCCTTCATCGTCTGGAGCAACGGACCAGGGCAGTCCAGTATCCCATGAGCGCCAAAAGCCTCCAGTCCAGCGGCGATGCGGTCAGCCCGGCTTTCGATCCCGAACCCATGCAGGTGTGTAGAGCTCAGCTTTCTCGGGAGGAGAGAGAGCGATGGAGATCCAAAGGTCTTTGCCTCTACTGCTGTGGGCCCGGACACTACTTAAACACCTGCCCAGTAAAAGACAGAGCCCGGCAGTAAACAGGAGGCTACTGTCGGGTGGGATCTCCATGGACAAGTCCTCTACTCTCCTCCCGGTTAGACTGCTGTGGGCAACCCGGTCCCATCCCAGTCAAGCCCCTCTGGATTCAGGAGCTGAGGGTCATTTTATGGACTTCACTTTGGCTCGGACACTCGAATTACCCATCACCACTCTCAAGAACACCATTTCAGTCAGTGCACTTAACGGTCAGGAACTTCCAGCCATAACACTCCGCACTCACCCTCTGACACTAGTCACATCTGACAATCACACGGAACAGATTTCATTCCTCCTTCTGGACCCATGGCCCCCATTGTCCTCGGTCACCCCTGGTTGGTACAGCATAACCCAAAGGGTTGACTGGGGACACAATTCTGTTTCAGCCTGGAGCACTCAATGCCATAAGTCTTGTCTTGTGTCTGCCTGTTCGTCTGTGTACAGTTCTGTTTTTTCAGAGGGAGGCGGTGAATTTATCTAACGTGCCCGCTGAGTACCGCGACCTGCAGGAGGTGTTCAGTAAGTCCCGTGCTGCTTCTCTTCCTCCGCATCGTCCCTATGACTGTGCCATAGATTTACTTCTAGGTAAGTCTCCGCCTAAGGGCAAACTATACTCGCTTTCTGTTCCAGAAAGGGAGGCCATGGATAAATATATTTCTGATTCTCTAGCCTCCAAATTCATCCGTCCTTCCTCTTCTCCAGCGGGGTTCTTTTTTTGTGGGTAAGAAGGATGGCTCTCTGCGACCATGTATTGATTACCAAGGGTTGAACAACATCACGGTAAAGAATACTTATCCTTTGCCGCTGATGTCTTCAGCCTTCGAGCGGTTGCAGGGAGCCTCCATCTTCACAAAACTGGATTTACGTAATGCCTATCATTTGGTTTACATCAGGGAGGGGGATGAATGGAAAACCGCTTTCAACACCCCCAGGGGTCACTTTGAATATTTGGTTATGCCGTTCGGGCAGTCCAACTCCCCAGCGGTTTTCCAGGCACTCGTCAATGACGTGTTGAGAGACATGGTAGACCAATTACCACTCTGTGTAATGACAGCGCACTCTTCTCAGCCGCTCCAACAATGGACGAAACCCAGAAGAACTATCGGTGTGGATTTTTGCCGATAACGTTAGTTCAACCAATAAACTATCGGTACCGATTATCAGCAAAACCGATGAATCGGTCGACCTCTATCTAGTACCCCATCAAAGTCGGTCAGACGCTATCTTACAGATCTACCACAGGCTCAGCTCCCTCCTAATTACACTCGCTCCTACAAGTCTATATCCCTACCAGAAGCCTACGATCTGTCAATGAGCAAAAGCTTGTGCTCCCATAAAAGAGAGACATTTTCATTCACTGCTCCTTGCTGGTGGAATGATCTCCCTACCTTTATCTGGAATGCAGCATCCCTGACAACATTCAAAAGACAGCTGAAAATGTATCTCTTCTGTGAGCATTTTAACCTCATCATCATTAAAAAAAATGCTTTCATTTTCCTTTAACCCAGGGCTGTGCAAACTCATTCCTGGAGGGCCACAGCTCTGCAGAGTTTAGCTCCAACCCTGATAAACTCTCCTGTCTGTAGTTTTCTAGTAATCCTGAAGACATTGATTAGCTGGTTCAGGTGTGTTTGATTAGAGTACCAGATAGATAGCAACCATCGAAACAATGTTAAATCAATGCTAACTGCATTGAATCAACATCTCTTTTGCTCCCACAATTAATGTTGAAAAAATTGAAATGGCATTGAGTCAATGTTATAATGTGGGTTAAACATCATGCCTGCGCTCTAAGAAAATGAAATGCTACAATTTCAACTGACTTAAAGCCATACAGCCTGAAATCAACTGCAGTAATTATAAGTCTACAATAAGTCTCTCAATTTTTTTATTTATTTTTTGAGAATTGACAGGTTTAGTAATTGCTTAGTAGCTTAGTAGTTAAACCAGGGGTCTCAAACTCAACTTAAATGGGGGCCGCTGGAGGTAGAGTCGGGGTCAGGCTGGGCCGCATCAAGTATTCCACAAAAAATAGTATTCAAGTATTCCAAAAAAGGAGCACAACTGATCCAATCTTCTCAATATTTATTATTAACGTTTCTTCTGAACTGTTCCTCTGAATTTGAACATTCCTTTCTGTACATGATTGGTTCTTCATGAGCTGTCCTTCTGACAGTTGAAGTTCATTTTACAAACTTTCTTTGTCTATAACACATATTTGTAATATTTATATTTGCTTATGTCCTTTTTATTTTCTTTATACAACACATTAATGATATTGAATGTTTTTTTTGGAAGGCACATTTCCTTTTATTATATACTTAGAAAAACAATTATTGCTTTTGAAATACAAATATTTGCAGTCATGTCTGCCCGTCTTATTGAATTCTTTCTACACATGTATAGTGTCTCAGGCAAATTACTGAGTGCACAAATCAAAGCAAACCTTCTTATCAACCTGTTAGACACATATTACAAGCTCAAAATGATTATTCTCACATTGTTTTAGAGCAGGGTCTCTCTCCAACACGTCGCTCGCGAGCTGATTGGTGGTAGCTCGACAAGGGGCCGTTCACATATCGCGCTCACATATTTTGCGAGCTCAAGTTCGTTATTTCAAATGTAGGTGCGCGTGCGCGGCAAGCGCGCTCATAATTGAAGCGACGCGCTCATTTTTTCCAGGCGCGCAGTATGTTTGTACTTAGCGGTTGTCTATGGCAACTATTGACAACAAACCCACCGTATGGTAGCCCATTTAAAACGCGGCACACGCAACGACGGGCCGCACTAACATTACACTTTAATGTCAAGTAGGGGGCCACAAAATATCACCCCGCGGGCCGCAAATGGCCCGCGGGCCGCGAGTTTGAGACCCCTGAGTTAAACTAATTATTATGCTTAAAAGTATTTAACTTGATTATCTTTGTTTCTGGCTTTCTTTTCAATACACTATGTGTTTTAGAACACGCTGTTGCAAAGGGTCAAACTGCCCAACTAAAGGAAATAATGATCACCATAATGGTGACCAAATATTTTCTATAAACCATCAACATCTAAACCTCTGTTAATTGTCAAAAATAACTTTGCTGAGATCTTGAGAGATTTATTGTCTCCTTTTATTTCCAGTTAATTTCAGGCTGTTATGGTTGTTGTGTTCCATTTTCTGAGAGTGGACACATGCATCACATTGCAACATCTATCTATCTATAAATTACAGGAATGTCTGTCTGTCTGTGTGTGTGTCTGTCTGTCTGTTAATCGCATATCTCTCGAACCGTTAGTCCGATGGATCTCAAACTTGACAGGTGTCTTGCTACGGGCACGAGTAAGTGCAGTGCCGAGTTTGACGTTGTTTGGATAAGAAATGCAAAAGATATCGCTAAATATATCGCTAAAAGAAGCACACATTGGTTTTTGCCGCTCTAGCCGCTGGCCACTCCCCCTCTCACACTGCACACTGAGTGAGCACAGCGCAGGACCAGAGACAGAGGGACGAAGAAAGCAGATTTGCTCCCTGAATCGTCGCGCTTATTCATTTGTTGACTGAATCTGTAAGCCAGCTACGCTGTTTACTTCTTAATATCATATTTAATGCGTTCGCAGTCTCTTTCACGGCCATCATTTGTAGTAAATGCTATAAGCAGATTTGCTCCCTGAATCGTCGCACTTATTCATTTGTTAACTGAATCTGTAAGCCAGCTATGCTACGCTGTTTACTTCTTAATAGTATATTTAATGCGTTCGCAGTCTCTTTCACGGCCATCATTTGTAGTAAATGCTATTAACGTTATGTGTCATGCGCGCTAAAGTTAACATGCATATGTTAACTATGTGATGTTTAATATGCTATGGTAAATAGTTGCCCTGCCTATTCAACAGTATATAGCAGGCTTTAACGAGCTTAACGAGTATAGTAATCCTCTTACCGATCGTGTGACAGCAAATCTATGAAGGTAAAATTATGACATAAAGAATCGCATGCACACGGTAAGGCCATTGCACACTGAGTCCGAAAATCGTGTCCGAAATTTTCGCACGTTAAAAAATAAATACGACCTCACGTTATGTCAATCACGCTTGCACACTGCCTCCGAAACTTTCGTCCGTCATAAAAAAAATCGAACCCGAACTTTTACGCAGTTAATCTGTTTTGCAGTTCGTGCCTCTGTTGTTTTCGGTTGCAAATTGCTGTTCACAGGCTTGCAGTGCTTTTGGCCGCATTTGTGCGCAAAAACCGTGCCAAAAGTATAAGCATGGAAAAATGAAAGTTTGAAGAATACAGATCCTATTTATTTTGCATTAGCATGAAGCTGCAGCTTTAAAATGCATGAATTACACTTACGAATAACAGTTAAATGCTGCAAATCGCCCTTCAAGTGTAAGAAATAAATATTTGCACAAATGCGGCCAAAAGCACTGCAAGCCTGTGAACAGCAATTTGCAACCGAAAACAATTAACAGAGGCACGAACTGCAAAACAGATTAACTGCGTAAAAGTTTAATATGTTTATTTAAAGCTACGCTGTTTACTTCTTAATATCTATAGATATTAAGAAGTAAACAGCGTAGCTGTTTTTACTTCTTAATATATTATTTAATTATGGTGCGCTTAACATTATCGCTATCTTTCACGGCCATGTAAATATATTACTGTGTCATGCTTAACATTATCGCTATCTTTCACGGGCATGTATCTGTATCCACTCTAAATATATCCTCCAATGCATCATTATGTCAGTATCAGTATGCTTTCTACCATGCACAAATAAAAATGTCACTGAACTTTTGCTGTGTAATTGTAACAATGAGCACTCAAACACACCAAACCAACAATTGCTAAAAACACACACAAAAAAAATATTTTGCACAAGCATTTTGCACTAGTTGATTCAATACCATTGATTTTTGGGTGAAATCTTAAATAATTTTCAACATTAATTGTGGGAGCAAAAGTAATGTAGAGTAAAAAAATTACACATTAACATTGTTTTAACATTGTTTTGATGGTTGCTATCTATCTGGGACCCTAATCAAACACACCTGAACCAGCTAATCAATGTCTTCAGGATTACTAGAAAGCTACAGGCAGGAGAGTTTATCAGGGTTGGAGCTAAACTCTGCAGGACAGTGGCCTTCCAGGACCAGGTTTGCCCATCCCTGCTTTAATCCCTTCCTACTCTATCACGATAGACATTGTGATAACTAGACACAAACAGAAACAAGAAAGCAAAAATATTACACACCACTAAAAACACAAAACAAAAAGTTAAAAATATTAACACTTTTACCGTGTTTGCCTGGTAATTCACGTTTCACCATTCAGTTGGCGCTAACACTTCCAGGTAAATCAGAAATTTCCAGGTAAATTCCAGTAAATCAGGAAGAGTCACATGACATTCAATTTCGAAAAACTGTGACTACAACAAAACTAAAACACAATACTAACAACAGGAAATTGGCACACATATACACATTTAATTGATAAGGTAAAAAATAAACATTAACCACTGAAATCACCAGTATAACTCACAGGTGACCTTTTAGTGTCAGCTACAGTATATAGGTTACAATGCTGGTTGCAGCAGAGACAAAACAGGATTTAAGTGCGGCAGTCTTTATTCATAAATAAACTCAAATCTATACCAAACGGATTCTCAAGATCAGGAACAAGAACAATATTGGGAACAGAACATCCAACAATGTGCAACGTTAATAACTAACAAAGAACAAGACAGAACCCAGTGTTTAAGGGTGCTTTCACACCTGCCTCATTTAGTTAGGTTGAATCGCACTAGAGTTCGTTTTCCCCCTTGTTGCGGTTCGTTTGGGCTGGTGTGAATGCAGCAATCGCACTCGGGTACACACTCTGGTACGCACCAAAAGCGGACCAAACAAGCTCGAAGAGGTGGTCTCGGTACGCTTTCAAACGAACTCTGCAGCGGTTAGTTTGTGGTGAGAACGTGATCCGACCTCGAACAGACCCAACTGTCTAAGAACTGCGCATTTTTGGACTAAACCAGCTGCCGTAGTCAAACAAAATTATTATTTAGATTGTCAATAGCGCTTCCTTTAAGCCATGACTGACTTATCGCATTCTACACTCTCATTAAAAGTCTCATCATGAATCTGAAGTTGTCCGCACTGCACAGTTAATCTCTTATTTATATCAAGTCTAGACTTTGTTATTTATGAGGGGATTTGCGAAAGGATAAAGCTTGTGCTGATTCTGAACATACATTGTGAGCGAATTCTCCTCATGTCTGCTGGTTTTTCTTCTCTTTGTTTACTTCAGGGAGTTCTGTTGGAATTTTCCTGTATGGTAATTCTGACCAATTGAAGTGCAGTTGTGGAAATATGTTCAAGACACATCTGGCCAACAAGTGATGTGGATCTTGTCA